>NC_084468.1:57245000-57897954 GCF_027409185.1 Cynocephalus volans
AGCTTTGTTCAGAGGCAGCCTGACTCCAGGGCCCGTGCACTTAACCCCACAACTCTTCATCTCTCTCTAAGGCAGAAAATATAGCAATTCTTTTTATTTCAATGAGATGGAAACTTCAGGACACCAAAAGATAAAGATTCATCACAGTTTTCACATGCCCTCTACCCTTGTTAAATACAATACCAAATCCAAATACTATTGCACTGCTTTCAGTCTTCTATCTGAAGGTGGGAATTTTTCATTGCCCAGTTTCATGTTTCCAAAGTTGGTGTGATTCCCTTGTTCTTAGGGTGGATAACAAAAGGGTTCTTAGGGTCCTGGAAAATACCAGATGACACTTCCAGCAAAGGGGAGAACAACTGTGATCACATTGTTACTTTCCCTGGGGCAGAAATTGTGGGCCAAAGTTGAAATCCAATTGGAAAAGTTTTGCCCTGCTTGGTATACAAGTTTCCTTCAAATTATTACATATAAAAAGGCAAGCAAGCAGGATTTTATATAAATTTTATACAAATTGGCTTTAAGCAGAGAATAGTGCAGGTGCTACTTTTTTTTTCCTTTGCTCTAGATACCCATAGGTTGCAGCAGTATTCAAATGTCTTATTTTAAAACCATAGTAATTATATATCAATCTCTTACAGTCTCCTAGGAAGAAAAGATACTTCCACATCTGTGCCTGTCATTTCAGACCCATTTGGAGAATTTTCCTGAGAATGCACCATTGTGCCCTACATTTCTGGAAGTTCCTCCCGCTTCCTCTCTTGCTCACTCTGCACTTCTCTTTTGTTCATTACTCTGCATTCCTGTCTTTCTTTACTTCGCTTTCTTCCCCACTAGCCCGTGAAGGCAGGGACCATGTTAGTCTAGTTCACACTGCATTCTTTGTGAGTCAAACCAGACAAGTTGTTGACCGACTGGCTATAATGTGTGTAGGTTCATTCAACATTTATTCATTCAACAAATATTTTCTAATATGTAGGAGGATATAAAAAGCTGACAAAACACAGATCTTGTCAAGAATTTTACAGTCAAATGAGGGAAATGAACGAGTTCACAGGCTCTTTCAGTAGTTTTATGCTGCAGTAGGTGTATCCATGGTGCTATGAGAACAAGAGGGACACTCACAGTCTTGAGGCGTTGTGAGAGAGCACCCAGGGGAAAAGATGCTAGATTTGATAACTGAAGGGGTATTTGAAGAAAAGGAGAAAGAAGGAGAGATTGTGGGAAAAACAAATCTCTGAGACAAGCAGAGGCCAAACAATGGAGAGGCTGGCCTGGTATGCTAAAAAGGTAGATTTTATTTTGAGGGCAATGGAGAGCCAGTGGAGGGATCTAGTGAAAACTCAACATGATCAAATGTGCACTTGGGAAAGTCCCTCTAGCTCAGTGTGCAAAGAAGGCTGGAAGGAAGGTCGCTAGTCGGCAGAAGTTAGAAGATTATTACAGTCTCCCAGGTGAGGGATGTTGGCATACCAATCTAAAGCAACTTTGGCAAGATTAGAGAGAAGTAGAGATGAATTTAAAAAGGACGGAAGGAATAGAATCAGAGGGACTTCAGGACTGATTAGATGTGGCAGAGGAGTGACTCCAAGGTTTCTTGCAGTGACTTCTGTCAGTCATCAGTTGGGTAGCCATACATACAGGATTTAGATGGTGTGTACACACAAGCACATTCATTCTTCATACCCTATTCCTAATTCTCTTTAATTTGACTTTTTAAAATTATATTTTACTGTCCATTAACAGATGAATGGATTAAAAAACGTGGACATACACACATCAGCATACTATTCAACCATGAAAAATGAAATCCCATCATCTGCAGCAACATGGTTAGAACTGGAAACCATCATGTTAAGTGAAGTAAGTCAGGCACAGAAAGACAAACATACATGATCTCACTCATATGTGGAACCCAAAAAAAAGAAAAAAGAAAGAGAAGTAGAGAGTAGAACAAAGAGAAGGGGTGGCTTAACGGGTACAAAGTTACAGGTAGATAAGAAGAGTAAGTTCTGGTATTCTGGGCTGACTGTAGCTAATAATATTGTATTGTATATTTCTAAATAGCTCCAAAAGAGGATCTTGACCATAATCACCACAAAGATAAATGTTTAGGTGATGAATAAGGTATCTACCCTAAGTGAATCATTGTACAACATTTGTATGTATTGAAACAACCAGAAATATTTACAATTAAAAATAAATAAAAATAAAAATATATATTTTTAAATGTTCCAAATTAGAAAAAAAAAAAAAAAAAAAAAAAAACCTTTTTCCCTTTTGGAACTTCTTTAACACCCAAAATCAAGATCTCTACATAAGGATTCATTTACTATACAGAGCTCCCATCTTTCTTGCTCAAGGTTGCACAGCAAGTTCTTACCTGAGTCTTGGGCCTCCTGACTGAGTTCTGACCCCCAGAAAACTTTCCATGGGAGTAGGTTCAATTTGATACTTTTTAATGATCCAGTATATTACTTACAAAGCTGAGATTTGGCTCTTCTCCCATGCTTGGCTCCTATGCTTTTTAGTGACTTCCAATATCTCACCTTCATCTTTATGAAGTTGGAGTGAATCCCAACATCACTGGTTCATATCTCCTGAAAACATAGGTCAAACATAAAGAGAAGTCCTCTGAAATTGATTTCAAAAAATATTGTCTCTCTTTTTACTATCAATGTTTAATATTGCTTTCAGAAAAAAAGATTCTCCTTGCTTCCTTATTATTTTGGTATTCCACTATTTTCAAAAATAATAGTCAGATGTTCTATATACTGTACGGCCACAGGGGGAATTTAGACAGAGTTCAGAATTTCATGCATGAACACTTAAGGAAACGTGAGGGGATTCAGCAGAGTGAAGTCCAGTCCTCTATAAATTTAGGGGCATAAATCAAGATTAAGTAAAGTGTGTTTCCACTAGTACCATGAATAGTACTGCCATGCCCTATAACATTCAAACAGCTGAATGCTGAAAGGAATAGAGTCCTAAATTATTACTGGTGAAACAGTTATAAAGAGGAACTGTCTAGTGGGATCTATATTTTTGTCCTTGTCTGTCCATGTTCTGCCTGACTCACATTACGTGAGCTCTCAAATGCAAGGCCTGAAAGCCAAATCTGATGAGGAAACAGCTTCTTCCGAATCTCTATACAACACCATTTTCCCTGATTTCTCTGATAAGCATTTGATTTCCGCATACAGCTTTTATAAGACATTCTTTTTACAGAATAATGAATCTCACAACATGCTTTTAGTATGACAGTTTTGAAAAAACCAAAGTGCCAATCATTACTTTTCTAGCTGTATTCTAGTTTCAAACATGCTGATTGGCATTAGGGCCGCTTCATCAGTCCTGTCATTAATTGCAGCAGAGAGAATACTCTTCAACAGATAAGGGTTATTCACAATTTAGCATTGCAGTATCTCCTTTGTAGTCCATAATGAAAGGGATTTCTGTCTTGGCAGGAGTGTGCCATGTTTTAAGGCATACAGTAAAGATATTTATTTGACAAATGATTTGGCAACACTGTATGCCTATATTATTAGACTGTGTCTTAAATGTATTCTGTCTAATGTGTTAGAAAACCTCTTTATCTTAGTTAGGGCCAGTAGAGTCTTCCAAAATGTAGTACTTAAATACTTTGAGTACAGTTTAGTAGTCCAAGGGAACAATAGTACGAAATTAGTCTCCACTTTGAAGAATTTATACTCATTTTTAGAGTTGTTTTCCTGTTAAATGTTGGGTTTTTTTTTTTTTTTTTTTGTATTTACAGGAAACTTTATTTTTTTTTTCTTCCAAATTTTATTTTATTTTGTCAATATACAATGTGGTTGATTATTGCGGACAATTACCGAAACCTTTCTTTGCTGTGGTTGGACACATTTAAAATACCTTATTGTTGTTATTACATTGAGCTGAAATACAGCATACATGACATTGGATACAAAATGGTTAACTAGGCATATGCTGACTATCTTAAGGCACAAGATACATTGAACAGATGCAGGCAAGAGAGTACAGTTTAATCTGAAAATGTTATCAAGTCTATACCTCAACGGTGGTGGGTGGGTGACTAGAAAGATGACAATTAATTTTTTACATTAAACTCTCAGTTAGGAAGTTACTCATTCCCTCCAAAAGGCACTTTAAGGACCGTTTTTTTGTTGTTGTAATATAGCAGAGAACAAAGCAACTGAAGCTGTAGGCAGCCAGTCAGGGAACTTACTTTAAAGAAGAGAGCTGAAGCTTCAGAAAAATAAACAAAATAAAATGTTAAAACAGAAGACATTTGCGCGAAGCAATGTTCCTCATTAATATCATCGATAAATACCTTATTCCAGGGAAATGTTAAGCATATGTAAAGGTAAAGACCAAATTGTAATAATAGCTCTAATCTAAATTGTTTAACACATCAGCAGAGACAAGTTTTATATAGGAACCACCATAAATAATCAGTAGAATTTGTACAATTTAAGAATAATTTTAAATATCAATAACTATAGAAATAATAATTTATTATTTACTATTTTCCAGTTACTATGCTAAACACATTATATTCATTGCATTATTTAATTCTCACAATTAATCTATGAGGCAAATACTTATTTTGATGCCTGTTTTAAAAATGAAGAAATTGTTGCTTACAGTGGTCAAGGAATTTGCCCAAAAGTGAATGAATGACAAAAACAAGATTGTGACCCACTCAGAATGACTCCTGTTGTCAAGCTCTTCAAAACATCTCTAAGGAGAAATAATGTAACAAGTTATTCTCCTGCTTTTAGCAGCTCCTTAACAACAATGAATTAAATAAATGAATTAATGAAAATGATTCCAGTTTACATTGGAATCTCAGTAAAAACATTTATAATTTTGTGTATTACCTTTTGCTCAACTTTCTAAAAAATGTCTTTACTTTCAATTATAGAGTGAGAGTTTAATCATTTTCAAAAATTCTTTTAGAATTTTCTTGGAGTTTCAAATAAAAATCTTAATTTTTGTTTCCAGTAGTGGAACAAAACTAGATAAACAGCATAACTTATAGAATATTTTTACATAGCATAATTACCTCTGGGAATGTGCCATGTTACAGTAATACTGACCACAGTGACAATTGCTGTCATTTTTATTGGTGGCAAAGTTGCATGAGCTTCCTAAGGCAATTTTTACTAGTCATTTATATATCTTCTTTCTAGGTATTTCTGCTTTCCTTCTGTATTATGATAATTACCCTAACCTATATTTTTATACAAAAGATTTATTTGCACATGTATGCACAAATGTATACATTCATATTTACATGCTTCACATACGATGTAAATAAGCACACACATCTAAAGATGTGTTCTTTTTTGTAACTCAAGACTATCATAGTTGAGCAGCTACTTTCATAGCTTAGCAGTTATATTCATGCGGTGTCAGCAACTGCCCAGACTGTGATGATATAAGGGCGCTAATGATATCATATTCACTGAGCTGCCATAATAAGTTTCCAGAGAAAGATAACTTCATTGGCAGTCTATTATCAGAGTAGGTATATGGGTGCTCTGGCGTTTAGAATGTGCTCATTGAAGCCAAGGTAATTGAGGCATCAGGTGATTGGAGTAACCGTGATTAGAATCATCTGTGTGCAGTGTGCAGTGAGTAAGAACATGTGTAGGAAAGAATCCTTTTTATGAGACATTTAACTGAATAACCCTGAACAACCTTGCTATTCTTTTATGCTCCTCCCTTCTACATTTACTATTAATGAAAGCTGGAAATAGTTTAGACAAATATTTCTGAGACCTATTTTTGTAACAATTTCCAGGGGTAAAAGAATTTCCCTCAGGGTAAAAAACTAAATTTATTTCTAAGGTAAATGTTACTTAACACATATTCTCAAAAGTATATATTTACATTCATTCAACAGTCTGCATCACAGCTAAAGAAATCACCAACAATTTTTCATATATTTTAAAATATAACATCATGACAGTTTCTGTAGAACCCAGATTTCTAGATTTTGTTAATATTAAAAATATATATATATATCAATATGAGAAAGTCTGTGTATGTGGAAAGTTTATTAAAACCTGAATGAATAAACAATAACAACTTCTTCCTTATTAATAAAATAATCCTGATTATAAATATTAAATAACACACCAATTTATTCTGAATTAGACTGTTTAAATTCTAAGGTTTGTTCTAGCTCCCAATCCATTTGGGATACCTAACAGCAGTATGGGAAAAAATATCATAATATACAAGGAAAATACAAATACTGTATTAGTCCATTTCTGTTGCTTATAACAGAATACCTAAAACTGGATAACTTATAATAAAACAAAATATTTTTATTACAGTTTGAAGACTGGGAAGTTCACAGTCCTAAGGGCACATCTGGCAAGGGCTTTATTCTTGGAGGTGACTGTCTACAGCAAAGCAGGGTATCACATGATGAGAATCACAAGAGCAAGAGAGAGCTAACCTCCTTACTTGCTATCCTTTTAAAGCCATGAAATACATGCCCACTACTCCATGAATGGATCAATCCATTCATGAAGGCACAGTACTCACAATCTAATCACCTCTTAAAGGCCCCCCTTTCAAGTACCATAATTGAACTCCCCACCCTTTTAACACTCTTACAATGGGAGTCAAGTTTCCAATACGTGAACTTTGAGGGGACACATTTAACCCATAGCAAACCCTTAGGACTTGCTACATAAACTATTAATAAAAATTATTTAAATGGGAAAAGCTAGAGATCAAAAGTCTATTCAATGTATTTTATTCTCCAATAGGTGCTCACAGATATTTGTTGAATAAATTAATGTATATTCAGGATCAGAGTTTGGTAATCTGATTATAGGGCTGTAGAAATTTCATTTGAAATTATTTTCCATTGCAACTTAATCACATTTACCACCAAATAGCAGTGAATTTTAAACACTGTGACAAGTCACTAAAAATCTGTAAAATAATTTACTCCAAATATTGGTTGGTAAATTTTATTAAATGAGAGCCGGTATGATCATGACTATATTATCTTTGAGTATTTGTGTAACAAACCATTCCCCAAGAAGAAGGAAAATAGTGAAAATTAGCATTATATATTAAGGTTATGTTAATGAAGTCCTTGAAATACCACTACATGGAAGCATCAGAAACAACCCTATGGCAAATCAATAGATCCCAAAGAACTCCTCTCTTTCTGGGCAAAGTCGCATGATCTTTCGAAGGCAATACATACTAATAATTTAAACATCTTTTTCTGGGTATTTGTGTTTTTCTTGTGCATTCTGATTATTTTCCTCACTTATATTTTCATACAAAAGATTTATTTGCACATGTATGCATAAATTCAAACACTCACATGCTACACATATATATACACAGTTACAGATTTTTTATTTTTTTTGTCATTTCAAAGTTATGTGGTTGAGCAGCTACTTTGATATCTGCAATAAACCTGGGTGATAGCCCTGCCTATGAACTTTTTATATCATCCTTCTCTTTGAAAAAATTAATTGTGTGAGTTATATTTCATCCTTTAACAAATAGCCTTGGCCAAAGAGTAGCATTATCTACTGACTAATGAAAGATTTAAACTTGGAGATAACATTTCATCTCCTTTAAGTCTCTAGTTTTCTTATGTCAGGGTTTATCATAACAACTTTATATTTAACAAAGAACTTTCATGATTCTAGAGTCTAATTAGGTAGTGACATTACGGGTGAACTCTGAAGAACAGATGTTTGGAAAAGTAGAGCAAGAGGTCATGTCTGCAGAGCATACGACGGTGCAATAAAACTCCTAATGTGTCCTAATAACTTGCATCTGAATAACCTGCCTAATAGGTTAATTAATACTGCCAATTATGAAATGAAACAAAATTGTTGCCTAAAATGACTTTTTTCAACTAATATTTTCGGCAGTAGGTCTGATTAAAAAAAGAGGTTGGAAGTTACGAGAGACACTGATTTCATATAAAGACCTTCCTTGTCAATCAGTCATATACCTCGCTGAAGAAAGGAATCATTAACAACCTACAAAGCTTTTATTAAATTTTAATGAAGAGGGGCAGTTGCTAGGATTTATTAATCTCACAGCATAGAGTCCTTTATAATTTCCTCAATGTTCACGTTTATTTTTAATCTTCTTCCCTGAAAAATCAACTCACTTTCCTGATTCTCCTATTTCTGTCAATCATTCTGCTATCATTCTTCTAATCACCCAGAAAGAAAAAATCTAAGTATAATATCCATATTCTTTCAGTCTTCAAATTCTGTCATTGTTTCCCTTGGGATGTTTCTCAGATCCAGAGTCTTCCTTTGAATTTCTACTGCAATCAACAATAGTATGATTCAAACCAGAGATTGTTAGAACCCAGAGACTAGACACACAGCAGCAAACAAGGTAAAAGATGTAAGGACATCTGTTGTGTTTTGGCTGCTCAACATCCATTTGTCTTTCTTTTAGTATCTACCTTTTCCACAATGAATATAGTCTAGAGGGAATCTTAGAGTGTTATGAAAGTTTACTGGATTTGATCTTGTTAAGGAGGTCAGGGAAGGCTTCCCCAAGGAATTGAATTTAAAGCTGAGCTGTGAAATATGGGTAGGAATAAACTAAGCAATGAAAGGAAGGAAGGTGACCCAGGCTGAGGGAATATCATGTACAAAGGCTCTGTGATGATGAGCACCAGACCTGGAAAGGAGGCCTGTGCTACTCCAGCAGACAGCAATGGGAAGTGAGCCTGGAGTGGAAGGAAGGGACAAGATCTTGCAGTCCTGAGGGCTATGCTAAAAATTTTCATTTTTATCCAAGATCACTGGATGTTTCATGATACCTCAAATGCAATATGTCAGGGGAAAAAACAAAACAAAATAAAAAACTGTTTGCACCTTGGACTCTGCTTTCTCCTCCTTTATTTCCTACTTTTTACTGAATGGTATCTTCTAGCCAGGGTCTAAAACAGAAACTCTGAGGATTCCACCTACCACATTTAGTTGGTCACCATGGTGAATCTATTCTACCTCCTACATACAGCTCAATTTCTGTCAAGGCCATTTAATTCGGACCTCATCTTTTTTTTTCTTGATTTACAACATTAGAATTCCCCCTGTTCTCTAGCTTAATTGCCCTCTAATCCATTCTCTTCACTGTTCCCAAAGTGACCTTTTAAAGTTATTGATATAATCCCATTAATCCCCTGCTTAGAATCCTTCATAGTAAACATGAATTTTGGCTCAGATTAGTTTATTGAACAAGCCACTACCTAAACCTTTATTCTGTCTTGCAACTTCTTTAAATGTTCTCTTCATTTCAATACTGAGCATTTTACAACATATATAAGACATACTGTTTCATGCCTACATTCTTTTAAATATGATGTTCTCTTAACTTGGGTTCTCTTATTCAGCCTTGTCAAAATAGCACCTTTACTTTGAGACTCAACCAAACCTTCACCTCCTCAAGGAAAATTCTGATTCACCCATCCCTCCTCCGGTTCTGTCCACTTTTAATAGAGTACTTACAAAATGTTTAATAATGTTTTTTTTTTTAAGGCTTGTAGACTCAACCAGATACAATCTGCTTACATGCAGGGACTGTCCTATTCATCACGTATCTCTGGCACCTAGAACAATGCTTGAGTCATGAAGAAACTTAACTTTTTGTCTAGATTTTACGTGACAATTAATTTACTTTTTAAAATTTATTTATTTTAATTAACACATTTATTTTATGTATTTATGGGCTTCATTTAATTTTTGTAATAATCCCGTGAAGTAAACAGTCTTAAAGGTATTGAAGTTTGAACTATGACTCAGAGAAAGTAGATATCTCCCTCAACAAGTAGAGCTTCGACTAAGAAGGAACTCTCTGCTTCCTGTGCAATGGAAAGCCAATGTTTATATTATAGATGGCTCCTTAATTTCTAAGATACGATGGACCCTCACTGCTTATCATCTACTCTTGGACCATTATAAACATTAAATACCACTCAGTCAAGAGAGTCCATTTGAGAGTTTTATTGTAAAGAGTCCATATGTAATATATTTGATATGTTGTTCTACAATTATAATATTACAATAGTAATAATAATGACAGTAGTAATCGAAGAGATTCCCACAGTTGCAGGAATAAGGCCCACATCATCTCTCTGTAACATAGACACAATGCTCTTAACGTCATGAAACGATTTTGTGAAGTTAAAACTCTGAGCAGTGATCAACAATGAAAGTGAGAAATGTAACTTTATTGATACCTTCCATATAGAGAGTTACAGGAAGAAAAAGTTTGTAATTTTATATCAATTGCTCAGGGAAGACCTCATTGAAAGAGTAACATCTGGGTAAAAGCATGGAAAAGTGAAGCCCATTTAGTAGCCTGAAAAAGAGAAATCATACCAGGAGAGATGGTCACACCAAGAACAATGAGAATACATTGTCACACTGAGATCGATGAGACTCCTCTTGCCACGTGGGGTTAAAGGAGAAGAGAGTTTGAAGAAGAAAGGAGGACAGACAGTGGCAGATGCTACAGAGCGGTCATGTAAGACCAAGACTGAGGAATGTCTACTAGTTTTCATAATTTTCTTTAACGCAGTTTCAGAGGGAGTGTAGATGCGAACAAAATCAAAACAAAGCAGAAACCCAGAATGCAGCGAGTTGAAGAATGATTAAGAGGTAAGAAAAGAAAACCACTTTTTTCAACAAAATGACACTTGCATCCCTCCACATTGAATGCATCAAGAATTCATGTGTCAGCTCTACTCTGAAAATGTATCCATATCTCACTGTTCTTCATCCTTGCAATGCTGCTACCATCCTAATCTAAGCCATCACCATCTCTTTTCTGGATGGTCAATACAGCCTCCTAACTGGCCATTCTGCTTACACTGCTGACTCTCTAGAGTCTCTTTGCCACACAGCAGCAAGTACATTCTAGTTAAAATGTCACTTCTTTAATCAAAACCCACCAGTAACTTTCCTTTCACTCAAAATCTTTGCAATGGTCACAAAGCCCTATGTGATCTGTCCTGTTACCACCTTGTTGACCTCAAATTCTACAGTTGTGCACTTCCCTCACTCAGTTCCAGCCACAGTGGTCCTATTATATTCCCCAAATATGGTCCTGCCTCAGGGCCCTTGTGCATGCTATTGCTGCTGCCTGAAACACTGTTCCCTTCAGATATCTCTGTAATTTGTTTTTTATTTCCTTCTGGTTTTTGTTCTAGCAACACTTTTTCAATGAGGTCTTCCCTGAGCAACTACTATAAAATTGCAATCTCTTCTCCCACCCCTTGATCTCTCTCAACACCCCTTCCCTGCTTTTCTCTTTTTTCATAGTACTTACCATCAGGTAACATTCTATTTTATTTATTTGTTTTTTAGTTTATTGTATGACCTCATACACTATAATGTTAACTTCATCAGAGCAGGGAGTTTTATCTGCCTTATTGACTTCTATATCTTCAACACCTAAAACATTCCAGTCATATAACAAGTGCTAAATGAATATTTGTTGAATAAATGAAAAGAGTGGATGTTAAGAGAAAGAAAGAAATTAAGCAGAGGAAGCAAAGTTTCATAGAAGGAATTTATAAATATGGACAATACCAGAATATATGCATATACTGATGAAAAAAAGACCAAAAAAAGGTAGAATGTTGAAGATATAGGAAAACAAGGAAATTATTATCTGAACAAAGTCCCTGCAGCAGCAAGAAAGCATGAGTTTTGTCACAAATATGGATTTAAAAGTGTATATGCCACCTCATATCCATTGAGATAGCTACTATTAAAATAATTTTTTTAAAAAAAAACAGAAAATAACAAGTGTTGATGAGGATGTAGAGAAATTGAAACACTTGTTCACTGTGGTACAGCCACTATGGTACAGCCACTATGGAAAATAGTATGGAGATTCCTCCAAAAATTAAAAATAAAATTACCATACAATCCAGCAATTCTACTACTGGGCATATATTCAAAAGAGTTGTAAGCTGGCTCTTAAATATTTGTATACTGATTTTTATAACAGCATTATTCACACTAGCTAAAATGAGGAAGCAAACCAAGTGTCCATGGCCAGGTGAAAAGAGAAGAAAATGTGGTATATACATAAAATGGAATGCTATTCAGACTTAAGAAAAGAAGGAAATTTTGACACATGCTGCAACATGGATAAAACTTGAACATATTATGCTAAGTGAAATAAGCCAGACACAAAAAGACAAATACTATATGCTTATGCTTATATTAGATATTTACAGAAGACAAAATCATAGAGACAGAAAGTAGAATGATGCTTGCCAGGGGCTGGAGAGTTATTGTTTAATGGGTATAGAGTTGTAGTTTTACAAGATAAAAGAGTTCTGGAGATAGATGTTGGTGATGGTTGTACAACATTATGAATGTATCTAATACCACCAAACTATATACTTAAAAATGATTAAGATGGTAAAATTTATGTTATGTATATTTTACCACAATAAAAAATTTGGTAAAAGTATAAAGTGGTGCCTGATCTATGTTTATTGGGTTCCAGTGTTCACTGCTCTTAATAGTTCTCAGAAATGCTCTTATATGCAAAAATGGAGGTTAAAGCAACTTATATTATGTCAAAAATAAGTTGATGTTTTCTAGTATATTTTTACAAAAATTAGCTGTGTCATTCAAATTGACATTATTATGCATTAGTCTTAAAAATTATGCTAGTCATTAGCTGATATCCCTGTAACTTATTTAAATGTACAATATGATTTCTATGAAAATACCATTTTTATGAATAATTATATGGAGACTACAGCAAACCATAACCAAGTCATTCAAACCATTAAGAAAGCCCAACTGTTAGAAATGATGAACACATTTTTAAAGATATTTTCCAGGCTAATGGAAGATTAAAAGGAACCCATTGTTATTCCATCTGGATCCAAGTATTGAACAAATTAACAGACAAGCTGAAATAAAAATGATTTTCTTTTTCACTATCTGGGAAATAAAATCAAAGAAGAGCTCAAACATCACATCAAACAAAGTGTTCTCAAACCAATTTCCCATGCCTGGTGTTCCTGATTAGTTTTGACAGCACGTTAATAAGATACTTGTTGAAGGGTTCAAACACTTGGCATCAGGTCTGGCTCTTCTGCCTACCTTGTCTATTTCCACTTTCCAATCATATTTCAAAAACTCTACATTCCTCCCCTGAAAGTCCATCTCATCCTTTCTAACATCACTTCCTCTGCTCTGTATCAAGTTCCCATCACCTCTCTCAGAGACTACTACTGCAGCCTCTTTACCAAACTCCTCATTTTTCTGTACTTGGACTAAGTGGATGCATACATGTGGCTAAGTGATTGCACTAAAGATCTCATACAGTTACAGAACCTTCTATGGGAGTTTTGATGACAGTAGAGCTCCAAAGAGATCAAACTCCAGAAGAGTCATGCAGAATCACAAATTAGCCCTAAGTTGGCCATGATGGAATGACCCGTAGAGAAACTCTTGGATTAATTAAAATAATTTACAAGCCATAAATCAACAGTCACTTAATGATATATTTTCTATGGGAAAAAGTAATATTATGCCAGAATGCAAGCATCATTGTGTCTTGATATACACACATACATATGTGCATACATATTAGTGACATCTTTTCCCCCAGAACTATTTTTTTAGTATTTCCATAGAGTACCAACACACATCTGATTAATAAGGAATCTGAGTGTCATTATATCACTTAAGATGCTGTTGGCTGCAACTATTAGAAAATCCTGACTAAAAATGGATCAGACACTAAAAAAAAAAAAAAATGTGCGTCATTTAACACCCCTTTTATCACTAGCTCCTCTTCTCTGTGGTTTTCTTGGAAGTGTCTTCCTCTACATATTGGCTGTATGCCCAGACTGAGAGGAAGGTGGTAGCAGCAGGTTCTGGCAACACATCCTGACAAGGCAATATCCAAAAAAGAAAAAGAGACTGTATTTTCCCATATCTGCTACTCAGGAATGAGAAAACTTTCCAGAAGACCCCTGCAGTGGGTCGCATTGTACTCCCAAAAAAGATATATTCAAGTCCTAACCCTTCATAGCTGTGAATATGACCTTTTTTGGAAATAAGGTCTTTGCAGACATAGTTACTTAAGATGAGGTCATACTGGATTAGTGTAGTCCCTACCTCTAATGACTGGTGTCCTTATAAGAAAACCATGTGAACACACAGAGACAGAGGCAATGCACAGGGGATAAGGCCATGCAAAGACAGAGGCAGAGACTGGAGATCACAGCTGCAAGCCAAGAAATGCCAAGGACAGTCTGAAACTACCAGAAGCTAGGAGAGAGACGTGGAGCAGATTCTCCCTCACTCTGGAAGAAACCAAACCTTCAGACACCTCGATTTCCGACTTCTAGCGCCCCGAACTGCAAAAGAATAAATTTCTGTAGTTTCAAGCTATCCAGTGTGTGATTTGTTACAGCACTCCTAGAAAACTAATACAACCCCTAATCCTACTTCCCTGTGCATCTTGTTAGCCCAGATTGGGTCAGACATCCATTCCTAAACAAATCGCTGACAAGGGGATTGGATTTTGACCATTAGTTGGGACTGGTCATTTGTGATGGAATGGATCACAGGAACTCAACCACAAGGACCACTACAGTCACTTTTTACTTCTCCTTCTTTACTACCCACTACATTCAATCACCACATTCCATAGAGGTGCCTTGTGAACATCTCTTTTGCCCACGTGCCTTCTTTTTATTCTATATTTTATCTTTTGGCACTTTAAAGCATTCACATGGTTCAAAAATCATAATGATATTTTTAAAAACCACCCAGAAGTCTCCTTTCCGCCTGTTATCATCTGAATGTTTGTGTGTCCTCAAAATTCATATGTTGAAATCCTAACTCCCAGGATGATGTAATTAGGTCATGAGGATTCCCTCTCAGCATGACAGAACACAGCTATGCTGGCACCCTGATCTTGAACTAACAGCCTCCAGAACAGTGAGACATAAATTTATATTGTTTATAAGATACCCAGTGTATAGTATTTTGTTAATTGCTGTCCAAATGATCTAAGATACAATTTATGCCCCATTCACTCTGTTCTCTAAGCACCACTCCACAGCCAGGTAACTATTTTTGTTAGTTTCTTGTAAACTTTTCCAATGTTTCTTTATGCAAATGTAAAAATATATATATATATATATATAGTCTTTATATAAAAGCTTGTTGTTGTTTTTAATCTAAACTATATCCTGGAGATTGCTTCTCTAATACGTTGGATACTCATACACATTTCTTATCTCTCTCACCACTTTCCTTCTTTAAGCCACACCATTTCTCTCCTGGAGGAGAACAACTGTTTCCAAATAATGATGTTGCATTTGGTGTTGACCCAAATCGACTAACTCAACAGCAGCCATGGTGATCTTTCTAAACTTTAATCTGTTCTTGTCACTTTACTTGAGAGGCCTCATGGTAAACTCTGTACAGGACACATTTCATAATTTATGAGGCCCAGCACGAAGTAAAAATCTGGGACCCTTGTTCAAAAAACGATTAAGAATTTCAAGATGGTGACAGCAGGGCATGAAAACAAGCCTGGGACCCTTCTAAAGGTGACAGTTACACGAGTTGCATTCCCACAAAGTCAACCATGAATAATAATTTATATTATTTGTGAATTACCATTAATCTGGACCTAAACTCTTTTCCTAATACTATTAATCCTTTGCTCAAGTTTCGCTGACATTCTATGCCACAGCCATACTAGATAACATCAGTATCTTGTGTCCCAGGTTAATTCTCTTCTCTATCACCTCTATGTGCTATTCTTTTTTCATCTTTCCCTCAGTCTAAGTCTATGCATCCTTCAGGTCTTGCCTCATATTTCACTTCCTCTCAAAGGCCTTCTATGAATCCGTATACTAGTAAGTGCCCCTCTACTGTATGATTACAGATCTCCATGTAATTCAATTCTAACACATCATTCTTGTAAATAATGAACACATGTCTGTTTGGCCTAATATTAACATTACCTAATATGTGTGGAGTGCTTCCTATGTGCCCAGCTGGGCAGGAACTAAGGTGGGATGAGTAAGGTACTCGCCTCCAGCACAAAATATAAGGGAATGCCAAAAACTATAAATCAAGATCCATAATATTTTAATGTGATATTTTTAAAAAATCAAAATTAATGGGAATAAACCATGATGAACAAAATATCAACATTGTAATTAAAGCAAGCTCTGTACTGTCTATAAGTAAAGACAATGTACTGATTTTTCCTTTTGCCTTAGACTACAATGTGTCTCTGCACTGGTGCCCAGCATTGTGCTAAGCCCTCTACATACTTCAACTAAGTTAGTTCTTAAAGCAGTTCTGTTACAAAGAGATCATCATTATACTCCTTTTATAAATGAGATATCCTTAGATTTAAAGAGGTTAAGCAACTATGCTCGGTCCCATGGCTAAGAGGGAGTGGCTCTGACACTCACACTATAGTCAACTTGCCTCCATGGAACTCGCTTTTTTAAAATTTATTTATTTTTCTATTTTATTTTATCATACATACATGTGGGGTACAATGTTGATTTTCAATAATTGCATAGAACGTGCGGTGGTTAGATCAGCATAGTTAGCTTATTCATCATTACAATACACAATCATTCTTTGTGTCCATTGACCAATTCCTCATTAGCCTCCCTCTCTCTCCCCCTCCCCTCCCCTTTTCCACCTCGAGTTTTCTAAAAGTTCAACATATTACAGTGATTGTTGTTTCTTTCTTTCTCTCTGTCTCTCTTTATTGTTCATTTGTTTATTTATGGATTCAGCTCCCAGTTATGAGTGAGAACATGTGGTATTTCTCTTTCTGTGCCTCAGTTTTTTCACTTAGGATAATTTTCTCCAGGCTTATCCATGTTGTTGCAAATGGTAGAATTTCATTCTTTCTTATGATTGAGTAGTATTCCATTGTGTATATATACCACAATTTCCTTACCCAGTCACCCATTGATGGACATTTAGGTTGGTTCCATCGCCTAGCTATTGTAAATAGAGCTGCAATAAACATGGGAATGCAGGTATCCCTTCGACCTGATGATTTCCAATCCTCTGGATATGTCCCTAGGAGTGGGATTGCTGGAGCATATGGAAGTTCTATCTGTAGTTGCTTAAGGAACCTCCAAACTGTTCTCCATAATGGCTGTACTAATTTACAGTCCCACCAACAGTGCAGGAAGGTTCCTCTCTCTCCACATCATCGCCAGCATTTGTTATGCTTTTAATCACTGCTAAATTGCCTCCTGGTAGGTGGATAATTAGAAATTTTGCCATATACCTTCTATTTTAAATAAATGTTTAGATACGGTAGAAATTACCTGGCCCCAAAACATTTCTTTGAGGAAATGGAGAAATAACATAAAAGAACAATATTTACAAAAATAAAACATTAAAACATTTGGGTACTGAAATCAAAATGTATCAAAGTCTAGCCAATTTAGTCATTTACTAAATTTCAAATTCCAACTCCCCCTTCCTTTGTTCTTACAGCAATTTTTTTTTTAAATCTTAAAAATCTTCATGTAAGAAATATTCACTTAGTCAGTGAAGACATATCTGTATCAGAAAAATGTATCCATTCCAGTTAACATATTAGCCAAATTATATCAATATGGTAATTTGCCCTTGAGGGCTAGGAATGTGTTAAATAGGTTTTTTTCCTATACTGATGGGTGATCATCCTTCTGTTATAATCCGTTATATGATTTAATGAAAAGAGATAATACAAATTAGATTTTGGTACATCAAGGATAAAAACATTGCTTTTTACAGATTTTTCTTCGCTCTATGTGAGCATAGTGTTTGTCAGGTAACTATTCTTTCATTTCTTCATGTTTATTGTTTTCTTAATGTTGCAGAATAAATTAAAGAATAACAATAATTTTATTCATGGTGTATCCTCTCCAAAATGTTTTAAAAATGGCTTTTTTGGTGATTGTTTCATTCTTTTCAAAGACCATTGTAAAATAGGGAGAGGGCAAATGTTCCATTTGCATTTTGTACTTGAGGAAATAGAATCACAAACAGGCTCAGTGACTAACACCAGATGACTCAGAAGTTAACCTTATATTTGAATATTATGGCCAAATTTTCATACTATAGTCTAATTTTTAACCTCAGGTAAGCAAAGAAAAGGAAAGGGTTTCTTATTAAGAGAAAATAGCATATGTGACAATCTGGGGGTGAGAGGTGAAAGAGTAAACCTGGGATACGTAGAGAAATGTAAATTCTATAAACAGAACTACTTACATAGTAATGTTACAAACACTGGCTCATAATAGTCTATGTTTACTACTACTCATTGAGATAGACAATATTATTATACTCATTTACATACGAATAAACTGAAAATCAATGCCATAGCATTTACAATTAGTAAATGTTGAAATTGGATTTTATATTTGTTCTTTGAAATCCAAGAATCTTTTTTTATTATACCAGAAAACTCAAGAAAGGATTTCTTGCAATGTTTCTTAATAACTGATGAAATCTCTAGGTACTGCAAATTAATTTACCTGAATTTGCTCTTTAATTACTTAGATATCAATATTTTAAAAAATGAATAAAAATTTTAAAATTTAATAGAACTATGTCTATTAAAATTGAGCTTTAAGATAGTAGGTAATTTTTATCTATTTTTAAGTTAACTAAAATGTAAATTATAGAGCAAATGTGCTTATCTTCTCAAATTTTTGTTACTTTTTTGACAACAGGATGCTTACCAACAAATAAAGTAGCCTATGAGGCATAATTCTGAGGAAAGCAGACACCAAAAATTAAAGCCCTTAATGTGTCTTAGTTAAAAGCAGAAATGAGGCGAGAACTATGTCCTAGTGATTGATTTGGGAGGTTCAATGCCAGGGCAGTGAGAGTGAGCCAAAGTGGGGTTAGGCATCAAGAACAGTAAGTGATACAAAGCAGTGCTTCCCTGTCCTGGCCACTGCTTCAAGAGAAGCCACGAACAGACACCCCTGGTCACTCAACAGGTGCATCTGCACAGCTGTGTAAGAGCTATAAAAAAAAACCCAAAAAGTGTGCCTCGAGACAGTCCAGCAGAAAAAGGAAGAGAGAAGGCATTCATCTTCATAGGCCCTGCCCATGCCCTGTCTTCTGCTCTTCACAGCTGCCCCTCAAGAACTTAACTCCCCACACCTCTGGTTGCATCCTATCCTTTAGCAACTTCTTCAGAAGTGTAATCTCATGCCCCACAGTATGGTGGGCTTCATGCAGCTGAATCTTGCAAGTGCACACAGAGTAAGTCATCCATGACAGTGGCAAAGGGGAGCAAGAGGCTGAGGGGCCTGAGGACCTGTGAAGCAAAAAAATATATACATATATATATGTGTGTGCAGAAGCACCTAAGGTGTGTTGGATGAAGACAGTGATTCTACTATTCAATCGCTGCATGGATTTACATAAACCACAGATTCAATTTCCTTAGCTCATTATTCCTGATAAGCGGTATCAACGCTCTCCCTGAAACCCAATTTGGAAGTTTCTAAGTTATATTCTATTCCAATATCTTCACTAAACCGCACATGCAGTCAGTTGAAAATTCCTGTTGATTTTTTCACAAAAGTTTCTCATAGTAATTCATTTTCATTAATGTTTTTATTATCCTAGCTCAGTCTGTTGAGATTCTCCACCGTAAGATCCTTTTAACTATTCATCCCGATATTCTTTCTTTTTACCTCCAAATCATCCCACATACCACTGCTTCTTAAACAAGCTCTGTTTTGGAGCAAAACAGTGGGGGTGCAGAAATATTTTTAAACTGTGTTTTTTTGAAGGATAATCTGTGGATTCTCTAAAAGACCCCAAGAAGTGAGTATTGCTGCATAATTTCAGTCCCCTAATAGACATGGGTATGGGTGCTGGTGCTAGAATTACTGGGATTGTCTCTGGCTAAGAAGCATTCCATCCAGGCCAAAGTACATGGTATAAACAAAGATATTTCAGTAGCTTGAATTAAAAAAAAAAAAAAAAAATGTGAGAGAATGAAGTGATCACAATGCACAGATCACTGGGTTGGCTGAGTTAAAGAGAACTTGCCCTGTAGTAGTCAGCACTGATTCACTTTGAAAACAACCATACAATCTATCACATATAATTTAATGTTGCTAATTTGAATCACCTCAGTTGTCCTGTTTAGCTGGTGTTTGATTTTAAGTTTATTTTTGTTTTGTAATTGTCATAAGATTTATAATCATAGGAATTTATACTGAATTTACAGTTTCACATATTTATGTAGTATTAACAATAATCTGCACCCATGCTGGAAATATAAAAGAATTGCAACAGTTTCTTTGAAAGTGTTCCATACATTATTTCATCTTTGAGATGTCCTGAAATATACCATTGCCAGGTTAATTTTCCTAAAGCATAGCTCCAATTTTGCTGTTCTCTGATACAAAGTCTTTGTTTCTCACTGCCTGGGAAAATTAAGTTCAAATTCATGAATCTGGCATTCCTACTTACATGTTTTCCTCCAGTGTACCGGGACTTGTCTTTGTTTTCTAAACTTTCCCTCACCACTCATACGCATACATGCAATGTGCTCTCTTACACTGTTGTTATGGTCTGAATACTGTGTCCTCTCAAAATTCATACACTGAAACCTAAGCCCCAAGGTGATGGTATTAGGAGGTGGGGCCTTTGGGAGGTGATTAGGTTATGAGAGCAGAGCCCTCATGAATAGGATTAGTGCCCTTAGGACATCAGAGAGCTAGCTAGTCCCTTCCACCATATGCGGACACAGCAAGAAGGTGACATCTATAAACCAGAAAGTAAGGCCCCTCCAGACATGGAATCTGCCTTGGTCTTAGACTTCTCAGCCTCCAGAAATAAAATTTCTGTTGTTTATAGGCTACCCAATTTTGTTACAGCATTTGTGATGGATAATTTTAGGTATCAACTTGACTAAATTAAGGAATACCTAGAAACCTGGTAAAGCATTATGTTTGGGTATATCTGTGAAGAGATTAGCATATGAGCCTGACTGGACTGGATGAGAAAGATCCACCCTCAGTATGGGCAGGCACCATCCAATCCACTGGGGGCCAAGAAAGAACAAAAACAGAGGAAAAGGTAAACCTCTCACTCTATCACCTGGAGCTGGGATACACCCTTCTCTCCTACCTGTGGGCATCAGAACTCCAGTCTTTGGGTTCCAGGCCTTACATCAGCATCATCTCTGGCTCTCAGCCTTTGGCCTCAGACAGAATCACACTATTGGCTTACCTCATTCTGAGGCTTCTGGACTTGAACTGAGCCTCAGTACTGGCATCTAGTTTGCAGACAGCATGTCACAGGACTCCTTAGCCTTTGTAATTGTATGAGCCAATTTCCCTAATAAGTCTCCTCTCATATATTTATATACATATCTTATAGGCTCTGTCCCTCTAGAGAATCCTGACTAATACAGCAGCCCAAACAGACTAAGACACCTGACCTAATTGTATTTCTTTTTGCCACCATCTCTTTATGGCCAATCCTAGCCATACATTAAGGTCCATGACACTTGCCCTATCCTTCGAGCACTTGGGACCTGACACTGTTAGATATCTGTGATATTTCGTGCATACCATTCTTAAGGCATTTATCACATCTGCTTTGTATTAAGGTTACTTGTATACATACCTTAGCAAAATCATCTTTTCTTCATCTGGGTATCCTCTAATCTGCCTGGCTTGGTTTTCTGTTCAGGTTATCTGTTCAATGAATACTTGTTAAGCTAATGTCAGGCACAAAACAAAATCAACTACTCACACATTTGAAAATACCTGTATACTGTGAAAGTAATCACCATGAAATTATTGATGGCTGAATATGAGGCAAGTGAGGAAAGCTCCAGAGGAGTGAATTTATGTATAATTTGTTGAACACCTAGCCGACAATGAAAGTGAAAATGCAGCATTTTTGTAATGTAATGACAGGCATCGGAATCTAGGGTTGTGTTTTAGTATTGACTAAGATTAACAACGGGGAAAAAAGAAAAAGCAATAAGGTCCAAAACAGTTCTTCATTGGATACCAATTAACTGCTAATCTGTTTGCTCTAATACGCTACCATTAGAGGAAATGATAAAATTAGCTATGCACATAAGAAATATTTATTGCCTACATATTACTTTTGCCCTGAGACCAGTGCAATTCAGCAAACATGGACAGTAAAATTTGTCCGAAACAGTTTAAAATAACACAAGCTTTTATCCCTACTTATTTGAAATAAGCGTTTGTTGGTTGTTTTTTTTTTTTAAAGTTAAATTTCTAAACACTCAAAGGAAGTGAGAAAATCTGTTTCTTTAAATGATTTTAAAATACGCCTGTTTTTAAAACTTCTGAATTACTTTCTGCCTCTAGAATGCTATCTAAATCCCTGCTGATTTATCCTTACACTTTCAGCCGGATTTCATTGCTCCTGGGCACCAGTCTTGTTAATAATAGCAAATCCTTTCCATCCCTTGTTGGTGCAGGTGGGGCTTTGATTGACAAGGTAATAAAAGTGTTAATGAGACAGAGTGGCACACAATCAGAGATCAATAATTGCCAACAAGAAAAACAATTCTGATACTTAATTTGGTAGAATTGCTTCAAACCAGTTAAAAAGCCGTTGTATCAAAAAGAGACTTTCCATTTCATAATCCATTGTTTGTTTTTTAGTCTTTGGCAAAGCTGTCATAGACATTGTGTGAAGGCATAACCATGCCTAGAATGGATATTGTCCATATAATCATGCCTGAATTCCTTAGTTTGCCATTCATAGACCTGGTGGTTTCAGATAGTGTGTTGTCACAGAAGACTGCAGTCAGAACAAACTTTTCAGCTCTACTCAGCAGCTGGGTGACCCACGGCAAGTTTCTAAACTTCTCTAAGCTTCAGATTCCACACCTGTCAAAGGACTTTACAAATACCTCCCTTGGGAAGCATTCATAAGGGTTAAATGGTATGAAATACATAAAGAAGCAAACAGTGTCTGAGGCATAGGAGACATTTCAGAAATAGCAGGTATCATTATCTTTAAATATGTATAGCAGCAGTTTTTCTTTGGTAGTGGTTTAGAACTTAAATAAAGGTCTATTTGCTTTTTCTCTCCTTACTTTTGGGTATCCAAGATGGAGATCTACAATTTCTTTGTGATGCTTTGTTTTTATTTGATCCTGTTCTATTTTGCTTTCTTTCTCTATCCCTTTGCATCAAGTAGCATCTGCTGCATAACAAACCATACCTC
Source organism: Cynocephalus volans (assembly GCF_027409185.1). NCBI lineage: Eukaryota > Metazoa > Chordata > Mammalia > Dermoptera > Cynocephalidae > Cynocephalus > Cynocephalus volans. The sequence continues at coordinate 57,268,289 of NC_084468.1, forward strand.
AAATTACCCACTTAAATAATATACATTTATTATTTCTCACAATGTTGTGAGTTAACTGGGTATAATTCTGGTCTGCGCTAGCCCAAATGGAGCAAGATAGTGTAGAATGTCATCTTGCATGTCTGGTGGTTGGTTTGTTGTCAGTGTAGGCCACAGAGATGATTTGGCCTCTTGTGCCTCATCACCTAGCAGGCCAGCCCAGGTGTGCATGCAGGTTGTAGTCACAGGGATCGCAAGAGCAGCAAGAGAGGGAAGGCCCAATAAGCATGTACTTTCCAAGTCAGTTTCTGTCACCTCTGCTATTGTCTTATTGATCAAAGCAGTCGTGTTGTCAAGCCCAGAGTAAGAGTGTGAAGGACTACTCCTGAGCGCACATATAGAGAGGTGAATTATTGAAGCCATTTGTTCAACTACCACAGTCTCACACTCTGTTTACTCAGATGTCCTCAAGAAACACATAGATTTTGCTTTAGAACAATAATTTTTCCAGATATAATTTAGTCAGGGTTAAATATATCAAAAGCTCTTTATGTACTTGTATATTTTGCATTCCCACTGAGGGTCTGAGTAGCTTTTAATTACAGAGTGCTGAGAAGTATGTTTGAAACAAATAGACTGCTTATACCATATAAGTACAACCTTTTTATTGGAAGCTATTTGAACTGTGAAAAGATGTTAGTTTTATTTCTCCAGCTTAGAAAGCCTGGCTTTTCCTTTGCTTTGGTTCTTTTTTACTTAAAGAAATTACTCTTGGGTTAATTGTACTTTTCAGTTTCAGAAGGGAATCAATGTATCTCAGAATCTGAGTTGTACATGTATCTTTGCTTTGTTCTTTGGTTCTATTTGCCAGTTTTATTCTACACAATATTGCCCCAGAAAAGAATGTAGCCAATCTGAAAAATGGCAAAAGAAACAGGTGAATGTTTTAGTCTTTTTGGGCTAATGTAACAAAATACCATAGACTGGGTGACTTAAAAAACAGAAATTTATTTTCTCGCAGTTCTGAAGCCCGTGGAGTCCAAGATCAAAGTCAATTCAGTTCTTAGCGAGGGCCCTCTTCCTGGTTTGCAGATGAACAATTCCTTGCTGTGTCCTCACATGATGGAGAGAGACAGATTGAGCTTTCTGGTGTCTTCTTATAAGAAAACTGACTATATCATATCAGGGCCCCACCATTACGGGCTTATTTAACTTAATTACCTCCATATAGGCCTATCTCCAAATACAATCACATTGAGGGTTAGGGCTTCAAAATATGAATTGTGAAAATTTAGTCCATAGCAAAAGGCAACTGCTGTAATCACAAGCCAGACTGTGAGGCTATTTTTTTAAATCAAAATTTCCTGTTAGGCCCCACAAACTGATGGCTCTTGCATCTTTTGTTAGGCCACAGTTTTGCTAACTGTCAATTATCATGCACCTGTTGATTTTGAAACTGTCTAGTGTAGATCCTGCTTCAAGGATCATCCCTGAGAAAAGAGATTAGAGAATTCTTTGTTGTCGCTGAGGACTGGGGACCTACAGTTCAGCCATCTCATATGGCAGAAAGGAAGAAAGGTTCATCTCCCTCTGTCTCTTTTCCATTTCTTCCTGTTACCCTCATATCCTCAGCATATTCTAAAGTATAAAAAGGAAATACAGAAATTGAAATTTTCTATTTTCTTTCTACTAATTCATTTATTTTACTCCGCAAGGATGTATGGTGTGTTCACTAGTGTCAGAATGTTGTGCTATAAAGTAGGGGCAGAAATAACATTTATTTGTTCTTTCAGTAAATATTTAAGTGCCTACTATGTGCCAGGCACTATTCTAGATCTCTGTGAATAAAATAGAAAAATATTCTTTCCTTCCTGGAGTTTATATTCTAACGGAAAAGAGCAAGCAATAAATAATCAATTTTAAAAGTTAAATTATATGGCTTGTTAAAAGATGGTAAGCACCAATAACTGTAAGAGCAAGATAAGAGGGCAGAAAGTGGAGGGAAGGGAGTAAGTTGCAGAAATAAATAAGGTGGCCTGGGCAGGTCTCGTTGAGAATGTAATATTTGAGTAGAGACCTAAAGAAGATGGGTGAGTTAGCTGAGCAGAAATCTGCGGGTAAGATATTCCAAGCAGAGGGAACAGCTAGAGCGAAAATTTAGGCTGGCATGTGTCTGATGAGCTCCAGAAACAAAAAAGAGGCTAGTGTGGATGGAGCAGACTGAGCAAAGAATTCAGAGATGAAGGATCAAATCACATAAAGTCTTGTAAGCAATGCTATAAAGTACTGGCATTAACTGTGTGACTTGAAGAGGAATTTCAAGGTCCTGAAAAACTGAATGACAAGTTCCAACGTACTTTTTAAAGTATTGTTTTTTAGATTTAAATTCTATAAGCCAAATATAATTGTATTTTACTTTTTAATTCAATCTGATCACACCCTTTTTAGGTAAGAGTTTATTCTATTCACCTTGATTGTGAATTTCAGTTCATTTCTAAAATCTTACTTTGCACTCTTTCTTTGTACTCTTCCCTCCTTTTTTCTAGTGTGTCGATTTTTTCTTTCTTTCCTGCTTTGGACTGATGTGGTCTCACCAACCCCATTTGATTTTTTTTTGCGCTACTCATTTTTAAGTACATTGTCTAATTTCATTCATTTTGTTGTTTTCCTAGATATTTTAGCATGCATATTTAATCTCGCATATTTTAAACTGAGTATCTTTCTTTTCCTTCTGAATAATACAATGACCTTAGAATACTTAATTTCAAATACACTCTTTCCCAGCTTATATGATATTATTGAATAAGATGTTATTTCTGCCTTGAAATTTTTACCTTCACAAATTAGGTAGTCTGTTATTGTTTTACAGAGTCAGTGATTATTTATGTTTTTCCCACAGGCTTGCCATTATTTTGCCTACCTTTCTTGAACTTCCGACCTTTCCACTATGATGATTTTCTCTCTTGAAAAAGATTTTTTCCTTTAAAGTCTATTGTAAGTAAGATCTGTTTTTGTTCACTTGAAAAAGTATTTCACTCTTTCACTCTTGTTCTGAAAAATAGGGTTTTGTTCGTTATAGAATCCTAGGTTAACAGATATTTTCGTTCATATTTTGGCAATATCATTCTACTATCATCTGACTTCCACTGCTATTATTGAAAAGTTGGCTGCTATTTAAGTTGTCATTGTTCTGTATTATAACAGGTTGCTTTTCCTGTGGATGCTGTTAGGTAATTACTATTGAAATGAATTCCATTTACAAATTTCCTAATGAAATCCTTGCATTGCTGGAATACTCCTACATGACATGATTCTAATCATATACTGTTGGATACTATTTGCTAACAATGTACCTAGGATTTTTGCCTTGAATTAGGATTTGCACTTGCTTTACCCTTTGTATAGAACATTGTTCTAATCTGCCATCAGTTTGGACACCAAAACAATCAATGTATAGCACAAGAGAGTTTAACCCTGCACATTTGCTCTGAAAAAAGCCATAAAGAAAGAGCACCCATAAAAAGAGGTCTATATAACCGAATTTCATGGGGGGAGAAGAATACATTCTTTTTTATGAGAAATTCTTATGCCTTGGAGGCTGACGGTAAGGCACTGCATTTCAACTCTTTCAATTCTTATTACTAGGAAAAAATAAAAGATGGATTACTTTCTGAACTAACGAAACTCAAATGGCTAGCAGATTGAGCTCTGATACCTTTTCTTCACTTTTTTGAATATTTGCAATGCAAATAACTGTTCAAGATTCCTTTGGCTACACTAATGTTTATGTATGCTGTGCCAAATAAAATAGCTATTTATGTGTTTAAAGGAGAGCATTTCTAGTTCTGTATGTGCACACCTGGGCTCACTTCCCTTGAGAAGATGCCTCAACAGCGCTGGTATAACAAGACAATAACAACAGAATAATAGAGATTTATAGTGATTGTCCAGAAAGTCAACAGGGGACGGCTCACACAGTGAGCGTAACCATAACAAGTGTCAGTTTTTCAAGCAGAAAACAAAAGCAGAGCCATTTCATGCAATCTAATGTATGAGCCACAAAACCACACTGAATCTACAGGCTAATCATGGCATGCCCTAGTTCCAGGATGAAAAAAAGAGAAATAAAAGTCATAAAAAAAAAAAAATTGAACTGTAAACTCTACAACACAAATTCCATGTAAAAATCTCATTTTTTATGAAAATACCATTTTTTTTATTGCTAATGATGCTTCCTAAAGGTATAAACTAGGCCACATTTGTGTTCTGCTTGACCTACGCTGTAATAAGAAAATCAGAACATTTCCACGTTTAAAAGCCTGGATTTCCAGCTTCTTTGAATTATCAGAGGATTCAGCAAATTCAAAATGATGTACTTGCATGATAATCATTAAATAGGGCTGAGTAACAGCTGCCTCTTTGTCACCTATTTCTTTTCTAGTTGAGCACATTCCGCACTACTCCCTATTGCCTTTCATCTCCTTTACTAATTTATAAAGTCATTCTTGTCTGACCCCTCTTAGCATTTGAGTTTGCATTCCTAATACAAGTAAATCCTTCTCTATTGTTGCTCCAGAGTCGGGTTTTATTATCAAGGACTTCACATTTCAGAAAAGCTCTGAGATACATACTATGATGTGAAAGAATTTGCAATGCAAATTACCTGAGCCTTAGAGGTTTTAAAATGACTTATCCATTGAAATTAAGAAATGCCTTCGGAGAGAAACTAGAAGAAATGTAAATCAGATTCACTCTTTATAAGAAGTAACTTTTTCCATTTTAAAATCTTAAAGAGAGTGGCATCATGGCATAATGGAAGAGTCCAGAGCCCAGTGCTGCACTACCTCTGCTTTGGGCATGTTACCTCATCTATCTGAGTCTCAGTTTCCTCATCCCTAAAGTCACTCACTCTCTCTTATGATAATGAGGCTCCTTCCAACTGTTGGTATCTATATGATTCCCACACTAAGGGGAAAGAACTCTAATCCATGAAGCAAGTGTAGAAGGAGAGAACATGTTTATATCTACCTTCCAGTTGTTTGGTATTCTTTACAAAGGGAAAGTTATATTTAATCAGTATTTTCCAATAAAATAAGTAATTTCTCCTTTTCTTTAATCATCTTGAATCTTCATGATCTAATACAAGAAAACATGCAATAAGACACATTAAAGATCTGAAAAACTGCCCCAAAGTGTCTAGGATCCTGGGATTTGTCTGATGGATTATACATATTCTAACCATGATTTTCTAACAACTATGGTGATGGTTATTGTTTACTGACTTTCCACTAAGGTTTCTGCCAAGCATTTCATATGCATTATCTTATTTAATTCCAGATACCATTTAACAAACACAAGGGCCATTCATTTTAAAGCATTCCTATATGTTCCCTCTCAAATGTCATTGTCAATGCCATATTATGGAAGGTTCAATTACTGAGGCTCAGAAATGGAAAAACATAAATCCAAGTTGGTACAAAAAGCCTTTCTACTACATACAGCACCTGACCATTAAAATTTAGTGAGTTGTTATGGGTTTTATGAGTTTATATCTGTCCATTCCATCTCCATTTTATTTCTTACATTCTCTAGTTACTTATTTTTCTGCCAATACATACTTCTTTCTTCTTATTGTGTATACACACACACAATACTTATAAATCCTAAATTTAAAATTTTTTAAAAATAAACTTTTTCTCTATTTCCAAATTGTCTCTCTATATGCATTTATTAATATTTAGTTGAGAATACACTATAGGATTACTTGGGACATAAAAGAAACCAGTAACAAAGAAATTATTACTTTAATGAACCTACGATTTTTTGAAAACAATCAATTGAAAATATGAAGTCCTATTTTTATCAGTAATAGCAGGGTTACCAAACTTTTTCTGTAAAGGGACAGACAATAAATATTTTGGACTTTGCATAGTATATTGTCTTTTTTTCTAACTACTCAATTGTGTCATTATGGCACGAAAGCAGTCCTAGACAATACATAAATGAATAAATGTGTTCCAACAAGATTTTTATGGAAATTTAGGTTTTATATAATTTCATGCTATAAAATATTATTATTCTTTTAATTTCTTCCAATGATTTAAAAATGTAAAAGCCACTCTAAACTCGCTAGTTATAGAAACTGACCATACAAGGGATATATTTGTCCTGTAAGCCATACTTGGCCAACCCTGAAATATAGCATGGAAATCAAAGACTTAGCTTATAGAGATGTTGTGAATATATAAATATTAACCTACGTGAACTGCTTTATGTAGTGTCTATAATATAATAACCCCTCAATAAATAGCTGTTAGTAATTTTATTATAAATAAGGATTTTTGTCTTTTTGTTTAAATGATGCTCTTTTATAAGTTTCTAAAACTTAATTTTACATAACAAATATTAAGTTAGAATTTATAACTCTAAAAGAATTAGAAGAATAAAATCCAAGATGTTTCATTACTACTGCTCATTATAATAAAGATTGTGTTAGCAAGTGGTGTTTTATGGTTCCAAATTAGACAATCTATCATAATTTTTGCATACATCTGTGCAAATTGTTTTCTAAATATTTTTAGTACTTATAATACAACTTTTCTATGTAATTATATGTTATCACAGTAAGGAGAAAGACAGCATCAGAGTCTTACAGATAGTGAAAATCTCAAAAGGAGTGTCATAATCCATGACTATCCAAGTACCATATTTAATAGAAAAGTCACAGTAAGCCATGTGCCATTGCACTCTATCAGTAATACCTATTACTGTGCTCAGAAATTCAGACTATTGAAGGGTGTTTGTGATAGTCGCGTACAACAGAGGGAGCTGAGATGCTAATGTTAATGTTCTTCATCTTTCACTTGCTAAGCATAAGCAGTAATAATTGGTTGAATTTTCTCTATAAAGAACTATTTCCATTAAAGTCAATTTTAGAATCATTAAAATGAAGAAAATCCATTGTTCCTAGACTTATGAGAATACACCTGTTCTATTGCCAGATTTGTAGGTGACACAAAGCTGATGGTGAAAGAGAATATATTAGATGACACAATCAAGATGACAAAAGGTACAGGCTGTCATTTGGGATTTGTATTAGTCAGAATTCACTAGAAAAATAGAGCCAAGAACCCACAAGGTATGTATATGTTTGTGTGTGTGTGTGTGTTACAGAAAAGGGGCGGGAGGGTGAGGGGGAGCTTGATAAATCCAAAATCTGCATGGTAGGCCAACAGTCTGAAGACCTAGAGAAAAGCTGATGTTGAAGTTCAAGTGTGAAGGCCATCTGCTGGAAGAATTACTTCTTATTCAGGGAGGTCAGTCTTTGTTCTATGCAGGCCTTCAACTAAGTGGATAAGGCCCACCCACATTATGAATGATAATCTGTTTTACTCAAAGTCTACAAATTTAAATATAAATCTCATTCAGAAACACCTTCAAAGAAATATCTAGAATAATGTCTTATCAAATATCTGGGCACCATGACACGGTCAAGTTGACACATAAAATTAACCATCAAAGGCCTGAATATAGCAACAAAAAATTTAAAAGAGATGCAATGAGCAAGGGAAGAGAAGGTTGCCCCGCACAGTTCAAACCTGGTCAGACCTTTCCTGAAGTTGTGTTCAAGTCTGGACAAGATGTTCTAAGAAGGATCTGGAGACACTGGATCATAATCAAGTCAGCACAGAGCAAAGCAGTTTTGATGATGAAGGGACTTTAAGCCATAACATGGGAAAGAAGGTTAAGGGAAAGGGCAATGTTTAATTCTAAAAAAACAATTTAGGGACTTAGGAGAGAAAGAATAATTATCTTCAGGCAGTTGAAGGACCCTCATGTGGAACTGCCCTGCTTAATCTAAACATCCAAAGAGAGAAAGTAAATCCCAAGACTGGATGCTACACTCCAATTTCTGGTCAACATAAGGAAAAGTATTTAACAGTGTCATTGAAAGGCAGAATGGGCTGCCTTAGGAAGTAGAGTCTGCCTTGCACATGTACAAACATTGAATGAATGACTACTCAGTGGGAATGTTCTGAGATTTGGGTACCACATTAATGATTTGACCAAAATACTTATAAAGAATAGTTCTAACCTTGACTTGCATATTTTCATTTCTAAAAAGATCTTGAGGTGGCTCATGTGCATGCTGATGGTTTATGAATAATTTGCATTTCTCAGACAATTTCCAACCTAGAAATAGTATCTTTCTAGGATCTAGGAAAGTTAACTGTAAGATTCAATGAGCCTGAAAAAAAGGATATAGATGATAGAATTCTTCCTACATCAAAATTTTCAATGAAAACAGCACAATAAAATATAGCACAAAATTTGAGTCTTCCTTTTCATAATATGCCCCCAAATCTTCCAGTTAACACATTTTTTTCTACTATATCACCTGCCTCAAATTATTTTTAATGACTTTTTTTCCTGGAAAGTGTAGTGTACCCTTGGCTAGCGGCAGTTGTTTTCAATAATGATGATACAAGATATACTCTTTGTTGTGGTACAGTTTCCTGATTAATGTACTTTTTGCCTTTCTGAGTTACCTTTTGAAAATGTCTACACATATGTAAGAAAGTAGACACAACTATCTCGGAGAGAACTAATCTGGAGAGAGACTACTGAGTAGTGTGTAGCCCACTTACTGTTCGGCCATCAAGAGGACCTTCAAGCAGTCACCATTATTGAAGTATACAATACAGAGAGTAAATATTGAAGTGGGACCTCTGCACAGGAAAAAGCAAATTGTGCCTGGGTGGGACAAGATGCTGGTAACTTTAGAAAATTAGTCCACAGTTCTCCATTGAGTAATTAATGTATCATGCTTCCATTTTTCCTGTACTGCTAACACTTAAAAAAAATCCCTGTTCCTAAAGAGCAAATACCTCTGTAGGACTCTTTCCTTTCCCAAGAGAAAAAATAAAATTAAAAATAAAATAAAACTAAAATTTCCAAAGCAAAAAAAAAAATCTCTGGCAAAGAAAAAAGAATAAGTATTTACATCTGTATGGTACAGAGAACTCTTTAGAAGAATGAGGGGGGAAATTATTAAATTAGAGAAAAGATTTCTTTCCTCACGGTGCTTGGAACCCAGTCTGGCAGACAATATCTGCACCCTCTTTATAACTTAGTGTTAAGCACATGGTATCTGAGCACTTGCTAAGCATCTCTGATTAAGCTAAAGCCACGGGACAGTCAAATCTCTAAATCTTCAGGTATAGATTTCATTCCACATTAGACTATCAGTAAATACTTTCACTACACTGCCTCTCAAAACAATGTGATTAACTTTGATAAAAACAATGAAATTTCAACCCTGGAGCGATGTCCACTTTCCACTCTTTCTATGAGAATTGTTGGAACGAAGAAAAAGAAATAGCCCAGGAGCCTTTTAAGCGTCCTTATTTTTCTCTGTCACATCATTAAAGGTTCAATGAATCTCCAATTAAGTCTCCCTGGCTGCTGTCACCAATTTGATTGATAGATGTCCTTGGCTCACCCTCCACAGGACATGCCAGTGCATCAGGCCCCCACCTGCCACCATCAATTATCGCTCTCTTGTCATCAGTGCCCTCACTTGTCAATTTATTTGCCACAAATCCAGTGAAGCCCTCTAATCAGGGAGAAAAAAGAAAAGCCATTCTTCTTTACGTTTAATGGTGGGATAGGAAAAAAGACTCAACAAACCACATAGTGTTTCATCTTAGAGAAAAGTTCATTTTAGGCTTTCCATTTTCTCTCTCCCACCATTTACCAAACTGGCATAGAACCCGGGTGTCATGGGGCTGACTTGTGCACACATTCACTTAAACAAAAATAAAAGAAAAATGGAGGAATTTTTTTTTAAATATACTTATAACACGGAGATGTAGACATTTGAGTCTGAGGATCCACCTAGCATTTGCCAGGGAGAAAAAGAAAAAAAAAAGATTCAATTTCTTTCAGAAACTGATAACAAGAAACACAGTTTGGAACTGATTAAAAAGGATAAAGCAGTTCTTTGGTTGTTGTTGGCAAACCTAGTAAACATGATAAATTTTACTTGTCTCCTGACCCACCTGTTTAATGTTTAAACGTGAACTGATTGTGGTGCTTGATAACTGATTACCTGTCTAGGACACTGCAATCTTCTGTCTATCGACAGAAAAATATAGTTTCCCCTGGAGTGCCAATATCCATTCCTGCCTTTGACCATGAACCCCAGGGAGGCTCGGGTGCATCTGACAAGATCTTTGAGGGAGAGATTGATTCCATTTTGATGCCTGTTAGATAATGACCTCTGACCCCATACCCAAAGTGACAACAAAAAATGCCAACTCTTATTTATCTTATGTCCCAGGAAAGACAATTTATTTTTCTAAAAAACACTCAGAAGATTTTGGTTTTGGGGTTTTGTTGTTGTTGTTGTTGTTTGGTGGTTTGGTTTGGTTTTGCTTTGTTTTTGTCCTTATTGGACAGAAGGAAAAGTGTAAGAGAAGAAAAAGGAGGAAATTTTATGGGACGAGGAAAGGTCTCATCTCATGACGTGTGGAAGTGAAGGAAGTCATTTTCCCTGTCTGAAGCATCTCCGAGGGATGACTGATGCTCTCTCTAGTCCATCTGTTTTGCCACTTTAGGAGTGCATTACTTACTGTGTCATTAAATATACATTCTGAAAAGATGAATTTTGTTCACTCAGGAAGGCGTGAAATTAACAGAGGGAGAGGGGAGATTATTCCTTTCTCTCTATATTCTATATTTAAAATTATTCCCTACTTCTGTGATCAAATCACAAAATATGAACAAGCATCTATAATGTCAAAATATTTGTGTTTTAGTGCTAAATGCCCATGTAACTAAGCAGATATTGAACCAGTAGTTATAGGACTATAGTCTGCCACTATGTGATGAATATTGTAATTTGCAGCGTTATTATGTTAGTTTTTCCAAAGTCAATCCTTTCTCCAAAAAAGTGACAATGGCTAATTAATGGGCTTTTTATTAAATAGCTTTTGCTTCTGTTTTTAATCTATATTTTAATTTACCTATTAATGACCAGGCTAGGGACTTTTTACTGTTTTAAAACGTTTGTCATCTTAATAGCTCCTGTTAAAGTGGCTTACCCTTAAGAGATTCACTAGAAGGTAAAATTACCTATAAATGAAACCAAATTATCCTTAAATATTTATTGCTGACTTTTGCACAATAGCCAATATTCCAACCCTACTTGTTAAGTTATGAAATTAGGTCAAGAACAGATGACCATGAAGTTGTCTGGGTTTAGTGATTATGGGCCTAACTTACAAAACCAACATTTCATCCCTCATATAGACATTTCCGATGCAGAGAGGACAAATAAATCAGTGCTTCAGTCGAAGCCCAATCCAAGTAATTTGGCTGTATAGTCACCAATAACATCATTACTCAGCTCATGCAACCTGTGATATTTAGAAATGCAATAAAATTTCCATATCAGGACACATTCAGTTCACCCCAGATACTCAAAACAACTGATTTTCCAAGACATATTTGATTAATTCCACAGAGTTCTCCAACTTTCCTTGGGAGAGTCTGTGGCACTTGATTTGTTCTTAGATCTGAATGTTAATAGCGGTATTTGTCTTTCCTTGGTAATACAAATATCCTAGACCACATTACTCATTCTCATTACATATTATATATTAAAACTATTTTGATTTACCATCTGTCTCCAAAAGTCCTCTCTTTATTATACCAGACAAAAAAATAAGTTATAAAAATATTTTTGCTCTCATTTATTGACATAAATACAGTGACTTCATTATGCATTTACTCTATCCCTTTTACCAAGTTTCTAACCACACAGATGCGTTCATCATCTGTGATTCTTCCATATTTAATATACATTACCTTCTGTATGATTCACAGCAGAAACAAAAGTTCTTTTTAAAAACTAATAGGCAATCATTGGAGTGACTGTCCCCAGGATTCTATGGAACCATTGTCAATTCTGCTCAGATACTTTTCTAATTTACAGAGCAATTACTGCAGTCCTTAAGCAGCAAATATCTTAATATTCAAGGGCTTATTGTTTGCCTCATAGTTATTGAAAGGACCATCAGTTTCTGGCAACTGTACTCCAAAGTTTTCTAACCACAACAGAAATTCTGAAGTCCTGTGGAAACAAACAGTCCTGAGCCTATATTTAAGCTCTACTTTCTAGGAACTAGTAGTTTCTTAGAGAAGTGCTTCTCAGATATACTGTGCTTATGAATCACCTGGGCATCGTTAAACTGCTAATTCTAACTCACTAAATCGATGGTGGAACCTCAGATTGTACATTTCTAACAAGCTCCCAGGTGATACTGATTCCATTGGTCCACGGACAGCAGTTTGATATGCAACCTGGTAGAACAGCAAAGGTAGACTTTTCCACTATTTTGAGAGAGGACCAGCACCCTTTACCCATGGGATTGGTTTGCTAAATTTTCCAGTCTAAAGTAATCTAAACATTGCACACTCAGACCTCAGAATTCCATTTTAACTCTAAGCAACAAACAGTAAATATATTTTTAATGAGCATGAAACCAAATTGTAAATATCCTTAAATATTTATTGCTAAATTTTGCACAGTAGACAATATTCCAGCCCCACTTGTTAAATCATGAAATTAGGTTAAGGAAGGATGAGCAGGAAGTTGTTTGGGCTTAGTGATTATGTGCCTTTAAACTAAACTAAAAACCCTAACATACAAGGAACACAGTAGTTACTTGCTAAATCTAAACAAATCCCTAAGAAACAGCAGTAAGTAGCATATAGTTGCTAGATCTCTGACTGTGGACAAGTGAAGTTTGTTCTCTTTTTTTTGTTCTCCATAATATTGCTTCTCAAATATCAGTATGGACAAGAATCTCCCAAGGAGTTTGTCAAAGGTCCAAGTTACAAAGCCCCAAACCCTGCTACTGATTTGGTAGGATGGGGCAGAGCCTGAGAACCTGGATTTTTAACAAGGCTTTCACATGACCCTTGCATAACTGGCAAGCACACCACTTTCTGAGAAACACTGCCATATGGCAATGGAACACTTTTAGACCACCTGAAAGGCATTTTAATTTGGGTTGAAAACAGGCTACATCGTATCATTGACTTTTTCTTTTAATATTTAGACCTGAAACATTGTCCCAATTAAATACCCACTCAGTTGTGGTAAATCCTTTTGTTAGCATGAATAAAAAATGCTATTAATGCCATTTTACTGTTTTGGATTGGAAAATATAATGTTCTTTCTTAAAGGGAGCAGGATAGAACAAATACTTCATTTGGCTTTGTAACTAAATCTTAAAGTTGTTATTCAGCCTCAGATTTTATTAAGATATTATGAAAGAAACTTACAAGAGCCAAAGACCTGAAGGCATCAGAGAAGGACTGTTCTAGAAGCCTTGTTTCAATTTTAAAATGGCAGTCAAACTTTGTCCTGAAGGATAAATAGCATTTCCAGACTGATTGTTTTAACTTGTAATTTCTTTTAATTTGATTTTAGAGGGGAAAAGACACACATAGAAGAAAAACCATATGCAGAACATCTCAAACAATGCCAGGCAAAATATAGGACATTTCTCAGTTTGTTAGGTGAGCCTGGAAATAGAACAAATAAAGCCAATGACTATCCACTGTGTGTAATAACCTAATAAAAGGGAAAAAGGAAACATGACTGAGAACTTGAACCCTGGGAAAATTACTGAAATAAAATCAGTAAAATGTTATGAAAATAATTTACATTAATAATTCACCTATCCAAAGGTCAGTGAACCTAATATTTTAAATATCTCATATATAGTCAGAACGCAGAGAGAATAAAAAGGGACCTCTAAGAAGTCAAAATACATGAAAAAATCTACTAGGTATAGCATATACCATGTTTTTGAGAGTGAGGACCTTATATCCTCACTCAAAACCTACTTACTCTTACTTTAGAGACAATGCTAATAAGTTTCCTATCAAGTTTTCTCTAATTTTCAGGTTGGCATTTCCCATTGAAAATATGGTAATGTCTAATAAGTTGGACAGCCTAATGTACCTCAGTTACTTACAATCACAGACCAAGAGTAGAAAGATGCTTAACTAATAAAGAGATATGCATAGATAAATAGATATGAGGGTACTTCAAAACATTCATGAAAAAATAGAATTGAAAGATAATATAAATCTTTCCATGAACTTTTTGAAGTACCTTCATAGTTGTTAAACTGTATTATTTAGGAAATAATGACGAGTTAGAGAATAATGAATAATGTTCAGTACAAACACAGCAATCATGGGCCTACCTACATTTTTGATCCTTGGTTAGTCAATCCACAAATGAGAAATCTACAGATATGGAGGGTTGGCTACACTTAATAAAAGTTGTTGTTGGATATGTGCTTGTCACAAAAGTATTTTAATCCAATTTTACAGATGAGAAAAACAAAGTTTAAAGATATTAGATACCTTGCCCAAATTCACACAGGTATTAGCTGAATAAATTTGGAGTCAAATGCAGGTTTATCAGAGGTAAACATTTATGCTATTTCCACTATGTTAGGCTGCCTCTCATCAATCTGAGTGCATTTTGAAGATGCGAATTCAGCAATCACCACAGTTCTTAAAGTATAGAAGGCAATTAATAAACATTTTTGGATTGGTCTTAGTCAGTAGAAGCATACTGACAAGAAAAGTAGAAAGGTATGATTTCCAAGGCCCCAATAATTTCCTTTCTCCACAGATGAAATCAAAATTCACCCTTTGTCAGCACATTATTGCCTAACATGCCACAATAGTGATTCTTTCCTTTGTTTCTATAAAAATACCCTATAATAATCACTTATACTTTAGTGTGTAATGATTTTATTTTCTTTGTTTTTGTTTTGTTTGTCACTGTTATTCTCTGAAAGCAGAGTTTGAGAAGACACTTACGACCAAATAGTGAGGACCTAACAGAAAGGAGTAATGGATTGTACCTAAAGTCTTTAATATGATCTACAAGGGGACTTCAGAAACTTCGTGGAAAAATGGAATTTTTCTATGACCCAGCTATCTCACTACTGGGTGTATACCCCATGGAAATTAAATCAACATATGAGAAAGACACTTGCATTCCCATGTTTATCACAGCACTATTCACAATAGCTGAGAGATGGAATCAACCTAAATGTCCATCAACAGATGAATGAATAAAAATAAAGTGGTATATATACACAATGGAATACTATTTAGCTATTTAAAAAATGATATCCTATTATTAGTAGTAACATGGATGGAATTGGAAACCATCATGTTAAGTGAAGTGTCAAGCACAAAAATACCATATGATATCACTCATATGTGAAATCTGAAAAAAAAAAAAAAAAAAAGTGGTTCTCATAGAGGGTAGAATAATGGTTACCAGAGGAGATGGGGAGGAAAAGTGGTGGACTAATGATAAAAAAAATATGCTATCTGCCCTAAGTGAGTCATTGTGTAGTATATGCATGTATTGAAAAACACACTGTACCCCACAAATATGTACAAGTAAATGTTAAAATATTTTGAATAAAATTTAAAAAAAGAAAAAAGCAAAGAAAAAGACACATTTAAAAATATATAAAAATGAAAAACATAAACTTTAATTCCCAAAATAAGCGCCATCAAGCTCAAGTCACTTTTTTAAATGATGATACCAGCCATTTAGTTCATCTGTAAAGAACTGAGGGTCCTGGAAATTTAACAATGTCAATGCAGTCTTTTTTACATTACTCCTATTAATTGAAAAAAAAAAAATGGGTACCCTTTAGAAATCTTTTTTTAAGATTGGGAAACAAAAAGAAGTCGGAGGAGCCAAATCAGGACTGTAAGGTGGATGCCTAATGATTTTCCATCAAAACTCTCACAAAATTGCCTTTGTTTGATGAGAGGAATGGGCAGAGCATTGTCATGGTGGGGAAGGACTCTCTCTGGTAAAGCTTTCCAGTGTGTTTTTCCATTAAGGTTCTGAATAACTTTTTCAAAATACTCTCCTAATAAGTAGATGTTATCATTCTTTAGCCCTCTAGAAATTCAACAAGCAAAACACCTTGAGCATCCCAAAAAATTGTGGCCTTGACCTTTGATCTTGACCAGTCCACTTTTGCTTTGACTGGACCACTTTCACCTCTTGGTAGCCATTGCTTGATTGTGCTTTGTGTTCAGGATTGTGCCAGTAAAGCTGTGTTTCCTCTCCTGTTACAATTATTTCAAGAGATGTTTCAGAATCCTGACCTCACTCATTTAAAATTTCCCCTGAAAGCTCTGCTCTTGTCTACAGTTGATTTGAGTACAACAGTTTTTGTGCCCGTCAAGCAGAAAGTTTGCTCAACATTAATTTTTCAGTCAGAATTGTGTAAGCTGAACCAATTGAGATGTCTGTGTCATTGGCTATTGTTTCTGCTGTTAATCATTGGTCCTCTTCAATCAGTTCCTAAAAAAGATTATTTCTTTCCTCACAAATTGTTGTGGATGGTCTGCCACTGTGAGCTTTATATTCAACATTGTCTTTTCCCTTCTTAAAATGAGTTAATTTTTTGTTGAATTCTTTGGGGCATTGTCCCCATAAACTTTTTGTAAAGCATCAATGATTTAACAGTTCTTTCACCCAAGCTTCACCATAAATTTGATGTTTGTTCTTGCTTCAATTTTAGAATTCATGTTGCCCTGATAGGGGTTCTTTTCAAACTGATGTCTTATGCCTCTTAGTACCTCCAACTAGCTGCTGTTCAGACATGTTATAACAAGTTAGTATGAGTTTATTTTGAAGCAAAATAAAATTTGAAACCATGCATCGTTTTTTTTTATAATATGCATTTTCTATGAACTTTTTGAAGCCCCTTGTATAAGATTTTACATAACCAAGCTCCTGATTATTTCCAAAAATTCGTCTCTCACTGCTTTTCTCCTCTCACTCTTACATGGTATAATATATTATTGTTCCCAGTTAGTCTCCATCCTCCTTTCAAGAGGATTATAACTGACCTGCCCATTGCTATGTGAATTATATTGCCCCCTGGGGGAAGAGAATACTTCCCTGTTCCTCTTACGATAAGCTTCACCACGTGTTTGATGGACCAGTGGAATATGAGCTAAAGAGATTGGGCCATTGTGTGGTTCTGCCATTTCTATCTTTTTCCTTGGTCATAAGAATGGCATGTCCCAATTAGGAATTGCTCTTCCAGCATTAGTTCTAAAATGAAGATTTAGGGAACAGTGCCACAACTCAGTAGCACCATCACCTGCAACATGAGTGAGAACTAAGCCTTTGTTGTAATAATCCACTGAGATGGTGAGTTTGTTACTGCACCACAACAGTGAAAGCTTACTAGTTCAACCTTTCATCTACACTATGCCATTTTTAATTCCCTAATTCTGTCACACTTCTCCTCATTTCTTGTCATTTGTACTGCCTTTTCCTTTGGCTTAGATCATACTTGTCTCCATGTTTTGACTGTATAACTCTTATTCAACCCTTATGCCTCAGCTTGTAAACCTTCCTGATTCCCCTTGACTGTAAGTGCCCTCTTATATGCTCTCATAGCAGCCAGGTCTTTCCTATCATAATGCATACCATGCTAAATTGTAAATGCCTGTTTATTGGCCTGCATCCCTCCTGAGACCACCAGCTTCAGGAGAAAGGGACAGCATCTGTTTTGCCTCTGTTGTTCCCTCACTGCCAAGTAGAGTGCCTGGTTCATAATAAACTCACAGCAAAATTGACTTAATGAATAAATGAGTGAATGAACAAGTAAAAGAACAAGAGGCAGTATGGTGAAAAGGTTAAGCAATATAGTCTTTAGACTCAAACTCTGGCTCTTTTACTTCCCAATTTGTGGAGCCCATTGCAAAATGAAAACATGCCACATTTTAATCTCGTTCAAAACTGATTAAGAACCATCAAACCCAGTATGGGGCCCTTTTTAACACTGGACCCTGTGCCACTGTATAGGTAGCATGCCCGTGTGCCAGCCTTGATCCTAGCTGTGCAAACCTGGGAGAGTGAGTTACCCTCTCTGTGGCTCTTTTCTTATGTGTAAAATGAGATTAAAACAGAATTGTTGTGAGAATTAAATGTTAATATATATAAAGCCCTTACAATGGTGAGTCCTACATAAGTACTGTTATTACAGATAGAAATTACAGATCTCAAAAGCAAATTTTGATTATTTCAAATTTTGCTTAAGGTTTCCTAAAGGCTACAGGAGATTGTCCAGGATCACCAATCTAGGTCACTCTTCTCAGCTGAAAGTAATTTTGTGTCTCTGCCCCACTCCCCCAACCCCAGGAGGTATTTGGCAATGTCAGGCAACATTTTTGGTTTTCACAACTGGGGGGTCACTACTGGCATCTAGGGGATACAGACCAGGAATGCTACTAAAATCCTATAACGCATAGGACAGCCCCCACAGCAAAGAATTATGCAGTCAAAAATGTCAATAGCACCAAGGTTGAGAAACCTTGATCTAGATTGATTTCTGGGCTTCCAAGGACAAATCACTGTATTTTTCAGCCTCTCAGCTTCTCCATCCATAAGAGATGGCCAATAACACCTGACCCTACCCAGCTGGCAAGGATGTTGTAAGAGCCGAGCTCTCAGAGGGGAAAGGGTACTATTACAGCCTGAGGTGTTATTATCAAGCTGTGCCAACACTTTCATTCTCAGGAAGCCAAATGTTCTACTTGGAAATGATAATTTCCCTCAACTAAACAAGCATTTTACTTCCCAGAGGGAGTAATTTTACTCACCTTTTGCCATCATTGAATTGGGCCCATTACAGCTGTTGTTCTTCCTTTATTTGAAATTTCATAACACACATAACAACAGAACTTCTCCTGGAGGAATGTGCAGCCCTGCTGTAACAAGCCACACACATGTGCCCATGTGTAAACAATCTGCTAACCCCGCCAGCCTGGGCGTTTATAAGCACTGTCCTCATATCCGAATGTATTTCAATGAGACCATTCAGTACAGAAGAAAAAATAATGTTCTTATGTGTCATCATTCACACCAGCCACTCTCCCAAATCCCAGTGTGAGTTAACAGATAAATGGTAAAGCACAATTTTGATTTTCTATTTATAAAGTGATTGCTTTAGAGACTAATTGGAATGGCAATGGGTGGGAGGGGAAGCAGGGGTGAAAGAAGAAGATGTTCAGAAGGGAGAATAAAGAAAATCCTAGGGAATCATAAATGCACTAGACCAATACTCTCAAATGCCTTACATGTGTAATTAATCAATAGTTTGTGCGTGAAGATTGCACAGCTTGCATGAAATCAGAATGGAACCACATTACAGCAATTAGAAGGAGCAAATGTCGGTGCATGAGCCCCCAGATGTTCAGATCAATCGCTGTCTAACAAAGTCTGTGTTCACAAAATTATCCCAGGATAGAAAGTACTAGCTGGGGACAGATTTACCTAATATGAGTATTATGTCATGGTCTTGCTTTTTTCTCCCCCTTTGTCTGACAGCTGAGTAGTAGAGCTGCCACAGGCATGCTGTGCAGGGCGTTGGAGGTGAAAGCTGAGAGGAAGACGAGCTGTTTGCTGTGAAGAGAACTATAGAGTATGAATGAACTTATCAAGTTCTATCAGCACCTGCACAGGGGCACTCATGGATATGAGAACATTTTTTTGTGGCTTTGTCTGTGACCAGCCAAGGTGGGTGCGTAGACAATAGTAATGATGACAGCAAGTCTGTGGAAGGTACTGGGTGCCCTGGAGCAGAAAAAGGCCTCAGCTTTCCACTTTCCAGTACTGGCACTGCCTCTGCTTGGATGTTACCAGTGCAGGCCACTGTGGCACAATGGAAGTAGAAGGGCTACAGGACCAACACCTAGGCTCCAATTTTCATCACTCTGTCTATTTGAACTAGTCACTGAATATCTAAGTCTCCACTTCCTCCTCTGTAAAGTGAGACTAATAATTCTCATATAACAGGGCTATTGCACAGATTAAAAGAATGGATGAATAAAAGACTCACAACACTTACCATGTAGTTGTCACTCAATGGATACTTATTTATTATTCATTTGTAGTAAAACACTTTTTCCTACTTAGCATTGCCAACCTTTCTATGAAACCTCATTTATAATTTACTCCTTCCCCAAAACTATCCTTGACTGGCTATGCAGCACTCACAGTCCTCTTCCACATCACTTTCCTTCAACTCTTAGGTATTCAACTGGAGCCACTGTACTTCGCTCCAGTTGGTGAAATTTCTGTGAATGTCCTTCAGTCTGTCCTATGCATGGGTTCTATCTACACCACAAGCAATGCTGGCTTTCCTTGGTTGTGACTGGCCTTTACCCACCTTGAAATCATGAACAGGAAGATATAAATGAATGTTGTCAATTGGGTAAGCTTTTGTATGACTGGATTACTTGGCTTGGTTCTGGAAAAAAACAATTAAAGCTCAGTTGGTTCCTTCTCATCACAGACCTCTTTCATGTGAACTGGCTGAATCTAGAGCCTGGGGCTGTGCTGAAATAAGGTTAGAGTGAGGGAAGAGTAAAGAAATTGGAGGGATTCTGCCAATCTAGCCTCCCCTCTCCCCAGTCTACGTACAGGCATGTTTATGTCCCTATCCACATATACTTTCCTCCTCCTCTTGTTGTAAATTAATGTCATAAAAATCCACAGTGTCCTTTAGGTACATTACCCTGAACACTGATTCAATTACAGTAGATTCACTAATTAATGATATTTTATTTTGCATAAACTTTATTTTTTGTGTACTTGATATTTATATATATAAAGTTACAGATAAATATATAAGCATACTTTAAAAAGTTCATGGAAAAATGGAATTGAAAGAAAATTATGAATCTTTCCATGAATTTTTTGAAGTACTCTCACACAATCCAAAAGAATAGAAACATGTGTTATTTTGCCAAACGAGTAAGACTTACTGCTTCTATCAAACTATGCTAAACTACCGTGTGGCATTCAAAACCTAATTAGCTGAACACATGATATTGAGTCCCTGATTTTCAATGTGGTCTTTTTAACACCAATCAGAACCAGCAAAGGAGGCCTTTTTTCCATCCTCACTATCTTTTTCTTTCATTTAATGTATTCAGTGATTAAAGTCACTTTTTTATTTTCTTTAGGAACAATACTTAAACATTCCACCCAACAGTTGTTTTACCAACCACTCTCAAATGCTGACAACCGAATGTTATTATTGCTTTTGCTAACAGATTTCGTTCCATTATTGGACTAGGATCTTCAAAAACTTTAAAATAAAAATGAGAGAAAGAAAAAATTCTCAGTCTTACATGCAGGCTGTGATCAGCTGTTCTGTCGGAGGCTTACTCTGGAGACTCCCTATGTCTTCCTTCCTGTGTTCAGATGTAGAACTGGAAAGAACTGCACTCAAAAGCAGCTGCATAATTAGCAGCAATTAACCCAGAGTGGAATTCAACAAAGGCAGCACAATACTCAATTTTTCCCTCTATTCCCAGTGATTCAACCAGAATTCTAACTCTGTAATACCTCAGAAGCTAAAACAGGGACTTACCATCAGAACTGACATAAAAGAACAAAAATGGAGCAAACTTAGATTTGCTTCAAGACTAAGGCTGGTTATTTTGAAAATGCTTCCTCCATTGCTAATAAAAGCAATGCTTCAGTGACTTGCCTTGATCAGCTGTCTAATGACAGGATTGAAAGTCAAAGATTACAGAGTTATAAAAAGAGTTGTTGTTTTTATAGCTGTCCACCATGTTATGTTGATCATAAATGACCAAGTCATCTATGACTAATGCTGGACAACAGACAATGGGTGCCAGGCAGGTCCTGCTGCTATCAGACAGCACTTAAGAGTTCACCTGGCTCCCCCGGAGATAAGGGCAATCTTATGTTGTCCAGCTGCCCCCTTCCAGCTTCTACTTTTCCCACTCACCACCAAAAAGTGAAGGTGCTAGGAAAGCTCCCAGTCCAATCAGCACAGTCCAGGCCAGATGGCCAGATGGTGGATTTTGCTGCAGGGGAAGCTAATAGCCTCATGTGATAGTGAGATCATCCTCCAGCCTTTCAGGAGAGGAGACGGTGCTATTGAATTAGCTTTGCAAAGGATCCTCTTTCAGCTTAATCAACATTTGCGGAAGGAGGAATTAGATTGAACAGTCTGTAAATGCAGCTAGCCACCTTCCATGGTCAGACTTTGCTGTTTCTGATCACTGTGGAGGATGGACTTTATTTGTACAGCCAGGTGAAGACCAAGTGCATATTTACCAGCAATGATGACGGTCCATTTCAAACTCTTAGTGTGTTTGCTTTGAAAAAGGAAAACAAGTCAGAATTCTAAAATTTAGAACATAAAATTTCCTCTGAAGTGCAGGCTCAGATTAAATATCAAACTAAAAAGCTTCTGCACAGCAAAGGAAGCAATCAATGGAGTGAAAAGACAACCTACAGCATAGCAGAAAATATTTGCAAACTGTACATCTGACAAGGAGTTAATGTCCAGAATATACAAGAAATTCAAACAACTTCATATTAAAAAAAAAACAAATAACCCAATTTTAAAAAGGGCAAAGGACATGAACAGACATTTTTCAAAGGAAGACTCACAAATGGCCAACAGACACATGAAAAAATGTTCAGCATCACTAATCACTAGGGAAATGCAAATCAAAATCACAGTAAGATATCATCTCACCCCAGTTAGACTGGCCATTATCCAAAAGATGGAGAATAACAAATCCTGGCAAGGATGTGGAGAAAATGGAACTTCTACACTGTTGGTGGGACTGCAAATTAGTGTGGCCATTATGGAAAACAGTATGGTGTTTTCTCAAACTACAGATTGGACTTCTGTATGATCCAGCAATCCCCTTCTGGATATATACCCAAAGGAAAGGAAATCATCATGTTGAAGGAATACCTGCACTCCCATATTCATCACAGCTCTATTTACAACTGCCAAGATATAGAACCAACCAAAACATGCATCAACAGATGACTGGATAAGGAAAATGTGGTGTACATACAAAATGGAATACTACTCAGCCATTAAAATAAAGAATGAAACTCTCCCACTTGCAGCAAATGGATGAGCCTGAAGAAAATTATGGTAAATGAAATAAACCAGGTATGGAAAGAGAAATACTATAAGTGGTAGGAAGGAAGGAAAGAAAGGAAGGAAGGAAAGGGGGGAGGGGAGAGAGAGAGAGAGAGAAAGACCGCAATAAAAAATTGAACTTTCAGAAGGAGAGAACAGACCTATAATTACTAAAGGTGGGAAAGGGGAGGTGGAGGAGGGTTAGGAAGTAATTGGGTAAGGGACACAAAGAATACTTACGATTTGTAATGATGAGCATGTTAATAATATTGATTTGATCATCACACACTGTACACAAATACTGTTAGTCAACTTTGCACACCATAAATATGTATAATCAATTATGTTTCTTTTTTTTAAAAAAAAAGGAAAACAAAATAAAAAAAAAACCTCTTTGGTCACCTTTCGAGGATTCCAGGTATTAAAATCATACTTAGAAAACTGGTAAGTAAATGGAAAATCAAGCAATTATCCTTCCTTTTCTATATTAACTAACTTCAGGATAACCAAAGAGTGGATGAGGGAAAGTCTCTCTTTATACACTTTATTAGTTTCCTGGGGTTGCCGTAAAAAATTATGACAAATTGGGTACCATAAAACAATGGAAGTGTATTCTCTCAAAATTCTAGAAATTAGAAGCCTGAAATCAGGGTAATTAGCAAGATCCAGTCCCTTCAGAGCCTCTAGGGGTGGACGCTTTCTTGTTTCTTCCAACTCCTGGTAGTCCTTGGCTTGTGGCAGCATAACTCTTATTCTGCCTCTGTCCTTATTTACATGGCTATCATCCCTCTGTGTCTGTGTCTAAATCTCTCCCTTTTTATAGGGGCACCAGTCATATTGGATGACATTTTCAAACAAGGTCACTTTCATAAGTTTGGGGGTTAGCACTCCAACATATTTTTTGGGAGACACAATTTAAGCCACAACATAGCGTATTCCAGCTAACAAGTGAGAATGAATGATAGAATAAAACATTATTTTACAACTCCTTAAAATAATGAACCTAGGCAATAATTATCAATGACTGATAACATCAAAAAAGAGGCCATTATGGACCTTCTGACAGAAGTATAAAACATCCATCTATTGAGAAGTTTTGCCAAAAATTCTGATTTAAATTTGTTCAAGCCTCTAGCTCTTACTAATAGTTTACAGCAAATACAAGCATCATAGGAACTATTTTGAAGAATACCACAGTGATGGAATCAACAAAATTCAGACTCTGGGAAGCTATAGAAAACAAATAACTGATTTTTTCACTTAATAAACTAAGAAAGAGAGGGATCTATAGATTTTAAAGAGACTTAAGGGAAATTCAAGAAATTACAATATATACTCTGCATTTCAATACTGATTTCACCAAATAAATTGTAAAAATTATTTCAGAAATGATTAGATGTTAATACTGATTTTAAGTACTAATTGGATATTGAATATTGTTAAGTAAGTAATGTTAATTATTAGAAGACTATGGTATTATGGTTAGGCTTAGAGGAAAAGAATTCAGATCTTTAGAGACACATGCTGAAATATTTATACATGAAATGTTACAAGGTTTTCAGTTTGCTTCAAAATAATTTGAAGGGAGAAAAATAAGTAAGAGTAAAAGTGAAACAGGATTGGCCATAAATTGAGAGATGTTTAAACCAAGGTTGAATAAATTGTGCTCCATTTTTCTATCCTTTCTACATTGGTATATACTTGAAATTTTCCCAAATAAAATTTTTTTTTAAAAAAATCTCTAATAGATTAACTATAAATTCAATAATGAGGATATTGCCCTAATCAATAAAGCCAAAAATCAAAGTGGCTTAGATAAGATTGAGAAACTCCCCAGAAGAGACTGGGAAGAAAGGAAGAGATAACATATTTTTTTAAGTGTTGAGGTATGGAGGATGGAAAAAGTTTCAGCATTTATATAATAGGAATCCCAGGAAAAAAGAAAAATTGATGGAAAGAATGTAATTGTAGAAACAATGACCAAGAATTAAAGAAAGATATAAAACAACAAACTTAGAAAAGTAATGGAATGCCAGACAGGAGAGATTTTTAAAAATAAAAACAAGAACACAACAACAAAAAACACTCATACCTGGACACATTATATAAAGTTTTGCAGTACCAAAATGAAAAAAGAAGTTGAAAAGTGTTTAGAGAGTAAAAGATCAGCCAAAGATAATTATTGGGTCATTAAACAGTAACACTAGATATATGACAGCAATTGAGTAATACTTTAAGGTTTTGAAAGAAAATAAATTTCTATAGAAAATTTAAAACTCCAGTTAAACTCTTATTTAATTTTTGTCCTTGTAGTTATGGATATTTTAGACAATGAATTATATGATATGCGGTTTTCAGTGGCTGGCTTCTTTCACTTAGCATAATATTTTTAAGGTTCATCTATATTTTAGCATAGGTCGTACTTCATTCCTTTTTATGGCCAAAAAATATTCCATTGTACAATTATACCACATTTTGTTTATCCATTTATTGGCTGATGGATATTTAGGTTGTCTTCATATTTTGGATATTACAAATGATGCTGCTATAGACATTCATGTTCAAGCTTTTGTGTGGACATATGTTTTCATTTTATTGGATATATACCACAGAGTAGAACTGCTGGGTCAAATTGTAACTCTATGTTTAATTTGGGGGAAAACTAAGAGATGTTTTTCCAAAATTGGCTGCACTGTTTTATATTCCCACCAGAAAGTATGAGGGTTCCAATTTTCCCATATCCTGACCAACACTTGTTAATGTCTATCTTTTTAATTAGAGACATCCTAGCAAGCTTGAGGTGGTTTCTCTCTATGATTTTTACTTATTTCCCTGATGACTAATAATGTTGATTATCTTTTAATGTGCTTATTGGCCATTAGTATATCTTCTTTGGAGAAATTTCTATGTGGACGTTTTTTCCATTTTTCATGTAATTTGTCTTTTTATTACTAAGCTGTAAGAGTTATTTATATATTCTATAAACAAGTTTCTTATTAAAAACCTAATTTGCAAATATTATCTCCTGTTCTGTAGGAGATCTATGATCATGTGAGTCTTTTAATTTTTATATCTATTAACATGGTGTTACTTTTAGATGTTAAATAAACTTTATATTACTAGTATAAAATCTACTTAGTCTTGGTATAATTATGTTTATACTAGTATGTTCCCATATTCAGTTGGCTAGTATTTTCTTGAGGAGTTTTGCATCAATATTCATAAGAGATATTGACCTGTAGTTTTATTGTCTTGTGATGTCTTTGTCTGCTTTTCATATCAGAACAATTTATATTTTTAATATAATAATTTTGATGCTTTCCCATTAAGATAAAGAAAACACCATATACTCACAAAAACCATTACCAATTAAAATCATATCCGAAGTCTTGTCCAATTGCTTAATACATCAAAAAGGTATAGGATTTTTATGGATTGAAAGAGGAGAAATTAAACTTTCATTATTTGCAGATGCTAAAGTGCATCACATAGCTGCTAAAGTGCATTAATATACAAACTATAAACACTAAAATGAATGCTTAGCAATACTTCAAGATTCAAGTTCAATTTAGAAAATGAATAGTTTTTCCATACCAGCAATGACTAACTGAAAAATCTTGTGTAATCTGAGATACCACTCATAATACCAAGAAAAACTATAAATAATCGATACATTATCTAACAATCTTTTAAATATATTAAGACTCTGTTAAGGTATATGAAATTAAATTGCATTTTAAGTGTTTTAAAAGGCATGAAGGGAAACTTGAAAAACTAGACATACATACCATGTTCAAGATGGGATGTTTTAACATTTATTAGGCCAAGCGTTGGGCAGCAGCTACCTTCCTGGCACAGATGGTTGCTACACCTAATGACGACTGCTTGTTCCCTTCTTTGTTTTTCACACATGTTCAGGATGGCGCCTGGAGGATGTAAAGGGGGAGTGGCTATGATGTCGGGTAAAACCTCACCCCATTTAAGGGGCTTTGCATCATTGGTGCAGAGAGCCTTCCGGGCTCGTGGACACTTCATGATCTTTACTATAAGCATAGGCAGGAGCCATGCATGCACGCATGACCTATAGGGTGATTGGCTTGTTAGGTGGAGACCCCCGCCAGAATCCCCCGCCCATTTAGCCCATTTATGCATAAATATGTAGGCTTTGAGTTGAATAAACGGAACTGCTTGACGGAACCCCCATTGAGTCTGAGTGTTCCTTTGCGAGCTGGATAGCGCCTGGTGGCTGCACTTACCTATCTCCTGGGCTCTCCCTCCCGCTCCCTCTCGCACAGGGAGGAGGAGGCAGGGAGTAATCTTCGGCCTCGTTCCCTTGAGCGGAGCGCGGTTTAGCTAGTTGTCGGGGCGCCGGGGCTCCCCCACCCCGGCAAATTATCTCAGATTAATCCACATATTCAGTGCAATTTTGATTAATATTACTGTCAGGCCTTTTAATAAGCTTGACAAGCCTATTTTCAAATCTATATAGAAGGGTAACTATCATTGAATAAGTCAACTTAGAAAAAGAAAAATACAGAGGTGAGTTATTTTACCAAATATTAAGGCTTACTACAAAAGCCATAATAAAAATGATACATGGTGTTTATTCAGGAACAAACAAAATGAACAATGATACAAAATAAAGTTTAGAAATACGGTCGTAATTTTTACTTCTACATTAAATCTTTAATCAAACTGGAAGACTATATTTATTGTACTAGGCAGTGATTTGGCTTTATTTTTCTGCATTTATTAAGAATGTTGTCCCTACACCATGCATCAAACAATCTGCTCTCCCCCCTTTGGCAGCTGTATTATATATCAGATTTGTGTATACACATGGAGTGGAGTGTGAAGATATAACCCATTTGTAACTTTAGGAAAAGATAGAAATATTTACAAGATAATAATAGTTTGCTAGGATTTGCTAATTTTACCTCAACGGCTCCCTTTCAGTGAAAACCTTATTAAAATGTTTAAGGATAGATGCCATTAGGAAGACACACACAAAAAAAAATCAAACTAAAATGAGGTACAAGGATAGTTGAAATTCTTCAGATAGTATTGTCAAAGAAATATTTCCAACTCACTTATTTTGTTATTCAAAAGTTCTTCCTAAAAAAACTATATATAAAATCCCTCAGGGTGTGATATTTTTAAAAAGTTCTGAACAAAATAAGACTGAAGGAAACATCTTGTGTTGAAACACCTAAACCCAAACCTGTAACACATGAGGGAAAGATCTTTTCTTGCATTCATTAAGCATTTATTGAATATCTTCTTTGTCTTAGGTGACAGAGACACAAAGTGGTCCTCCGTGAATTCAGAGTCTGTTGTAGAGGCAATTATGAGTGGGAAGTGTTAAGATAGTAGCAAGCATGGAGATGTTTTAAAAGACAAGGAGAGCACTTAACGTAGTCTAGCATTAATGGTTAAACTGCAGATGAAATAAGAGTTAGTTTTATGAAGAAGTTACATAAAGGTGTCCAGTCAGAGTAAACTTTAAGTGCAAATGCATAGAAATGATAGACAACATGGAATAGTCATAGACGAGAAAGTAGCTAGATATGACCTAGAAGTGAGTATGGTATACTCAAATTTCTTATCACACAAACATACATTTTCTATTTATAAGTCAGCATAGTTGAAAACAATATTTTTCACTGCATATAGTACAATTATAGAACTGTTTGACTTCATACGTGTGCCTTAGATTTTTAATTACCAAAGAAATAAAGATACACTAATATATAAATTCACACACACACACACACACACACACACACAACCGGGGGGGGGGGAAGAAGATATAACAACCACAATTACTTGAAGTTGATACAACAAGCAAACAGAAAGGACATTGTTGGGGGGGGGGAGGGAGAAGGGAGGGAGGTTTTGGTGATGGGGAGCAATAATCAGCCACAATGTATATCGACAAAATAAAATTTAAAAAAGAAAAAAAGATATACTAGAGTGAGATCTGAGGCTGATGGAATATACACTAACACTTGTCTTCATCTCCATACTTTTTATGCATCACTAAATTATTTCTTGGAACAGTTTGAGAATTCAGAATTGAACAACAAAGCCTTAATTTGAGTGGATCCAGCTCTGAAATATACTGGAGTTTCAGCAACAAAATGGTAGAAAAATGGAAGAAAGCTATAAATGAATGGGGCTGATATAAAACAATAGCTATGCCTGGAGTATTAGACTTCAAAGGAGGTCAAATTTAGAGTGTTTAAACTGTACGGTGCACCTGCTGAGGAAAGAGGCAGGGCAAGACGGTGGACTAGAGGTGCCCAGGGTGCATTCCTCCCAGAGAAAAGGACCAGACAACTAACATATAGCTAAATATTGGTGGCAGCATCAGTGAAAGAGTGTAGGAGAGCAGCAGGAGACTGGTGAGATCCCTGTGGAGCACAAAAGTCCAGTATGGCAGCACAGAGAGGAGAGAAAGGCACACAGCCACAGTCACCATGTCTCCAACACTGAGATTGACACAGGAAGAATTTTCCCTTGTGGTAATAAGGTATGCAGAGAACCCACACCAGCCCCAATCCTCACCACAGACGCCTGTGATCCTTTGTCAGGACAAGCTTGGAGCAAGTGTGGGAAGCATCCTAGAATACACATGCTGCATTGCTCTAGAATAGTAGCACAAACTATGTACTCCCCATCCCCCATCCTCAGGACTCAAGTTGATGCAAGACAGCACCATCTTAAAACCAGAGCCATTACAAGAGTGTGCTTTCCTTGGGGCCAGTAGCCACTGCACTTCTCCAGCATTAAGGCTCTGTCTTCCTCCCAGAGCACTTGCACAAGAGTCTACAATGTCCTCACCCTGGAAGCTTGCAGCTTGGACTCACAGCAGCCATGACTCTAGTTCTGTAGTCAGGGAAACCAACTCAAGTCCTGCTTAACTGAAACACCCCCAAATTCATGGCCAGAGATCAGAAGGCAGACCCTCCTCAGGCGGACCATCCGCCATTCATCCTACTACCCCCCAGCCCCACCAGCTTACCAAGTTGTGTGCACCTGAGCCCTCAACCTGAAAAAACAGAGGTCCCTACCCTAATGAGTATACCCTCAGATTTGTGGAAATAAAATGGCCAGGCAGTTCATCCTGAACTGTCTTGACAAACAGCCTTGCCAACAGTCCCAAAAGCTGCTTCACCAGTCCCCTCACTGCAGTCCTGCCTAGTGGCCCAACCTACTGCCCAGAGGGAACTGGATGGGTCACTTCACTTCAGGCTAGCTTAGAGGCTCTGCCACCATCCAGAGGCAAATGAATGAGTCATTTCACTGCTAGCCTGCCCCCCCATCCCCACCCACCACCCAAGAAACAGCAGAACAGGCACCCTAACTGCAGTTCCACCTAGTGGCCTTGCCCATTTCTTAAGAAGTAGCTCAGCAGCTCTGCCCTCAGCAGTCCAGCTCCTGAACCACAAAAGGAAGCATGACCTCTTTGGACTCCAAGAACAAGGACAGCAGAAGACAGACCGGAACTCAGCTAGCTGAGTCAAAGTACACCCATTGCCCCTGGATCAGAGAAACAGCTAAGCTATCATGCTCCTGGAGGAACTGTCACCAAGTCCCATCATCACATGCACTTGCATCCTGGTGAGAAACAGCTTGGTTGGTCCACTCCTGTAAGGCCCACCCCTAATCAGAGCAGAAGAACAGTTACCCCCTGCCAATGGTAAACCAGTCCAAGAGATCCTGACGTACCATATGCCCACATCCCCAGACTGAGAATCGATCCATCAACCATATCCGCACTGAGCTAGCCCATGAGACAACTGACCACAGGGTGCATTTACATACCCACAGCCTGTGAACCAGCCCAGCAATGCCTCTCCTGGCAAAGCTTTGCCATCACCACCACAAACCTCCAAATCATAGGTCAGTAAGTCACTCACAGACATAGTTAAAGTGGATTGCAGCTGAAAAAACTACCCAGAGTATATACTACTGCATCCATCTGAAACAAAACCATTATACTCTACCTAATCAACACCAAAGGATGCATTTGCAGGTGAAAGTCTTTTCCCATGCAAGCCACTCTACAAGGCTCAAAAAGGTGACTGTTCCACCTGATGCACAGATATCAATGGAAGGAAACAAGAAGCATGAAAAAAAAATAGGAAACATAACACCACCAATATAAATAAATACATAATGCTCCAGTAACTATCCCAAAGAATCAGAAATTGCTGACTTGCTGGAGAAGGAATTCAAATTAATGACCATAAGGAAACTCACTGAGACACAGAGAATACAGACAAACAGTTCAACAAAAATCAAAGAAACAATTCATCATCTGAATGAGAAATTCAACAGAGATAGATATTTTGAAAAATCAAGCAGAGATCTTGAAACTGAAGAATTCATTGAATGAAATAAAAAATAAAAATACATCTGAGAGCCTCAACAACAGACTAGATCAAGCAGAAGAAAGAATTTCTGATCTTGAAGTCAGCAGTTTTGAAATAACACAGAAAGACAAAAGAAAAAAACAGAAAAAAAGAATTAAAAAAGAATGAAGAAAGCTTATAAGATCTACAGGATACCATTAAGTGAAAAATATTTGAGTTATGGGCATTCCAGAAGGAAAATAAAACAAAAAAGTTATTGAAAACCTATTTAAAGAAATAATATCGGAAAACTTCCCTAGTCTTGGGAAAGATGCAAACATCAAAATCTAGGAAACTCAGAGATCCCCAAATAGATTCAACCCAAATAGGTCATCTCCAACACACATTGTAGCCAAACCATCCAAAGTTACAGACAAAGAGAGAATTCTAATAAGAGCAAAAGAAGTGTCAAGTCACTTATAAGGGAATCACCATTAGACTAACAACAGACTTTCCAACAGAAACCCTAAAAGCCAGGAGAAAAATAGAATGATATATTCAAAGTACTGAAAGAAAAAACTGCCAGCCAAGAGTATTATACCCAGCACAGGTATCTTTCAGAAATGATGAAGAAATGATAAAGTGTTGCTCACACAAGAAAAGTTAAGGGAATACATCTCCATTAGAATGGCCATAAAAGAAATGCTTAAAGAAGTTGTACATCTAAAAGAGAAAGAAAAATAACAACCACCATGAAAATATCTGAAAATATAAAACATACTTGTACAGTAGATACACAAATTAGAAACAGAAAGTAATTGAACCTTGCCAATAGAGAAAACTACCAGATATCAATGATAAACGTTAAGAGAAGACAAAAGGTATAAAGGATACACAAAACAATTGGAAAACAACCAACAAAATGATAGGAGTAAGACTTTACATATCAATAATAACCTTGAATGTTGACAGATTAAATGATCCAATCAAAAGATATGGACTGGCTGAATGAATAAAAAAAATGACCTATCCATATGCAGCCTACAAGAAATATACCTTTTTTACAAAAGACACACATGGACTGCAAGTGAAGGGATAGAAAAAGAAATCCCATGCAAATAGAAAACAAAAGTTATGTGAAGTAGCTATACCTATATCAGATAAAATGCTTTAAATCAAAATCTGTACTAAAGGACAAAAAAAAGGCACTATAGGGTGATAAAGGGGATCAATACCACAAGAGGATATAACAATTACAAATATATATGCACCCAACACCAAGGCACCCAGATATATGAGGCAAGTATTATCAGACCAAAAGGGAGAGATAGACACCAACACAATAATAGTTGGGGACTTTAACACCCCACTTTCAGCAATAGACAGATCATCAAGGCAGTAAATTGACAAGGAAACATTGAATTTAAATGGCACCATAGACCAGATGGATTTAACAGACATATATGCAACATTTTGTCTAACAGCTGTAGAGTACACATTCTTTTCTTCAGCACATGAAACATTCCCTAGGATGCTAAGAATTTTTTTATGTACCTGTTGGCCATTTGTATGTCTTCCTTTAAAAAATGTCTATTCATCTCATGTGCCAATTTTTAAATTGCATTTTTTAATTTATTTGATTTTTACTGGGAAGTTGTTTGAGTTCCTTATATGTTCTGGATATTAATCCCTTGTTGGATGCATAGTTTGCAAGTATTTTCTCCCATTCCATAGGTTGCCTTCTCACTCTGCTGATGGTTTCCTTTGCTGTGCAGAAACTTTCTAGTTTGATATAATCCCATTTGTTTATTGTTTCTGTTGTTGCTTGTGCTTTGGGGGTCTTACAAAGGTTTTGCCCAATCTTACTTCTACTTCCTGAAGTATTTCCACTGTGTTTTCTTCTTTCTTTTTTTTTAGAAATTTTATGGTTTTGTGTCCCATGTTTAAGTCTTTAATGCATTTGGCGTTGGTTTTGGTATATGGTGAGAAAGGCAGGTCGTTTCATGTTTCTGCATATGGATGTCCAATTTTCCCAGCACCATTTTTTGAAGAGACAGTCTTTTCCCCAGGGTATGTTCTTGCTGTCTTTGTCAAAGATTAGCTGGCTCTAAGTATGTGGGTTGTACTGGGTTTTCATTTCTAATCCATTGTTCCGAGTGTCTGTTTTTGTGCCAGTACCCTGATGTTTGGTTTCAATCGCTTTGTAATGTAATTTGAAGCCATATAGTATTATGCCTATGGTTTTATTTTTTTGCTCAGGTTTGTATTGGCTATACAGGGTCTTTTTTTCATTCCATATGAATATTAGGATTGTTTTTTTCTATTTCTGTGAAGAATGTCATTGGTATTTTGATGGGGATTGTGTTGAATCTGTAGATTACTTTGGGTAGTATGGACATTTTCATGATGTTAATTCTCCCAATACAAAAGCATTGTATGTCTTTCCACTTATTTGTGTCCTCTTTAATTTCTTTTAGTAGTATTTTTTAGTTCTCATTGTAAAGATCTTTCATCTTCTTGGTTAAATTGATTCCTAGATATTTTATTTTTTGGTGACTATTGTCAATGTGCTTGCTTTCTTGATTTCTTTTTCTTCTAGTTTGTTATTAGCATATAAAGAGACTAATGATTTGGAGATGTTGATTTTGTATCCTGCTATATTACTCAAACTGTTCATCAGCTCTCAGAGTTTTTTGGTAGAGTTTTTAGGTTTTTCTATATATAGGATCATATCATCTCCAAACAGACTTCGTGCTTTCCAATACATGTTCCTTTATTCCTTTCTCTTGCCTGATTGCTCTGGCTGGTACTTCCAGTAGTATGTTAAATAGAAGGGGTGAGAGTGGGCATCCTTGACTTGTTCCTGTTCTTAAAGGTAAACCTTTCAGCTTTTCCCTATTCAAAATGATATTGGTGATTGGTTTGTCATGTATGGCTTTTATTGTTTTGAGATGATTTCCTTCTATACTTAATTTGCTGACAGTCTTTATCATGAAAGAATGCTGAATTTTGTCAAATGCTTTTCCTGCATCTGTTGAGAGAATCATATGCGTTTTGTCCTTGGTTTTGTTGATGTGATGTATCACATTTATTTACTTGCACATATTGAACCATCCTTGCATCCCTGAAATGAATCCCACTTAATCATGCTGTATAATTTTTTGATGTGTTACTGTATCCTGATTTCTATTATTTTGTAGAGGAATTTTGCATCTATGTTCATCAAGGATATTGGCCTGTAATTTTCTTTTTTGTTGTATTTTAGTCTCATTCTGGTATCAGGGTGGTGCTAGCCTCATAGAATGAGTTTGGGAATGGCTTCTGCTTCAATTTTTGGAATAGTTTGAAGAGAATTGGTATTAATTCCTCTTTAAAGGTCTGTTATAATTTGGCAGTAAAACCCTCTGGTCTTGGGCTTTTCTTTGTTGGGAGATTGCTGATTACCACTTCATTCTCATTGCTTGTAATTGGTGTCTTCAGGTTTTCTGTTTCTTCTTGATTCAGTCTTTGTAGTTAGTATGTGTCCAGAAATTTATCCATTTCCTCCAGGTTTTCATATTTGTCAGTTTACATTTGTTTATTGTAGTCTCTAATGATTCTTTGTATTTCTGTGGTATCAGTTGTAATGTTTTCCTTTTCATTTTGATTTCTGTTATTGGGTCTTCCATCCTTTTTTTTTTTCTCATTAATCGAGCTAATGGTGTTTCTATTTTACTTATCTCTCAGAAAACCAACTTTTTGTTTCATTGACCTTTTGTATTATTTTTTGGGTCTCGATTTCATTTAATTCTGCTCTGATCTTTATTTCTTTTTGTCTACTACCTTTAGGGCTGGATTTCTGTTGTTCTTCTAGTTCCTTAGGGTATAGCATTTGGTTGTTTATCTGAGATCTTTTTATTCCTTTGATGTAAGTGTTTATTGCAATAAGCTTCCCTCTTAGTATTGTTTTCATAGTATCCCATAGGATTTGGTGTGATGTATTTTTATTTTCATTAGTTTCAAGAAATTTTGACTTCCTGTTATTTTTTTTTTCTTGGACCCATAAGAAACCTGTTGTTTTGTTTCTGTGTATTTTTATAGATTTCAGAGTTTCACTTGTTATTTATTTTCAGTTTTAGTCCACTGCTGTCAGAAAAGATACTTGAAATGACTTCAATTTTTTTCTTAGTTTGCTGAGACTTGATTTGTGACCTAATATGTGATCTGTCCTGGAGAATGTTCCATGTGCTGTTGAGAGTAATGTATATTCTGTAGTTCTTCAATGAAATGCTCTGTAGATATCTGCCAGGTCTGGTTGGTCTAAGGTGTAGTTTAAATCCTATGTTTCTTTGTTGCTTGGAAGATCTGCCCAATGCCTAGAGAGGGGTGTTCAGGCCTCTCACTATTATTTTATTGGGGTCTATCTCTTTCTTTAGATCTAAGAGTGTTTGCTTTAAATATCTGGGTGCTCCAATGTTGGGTGCATACATATTTATGATTGTTATGTAATCTTGTTGGATAGATCCCTTCATCATTATATAATGGACTTCTTTGGCTCTTTTTATGGTTTTCAGTTTAAAGTCTATTTTACCTGATATGAGATTAGCTACTCTTGCTCATTTGTGGCCTTCATTTGCATGGTATATCTTTTTCTATCCCTTAATTTTTAGTCTGTGCTTGTCTTTACGTGTGAGGTGAGTCTCTTGAAGACAGCATGTAGTTGGGTTAGCTTTTTAATCCAATCAGTAGGTCTGTGTCTTTTGAATGTTTAGTTTAATCCATTTACATTTAGGGGTGTTATTGATTGGTGGCAGGTATTGTTTTACTGCTGTCATTTTATTGCTTTTTGTTTATATGTTTTATATATCTTTTGCTCATTTCTTCTATTATTCATCATCAGTGTTAGTTGGGCTTTTGAGGAGGTATGATTTAGTTTCCTTCTCTTTCTCAGTTGTATATTTTTTCCACAGCAGTTTTTGCTCTTTCTTGTGTATCCATGATAGTGATTTTCATTCTTCATATTTTGGAAGCAGGACTCCCTTGGGAATTTCTTGCAGGGTTGTGGTGAACTCTCACAATTTTTATTTGTCTTGGAAATACACTATTTCTCCCTCATTACTGGAGGGTAGCATTGCTCCGTATAGAATTCTTGGCTGGCAATTTTTTCTTTAATTATTTTGATTATATCATCCCATTTTCTTCTGGTCTATAGGGTTTTGGTTGAGAAGTCTGCTGTTGGTCTGATGTGGGTTCCCTTATATCTGACTTGATGCTTTTCTCTTGTTGCTTTCAGAATTACCTCTTTGTCTTTGAACTTGCCAGTTTGACTATTACGTGTGCTGGAGAGGATCTTTTTAGATTGAAACTGGGGATCTCTAGGTTTCCTGGATCTGAAGGTCTGTGTCTCTCACTACACCTGGGAAGCTTTACATAATTATTTGCTTAAATAGGTTTTCAATGCCTTTTTCTCTCTCCTCTCCTTCTGGAATACACATGATTCAGATGTTTGAGTGCTTAAGGTTGTCTGCTAGCTCTCTAAGATTTTCTTCATTTTTAAAAATTCTTTTTTCTTTTTTTTTGTCTGCCTGAGTTATTTCAATAAGACCATCTTTGATATCTGAAAATCTTTTTTCTGCTTGCTCTAGCCTGATGCTCAAGCTCTCTTTTATGTTTTTTATTTCATTGAATTCTTTAGTTCCAGGTGTTATGCTACATTCTTTTTTAAGGATTAATATCTTTGTAAATTTCCTCCTTCATATCCTGGATATTTTTTTCTCATTTCATTGTGTTCTCTAATTGAGTCTTCTTTTATCTCTTTGAGTTTTCTTAAGACTGCTGCTCAGAATTCATTTTCAGATGTTTCAAGGGTTTCTTGCTCTATGGGTCTTGTTCTTGAGAATTACTATATTCGTTTGTTGGTGTCCTATCTTCTTGCTTATTTGTAGTTCTAGTATCTTTTCATTAATGTCTGGCTATCTAATAGAGCACTTGTTTCTTTCATTACTCTGGAGTGAGCTATGAGGATAAAGACTTCTTCTTCTCTTTGCAGGCTCCACTGGTGACTCTTCTTGTATCAATGCAGTTGAATGTGCAGCAGGCTGCCTGAATGGCGGCCCTGGCTGCTACTGTGGTTGTGAGCCATCCATGCAGTAGCAGCAGTAGTGGTGGCGGCTGTGGTGGGCCACCTGCACAGAAATGATGTTTGTGGCACTCACAAAAGTTGTGAGCTTTGGCTCTTGCTCAGGCACTGAGAGGGCTACCTTGGGCTTCAGGATGGGCCCCTGGTGGTAAAGTGTAGGTCACTCACTTTCTGAAAAGATGTTTTTTGAAAGAAGACATACAAGTAGCCAACAGGCAGTTGAAAAATGCTTAACATCAGTAATCATCAGGGAATCAATATCAAAATCACAATGGGATAGCATCTCACCTCAGTTAGAATGGCTATTATCAAAAGACAGCAATGACAAATGCTAACGATGACATACAGAAAGGGAAATTCTTATACATTGTTGGTGGGCATGAAAATTAGTATAGTCACTATAGAAAACAGTATAGAGATTTCTCAAACTACAGATAGAACTACCATATGATCCAGCAATCCCACTACTGGTTCTATATCCAAAGGAATGGAAATCAGCAAGTTGAAAGGATGCCTGCACTGCAATATTTATCACAGCTCTATTTACAATAGCCAAGGTATTGAATCGACATAAATGTCCATCAATGGCCAACTAGGTAAAGAAAATGTGACATATATACACAATGGAATACTACTCAGACATAAAAATAAAAATGAAATTTTGCCATTTGCAGCAACATGGATGATCTTAAAAAAATTTAAGTGAAATAAACCAGGCACAGAGAGAGAAATATCACATGTTCTTACTCATATGTGGAAGCTAATAAATCAATCTCTCAGAAGTAAAATGTATCATACTGCTAGAGACTGATGGGAGGAAGGGAAGGAATAGATGGGGAGAGGGTGGTCAGTGAATACAAAACATCACAGAGATAAGAAGAATGGGATCTACTGTTCTATAGAAATATAGGGAGACTACAGTTAACAACAAAGTTCTGTGTATCTTTGAACAGCTACTCAAGATGATGTCAAATGTTCCTAACACAAAAAAGTGGCACATGTTTAAGGCGATGTATATACTAAGCATCCTGTAAGATCACACACACAAAGTGAATACACCCAATATCATATTGTATTCCATAAACATATATAATTATTGTAAGTCAATGAAGAAAAATAAATTTAAAAGAGAGGAAAAAAGAGAAATAGTAGAATAGCGATTACCAGGGAGGCAGGGAAAGGGAGGGTGAGGAGAATGGGAAAAGGTTGTACAAAGTTACAAAACTGCAGTTAGATAGGAGGAATAAGTTCTGGTGCTGTAGGGTGACAGTAGCTAATAATATTGTATCTATTTCAAGATTCTTGTATTTATTTCAAGATATTTAAAATATTGTATTTATATCAAAATTCTTGGAAAATCTTGAATGTTACAACCACAAAGAAATGATACATGTTTAGGTGGCAGATATGCTAACTATTCAGATTAGAACATTATATAATATATGCATGTATTGAAACAACAAATTGTACCCCATAAACAGGCACAATAAAAAAACAAAATATTTTTTAAAGTTAAATACAAAAACAAATAAATAAAAGAGGAAAGCGAAAACTGAAAAATAAATAAATTAATTAACTTACAGTGACCTTGAATTTGATATCGCCAGTGGTCTACAATACAGGACATCCAATATACCAGGTGGGAAGCAACAGGAGATTTTCAGAAAGTGGCAGTACTCAGAGTTTGGCAGGTAATTCTTAATGGTATCTGATTTAGAGTCTGAAGATGGTGATGATAGGACTCAACCTCCATGGAAAAGGAAGAAATGATAGCAAGGGACATCTATACAGTGTCAGAGACCTAACCTAGAGGAGTGAAATTACACCAGAAGAACTGAAGGGAAAATAACAAAATCAACCCAGAAACCTAGTCATATAAATTTGGAAGATAAAATGGAACTTTAAAAATCCTGACTCTCAGGGCCCAGAGGGGCCCAGGATAAACGTTACACACCATGAACAGCAGGCCTAGGAATGGCATGGTGAATAAGAGTCCCAACCATGGGTTTCCCAATGTACTGACGGCCGTCGGTGGGGACAGGTGACCCAGGAATTGGCATCACAAAGTCTACAGGCCAAAAACATCAGAAAATGCAAGGGCGAGGGAGGGCAGAGTTAGATCACAAGGTAAAAACATATCAACTACATGTAAATAATCCAGGGAATTATTTGGCTATCCAGATATTTATTCTACCAGAAAAAACATAGAAAATATACTTGAAATGTGCATTAGCTCAAGTCATATGATTCTAAAAATATATGGCAAAAGTTGAGCAATAGCCAGAAGGTGGACTGAACTTTCACTATTGATTTAGACATTTTGGCACCATAGTAACATAATCACTAAATACATGCTGCATAACTGTGACTCTGCTACACATATGTGTCACTCCCAAACAATTTGCAAGTACCTTCCACAAAGATGAAAGACAGGCTACCTAGGAAGAATAAAATGGACTCACCATCTATTCATGGAAATTCATTTTCAATTGTGTTAAAGTGCCTCTGCACTATAATATCATTTTTTATATAAATTCTGAATAAAATTGGAATATCAAGATTGTTTTAAAAAGTAAATGTATCATCCATCAGGTAATTCTTATGCAATCAGCACTGACTTTCTAGGAAGACAATTTGCCCATTTCAATATTCTGCTTCAAGCCCCATTTCCAAAGCTCCAGCAGAATACACACAATTTGAAAATGACAAAACCACAAGTCAGAAAATCTCCTTTTTAATACTTGCTCCACAGGCTGCTGCTTGTGGAGTTAGAAAAAGGAAGCCTAGAAATACAACTACCTTGGCTGGTAGATAAGGGGGTTCTGAGGCCTTTGAGCATATACTGAGTTAGTTAATTGAATATGAGTGAATCTAACTCTATTTTATCTTTTCAATAAAAAGACTTATTAATATTGTAAAAATAGAAATCGTGGAAAACATTTGGGAAATGAGATAGGAAGAAAGACTACTATCTGCTTTCTTTTAAAAGGGGGTTTTGATGAGAACATAAATAAAGATTTAGAGAACTATTAAAACTCTAGCTACAAAGGAAATGAAAAACCTGAATTCTCTGTATTCTTGTCATCTCCTCAGTTATCCATCTCATAATAGCCTTATTGCAACTAGGCATGGGGTGATGAATGCAGAAATGTCAGACAAAAAGGAACGTGTAAAGATAAAAGGCTATAAGGGTGGAAAAAACCCACACAACAAAGAAGTGACTGCATGTTGCTTTTGTTACCATTTTGTTTCCAAAAGCTGCCCAGGTGATAGTTAAAAGCCAGAATTCCATAAAGACAGAAGGAATCCACAAGCGGATCTTAATGTTTCTGAAAAAAATGAAAATTATACAGAAAAAGATGGATAAAGCTACTAACAATAGGCTCCGTTCTCTCTCTCTCTCTCTTTTTCTCTCTCAAGTAAAAGTCTAAATTCACACACTGAACATCTCTTATTTAAGGACTTCAAAGCACTTTACCAGCAAGTAATTATTCTACTATTTCCTATTCTCAGTTGAAGGCTGGAAACTTTGAAAGTCAAGTTCACCAGGAGGCTTTAAGTCCTATCATGCAGAAATATAGAGTGTAAGTTACTGACTTGAGTGACACGAACATCAAGAGACCAATTGTTACTTTGCTCTGCCTTAACCACTCTCTTTTCCTAAAAATTGCTTATAGCAATCTTCCAGAGATAAGGAAACCACCTATTAAAGTGTTTTTTCTCTATTGAGGCATTAATAGTACACCCCAGACATGCATCAACTCTCTTTATACAGAATACATTTTAGTTAAACCAACTGCATATAGAATAATTTCTTACTGTTAAATTTTTAAAAGTCCTAAAAACCATCAATTTGTTTGCAAGTATTCTGCTTCTCCCAAATTTTCATTAAGCCATGCTACAAGTATTTAAATAAACTTTATTCTCTAACTATACTCCACTTATTACACTTAAAAATTACTATGTAATAAAAATGAAAATATTCCATTATTTTCCCAGGTGGCACCACTGAGTCTCTTAAAGAGAAAACATTTTTTAGAAAAAATTCATTGATTTGTGATAAGAATAGAGAATCTTCTCCAGAAGACTGAGTATTAGCTGAACTAGATTTATCACTAGGAGGTGCATCTCTACACTACAGAAAGAGTAGTCTTTGGAGCTTCAGGAGAACATCTAAAATTGAGAGTGAGAAATGGAAAGGGAGAGAAAAGAAAGAGAAAGAAACTAAGCTAATAACAGCAGTGCATAAATTATGGGCTGTTACCCATTCCTGTAATCCCACGCCACAAAATAACTTCACTAAATTCAATTAAATTGTCCACTCCGGGATGCAAATTAAGACACTTGCCTAAGGTCCATTCATCTGCACCAAGCCCTGGAGATTCCAAAACCAGAACAAAGATGAGAGATGGGAGAACTGAGATATTTGCCACATATTAATAGCAAAAGTAAGTACAGTGTACCCTAGTGTCTGTGGTGGATTGATTTCAGGACCTCCCATGGATACCAAAATCCACAGATGCTCGAATCCCTGATACAAAATAGCATGGTACTTGCATATAACCTATGCACATTCTCCAATATATATTAAATCATCTCTAGATTACTTCTAATACTTAATACAATATAAAATCCTATGTAAATAGTTGTTATGCTGTTTTGTTTAGAGAACAATAACAAGAAAAACCGTCTGCACATGTTCAGTACAGCCGTAATTTTTTTTCAAATATTTTCAATCCATGGTTTGTTGAATCCACAGATGCAGAGGGCCAAATATACAATTATAGGTTTTAAGTAGCTAATGGTAATGAATAGGCAAATAAAAAATAGAATGCATTCTCTCCAACCAAGAAGTCAGAAAATAAATAAAATCTGAACAAAGAAAATTTTATATCCAATCAAAAATAAAAGAGTATGTTAGTTCATTCCTGTTGCTTCTAGCATAGTATCTGAAACTGTGTAATGAGTAAGGAAATAAAATATATTTCTTACAGTTTCAGAGATTAAGAGGTCCAAAGCCCAGGGAACACATCTGGTGAGGGCTTTTTTCTTGGTGGTGACCCTCCACAGAGACACAAGGTGTCATATGGCAAATAGGCTGAGGAAGAGAGATCTAATCTCACTTGTTCTCCTTATAAAACCATCAGAACCACACCCATTACCACCCATTAAACTATCAGTGGATTAATCCATTCATGAGAGTACAGTTCTCACAATTTAATCATCCTTTAAAGGCCCCACCTTTCAATTACTGTAATAGAATTTCCCACCCTCTTAACACTGTTACAGTGAGGATTAAGTTTCAATACATGAACCTTTGGTGAACACATAAAACCCATAGCAAAAAGGAAAGAATTAAAGAAAGCATAAGTAGTATAAATATAAAATAAACTGTTAAAAATTAAGTTCTTAGATTAATTACAACAAATGAATTGAGTTAAACTTGCCATTTATGAGACATAAGATCTTAAAATGAATTTTTCCCAAATAAATCTAACAATATATTATGATAGAGGCACCAAAAAAAAAATAAAATAAAATAAATAAATAAAAAAAGATGAAAAACAAAGGGTTTAGAAATATACATTAATCAATATGTACCAGACAAAACATAATTTAAGGTGAGAAATCCCATAAAGGATAAAGATGAGCCTTTCACACTGGAAAAAGAAATAACACACTAATAAGATGGAATAATAATTATAAATATACACTGCCAATAATAGTACATAAACATAAACACAGTACATAAAAGCGAAAACTGAAATAATTACCAGGAGGAAAAAAAAAAAAACTAGTTTTAGTAGAGATTCTAATGCATCCATCTAAAAGCTGATAGATGGAGCAAAGAAAAGAAGATAAAAGACTAAAATTATATTTTTAACAAATTTGACCTAGTGGATATATTAAAAAATATATATCTAGTAAACATAGAATATACATTGCTCTTCACACACAGGAGATATTCAAAATATGTCATGAATCAGGTTTATAAAACATTCTTGAATAAATTCCCATGAATTATGAACACACAGACTATATTATCTGACCACAATATAAAAAATTAGAAATAAAAAGAATAGCAAAAACAAATTCCATATAGTTGGAGACCAATAATTCTATGTTCAAAAATCAATGGGTCAAAGAGTAAGTAGTTCAAATTATGAAATATTTGCAGTGAAAAAGATTGTGAAAGTACTGTGCACCATAATTTTGTAAGCAATTAAAGTGATACCTGTAGAGTCTAATATATAGACATAAAAATTTTAACAGGAAATAAGAATGACTAAAAATAAATTACTTAAGCATTCAACTCAAAAAATAGAAAATAAACAATAGAATATTTTTAAAAATAAGAAAGAAACCAATAATAAAGAGCAGAAATCAATGAAATAGAAACAGGATTAACAGAGATAGACTTCAATGCAATAACAGTAAGGGACTTTAACATGCCACTTTTGACAATGGACAGATCATCTAGACAGAAAATAAACAAAGAAAAATCTGAATTAAACTGAACCATAGACCAAATGGACCTAACAGACAATTACAGAATATTCAACCCAACAGCAGCAGAATACACGTGGATTCAACTGCACATGGAACATTCTTCAGGATAGATCATATGCTAGGCCACAAAACAAATTTATGAAAAATTTAAAAAGTAGAGGTCAAATCAAGTATCTTCTCTCACCACAACAGTATAAAACCAGAAATCAACAAGAAAAACTTTGAAAAATTTACAAATACATGAAAATTAAACAACAAGCTCCTAAACAACCAATGGGTCAATGAAAGAGGTAAAAGGAAAATTTAAAAATTCATTGAGACAAACGAAAATGGAAATACATCATACCAAAACCTATGAGATACAGTAAAAAGAGTTCTAAGAAAAAAGGCTATAGCAATAAATGCCTACTTCAAAAAAGAAGAAAAATTTCTGATAAAAAAAAAATCCAACAATGCACTGCAAGGAACCAGAAAAACAATAATAAACCTAAA
Source organism: Cynocephalus volans (assembly GCF_027409185.1). NCBI lineage: Eukaryota > Metazoa > Chordata > Mammalia > Dermoptera > Cynocephalidae > Cynocephalus > Cynocephalus volans. The sequence continues at coordinate 57,312,814 of NC_084468.1, forward strand.
ATTGGCAAAAGGAAAAAAATGATATAGCTCAGAGCAGCAATAAATGAAATAAAAACTAAAAAAAGGAAAAACAATTTAAAATACCCGTGAAATGAAGAATTGGTTTTTTAAAAGATAAAGAAAACTGACAAACCTTTAGCTAGACTAACCAAGAAAAAAGAAGACTCAAGTTAAATCAAAAATGAAAAAGGAGACATTACAACTAATACAACAGTAATACAAAGGACTGTGAGAGACTATATGAACACCTATAAGCCAACAAATTTGATAACAGAAAAAAATGGATAAATTCCTGCACACATACAATCTACCAAGATTAAATCATGAAGAAATAGAAAATCTGAACAGACCAATAATGAGTGAAGAAATTGAATCACTAGTACAAAGTCTTCCATCAGACAAAAGCCCAAACCTGAAGGCTTCATTGCTGAATTCTACCAAATATTTAAAAAACTAATATCAATTCTTCTCAGATTATTCCATAAAATTGAAGAGGAGGGAATACTTCCCAACTCATTTTACAAGGTCAGCATTAAAACTGGACCTAAACTGGACAAGGACACCCAAAAAAAGAAAATAATTACAGGCCAATATCCTTGATGAAATGGATGCAAAAATTGTCAACAAGATACTATCAAATCTAATTAAACAGTACATTAATAAGATCATTAACTATGATCAAGTGGGATTTATCCTTGAATTCAAGAATGATTAACATAATCAAATCAACAAATGTGATACATCCCAATAACTGAAAGAAAAACAAAAACCATATGATCATTTCAATTTTTTTTTATTGGTTATGAAAAAAAAGCTGATTATCACCCCTCATCCCCATGATGTGGAGGAGAGATTCATACTAGCTGTAAACCCATTACCACAAATTGCATTTGTAACCTGTGTCCCCCATCCAATTATCCCCAATCTCCCTTCACGTTCCCCTTCCTCCCCCACTCCACTTTTTAGCCCATAGAATGTTCTCTCCCTCTGCAAGTCCAATGCACTACTGTGGTCTTTCTTTCCTTCCTTCTTTCTCCCTTAGTTCCCACACATTTCAATTGATGCAGTAAAAGCACTTTACAAAATGCAACATTACTTCATGATAAAAACTCTTAACAAACTAGGTATGAAGATGCATAACTCAATGTAACAAAGGTCATATGTGACAAATACACAGCTAACATATGGAAAAGCTTTCAGCTTTTCCTCTTAGATATGGAACAAGACAGGGGTGCCCACTTTCACCACTTGTATTCAACATAACACTGGAAGTTCTACACAGAGCAATTAGACAAGAAGAAGAAATAAAAAGCATCCAAATTGAAAAGGAGGAAGTCAAACTCTCCCTGTTTGTACATAACAATTTTATATATAGAAAACCCTAATGACTCTACAAAAAAATAAATAAATAAATAAACCTGTTAGAACCAATAAACGAATTTAATGTTGCAGGATACAAAATCAACATACAAAAGTCAGTAGCATTTCTATATACTAATAGTGAACTACTTGAAAAAGATATCAAGAAAACAATTTCTCTCACAATACTACAATAAATAAATAAATAAATAAAGATACCTAGGAATAACTTAACCAAGGAGGTGAAAAAATCTCTACAGTAAAAACTAAAACTTTGAAGAAAAAAATGAAGAAGACACAAAAAATGGAAAGATATGTTGTGTTCATGGATTGGAAGAATTAATATTGTTCAAATGGCCATTCTACCCAAAACAATCTACAGATTTCATGCAATTTCTATCAAAATACCAATGATATTCTTCACAGAAATAGAAAAAAATTCTAAAATTCATATGGCACCAAAAAAGATCCCAAATAGCAAAAGCAATCCTGAGAAAAATGAACAAAGCTGAAGTCATCGCACTACTTCAAATTATACTACAAAGCTACAGTAATCAAAACAGCATGGTACTGGCATAAAAACAGATGCATAGCTAATGGAACAGGAATAAATTCACACACATACAGCCAACCAATTTTTGACACAGGTGCAAAAAATACATATTGGGGAAAAGACAGTCTATTCCATAAAGGGTGCTGGGAAAACTGGGTATCCACATGCAGAAGAATGAGACTAGACCTCTACCTCTCATCATATACAAAATCAACTCAAAATGAATCAAAGGTTTGAATGTAAAACCTAAAACTATGAAGCTACTAGAAAAAAACATATAGGAAATGATTCACAACATGCGGGTGGGCAAGGATTTTCTAAACAAGACATCAAAAGTACAAGCAATTAAAGCAAAAATAGACAAATGGAATTATATCAAACTAAAAAGCTTTTGCACATCAAAGGAAACTTAACAGAGTGAAGAGAAAACCTACAGTATGGGATATAATATTTGCAAACTATACATCTGACAAGGAGTTAATATCAAGAACACATAAGGAACTTAAACAACTCCATAGCAAAAAAAAAACACAATTGAGAACTGGGCAAAATATCATAATAAACATTTCTCAAAAGAAGACACATAAATGGCCAACAGGCATGTGAAAAAATGTTCAACATCACTAATCATCAGTGAAGTGCAAATCAAAACAGCAATGAGATACCACCTCACTCTAGTTAGAATAGCTATTAACAAAAAGACAAAAGAAAACAAGTAGATGAAGAAGTGGAGAAAAGTCAACACTTGCACACCGTTGGTGGAAGTGTAAACTAGTACAGCCATTAGGGAAAATAGTACAGACGTTCCTCAAAAAATTAAAAATAGAACTACCATATGATCCAGCAATCTCACTACTGGGTATATACCCAAAGGAAATGAAAACAACATGTTGAAGAGATATCTGCATTCCCATGTTTATTGTTCCACTACTTACAATAGCCAAGATATGGAATCAACCTAAGTGTCCAACAGCACATGAATGGATAAAAAATGTGGTATACATACACAATGGACTACTATTCAGCCATAATAAAGAATGTAATCCTGTCATTTGCAGCAACATGGATGAACCTGGAAGACATTATGTTAAGTGAAGTAATCCAGGCACAGAAAGACAAATACCACTTGACTCACTCATGTGGAATCTAAAAAAAAAAAAAAAAGTGATAATGTAGAAGCAGAGAATAGAACAGTGGTTACTAGAGACTGGAGAGGGTATGCGGGAAGGGAAAACAGGGAGGTTGGCCAATGGGTACAAAATTATAATTAGATAGTAAGAACAAGTTCTGGTGTTCTATTGCACAGTAGGGTGACTGATTAATGATTAAGTTTTGTATATTACATAATACCTAGAGGAGAGGCTTTTGAGTGTTCTTGCTTGTGAGAAACGATAAATGCATAAGGTAATGAATACACTCACAATCCTGACTTGATTATAATGCGAAATATATATGTATCAAAACATCATATTGTGCCATATATATGTATAATTACAATGTGTCACTTAAAAGAAATTAACTAATTAATTTTAAAAAGAGAAAGTATTAACAGAACTAAAACTACTTTTAAAAGACAACTAATATAGGCAATTCACTAGTAACATTCATCTAGAAAAAAGAAAAATATTGAAAGAGAAGAGCCAATAATAGAGATTAATTCAACCAGATATTAAGATATATTACAAGGCTACCATGATTAAAGCAGTGTTATAATAAGAGAAAAGAAGTCAGATCTAGAAACAGATTCATGTATAAATAACATCTACTTTATACCAATGTAACTTACAAATATTAATAATTACTCAGAAAACATAAAATATTGAAAAGGATTGTGGGGCTATGAATTAGTGAAGTCATTTAAGGATACAATTTGGTAGTAAATCCAAGTATGCACAGACCCTATCCACTATTCCACTCTTGACTTTAAATACCCAGAGACAGTTTCACACATGAATACAAAGAGAGAGGTACAAACATGCTCACTGTAGCATTGTTTGTAATAGCAAAGAAATGGAAGCATCTTTAAATATACATCTAGGTAAAAAGACAAATAAAATTTTCTATTAGATATGACTGAATGTTAAAATTATGTATATCACATAGATCTTAGAAAAAGTTTTGTGAAATAAAAGTCAGAAATAGAATGAGAAGCACATCAAAACGCTCACTATAGATGCTTTAAGTAAATATAAAACACATGTATATTATACATATTACAAACAAAATAAACTAAAATATTATTTTACATTTTACGATATGCATTTATATAAAGATAAGCACATAGAAGTTTTCTATATATACACATAGAAAGTAGACGTAAGTGAAAAATGGTATTGGGGATAGGATTATTTTTTTAATTTTAAAGAGGAAATAAAATAAAGCTTATTGAATTCATGAATGCTGCTTGAGTAATATTTCAGCACTAAAAATCAATTAAGGAGCTATATTCACATTGGAGTGATACACTACATGATAGAGAAAAAAAAATAAGAAAAAGAAATTAAGAAGCAGAAAGTGCCAGCCTACCTAAGTCTCCCATTAACCTCCCTATTTAAGGAATAAACAGAAATACTTATGGATGTTCTGGATTTCCATAGATAATGGAATTGAAGAATCAAGTCATCACTGTTTTCTAGAAAATACAGAGATATAGCAACTCCCACTGCCATCTCACTTACATTTATAACAATCAACCATTTATTGAAGGTAAGGACCATGCCTTAATTTAGTTTAACTTATTGATTCAATATGTTTCTTATGCATAATATGTTGTGCTAGAAGCTGCTTTGGCTTATGAGATGATAGGAAGGGCAGAGAAGAGGTCTTTTACTCACATTTATAGAATATCTGAAATAGTGTCACATACGCAAAGGACCCATCATCTCTAAGCATTTAATTGACTTACCCAGTGTCACAGAATTAATAAATAGACTAAAAATGAGAAGTTGAGATACCAAAAGTTCTGAAAAATTTAGATAAATGCTAAGAATATGATCAGAAGAATGAACTCACAGCAATGTTCTACTTAAACAGCAAAGACAGAATAACCAACATTAAGTATACAAGTGGACATACTTGAATGATGTGAAAAATATGATACTGTATGGGGGAAAAGATAGAAGTAGCCTACTGTTTAAATAAAGACTATAAATTATAGAAGTAACATGTTATCTATACTACATGACTTATTTTTTTCTACCTCTAATGTAAATGGTTAGACCTCACTGGGCTGTCTCTTTCATACTGTTTTAGTTCATTTTGTGTTTCTATAACACAATACCTGAGGCTGGGTAATTTATAAAGAAAAGAGGTTTAATTGGTTCATGATATGGGTGGCTAGAAAGTCCAAGAGCATGGCACAGGCTTCTGATGAGGGCTTTTGTGTGGAATATACTAAAAAGAATATGTACTTCACAGGGCCAGCTTTTCCAAAGTCTTGCAGTTTCAAATATTGACCTTGCAAGGACAGGACATTTTCCTCAGGCTATAAGTCTCTGGTGTGAGATAAAGATTTGTGGCACAGCAGGTTGCTGGCTCAAAGACAGACTAGTTACTGATTGTTATGTAAAGATACTGAGAAATTGCTATGAGAAGGAATGTTTGCTAAGATCAAGCTTCTGTTGATAAGACCATTTAATCGCCTTACTAGAATGTCATCTGGCTTGTTTCACTGAAAGTTACCAGCCTATACTGTTAAACTATAACCCCACCTTTGTTCTCTTCCTGTAACTTCCTGGTCTGGAAAATAAATGCAGGAAGAGAACCCCAATTTGGCGTTAATTTCCCTGGGAAGGGTTGCCTCTCACTGGAGGGTGCCTGGGAAGTTAACCTCTTCGGGGCTTCTCACTGCTCGGAAGAGTTGGGCTTTGAGTAATCCTTTGCATCTCCATCACCGAGGGGAAGTGGAGTGACAAATCCGTAGGGGGCAAAGCAACACTTTTGTGCTGCCTCATAATATGGGAGAAGTTCAAAGGGGAAGTGGACAAATGTGAAGAATGACTGAACACAAGGGCATCCTGCCTTTATTAACCACTCTCATGGGAACTAACCCGTTTCTACAAGAACTAACCCAGTCTCTCAAGATCAAGAACTCACTCACTCCATTGAGAGCAACATGCCACCCACAAAGGGTGAGACCACATGACCCTAACACCTCTCTTTAGGCTCCACCTTTTAAGGGTTTCCCCTCTCAGCATTGTGGCACTGGGAATTAAGTTTCCACCATGAGTTTTTGCAGGGATACTCAAACCATAGTACACACTGAACCCATCCTCACTTGCGCAGTCTTCCAGTACAGAGACTGAATTGGCAGGGTCTTATCTAAATCAGACAAAACCACTGTTCTAGAATCATAATCCACAGCTTTGAGGTCACTTTGGTGACTTCATTTGGGCAGTAATAATTGCATTATCATGTCAGCAATAATTACTCAATTAATCATCTAATTGTTAAATGATACAAAATTGGGAATGAATCCAATAACATGTGATAGTATTTTTAAACACTCCACTAGGAATTTGAAAACTGGATTTTTTGGTAAGTAGGTGAGCACCATTTGAGAATGAACAGCAGATTCAGCTGTCAGCATGGGCAGACTCTGGGGCAGTATTTTCATCCTTTTGACAGAAAACAGAAAATTTTATTCTCATTGCCCACTCTGCCCAGGGCCAAACCAGAAATGTGAAGATTATTGTTCTCCTAGAAACAGACATGAATATAACCACAGGCCAACAACATCATTAGCCACCCATTCAATACTCCAGAAATGATCGATGTGAAAAGGGAAGCTTTAGTCTCCTGGGATTGTCCAGAGTGGCTCACGACAGTAACAGCATTATTACAGTCAGCCGTAAGTCATCAGTGTTGCTGCATTTCCCTTAAAAACCTCTATTCCCATGGCCTTAAGGTTTTGAACAGTGAGTCTGCTTTGTATATTTAACATTGGTTTTCTCATTCAATCTCTGGAAGAGGTTGTATTAGAATAGGAATGTATATTTTACTTTAACTTCCTTATCCCATAAAAGAAGGTGATCCAACTTGATGTTCTTCAAACGTTTTATTTTTAAACATCAGGATATTTTTATATTTACTTTAAAGAGATTTTTATTTGCTTTCTTTCTTATATTGACTTCTTTTCTCAGTGCTCTGTGGCCCAAATTTTAAAAAAAGGTTTTCTTCTAAGTCTATATTTAGTACACTTAGAGTCTGAATTAGAATAGAGTGAGCATAGGGTACTTTCTTTAGTTGAAATAATTTTTTTTAAAGGTGCAAAATAAGAAACAAGTAAATAACCTATAATTTCAGAGGTGAGAAGTGTGGTGATTTGTGAACAGTAATTTTTTTTTTTTTTTTTTTTTGCTAAGATGACACAAAGGTGATTAAAAACACTGCTGGCCTCATGGATGGTAATTTTCAGATTTAGTCTTATGTGCAAGAGAAAAAATATGATGGATTGACAAGGCCACTAAATTTGTTACTTAACTAAATGGAGGAATTCTGTAAGAAAGAAGGACATCTAGTTCAAAATGAAAGAACTGCTTCCTCTCCCTCCCAAAATCCCATTAAAGCAACAGAAAACATAACAAAATTTAATCCATATGGTTTTAGAAAAACAATTACCTAAAGAAGAAATCATGAGGACTTTCCGGAACAGAGACAGAGCGTCTGGCATCAGATAGATGGAGAAATAAGAACACAGAAAACTATCAGCTAAAGACACAAAACATCTAAAGAGACTAAGAGCCAGACTTTCCAACAGAATTATGGAGAAACTTCACAGTGAGTCAACAAGTACAGAAGATAGAAGCAAATGGTGGATAATTAATAATTGTACCAGTGGAAATTCTGAATTAATAGTCCCACTTCTCCTGTATGGAAGATGGATAAAGATGTGAACTGCAGTTTTGCCTTAGAGAAATGCATAAGACAAGGACCAAAAATAAGTAAACTTTTGATAGAGGATCAGTTATTTCCTAGAATGAATATATATTAATACAAACACACAAACTTAACATATATATTTATACACATATTAAAGAGCAGTTTGTCATTCTCTGTTTAATAAAATGATCATATCATAAAACATTTTCTGAAGCATTGAATAAGAAGTAATTTTAAACCCATAAGATTGCCTGTCATGGGCCAATTTTCAGAATATTTGATAGAATTTTTAAAGAATAGGAGAATTGTTAAGGAATAGTAAATTGTTGTGATTAATTTGTGTGAAATGAAGGACTATTACACTCACCATAATATCAATCTAACAAGACTCACTCACTGATTTTCAAGAGAAGCTGCTTAACTGCAGTATGCAATTCACTTAGGAAATATTTAAAACTGCAAGTTTAACCCAACAGGAAACCTTCAGATTAACAGATCTCAGTGAACATTATACAGATAATTTTATATTTGTTACAAAGATCAAGGTTGCAACCATGAGTTAAGAAGAGAACTGGGTTACCATGATGGCTTAACTGCCACTGGTTCATTAACTGCCACACTTTCATTGTGATGGTTCAAAAATAATACAGTTTAAATTATAAAGCTAAATCCATGATGTGTCATTTACTTTTTATTTAGCTACAAGTAAGAGAAAACCCAGCTAACAGTTGGCATTTAATTATCTCACATAAAGATAAATCTCCAAGTAGGCAGTTCAAGGGCTAATGAAGAAGTTCAATGACTTTAAGCGACAATTTTTGATACAAATTTATGTTATAATTCAAATGTGATGACATTATGACATAAAAGTAACTGAAGGAGACCATCAAACAAACAAATACCTTTAACACATAGCTAAGGGCTACATCAACTTAGCTGCGCATCATAACTTATACCTCTGCCTGCTGTTTGGCAATTTTATGTGGTTTATTACTTGATAAAAATATGCATGCCAGTTTCTGGAATTTTTAAATGTGAAAGACTTTGACCTTATTAATAAAGAAAGAACAACACAAATGAATAATTATGGTACATTACAGCTTAGTTCACAATAACAACTTTATCAGGTATTCAAGGATCCAGAAAGTTCACCATCCATATAGTCCTCTTTTAAAAGTTTACTTCCTGCACATACTCCAGGAAAACAAAAACTCAATTTAAGAAACAAACATGGGATCCAAGAAACAGTGAAATCACCTAATGTTGCTGGCTGCCATAAGAAAATACCATAGACTGGGGTGGCTTAAACAACAGAAATTTATTTTCTCACAGTCTGGATGCTAGAAATCCAAGATTAAGGTGCCTGTATGGTCAGTTTCTGGTGAGGAATCTCCTCCTGGCTTGTAGACCGCACCCTCTCACAATGTGCTCACTTGATTTCTTTTGTGTGTGTGCTTGGAAAGCTAGAGAACTCTCTGGTGTCTCTTTTTGTAAAGATACTAATCCTTTCAGATTAGGGGCCCAAATTTGTGACTTCATTCAATCTTACTTACCTCCTAAAGACCCTATCTCCAAATCAGTCACTTTGGAGGTTAGGGCTTCAGCATATACATTTTGGGAGCACAAAATTCAATCCATAGAACCTAAGGTATTCAATTTTTTTTTAAAAAAGTCTCTGTATGAAAGCTGTGCCATCAGTTAACAAAAAAGCACTAGTTCAAATTAGAACAGGAAGTCTGAGAAATCTGTGAAAAAAAAAAAAGTCTTCATAATTAGAGTAGGTATAGAAAGGTACCCTAGCCAAAGAACGGCCATCTTTGGGATAACAAAGACCAAGCAGAAAATTTCATTTAGCCATTAACCTGGGAAATGATAATCATCAATTCCTTGAGGTTAACAGAGGAAATGAGAAACCCTGTATGACTGAAACTGCCTGGGGATGAAATTATGCCTCAAAAGGATCCTTCTCAAAGGTTTATTTCTGTTTATCTCCCATAACACCCTCTTATGTTAATTTCCTTTAGATGTTGCACACCTGCAATTAGGAATTGAAACAAAGATTTTTGGTTTCCTTACCTCCCTAATCAACTGCAAACAGGAAATCCAAGAGAAAGGCAAAGCACCCCAGCTGATTATTAACTCACCTTTTTGCTTAAAGGAAAATTGCATCCACATTAGTTAGAGGTGTGAGTCAGGTATTTTTATGCTCCAGTGATGCTTTACTGAGGTTATTGTCTTTGAGCTCTCCCTGGGAGATAAGGACTGCCACCCCAAAATAACATCAACGGTTTGAAGTTAACCAGTCTACCAACTGCAGACTCCATGATGCCAAAGCACCCAGTCCATCACGGGACCCTGGCATCTGACTCTGGCCTCTGCTGATCCTGTGGCTAGCCTCATCCTGCAGAACAAAACCCTTACCTCACCTTCCTGCCTCTTCCCCTTTATAAACCCCAGAAGAGGCATCAGAAGGAAAGATGATTTTAGCCTGGACATTCCCAGATGCCAGTTATCTGAATAAACCTTGCAATCCCTGCACCAACATTTGGACTTCCGAGTTATTTTTTTAGGGCAAGAAGGCAAGCCATGCCTGACTGCTGGTAACAATATTACTGTGCAAATCATGTGAGTAAGAATATATAAATTAAATTACAACATTCTCCTAATGAGAAAGCAATCTCTTCTTATCAATAAGAAAAACATTTTTTAAGTAGAAAAACAAATAAAAAGTATGATACAAATAATCATATATACTATGATTTTTGAGCAACTGATTACAATATAAGAAATAACACATTGAAATTGCAAAGCCAAAATAGTTCATGTAATTCAGGACAAATAAGACTAACTAGTACACTGATTTCAGAGTTTCTTGTGTGTTTTCTAGAAGTCATTTGTCATTTTACATATTTTGCTTACAGATCTGTTTTTAAATATTAATGATTCTTAGAGAGTGATACTAAAGGTGGGCTTGAATATTAAACTTGTTTTTATATTAACAAAAGGTAAGCTGATTTTTATGAGATGATAGATTAAGATTTCCTACCTGGATATTTTATTCTCTAGGAAATTTGAAGTTTCAAAGTCACAGTAACAAGCACAACCACAACAATAAGACATTCTCCAAAATCTTTTTGTATTTTTCTTATTCTTTTAACTTCAGGGGAATCTTCTAGCAACTAATAATATGTATTTTTAAAATTAACTAAAGTTTGGTATTTTTACTTTAGTATCTTTTTTTCTTATAGCAAATTCAAGAAAGTTAAATTTAACATTTTTATTTTATAATGTCAATGATTATCCTTTAGGCAGGAATATGAATGAGTTCAATTTTTTTTCATAATACTTTTTGATACTTTCCAAACTTCCCATTATAAATACATTACTCTTAAAATCAGAAGAGACCAATGAATGCTATTTTTTAATTTAAAAAAAATAATTAAATGTCAAATATTGATATTGAAGATAAAACAGCTGAGAGGGACTATGACCTGGTCATGACTTGGCATCATCTCCAGAACTAGAAACAAGAAAAACTGTAAAGAAACAAAAAAGAGAAAGAAATCACTCGACTAAAGGGTTTTCACTGTTGGGAACAGCTGAACAGACCAGAATTCAACCTCAAAACTGTGTGAATGTTAATCATTGTGGTAAGTAAAACTTATTTGCCCTAGGTGCTCTAAATATTTTAGAAGATATCTGGACACCCTTCCACTTCCCTTTATCAACTTCATCTTTTTTGGTTTTGCTTGGTACTTCCTGGAAACAATTTGGATTATATACAGCAAAAAGTATTGGTGAAGTGAGTGGCCAAAGCCAGACTCTGAGGTTTATCCTAATAGTGTAATAATGATAATAATAATAATAATAATAACAATAACAATAACTTTTACTGAGCACTGACTATATGATAGACCATTATAAGCACTTTACATTAAATTTGTTTATTTAATCCTCCCAACACTGCCTTGAGGAAGGTATGTCTGCCCTTACCACACAGATGAGAAACCCAAGACATAAAGAGTTTAAGTCACTTGCCCCAGTCACTTCGAGAAAGCAGAAACTCAACTCTAATCCAGACAGTTTGACTCCTGAGGCCAGCTCTAAACTGCTTTCTGTCCTCACAGGACAAAAAAAGGATGATTGATACTTTCTCCAAGATGAATCAAGAACCATATGAAAGTAAAAGGGAGGTTTGCTTCCCCATTCTCAACTTGGTTTGTAAAAAAAAGATGTAGAGCAAGTTTAGTCACTCTGTGTGACTAAACTTGCTACAAAGGAAATGAAATTAGTCAACATTGGAAAATTTACGATTTATAAAACACTGTTGCACGTTAGAGCTCATTTAATTGGCCTTAAAATCTGGAAGGATCAGTAGTATCATTGTTTTGTAGCTATGGAATATAAACATCAGAGAACAGAGATGATGCACCTGTTCATAACAGAATCAGAACAAAACTATGCTTTCTATGTGGATCCTATGCTTTTTTTATCACTATTTCTACAATAAATGCCAATTTTTAAAAATGCAACAACTCTTTAAAGTCGTTCTTTGTTTGAGAAATGTCAGGAAGAAATGTGGAATTATTTTTATCTGTTGCAGTGACCCCTTTTCCCCTTCATCCTTGAACTGCACTCCAGTTCCCATGCCCCCACCCCCACCCCTAGGCACCTGCTCTGTGTTCAATATTCGTCCTTAAATTAGCATTGTTTTCTTATAAATGCATTTTTCTGTCATGCATTAATTTACATAAATGTCTTCATGCTGTTACTCTTGTTCTGCTCCTTATTTTTGCTTTGTCAATACCATGTTTGAGACTTGCACATACATCTACTTCACTGGTCTTAATTGTTGTGTGATTTTTCTTACTATGCAGCCACCAAAGTTTACTTATTCACTCTCCTATTGATGGAAACCTATTCTGGCTTCATCTCTCTACTACCTCAAATAATGCCCTGACAAAAATCTCTAAGCATGTTTTCTTGACGACTTGTGAAAAACTTTCCTGGCATATATCCATAGGGGTGGAGGATTGTAAGTGATGCATATTCTTATATTCATTAAGGACTAGCAGTGTATTTCCCAGAAAATAAAAATTTGTACAATGTATTCTCACTAGCAGAGCATAAAATTTATAGTCTCCCTACATCCTCTTCAACCTTGGTAGCGTGCTTCTTTCTAATTACGACCAATCTGATCAATGTAGAATCATATCTCATTGTTTAGTTCTATTTCCTGTATTACTGCCTTATACCCTCATTGGCAAATCAGGCTTCCCATTACTTAAATTACCAGTTCATATCCTTTGCCTATTTTCCATTTGATTTTCTACCTTTTTCTTGTTGTTTTTAAAGAATCACTTTATAATCTAGAAATTGATCTTTTCTTGACTTTACAAAATGCAAATATTGTCTCATAAGCAGCCATCTAGTACCTTACTTTGTCTATGGCATCCTTTATTGAGCAAAAATCTTTCATTTCAATGTAACCAGATCTAGCAATCTATCATCTTAGAATTTACACTTTTGGAATCTAATTTAGAAGTCCTTTTCCTCGCCTAAGTTACAATATATTCACTATGTTTTCTTCTAGTGGTATTTAACCTTTCACCGTAAGGCCTTTAATGCATCAAATCTACTGTTGGATTGCTAAAACTGAGATCCACTTTCTTTTTCTCTGTATAAGAAGACAGATTTTTTCAATGCCGTATGCTAAACTGTCCCTTCCCCTTGCTTTGTGGTCCATTATTATTACACATCAATTTCACAGGAGGGCCTCATAATAGTAAAATAGTTTCACCAAGACAGTAGCTGTGGTTATTAAATCATATGTAAAGGAGATGAATAGCCTATGTTCACCTTTCATTGTTGGCACCTTCCTTCATTTAAATTACAAGAACTACTTTTTATCATGTGATGTTTAATTAGTGCCCCATTCTTCAAATTCACTCACCTTTTTAAACCTCCAAACTTCTCCTTCGTTGTAAGAGCTTCCACTTAGAAAACAGTAGTCTGCCTAGCCACAACTTCAAGGCTTCCTAAAACCCTACACATTTCTTGGCAGAGCTGGCAGCTAACTTGCTATCACTATGCAAAACATTGGTCTTCCTGAGCTAAATTGTAAGACTCTTTTTTTCCCAAGGAGCTGCATAAAGTGACAGTAAAAAATACTAGGCAGCATGTATAATAATAAATGAGTAATCAAATCTCATGCTCCAAGAAATAAAGTAATTACTACAGGATTTAGGAACCAGAGCCTACCTCCTTCGTAAGCGGCATTGCCCAAATCACTGGAGGCTTTGTGTATAAATGTGTGTGTGTGTGTTTATGTGTATTTGTGTATGAAAGAGATAAATCAAGTATATTAATAGACCTTGGAGTGAGACACAGTATGCTTCTTCCTCCTAAATTTCTGGTATCAGTCAGTAGAACAACTAAGAGCCTAGAATGCATAGGATTATATTTCATTTGAAATAATAAATTTCAGATTTTTATTGTTTATCTGTAGATTTTTGCTCACTAAGGAATAATCTCCCCTGAGGCTGCGCCCAGGTCAAAAATGCACTCACAAAAGAGATTGCTTCTAGAATTCCTCTTGCAAAACATTTCTCCCTCTTGTGGTTTGGGTATATTTGACAGGTTGGGAACAAATCTAACATTTTCCACTGTATTGCCACTTTATAAGATACTGTAAAAAACAAACCACAAAAAAGACCTCTTCCAATATCTCCCCCATAATACAAACCTAACTTATTTAATGCTAATTTAGCTACATACAGGAACCACTTAAATGGCAAAAGCCTCTTTTGGTGGTGGTATCATTCTGAGCTCTAACCCTAACATCACCAATGTCTTTAACAACACAGCTTGGGCTAGTAATAACCCACTCAGAGGTACACATGAAGATTCTTGACCTAATTTCAAAAAGTATAATGAAAATCACATATGTATGTAATAAAAAGTTGAAAACTTAAAACTTAAATGGGTTCTCTTAAATGGGATTATATCTTATGAAATCAGCATACATCCATGTATATCTTTCCTACTAGATTATAAACTCCTTGAAGGACAGGATTATGCTTTATTCATCTTTACAACCTCAGTGCCTGACATGTTATAGTCAATCAACAAATTAAATTGTTAGTGACTTTAACTATTAATACTGATCAGAAACTCTGAAAGTTTGATATTTTATTGATATTAAAATATGGGGACTACAAATTAATAATTACTTAATAAAGATAGTTTGTCTGAGAGACAGAGTCCTTGAATAGGGGATTAATATTTGTAAAGTTGGGAGTCATGCAATTATACTAATCACTTCACCTCCCCAACTTTGAATTTCTCCAGTGTGATAGTTGAATGTTGAATATCTAATCCATAAGAACATAAATGAATTTAAGACTAAAACTATAACAAACATGGTTTCTTAAGGCGGTGGTCTTGTTTTCTTGGTAACCCATCTTTAAGGTCATTGTGAGGATTTGTGTAGAAATTGGGAGGGGATTATTCACTAAGAAAATAATATGCAATTCTAGGGAGAACTAGTTGCACCCAGAAATATTTCACCAGGAATTAAATGTTTTTTTACCATCGCCAATGTGTTACTAGGTTTCTTAATTGCTATCAAAGTGCCAGACATATTCAGAAAATGTAAACACACATTACAGCCCAGGCAGGATGGAAGTGACAGAGGATATCTTGGATCAATTTCATAAATAAGTTAACTAGGAAAAAATGCAGTATAATGTATAGTAGAAAAATCAGTCTTTACTTCACCAAAGACAATTTCAGAGATAGTAATCCAGCCTTATCCAACACCTGGCACGTTCTCTCTCTTCTCTTGATAGATAGATAAATAGTAATTAAACAGATAGTTATAAACGGATAACAGATAGATATCCTTATATCTATATATATCTATACCATCTATATAAGTATATATGTGTGTATATATACACACAAACATACACACGCACACACAAGAGTACTTCTAAAAGTTCATGGAATGATTCATGTTAGCCTTTAATTTCATTTTTCCGTAAACTTTTGGAAGTACCCTCATATATAAGTGTATGTATATGTGTGTGTGTATATATATTTTATATACATATATCCTTGCAAATTTTTTCTTTTCCTAGTACCTAACTTTCCAGTTCAGTCAAGGTTAGAAGAGTAGAATCCACGTGGGAAAAAAAAAAATATATATATATATATATATATAATTTGCCAATCTCAGCTGCCAGGCATTTAAAAATATCAAAAGCTTCAATCAAATGGCTAGAGCATCTTACTGTTTTTGAAGTGGTGTTCTTCACAAATTCTCCCAAAAATGAACACAATAAACAGCATATGGAAGCCAATCAGTAAACGTTTATTAAAGACATAAGCCCAAAGCTGGCAAAGTTCTCATTTGTTAGCAGTGTGTTCCCCCTTTACTTGAATTCCTAAAAGTAGCATGCTGCTTACTAAATAGTGAAGAAAGTTCATACGTGAGTATGAGTATGAGAGTCATACATCAGTAAGAAACTGGAGGTTCCTGTCCCCCAAAATGTGACTACTCCTACCCTCTCCTACCTTCCCTAGCCTTTTCAAGAAAATTCTATCTAGAAAGAGACTCTCCAGGCTCAGACTTTTCAATATTTAGATTCATCATACAAATCATATTCTCTATCTAGGTGTCAGATTTTTAACCCTGATCAAATGAGGGGCAATAAATATGATTATTAATAGACTGCATACAAGAACTTATAGGTATGTGCTGAATGTTAGTCTTCAAAACAGCTCTGACTTTGTAAAAATTGAATGTAAACTTAGTGGCATTTACTCTCCTTCAAAATTTTCTTATTGATACTTTTAGGAAAAAAAATCATCTTTGAGATGACTATGTTAAGACATGGACTGTTAAACTCACATTTTAATCTCTTCATTCTAGGAAGTTGAAACTAACTCTGTGGCCAAGAAATGAAAGAGAGTAATGTCTGCATAAAGTAGACACTCAATAAATACTTATGATCTTAACTATTGGAAGGGTAAAAATTGGCTCATTACCAGCACCCAGCATGCAGCATTTTAAAGGCCTAATTGAATATGGTACTCTTTAAACTTATTCTTATGTTGATGAAAACATACTCGCCAAAATAAAGCATTCGCAGTCTACAAATGGGTGGATGTATTGAAGTTTTCAAACTCATGCCTTACACGGGCACACAGACCATATTTTCCTTACAAACCGATCAGAGCACACCTGACTCTGGAATGTTGTACTGCTTCCTGATGAGATAGGCAGTACAGTAAATGTTATTTGGATGCCTAGAACATTTATTTTAGTGACTTGTGAAACTGCAGGGGGAAATTGGGACACTCCCTGAAAGCCTGGGTGGGATATATGGTCTCTATAACTGTAGGAAATTATAAAGTTGGAGGCCATGGCAAGGAGAAGCAAAAGAAAAAAGAAAATTCAAGAGTGGGAAAAACTGCTTAAGAAAAAATATTATTTTAAATAGAAAGCTTTGGAACATCAGGATTAAGAGTTAGATACAGAAAGTCTTCTAATGTACCAAAAAATGTTACCTCATGAAACCTTACAATTAACCAGATCTGTTATTAAAATATCATCTATGTGCTGCAAATGGAAAGGAGGGATTTTTATCTAGAAACACTAACATATTCTTTATGGATGAAGCATTTGTCCAACTAATCTACTAAAGCAAGGCTGTTTTACCTAGGGAATGAAAAAAAATGGCTAATGACAGAAAATGTAAACCAGCTAAAACAAGGTTTAAAATGGAACTTGCACATTGCCCAAACAAATACACCTTTTCTCTGCTCTTCCTCCCTTCAAAGAATAAACAGGTAAATATATCTTTTAAGAAAGTTGCCCTAGCAGTCTTGCTTGTGTGTAAGAAGCCTCAGAGCTATTGGCTGTCAATGTCATTTCAGTCATTCTGCCAATATATGCCCTCTCTACCTCATACTGATTGGAAGGGTTTTCTAATTTCAGTCGCCAGTTAGTCTGCTCACTCAGGCATCCTTCTTCCATGCGTGAATTCTTCCTTATTACAAGGTCACTTTCACCTTATATCTCTGCCTTCTATTTGGATGTGAAATATCCAGGTGTTCTGGATTATTAAAACATACACACAGCTTACCCTGCTTGAAAAAGATTATGTTCATTTTTCATGGGGTTTTACATCTCATAATAAGCTACTTGTGTGATGATCCATTTTCATTTTTAATTAGGATGTCCTCTGAATTCCCTTTTTGCTCCTGTAGACAAGAAAAAATTAATCAAGAAATATCTTGGTGAGCTCGGAAACAATTAAAATGTGATTCTTGTAGGAGTGTTATCAAATCAAGAGAATCTGAAATGAGTTGTTTGGTGTTATCATTATCAAAGGCAAACTCTCATTCTAAATGTAAAACATGTCCGATAAGCCTTATTACATAAAGTTAAAATGGTGTTTTTAGGAAAGAAAATGGATCCCTGAATCTGGTTATAGGTATCTAGTATCAACCTCACAGGGTGTCTATTATCAACGAGTGATTATGATAAGTGCTGTCTTAAAAGAGAGCAAATCCTGAGAAGTAATTGGATTTGCTAAATCCAGACTCACTGTGGCTTTGGTTCTGGCACCTGCAACAAAAAAGGACAGCTGTTCTGGACACCCACCAAGTAAATACTATTAAGCTCATTAACACAAACCTTTTGGCTATGATCAAGTGAAGTATCAGTTTAATCCATTATGTGTCTTCTGTCAAGGGATTCTCTCGGTCTTGCCCTGCTACTTAGAGAGGTTGCAGGGTAGGATTTGGCAGGCCAACAACATCTCTTCCATCTTTAACAGCTATGAGTTTTATTTTTGATGCAAGCTGAGTGGCATGATAATGATAATGATAAAAATACCTCAGGTGGATAAACACCTCAACCCTAAGGAACTCAGAGGGCTCTGCTGATATTTATCTAATTAATCCTCACCACATGCTTGGTGAGGAGGCATGTGGTATTATCCCTGGTTCACAAACAAGGAAAACAGGGCAAAAGTGACTAGCCTGGGATCACTACATAAGCTACTTTGGAGAAAATTATATAGCCAAGACTTCTCACCTCTCAATGCAACACTGTGATTAAAATAGCAATTGTCATGATTTTAAGCTTTCTGGTAAACTCCATATGTGTAATTGTGAAATATTAATATTTGGTAATTGCATGAGATTGCTCAGAGAGAATTAAACAATTAGAGTCAACTAATAAACATTATAATGAGATATATGTATATATTATGTTTTCAGATGATCTATAAATCCCTTTTTACCCACATATGTACCACTGTTTTTGGACCAAGCTCCAACTGAATTATAAAGGAGAAATGGGGCAATAATTAGGAAGCCTTTTAAGCATTACTCCAAAAAAGTTCAGAGACCACAAATAAACCTATACATTCTATAACCTGTTTTATGCTTATTGCTTTTTACCTCCTTAAAATGACTTTGTTTTAAGTCATTGGAATAAAACAATGATTTTGTTCCTTTTACTAAAACATTATCATCAATAAAATAATCTGGCAGGTGCTATCTGATCAATAGATTTTTTTAATATTTCAACTTAAAAAAAAGTGACCACATAGATATACCTCAGAAAATGAGATACAGAAAGTGTCAGGGCCTCCATTCTATGAATCAGCCTTTCTTTGTCTTTATAGGGTCAACTAAATGTTCAATAACAGCCATCAGAGCTAAACAACTGAACATTCACCATGAAACTGACAGCCTTTGAAACAATTGAAATTTGACCAGTTGCAAACTGTTAAAAAAAAATAAAAATGAAAAAAAACCTATACATATTTTTCTGGAGCAGTATGTTTGTACTTTCTTTTTGTAAAAATGAGGATTTTTTATATGTCTCTAACAATACCATAAAATAAACAGAAAGCGGGTTGACGTTAAGAAAGAAGATTTGCTAATACTCCAAAAGCCAAATGGACCACAATTTTACTTTGTTGTGGGCCTTTGCTCCTGAAAAAAGGATAGCAAAAGAAAGATGGAATGAACAGAAGATAGGCATATTTTTGCAACAGAAAATGTAATATTCAGCAAACGGACAGTAGCTGATTAATCTTTTTAAAGAATATTTTTAGTTTTGATACTCAGAACTCCTGGGTTCCCTAGATTGTCCACTATAGGTACATTTCAATCATAGAATAAGACCCTTAGTAAGATAATTATTAGTTAAATGTTGATCATTTTTATATGCTAACACTATGCTAATATATATCACTTTTCATATGCGAAGCATTGTGTTGGGCACTTTCACTCCTGAGTTATTTAATCTTCACAACAAACCTGTTCTTCTCATAGGTAACTTTCAACAAATGTTGGTTGAATAAATGAATGAAAGAGACAGATGTTATCTTTATTTTACAGACAAGGAAACAGATTCATAATGATAAAGTGATTTGTCTGATGCCAAGCTGCTACTAAATATCCAGGCCAGAGTTCAAATCCTGAAATTCTTACGAGTGCAGAATCTCTTTCTATTGCACAATTGTCTCCCCATATAGGCAACTAGGTTTTTTTATGCCTTTATTTAAGGTAATTCTCTGAGTTACCTTATTTATGATGTTACCAGAGTGTCATTTCTGAGCTCCTAACAATTATAATTGGGAAAAGAGTGATACACAATCTCATAAAGACATAACTAAGTCCCAGAAAAGGAGTTCAAGTTAATAACTTAATTCTCGCCTACTTTCTTCCTTTTACAGTAGAGATTTTTATTCCAATGAGTATGGTTTTAGGAAAACAAAGATGATGACATTTACCCCCAGCCCCCCCACCACAGACATTAGAATACCACTGAACATTCTCATGCCTCTTTCTGTCCCTACTAAGTATCTAGAAAATGTAACAGTATCCGGAGGAGGCTGACAAATTGAAGACCTATTTTTAAGAAGTCAGTAAGTGAATGTACACAAAAGAACCACAGATGTAGGAAGGAGAAAGAAAACCTGGGAAAGTGAATGAGGAATATTTATGTTTTGTTTTGTTTTAAACCACCATCAATGGACAACTCTTTCAGAAATGGTATTTGAAAACCAAAGGCAAAAATATTTGAATGGCAGACAATGAGAGTTTTACACACACACACACACACACACACACACACACACACACACACACACACACACTCAACACAGATTGTTCAAGGTTTGGTGTGCATGCTTATTTTATCATCATGCCATATGCAAGCAATTTCAAAAGCAAACTTCAAGACATTTTGCATTTTAGTAATGAAATACTTTAAAAATATATGAATTTCAGAATCATAATAAATTTTAAAAGATCACTTAAATGTAGATTTTAATTAGAAACATGATGTTCTGCTTTCATATAGTTATAAAATCTCTTTGTAGAACCACTAACTCTTGTCAGTATAATTCACACAGAAATTTTAACAACTGAACAAATCCTGTATTCAATCCCTCATCATCTACACATCAAATATACACTCCAGTATCACTGTACTGTCTTGGTTCTTTGGTGTAAAATTCAGAAATGACATGATAGGGTCTCATGTGATATTAAAATTCTCCATGAACTAATTTTTCAGCCCTGGAGCATGGTCAGCTCAGTTCTCCACAGTAGGGTCTTCACATCCACAAGTGGACCCTTCAGGTTTTAACAGACTCCTGAGTGCTGACAATGGACCCAAGAGAAATACCAGAGCTAAATCATTATAAGCTTTCTTAAGGTGACATTGATGTGGATTATGGTCCTGTGCATTTTTTAAACATTCTCTAAATAGGATCTTGACAATGAAAAAATATATAGCTATTCAACTTAGTTCCTTTATGAAAAGTCCTCACTCTAAAGAGACTCTCTCTACTCCACCTAAGAGGGAGGCTCAGGCAAGTCACTGCAGATTACCATCCGAGGTTCTATCTCTCACCCAGCCCACAATGAGCTTGCTATATTATATGCGTTCCTTCATCTTGCTCCTCTAATTGGATGCAAAACCCAGCTAAACATGACCTAATGCCTCAGCTCTCTTTCTGCCTGAGAATGTGCTTTTTCTTCTTCTACTCTCCATTTATATCTATTGCCTTCTAACTAAACCTTGTAGGAACCAGACCTCTCTGGCTCCAGATCTGCCTCAAACCCACTCCCCTTCTTTTGCTCACACCCAAGTCTTATTTTAGCATTTTTTACTTTGGGCCTTTCCTTCATTCAACAAATATTTATTGAGAGCCCACTATGTGGCCAGCACTATTTTAGATACATGAGAGGCAGCAGTAAACAAGACAGAGTCCTGGCTCTCATTGAACTTCCACTTTAGAGAGAGCACAGAGAGTAAAAGTAAACAATAGAATATGTAACATATTTTAAGAGAGTTGATACTAATACTAAAACAAAGTAAGACAGGGGCCTAGAGAATGAAAACAGGCAGAGAAGACTCTTTTAGATACAGTGACAGGAAAGACCTATAAGGGAAAGACAGCAGAGACTGTCCTAATCAGCTCAGGCTGCCTTAAACAACATACCATAGACTGGGTGGCTTAAACAAGAGAAATTTATTTTCTCGCAGCCCTGGCTGGAAGTCCAAGATTAGGGTGCCAGCACGATCTATTTCTGGTGAGGGTTCTCTTCTTCTGTGTCTTCACATGACAGGGAGATAAACAGAGCAAATTCTCTGGTTCCTCTTCTTATAAGGGCACTAATCCCATCATGAGGGTTCCAACCTCAAGACCTCATCTAACCTAATTATCTCCCAAATGCTCCTTAACCAATTACCATAACATTGGAGGTTAGGGCTTCAACCTATGGATTTGATGGGTACACAATTTAGTCCATAACAGAGATGTGAACGATGTCAACAAATGAAGATCTGGTGGAGGAAATATTCCAGGAGAGCACAGTAAGTGCACATGTCACAAAGAAAGAATCAGCTTGGAGGTTTTGAAGAATAAGACAAAATAGCCAAAACAGAATGAGCAACTGTGAGAGTGGTAGAAATGAGGTTAGAGAGAAAGACAGGGGCCAGAGCATATCAGACGTTATAGGAGCAGTGAGGAATTTAGAGATTATTCTGTATATAATGTAATGACATAGGAGGGTATTGAGGAAGAAATTACTTGATCTAATTTATGTTTAACAAAAAAATTACTCCAGCTACCATGTAGAGAATTGACTGAAATAAAGGCAAAAGTAAAAGCATCCTTGTTTAGAGGCTCTTAGAAAAGTCCAAGTGGGAGATAATGGTCCTAATTTAAGAGTGGTGGAAATGGTGAGAGGTGGTGGGACTCTGTATGTGTTTTGAAGGCAGAGCCAACAGGACTTGCTGATAGATTAGGTGTTGAATGTAAAATGAAGAACTAGACAGAAAAAGTGAGAGAGAGAGAAATGAAAGCTTCCTCCTAAGTTTTGGCTTCAGCAGTTACATAAATGGTTTTTGTAACATACATTTACTGAGACTGATTAGACAGGGAGAGGAGAAATGATGACATGGAAATTACAAGTTCGATTTGACATACAAAGTTCGAGATGTCTATTAGATGGGCAAGTAGAGTCTGAATGTTAGGAAAGACAATGAAAAGGTTGAGGATGAGCATATAATTTGGAATTCATCAGCAGAGTCGTGGTATTTCATGCTACAGAACTGGATGAGATCACCTAAGAGAGCATCTAGGAAAAAAGATAGCAAAAGAAAGATGTAATGAACAGAAGATAGGCATATTTTTGCAACAGAAAATGTAATATTCATCTTAGTCCCATTGTGAAACTGAGAAACTATATGTATAAGTGATAGTTTCAAGGGTTGCCTCTGATAATGCAGAGTCAAATTAGTTCCCCCTACCAGTGCATTATGCCCTGTAGAAATGGGTGTGAGCAAAGGATTCCTTGGGCCTGAAACATCTGACCAACATCTGAACTCTGGCACTGCCATTTAAAGACTGGTAACAGAAGGAAAAGTCACCAAAGAGACTGAGGAAAGCCTAGCAGAACTGCAGAAAGAAAACCCAGGAGAGTGTGGTTCCTCCTGTTCCATAGAAGAAAGAGTTCAGCCATATGCTGCTGAGAGCTGAAGAAGGCAGAGGACGGTAAATGGATCCTGCACTTGACAAGATAGAAGTCAATGGCTGCCTCTATTTTTAGTGTACTTTTAGTGAAGTGTTGGTGACAAATGACTAATTGGAATGGGTGAAAGAGGGGATTACAGACAAGAAAGTGGAGAGAGCCAGTAAAGGCAATTCTTCCAAGGAGTTTTACACTAAAAGAGATAAGAGAAGGGTGGCAGCAGCTGACGAAGGACAATGGGTCAAAGGAGCATTTCTTAAGATGGAAGATAATAGGATAATAGCAAGTTTGTATGCTGATGGGAATTACTTGGGAGGGAGGAAATTGATTAAGGAACAAGACAAAGAGAAAGAATAACTGCAAGAACAAAGACCTTGAGTAGGCAAGAGTTGATCGAATCTTGTACTTAAGCAGAGTTTGGCCACATGCAACAGCAGAGAGAATTGATCTAACAGAAGGAAAGTCAGGGTGTGGGTTCACATGCAAGGGTGTTTTAGGAATTTTCTGGGAGAAAAATGAAGTAATTCTCTTCTGAGTGAAGAGGGAGCAGATAGAATTTGAGATTTAAAGAGAGAGCAAGTGTGATGTAATTATCACAGTGAATGAGAAAGTAAAAAGTTTATCATTTTATTTTATGATATAATAAAAGTAAGTTTCTCTCAGAACTTAATTCCCATTTGCAACATTGTTTGTGTGGATAATTATTTCAAATAATGCTATGTATGATAAAGCCCACATTTCCAGGAAATATAACCCTGCTGTTATTCAAATAAGTGGAGTATTCCCTTCCCACAAAACTAATAAGACAGTAATGAAATTTTGCTAACAATGTCCACCAAGTTGCTCATTACCTCCTATTAAGAAAAACATTATTATATCTAATACCATTTTTTTTGTTAAAGAACTAAAACTAAAACCTTATTAACCTTATTTAGTGCCTATTTTGGATCAAGAAAGTCCAAACTTTTCAAGCAAGAAAAAATTCCTTCCTTTATAAAAAATAAAGTGACAATGAAAAATCTCAATAAGGTGAAAAACAGGCATTGTCACTATACTTGCATTTTCCATTCAACATGAATGTTAGGAAACAAAATCCCCTGGGTTGATTTTTTCTGAAAATTTTAATTGAAAGCTTCAGATATGTACATGAAGAGTTCAACTTAGGCTTAGAGTTACTACTTCTCTTCATTATTATAATAATAAAACTTTATCAATAAATACAAAGCAAATTAAATGAAACATTGAATGTTTTATAAATATATATAGATGTTCTATGAAGAATATATATTAGAATCGTATTTATTTAGAATCTGTCCCATCCATAGCTCTGGATATTTATTTATTTCCTGCATGTATATCACTGTTTTGTCCTCTTCCTACGATCACCATGGAATCATTTGAACTAGAAAATTATACTGAACTGTCTAGATTACATGCCTACTTAGAATGTACAAAATCTAGTTTTAATCCATGCATTCAATTAGGACTCTTAAGGGCAAACAGCTGCTGCTGCTCAGGTTCCCAGAGTAGGAGACTCTGAGCGTGGGATTAGCCTACAGGAAGTTTGGTAGAGAGTGCTGTGGAGGGGAAGGGAAGGAAGTAAGACTGGCAGAAGGAGAGATTGGACTGCAGTGCATTCTCAACAAAGTCCTCAGTTGAAACTACGGGAGCTCTGGAGCTGGGAGTTTCATAGCTTTTCAGAGTTGTCCCCAGCTGTGGAGAGGGAGTGAGGCCTTTATACCCTCATAAGCACCAGCCATTGGATATGAGTTGCCCTTGGGAAGGGGATATCATTTGCACATGGCAGCTCTCTTCAAGTGAAGACCATTCCTGTCTGTGATCTATCAGGAAGCAGCACTCCACACAGCTGGATTGAAAAAGTCCTCCAGTCCCCCTCAGGGAGCAGCATGCAGCATGTGATCCACTACCAGAGTAAAGATCATCTTAGTCCCATTGTTAAACTGAGAAACTATATGTATATGTGATAGTTTCAAGGGTTGCCTCTGATAATGCAGAGTCAAATTAGTTCCCCCTACCAGTGCATTATGCCCTGTAGAAATGGGTGTGAGCAAAGGATTCCTTGGGCCTGAATATGTGTTGACCTCAGAGGGTCCAGAGAGGTCCTGACCTGATCAGAACTGAGATCCTTAATATGTACAAGATTCTCTAAGGTCACTTGAGAGAACTTGGGTGGAACACGACAAGTGCCACCTTTATCTTTGAGGACAGGCATTTAGACATCAGTGCAGGGGATCAACTGCAAGTTAGAGGACGACCAGGCCAAGTGCTCTGCTGAGCCCAGCAAAAGTCTTGGTGTTCCCCATTCCCCCCAAAACAGAGAACTTTGAGAATTCTTAATGCAGCCCTCTTCTGCTGAGGATCTAAGAATATGACCCCGATAGCAGCAGTATGGTAACAATAACAGTAACAGTAGTTGTAGCAGTAGAAGTGGTAGAAGAAATAAAGCCACTTATTAAGTAATGAATATTTTCTACCTACCAGGTTTTGTAGGACCCTAATGAAAATATAGAAAGTAAAATAACTTCTAAGACTCCCTGTTAATAAAAAGCAGAACCAAAATTTGGCTACTAATCTGTATAATACCGAAGTATTCTTTTCCCTACATAAGTAAAGGTCTAGAAGAATTTATAATCTCACATTCCTACAGAAGTCACATGAATAAAAACGGGTGAAGTAGACTACACATAACTTGCAATGCATACATTCTGTGAGCAATGGAAGCTTTGATAAGTCAGAGAAAGGAGAAAATTAATACTCAATTCCCATCAAATGTTGTCATTTGAAAATGTGAGCCCAACATGGCCAAATGTACCAACTTTTCAGGAAAGGCAAAAAAATCTGTAGTGTTATGGGATTGTCTTTAGTGTAGCCTTAATTTTTTAAATAAATAAATAATACCTTGCAAGTTAAACAAAATATGTTTGGAACAAGATTCATCTACTTCTAAATTAGAAAGAAAAATAGTAAAAATAGTAAAAAACAAAAAAACTAGAATACTGTTAATTACTAAATTAATGATATCAATAGTTCTTCTAGGTATCAATCTACTCTTGATTGGATTGGAAGAATTATAACTCTAAAGAAAGAACTCTGCCAATCTACTTATATGCACCCCAACAGAATAAAAGGACAGACAGAGAGCTTTTGCTGGAGTAAAAGTAAACCCACTGAGGAGACTTCAGCAAGTGGCCAACATTGCTAGTCAAGCAGCAACAACATAGATGAACTTAGCTAAAACTGGACTATATCAGTTCAGCAGCAGTGGGATTGGAGCACAATGAACACTGCAGGCAGTAATTTTTTGGATTGGAAGATCTTTTGTCTTTATAATCAAAGGATATTGCCCATAAGAAGAAAAAAAGCTTCAAAAGTAGTAGATCAGGCCACATGAGGACTTCGAAGTTCTGAATATGACCCTAGAAATTGGTAGTAGGAATTTACAGCTGGATTGTTGCCTTTTGAGTTAAAAGAATTAGGTTGAGGAGATCCTGGAGCAGCTACCACTTGGAAACTTCATTAAGCAGCCTAGGAGAATAGCTGGATTTGAACTCAGATGAATAACAACTGGTTATAGCTAACATGCAGGATAGTGAGAGGGTTAGAGACACATGTGTGTAGAGCTCCTTCAACAGTACATAGGTTAGCACTTGGTCAGAATTCAGTAATCGGTATGAGAAGGGGTACATGCAAGGAAGAAAGGAGACCATCCTAAGCAGGAGCAGAGGGATAAAACTATTTCCACTGACTCATATCTCAAGACTTGAAATATTAAAGTCCTAATCATTAGCATCAAAAAAAGTCTAAGCACTACTATGAAGAAAAGCAACAAATTATCTGGTTAAAATATGAGCTGAGGTTACCACAAATTAACTGTTAACCACCCTCTGCTAAAAACTGTTAGGCACTTCCAAAAAGAATGAGACAAGAGACAGATACATTTTAAGTGGTCAAGATGGTTAAGAAGTAAGGTTTTTGCCCCAGGAGCAGGAGCCCTAACCATTCTGATTATATATGATTATATATGAAGACACTAGGAGTTTGGCTTTGGTGAGAGGAAAAAGAGAAGTTGAAAAACTGGAAGAAGGGAGAATACCAATGGCCAGCTTTGCAGATTGACAATATAGGCCAGGCCTAGTCCAAATCAAATAATCTCTTTCAATGGCCATGCCTAATAGATCAAAGAGTATATGATTCACACAGAAACACTTCATTATTTTTAAGAAGTTCTACCTCTAAAGGATATATCATAGTGAAATGTAGTGGAGACAGCCCTAGACTGAAAATGAGGATACCCAACTTCTGGTCCTGAACCACTCACTAGCTATGTGACCTTGGTCAAGTAGCTTAACCTCTTGATCTCAGCATCTCCTTCTGTAAAGTGGAGATAATTAGACCTTCTTGTCTTTCTCACACAATTTTTAATGGAGATTTAGTTAAATAATAAATTCAAATATCTCAGAAAACTATAAAATCTTATACCAGTCTGTCATTCTAACAGTTTTGTTCCTATAAAATCAACCTTATTAAAACTTTGCTTTGATACTGTCACTCATACCCCTTACATTTAAGGACTGTTTATTGCCTAGAGCAAGCAAGGATCTTGAACAGACTTATTCGCATATTTGGCTCCAACTATTTACTTCTGAATTCTCCATCTAGCAAACAAATCTTGCACTATTCTGACCTTGGGATTTACTCAATGTATTATATTAACTTCAGGAAAAAATCCTTCAAGACAACTCAGTTTGCTTGCCTATTCAGGCAAATCCAGCCCATAATGATCTCCTTTTTATGTGAAATTCAACATCCCTTACTATTGATGTCATTAATTTAGTAATTAACAGTATTCTAGTTTTTACTCTTTTTCTAATGCTATTGTGCACTTTTATCTCTTACATAATTAAAATCTTTTCTTGCTTATGTCTTATTTCCCAAACTAGACCATATGTAAACTGAGGACAGCAGGGCCTATGCCCTTGACATATTTGGATTTCCCTCATCACCTGGTGGTACAAGGTGCTCTCTGTCCTAAACAGCTGAATCTGTTTTGCTGGTACCACTGCAGCCACTGCACTGCTGTAAAGCTGCCCTCCATTGCAAGGACTCCCAGTGTCACAGCCACGACCCACTACAGCTGAGTTTGGCTTCCCAAACACAAGAAATCAGTCACAATCACAGTCTGACATGGGTTTATTCTAGGACTCACCTCACTCACCGTGGCTCTACCTGTGTTGTGGCCCTCCACACATTTTTAGAGTGTGGGGTGACTAGCCACCACTGAGCTGGCTTGCATCACTAATGTCCCTAATTCCCTGTCAGGAGCTATCAGGGCAGGAAGTCTGGCCTGTGCAATAAATATTGCCATGATATTCAACTTTTCTTGCTATCTCTTCCAATAAAATTATTATCAAGAAGCAATCACTTACTGTCCCCTCTTCTTGTGCCTTGAATAGAGAATAGTAGAGCAGAGCAAAGTGGGCAACTAAAGTTTTTAATGAGATGAAATAGGTGAAAGGTGAAGACCCATATGTTCTGGGCACTTATTTCCTTATGTCCCATCTTTCTAGCCCTGTGATGCCCAATACCATACCCACTAGCCACATGTGGCCATTAAGCATGTGAAATGTAATTAGTGCAACTAAAGAGGTGAACTTTTAATTTTATTTCATTCTAATCCACTTAAATACAAATTTATAAACTGAAGCAGGGTAAAACGGTTTTTCGTTAAACACTTTCTTGTGTTTAAGGAAACAACTTAGATTAACTTAAAGACAGTATGAGAAAAAATGTGAAACCGCTCTTTAATAATTTCTATATTGATTACATATTGAAATAATATTTGGACATAGTAGAAGACATAAAAATCTTATTAAAATTGATTTCATAATTCTTTTTTACTTTTTTAATGGGGCTACTAAAAAATTTAATATTAGATGCATGGCTTACATTATATTCCTATTGGACACTGCTCTTCTAGCCGTCACCTAGTACATCATAAAGTGCTAATAACCAAGAACAATATATACATTATTCCATTTCCTGCTCACCGTAGATTCTTGAGGTTTTGTACTTATAGATGAGGAAATGAGGTTTAGCGAGATTAAATAACTTACCCAAGATCACACAGCTGGCCAATGATGGAGCTGGGATTCAACTTAGATCTGTCTCTCACCAAAGCCCGTGCTGAATAATCGATTGGGATATTTACCTCCTTTGAATTATAACAGTACTAATCAAATAAACTCAAAAATTTATTTTTTTAATACAGTCTAGATCACCTAGCCGATTACAAACATTGGGAAAATTCAGGCAGAAGTTGGACAAAAACCCACTCTGGGTCATTCCCAACACAGAAGCCAAATTGTGCCAATAAAGAGCACGGTGATGGCAAAACAACGAGGAAGCAACTGACAGGGTCACAGAGCATTCAAAACTCAGAGTAGGCATGTTTAACTGTTCCCCAAAGCACTGTGTCATAAACACATACTAAGACAATGAATGAAATTGTCCATTTCTCACAGTTTCTTCATTTTATTCCTGAAGGAATCTTGCCAAGCAATTCATAGTCTTGACCAGTCGACCTTCATCAGAATAACAGGAATAGTGCTGGGATTTTTTTTAACGTGAAGAATTGCTCCACAGGAGTCTAATTATTTGAAACTTGAATTTATACTCACTGCACATTAATTTCTGCACCTTGCCAGACTCTTGAACTGCCTTTAGAAAACAGTAGTGATGGTGACATCCAACCAGATTACCTGATGTCGTTTCAGAGACACATCATCATCTAGAAATGGAGTATGATCCGGTCATCCATTTAGGAAATCTAAATTTTTCTTTCTAGAACTGTCAAATGGTAAGAGTAAGACTGATAAATGAGACTGGCTGAATAGTTCATTATGTTGCTGGAGGTGTTGATTCTCCAGGTATATTTCCAGAGTAAATAATCAAAAATGTCTGAAACTCCAGATTGGAAAAGATGAAGTCAAACTGTCCTTGTTTGCAGATGACATGATCCTATATATCGAAGAGCCTAAAACCTCTACAAAAAAACTGTTGGAATTGATAAATGATTTCAGCACAGTAGCAGGATACAAAATCAACACACGAAAATCAGTAGCATTTCTTTTCTCCAATAGTGAACATGCAGAACGAGAAATCAAGAAAGCCTGCCCATTTACAATAGCCACCAAAAAAATAAAATACTTAGGAATTGAGTTAACCAAGGAGGTGAAAATTCTCTATAATGAGAACTACAAACCACTGCTGAGAGAAATTAGAGAGGATACAAGAAGATGGAAAGATATCCCATGCTCTTGGATTGGAAGAATCAACATAGTGAAAATGTCCATACTACCCAAAGTGATATACAAATTCAATGCAATCCCCATCAAAATTCCAAAGACATTTTTCTCAGAAATGGAAAAAACTATTCAGACATTTATATGGAACAATAAAAGACCACGCATAGCCAAAGCAATGCTGAGCAAAAAAAATAAAGCTGGAGGCATAACACTACCTGACTTTAAGCTATACTACAAAGCTATAATAACCAAAACAGTATGGTACTGGCATAAAAACAGACACACTGACCAATGGAATAGAATAGAGAATCCAGAAATCAACCCACACACTTACTGCCATCTGATCTTTGACAAAGGCACCAAGCCTATTCACTGGGGAAGGGACTGCCTCTTCAGCAAATGGTGCTGGGATAACTGGATATCCATATGCAGGAGAATGAAACTAGATCCATACCTCTCACCGTACACTAAAATCAACTCAAAATGGATTAAGGATTTAAATATACACCCTGAAACAATAAAACTTCTTAAAGAAAACATAGGAGAAACACTTCAGGAAATAGGACTGGGCACAGACTTCATGAATACGACCCCAAAAGCACGGGCAACCAAAGGAAAAATAAACAAATGGGATTATATCAAACTAAAAAGCTTCTGCACAGCAAAAGAAACAATTAACAGAGTTAAAAGACAACCAACAGAGTGGGAGAAAATATTTGCAAAATATACATCTGACAAAGGATTAATATCCAGAATATATAAGGAACTCAAACAACTTTACAAGAAGAAAACAAGCAACCCAATTAAAAAATGGGCAAAAGAGCTAAATAGGCATTTCTCTAAGGAAGATATCCAAATGGCCAACAGACATATGAAAAAATGTTCAACATCACTCAGCATCCGGGAAATGCAAATCAAAACCACATTGAGATACCATCTAACCCCAGTTAGGATGGCTAAAATCCAAAAGACTATGAACGATAAATGCTGGCGAGGCTGCGGAGAAAAAGGAACTCTCATACATTGTTGGTGGGACTGCAAAATGGTGCAGCCTCTATGGAAAATGGTATGGAGGTTCCTCAAACAATTGCAGATAGATCTACTATACGACCCAGCTATCCCACTGTTGGGAATATACCCAGAGGAATGGAAATCATCAAGTCGAAGGTATACCTGTTCCCCAATGTTCATCGCAGCACTCTTTACAATAGCCAAGAGTTGGAACCAGCCCAAATGTCCATCATCAGATGAGTGGATACGGAAAATGTGGTACATCTACACAATGGAATACTACTCAGCTATAAAAACGAATGAAATACTGCCATTTGCAACAACATGGATGGACCTCGAGAGAATTATATTAAGTGAAACAAGTCAGGCACAGAAAGAGAAATACCACATGTTCTCACTTATTGGTGGGAGCTAAAAATTAATATATAAATTCACACACACAGACACACACACACACACACACACACAAAACGGGGGGGGGGGAAGAAGATATAACAACCACAATTATTTGAAGATGATACGACAAGCAAACAGAAAGGACATTGTTGGGGGGGAGGGGGGGAGGGAGAAGGGAGGGAGGTTTTGGTGATGGGGAGCAATAATCAGCCACAATGTACATCAACAAAATAAAATTTAAAAAATTTTAAAAATTTTTAAAAAAAATGTCTGAAACTCTGTGACCCCTATAAATTATTGGTCGGCAGTAACAAGCTCAAAGCTCAAAGCCTACTCCTTATGCTGAACTTAACTTTTTTCCTAACTACAAGTTCTCTCTCTCTCTCTCTCTCTCTCTCTCTCTCTCTCTCTCACACACACACACACACACACACACACACTTGCATATTTTTGCATAAATATGTCCCTTTGCTTATATGGGTTGCACTTTGCATTATGACAAAAATATTTCTATAAAATGAATCAGTTGTACTCTAAAATCAGGTTGCATGTCATTTTATGTAATGAAATTAGGTGGGCCAAGGTTCTTTTTGGCAGCGCTAGTCCTATCCAGAACTGTAAAAATAGAAGAAAGAAGCTGCTCCTAACTCTTTACAGTGGATTGAAATCAGTTTTTTTCCTGAAATCTAGAGTGTATCTACCTAGATATCTGGTCTGTGTTCCTGTTCCACATGGCCCTGCTCTTAGCTGTCAGTTAAAATGTAAGTCAAACACATAGTTAAGGTACATTTCCTCACAGCGTTATTTACACTTTGATAAGAAACTCTTGAAGCCTGAAAGCATTCATGACACTTGGGAATGAATATGTAACAGTATAAATCCCTCACAGGCCAGAGAGAAAATATGGGAACAGAGAACTATTTCCTCTGCAAATGGTGCTATTTTGTCTGCAGCCTACTCACAACACCAGTCTTGCTTTTATGAGTATAACTTAGTTAGAAATTTACATGGGAGTTTTAGCCCTGTAATCAATTTTTCCTCCATTTTCTTTCCTTTCTTCAACAAATATTTAGGAAAATGCCATGTATATACACACACACCTTTCAGATGTGAGTTTAGGTGGTATGTATCAACATAAATAGTTAGAGGAGGCTGACTCTAAGCCCTCTGAAAATAATGGCAAATACAGAAAAATAGATGCTCAAACCTCTCTCCTCTCTGAAGGTTTCTCAAATATCACTGACCTGAAGCTGGAATATTTCAGCTCTCTTTGAAGCCACTGCTGCTTGTTTTGCTCCTGCAGCTTTTTCCAGCTGCTGTCACATCTGTCTGAGATCACAGCAACCTTGGATGCTTTAATACCTTGGTATCTGTTATGTAAACTCCTGCTGGAACCTGGCACTTCATCTCTTCTATCAGCCCAGATCATTGTCATTACCATCCAGGCTGACCTGAGCCTCAAACAGTGGCTCTCATGTGGACTCCCTGTTAGAGGTACACCTTGGGAAGTAGACAGTCACAGACTACACCCCACGGCTGTGGGAAGAGGTTATGTGCAAGCTGCTAAGCTCAGTAATATTGTATTAAAACCTTAGATCTTAGGTTTGATCTTTGTAGAGACCTGTGACACAAAGAGCTTTCTGCTCACATGACAACTGGTGCTTACTAACTCAGTTCCCGTTTCTTACTTGGAGCATCATGCTGCCTATATATGAATGCTAACACAAAATGGAAGGTCACAGGAAAAATAGGCACTTTGTAATAGAGGACATTTTTCCTTTCACCCCACTGGCTTATTCTGGAGCCCATGTTTTTGCAAGGCTATCATTTGTACCTGCTTGAAGGGCATCACTAGATCACTTACTGTCAGTTCCTTGTTTGCTTGGATTAGGTTAGTTTTAGAGGGGCCATGAGGTAAAATAACTCTACATGTGTTTCCTATTAACTTTATCAGATAAAAATTAATATTTTAAATATGTATCATGAGTAATTAAGCTATACTTCAGCAACAAATGACCCCCAAAATGTCGTGTTTTTCTTGTACTTTGAATGGCTCTTGAAAAGAAAGGCTCGGCGGTTCAAGATGGCGGCAGCTGCCGCAGCTGGCGTGGAGTAGCTGAGGTGGAAAAGGAGGCCACTGGGCCTCAGGCAGCCGGGAAACTTGTGGACATTCCTCTCGCCATCTCTTAAGGGAGGACCGCTGCTGCTGGACGGTCGTGGGGGGTGACCGCCACTTTGCCCCTGGCAGGAGAGGCTGCCTCATTTACAGGCAACAGCTTTGAAGTGTGGAGCAGGAAAAGAACTGTTTCTTAGCTGCAAAAGCGAGTCTCGAAACAGGGAACACGGCGCCAGGGCTGCTGTGGATGCAGCCAGGATCCCGGAGACCGGGGCCGCGCTGAAGGCGGCCAGCTGCCCTATTCAGGATTCGAGGTTTCAGGCCAGCATTAAAGAAGATTCCTGGGAGCGCCCGAGCCGCGCCGCGACTGAACAGCCCGAGGCGGCAGCGGCTGAGATCGGGGAAGGCGGCAAACCAGAGACAGAGTGAGCACCCGACCCGGCACAGCACTGTGAGTGATCCCTGGCACAGCTCTGTTCGGAGGGTGGATGCCCACGCGGCTCCTGCCTGCACCACCAGCCCACTCACTGCATGGTGCTGTCTCCATTTTCCCAGGTGCGGGCAGCCCCGCCCCCTCGGCCATCACTGAGCCCTCAAACTTGCTTGGCCTGGTGCGGGGCTTTCTGGAGCCTGCGGACCGGCCTCCCGTCCCACTCCCTCCGCGGTTCTCTGGTGGGGCTGGTGGCGGGGGGCGTCCCAGACCAGTGTCGGGAGGGCAAGAAAGTACGGGCGGGCCGACTGTCACTCCACCACACCCTGGACTCCCGCCCCAGGTAAACTCCCTGTTACTGGGAGGCAGATACCATCTCTGCGGCCTCCAGTTTGGAAAAAAGCCTAACAAATTTCTGGTTGGGAATAGTGTGGTAGGAGAGTTCCCAGGTCCACTTGAACCTGCTGGAGAGCAGGCTGCAGGTGGGCGCTAGACTCGGTTTATACCGGGGGTGATAAAAAGGTGAACAAGACTCGAGAAAGATCTACATAGTGCTACAAAGGCACCCAGAGAAACCGGTCGTCTGTGCCTAGCAGAAACCTGGTAGACTTCCTGGGCGAGGCGGTGCCGAGCAAGGTCTTGAAGGCCCAGCTGATAGACGAGGGGTGCAGAAGACACACCCCAGCCCAGCACAGTGCGCACAGAGGGGGGAGACATGCGGCCAGGGAGGCGGAGACTCGACAGAAACCACACATCCGGTGGGGTCGCCACTGCACGATCTAACAGCCTGGGCCAGAGCACACGGAATAGGGAGAAGTCCTGCACAGGAAGTGAAAGCTCAACAGAGATCACACACCCTGTGGTACGTGATCCACCAGCCCAGCAGAGCCCAAGCTGACCAGAAAGGCGGCTCCCCGGAGAAGCCCAAGACCCGAGGCAACCACACACACAAGGCACTAGAGGCCAACTGAGCAGTCACGGAGGCAGCCATATGAAATTGGCAACCACAGCAACATCCTAGTTAGTCATTAGTCTCAAACCGGTGGACTGTGAAACTCCCTGCAACAATGAATAAACACCAAAAAAAAGATACCAGAAATACAAAAAATCAAGAAAGTACACCACCAAAAGTTAATAAATCTCAAACGCTAGATTCTATAGAACAAGAAGCCCTTGAAATGACTGACAAGGAATTTCGAGTGATAATTCTAAGGAAACTGAATGAGATACAAGAAAACTCAGCTAGACATCATGATGAAATGAGGAAAAGTATACAGGATCTGAAAGAGGAAATGTACAAGGAAATCAATGTCCTGAAAAAAAATGTAGCAGAACTTGCTGAACTGAAGAAGTTATTCAATGAAATAAAAAAACACAACGGAGAGTTTAACCAGCAGGCTTGTCGAAGTTGAAGAGAGAACCTCTGAACTTGAAGATGGGCTGTTTGAAATAACACAAGCAGACAAAAAGAAAGAAAAAAGAATCAAGGACATTGAAGAAAATCTGAGAGAGATATCAGACAACCTTAAGCGATGAAATATCCGAGTCATGGGTATTCCAGATGGGAGGAAAATGGAGATTCCATTGAAAACATATTCAACAAAATAGTGGCAGAAAACTTCCCAGGTATAGGAAAAAATCACAGATCTTCAGATCCAGGAAGCTCAACGATCTCCAAATGTATTCAACCCAAAAAGACCTTCTCCAAGACATGTCATAGTCAAATTGGCAAAACTCAGAGACAAAGAGAGAATCTTAAAAGCTGCAAGAGAGAAGCGTCAAATCACCTATAAGGGAGCCCCAATCAGGTTAACATCAGACTTTTCATCACAAACCCTAAAAGCTAGAAAGGAATGGGATGATATTTTCAAAATACTAAAAGACAAAGATTGCCAGCCAAGAATACTCTACCCTGCAAGGCTATCCTTCCGAAATGAGGGGCAAATAGTATATTTCTCAGACAAACAAAAACTGCGAGAGTTCACTACCACACGACCACCCTTACAAGAAATCCTCAAGGGAGTACTGGGTTTGGTTCCTGAAAAATAACTACCACTGCCATAAAAACCCAAGAAAAATCAATACCCACTAGTATAATAAAAATGGCATTCATGAAGAGAAAACAAGCTAACAATAACACTATCTACAACGCAAGGAACCAACAAACACAGAAACCAAACAGTAAATCAGAAAGCAAGGAACAAAAGACACCTAGGACAACCAAACAACCAATAAAATGCTAGGAATAAATCAACACCTTTCAATAACAACTCTTAATGTAAAAGGCTTAAATTCCCCAATTAAAAGACACAGACTGACTGGATCAAAAAGCAGGACCCAACTATTTGCTGCCTACAAGAGACCCACCTCACCCATAAAGATTCACACAGACTAAGAGTGAAAGGATGGAAAAAGATTTACCATGCAAACAGAAAAGAAAAACGAGCTGGAGTAGCTATTCTTATATCTGACAAAATAGACTTTAAACTAAAATCCATAAAAAGAGACAATGAGGGACACTACTTAATGATAAAAGGACTGATCCATCAAGAAGACATAACAATCATAAATATGTACGCACCCAATGTTGGAGCAGCCAGATTTATAAAACAAACTCTATTAGACCTAAAGAAGGAAATAGACACTAATACCATAATAGCAGGGGACCTGAACACCCCACTGTCAATATTAGACAGATCATCTAGGCAAAGAATCAGTAGAGAAACACAAGATCTAAACAATACTCTAGACCAATTGGAATTGGCAGATATCTACAGAACATTCCACCCAACAACCTCAGAATATTCATTTTTCTCATCAGCCCATGGATCATTCTCCAGGATAGATCACATATTAGGTCACAAATCAAGTCTCAATAAATTCAAAAAAATTGGAATTATCCCATGTATCTTCTCAGACCACAATGGATTAAAACTAGAAATTAATAACAAGCAAAACTCTGGAAACTATACAAACACATGGAAATTAAACAGCATTCTACTTAATGACATATGGGTCCAAGAAGAAATCAAGCAGGAAATCAAAAAGTTTATTGAAACTAATGAAAACAATGATACATCATACCAAAACCTGTGGGATACTGCAAAAGCAGTATTGAGGGGGAAATTTATTGCATTAAACGCTCACTTCAGAAGACTGGAAAGATGGCAAATGAACAACCTAACACTTCACCTTAAAGAACTAGAAAAACAAGAACAATCCAAACCTAAAATTAGCAGATGGAAAGAAATCATTAAGATCAGAGCAGAACTGAATGAAATTGAAAACCAAAAAACAATTCAAAAGATCAACGAATCAAAAAGTTGGTTTTTTGAAAAGATAAATAAAATTGACAAACCATTAGCATGGCTAACAAAAAAAAGAAGAGAGAAGACTCAAATAACAAAAATTAGAAATGAAAAAGGCGATATTACAACTGATTCATCTGAAATACAAGGAATCATTCGAGACTACTATAAACAAGTATACGCCAACAAATTTGAAAATCTGGAGGAAATGGATAAATTTCTGGACACACACAAGCTCCCAAAACTGAACCATGAAGACGTAGAAAATTTGAACAGACCAATAACAATAAAGGAGATTGAAGCTGTTATCAGAAGGCTCCCAACAAAGAAAAGCCCAGGACCAGATGGATTCACAGCAGAATTTTACCAAACATTCAAAGAGGAATTGACACCGATTCTTTACAAACTATTCCAAAAGATTGAAATGGACACAAATCTCCCAAACTCATTCTATGAAGCAAACATTATCCTGATACCAAAACCAGGTAAAGATATAACCAAAAAAGAAAACTACAGGCCAATATCCTTGATGAATATAGATGCAAAAATCCTCACTAAAATACTAGCAAACAGAATACGGCAACACATACGAAAAATTATTCATCACGATCAAGTGGGATTCATCCCAGGGATGCAAGGTTGGTTCAACATACGCAAATCAATAAATGTGATACACCATATTAATAAACTCAAACACAAGGACCATATGATCATCTCTATAGATGCTGAAAAAGCATTCGATAAAGTTCAGTACTCATTCATGACAAAGACCCTCTATAAGTTAGGTATAGAGGGAAAGTATCTCAACATAATTAAAGCCATATATGCCAAGCCCACTGCCAATATCATCCTGAATGGGGAAAAGCTGAAAGCTTTTCCTTTAAGAACAGGAACTAGACAAGGATGCCCACTCTCACCACTCCTATTCAACATAGTGTTGGAAGTACTAGCCAGAGCAATCAGAGAAGAGAAGGAAATAAAGGGCATCCAGATTGGAAAAGATGAAGTCAAACTGTCCCTGTTTGCAGATGACATGATCCTATATATCGAACAGCCTAAAACCTCTACAAAAAAACTGCTGGAATTGATAAATGATTTCAGCACAGTAGCAGGATACAAAATCAACACACAAAAATCAGTAGCATTTCTTTTCTCCAATAGTGAACATGCAGAAAGAAAAATCAAGAAAGCCTGCCCATTTACAATAGCCACCAAAAAATTAAAATACTTAGGAATTGAGTTAACCAAGGAGGTGAAAAATCTCTATAACGAGAACTACAAACCACTGCTGAGAGAAATTAGAGAGGATACAAGAAGATGGAAAGATATCCCATGCTCTTGGATTGGAAGAATCAACATAGTGAAAATGTCCATACTACCCAAAGTGATATACAAATTCAATGCAATCCCCATCAAAATTCCAAAGACATTTTTCTCAGAAATGGAAAAAACTATTCAGACATTTATATGGAACAATAAAAGACCACGCATAGCCAAAGCAATGCTGAGCAAAAAAAATAAAGCTGGAGGCATAACACTACCTGACTTTAAGCTATACTACAAAGCTATAATAACCAAAACAGTATGGTACTGGCATAAAAACAGACACACTGACCAATGGAATAGAATAGAGAATCCAGAAATCAACCCACACACTTACTGCCATCTGATCTTTGACAAAGGCACCAAGCCTATTCACTGGGGAAGGGACTGCCTCTTCAGCAAATGGTGCTGGGATAACTGGATATCCATATGCAGGAGAATGAAACTAGATCCATACCTCTCACCATATACTAAAATCAACTCAAAATGGATTAAGGATTTAAATATACACCCTGAAACAATAAAGCTTCTTAAAGAAAACATAGGAGAAACACTTCAGGAAATAGGACTGGGCACAGACTTCATGAATACGACCCCAAAAGCACGGGCAACCAAAGGAAAAATAAACAAATGGGATTATATCAAACTAAAAAGCTTCTGCACAGCAAAAGAAACAATTAAAAGAGTTAAAAGACAACCAACAGAGTGGGAGAAAATATTTGCAAAATATACATCTGACAAAGGATTAATATCCAGAATATATAAGGAACTCAAACAACTTTACAAGAAGAAAACAAGCAACCCAATTAAAAAATGGGCAAAAGAGCTAAGTAGGCATTTCTCTAAGGAAGATATCCAAATGGCCAACAGACATATGAAAAAATGCTCAACATCACTCAGCATCTGGGAAATGCAAATCAAAACCACATTGAGATACCATCTAACCCCAGTTAGGATGGCTAAAATCCAAAAGACTATGAACGATAAATGCTGGCGAGGCTGCAGAGAAAAAGGAACTCTCATACATTGTTGGTGGGACTGCAAAATGGTGCAGCCTCTATGGAAAATGGTATGGAGGTTCCTTAAACAATTGCAAATAGATCTACCATACGACCCAGCTATCCCACTGTTGGGAATATACCCAGAGGAATGGAAATCATCAAGTCAAAGGTATACCTGTTTCCCAATGTTTATCGCAGCACTCTTTACAATAGCCAAGAGTTGGAACCAGCCCAAATGCCCATCATCAGATGAGTGGATACGGAAAATGTGGTACATCTACACAATGGAATACTACTCAGCTATAAAAACGAATGAAATACTGCCATTTGCAACAACATGGATGGACCTTGAGAGAATTATATTAAGTGAAACAAGTCAGGCACAGAAAGAGAAATACCACATGTTCTCACTTATTGGTGGGAGCTAAAAATTAATATAAAATTTCACACACACACACACACACACACAAAACCGGGGGCGGGGGGGAAAGATATAACAACCACAATTATTTGAAGTTGATACGACAAGCAAACAGAAAGGACATTGTTGGGGGGGAGGGGAGGAGGTAGAAGGGAGGGAGGTTTTGGTGACGGGGAGCAATAATCAGCCACAATGTATATCGACAAAATAAAAATTAAAAAATAAAATAAAATAAAATAAAATAAAAATAAAAATAAAAAAAAAGAAAAGAAAGGCTCTATTTAACGGAATAATAGAAACAATTATGAAGAAGAAAATTCTAAAAACCTAGAAGTGAAAGAAGCCGGACACATTGGATGGGAGGAGGAAAACAAAATCATTCAGAACTTGAACACCTGACATGTTCAAGGATTGTGAACTTGTCTCTTTCAGGAACGGCAAGCCAATGTGGGATTTAAGAGAAAGAATGGAAATGCCAGAAGCTCAGAAAGGATCATCCAAACAGTGGCAGTAGGCAGAAAGGGAACAGATGGACTGCTTGCAGGCAAAGTGTTTCAATGCAGAGGATCAGTCAGGTAAAGACTAGGGCAGCAGTGGAAGGAGAGAGAAAAAGCTGCAAATTTAAAGTGAAGCAGCGAGATTCGGCAATCAATACGACAGGTAAAGGGCAGAGATATATAAAGCTATCGCAGGGGCTTTGAGTTTGGATGTCAAAGAGAAAGACTGAAACACAAAGCTGCTGCCTCCTGTGAAATGCTGTTAAGGAGATAATTACAGTGGGAAGGACGTGTACAAGAAAAAAAATAGTAACATTTTACCCTGGCTCCAAGCATCAGCCAGCCTGACCATCACCATGCCTTCCTAGGCACATCAAAAAAAAGACCAAAAGGCATTCCAAATTCAAGAAATCTGCAGCTTCAGATAGATGAGAAAATATGATCAAAATAAAATGAAATATACATTATTAGGCAATGGGGCCAGGCAGTAGATTAAGTTAAAGATTTGGTCACTGATTGATCCAACTTTTCACTTTTTATTTTGCAGTAATATAATGAACCATACACAAAAATGGGGAGGAAGAGAAGCACGCATCCTGACCTTATAAAAAGAATTAGTCTAAGAGCTGGGTGAGCTGGGATTCAGTGTCAGCTCAGCAACTAGTCACCTGTGGGCCCCCTGGCTTCCTCAACACCACCTTACCTGGTCTTCTCTCGACCTCAGTGGCTATTGCTTCTCAGCCTTTATTCCAAGCCATTTCTCTGCTCAAAGTCTTAATGCTGGAGGTCCCCTGGACTTAGTCCTCAGCCTTCTTCTTTGTCTACCCTCCTTCCTT
The DNA here is from genome assembly GCF_027409185.1 of Cynocephalus volans. Taxonomy (NCBI): domain Eukaryota; kingdom Metazoa; phylum Chordata; class Mammalia; order Dermoptera; family Cynocephalidae; genus Cynocephalus; species Cynocephalus volans. The sequence continues at coordinate 57,355,341 of NC_084468.1, forward strand.
AAGAGAGCCTATTTTGTCCCATGGCTTCAAATACCATCAATGTGCAAAGGATCCCCACATTTCCATCTCTAACTGTGACCTCCTTATGCAGCTCCAGGCTCATAATCCAATATCCTACTGGACATCTTTATGAAGATACCTAATAAGCATCTCATAGTTAATGTGTCTGGAACAGAATTCTGGATTTCTTCACAACCTATCCTATCCAGGCTACCCATCTTAGTTTATCAGCTTCACCACAAACTTAGACAATCAAGCAAAAAACTAGGACTTAACCTTGATTCTTTTCTTTCCCTCATTCCTGATATCCAACCAATTGTATGTCCTGTTGACTCTATCTTCAAAATATATACCATAATCCTCTTCTCTCAAATCCATATCTACCCCTATAGTCCATGATGTCATCACCTTTCACTCAACTCTACTGATACTCCTTCTGCCAGAATAATTTTTCAGAAACCTTTTTTATATCATGTAATTCTCATGCCATGTATGAGTATAGATGTACATGTACATGCTATGAATAAAATGGGATAAATATAAGTGTAAATTTTAAAATGTTTCCACAGAATTTAGATTTAAAAACATCCTACCGAGAGCTAAAAAGCTCTCCATGATCTGGCCTTTCCCACCTCTTCAACTTCATCTGGTGACACTCTCCTTCTATTCACAATGTTCCAGCCACACAGGCCTTATTTCTGTTATTCCTGCATGCCAAACCATGATCCTTACACTTGCTATTTTTTTGTTTAAGTTAATCTGCCCTATGTCTTTGTAAACCTGGCTGCTTCTTTGCATTCAGGTCACCCCCTCAAGTGGCCTTCCTTAAACACCAAATCTAAAGTGGCCAGTCTTCAACCATAGTCACTCCACTACATCCCACTGTGTTATTTTCTTGGCTCTCATCACCGAAAGTGCTTTGTTGTTTTAGTTATGTATTTTCCCTCTTCCTATTCTTGAATATGTGCTCTATGAGAAGAGGATTCTTATGTTTTACATGTTCACCCTGTCCTCAGCACCTAGAAAAGTGCTTGGCACATAGTAAATGCCCCATAAATATTTGTTACATAATCAGCTTGGGCCTCATTTTTCTCATTTGTAAAATAAAAGTCTATATTAGATAATCCCCAATTTCTTTCCAGCTCTAAAAGTTTATTTTAAATAAAATTGAGTATGTAATGAAAAAAGTTCAATAGATGGACTCCCATCTTAACACTATATAGACATTTAATAAATGTTTGTTAAATAAATGATATCTGAGCCGTTCCTTTGTACATATAGACAAATGCAGTCACCGAAGCCTCCTACACACTGCTCCTCACAAGGAGGAGTGAAAGGGAGGTTTGATTTGCCGTTTGATTTGCCTCCCATTAATCTAATCTAATTCTCCAGAGTAAATGCCACCTCAGCAAAAACCTCACAAATATAGGACAGTGAGAGCTGACATCCAGCTGATATGCCATATTCGTTGACTACGGGCAGCATCTTTTCTGATTGGTTTATCTCCATGTCATATAGGTGTCAAATATTTTGACTCCCACACCTTACAGTTCTCCAGTGCAAGGCTTTCTTTAGGCACATCAGTTCCCAGAACTTTCAAATAAGGGTCTCAGTTAAGAACTTTCAGTTAAGACTATACTAGGCAGCACTGAGCACTAAGCCAATTTACTATTCTAAACCAAGGACCAGAAAGAGTGCATGGAGAATATCAGTCATATTTGTTTATAATATATTCAACTTAATAAAAATCAGCATAAAGTCTTTCCTAAAAGTCGTTTGATTCCCCATCGATTGGATTGAAGTTTGTGGAGTCTTTTTTTTTTTTTTTTCTTTTGTTTTGCATTTTTCTGAATTGAGTTTTGATGAGCCTGTTCTGCCTCCTGAAATATTTCCTGCAGTTATTACACACTTGTGGTGTATTTGTGGGAAATGCAGCTGAGATGCATTTGAGAAAGTGATTTAAAGATATGATTGCTGCCATTTGTTTTTGAGTTTACTGAGTAAAGCCTGGGCATCATATGGATTTCTGCCATATCAAGAATTACTTTGTCTTTAAAAAGTTCAAATGATGTTGCTGCATAATGAAACATTTTTTCTGTGATCTGTTCTCAGTCTCCTCAAAAGATAATGGAAGTAAATAAAATCTAATTAGAACAAAAAGACCGAGCAATACTTAGGCTCAGCATTTCTATATGGCAATGAGTCAGCTTTGTGATTATTTTAAAGCATCAGAACAATTTGTCTTTATTTCATTACAATAACTTGACCATTAATTAGTATTTATTGGCCACTTTCTACCTCTCTAATATCTCATCATAAGTAAAGATTCTGTTTCATAATGAAATTTCTTCTTAAATATCTGTATTTATTAAAATAAAACAAAAACTGGGTATTTAAAAAAACAATAGAACTGTTTAATTTTTAAAATAAAGCTTTAAGTTCTTAATATTCTACTTCGAGCCCTGAAAAACATTGAAAATATTTTCAAGACCCCTCATAAGTCAAGGCTTCCCTTTGACGTTATTTCCTGGTGAAACAACATACATGTAAGGTAACACCTTCCACTTTAATTATCTGTACATTATTGCATGTGGTAGGTCATGAGTTTCTTGAGAGAAGGACTTGTACTTTATTGCTCTGTGTGTTCCCCATAAGCACAGTAGCTTACACATGACTGGCGTTCAGTTTGAAAGACAGTATGAATTTCACAATACTCCCTTTGCTTATGAAAAAATTAATGAGGCTACTTTAATTTCTAGGGTTTTGGTTTGTTGGTTTTTTTTAGCTATGACATTCAAGAGACATTGGCCAAACAAACCCCCTTCCCTACAAAGTATTTACACTCATATTTCTGGAACCAGTGCTGTAAGGAGCAGCGACAACTTTAGAAACATCAGAAATAAATTACAGCAAGGAGAAACACCTGGATTCAGGTTAGATCCATCAGTTCTGTTTGGTCTGAAAAAACTTTCCCTGATTTGAAAAAATGACCGATCAGGAACTCCCAAAATTGACCAATTTTCCCAGTATTTTTTGTATTTGAAGTCACCACCAAACTAAACTTCTCAGATCCTCTTCAGACAAGTGTTGACTCCCAAGCCCCACAACAGACCCAATGGATTCCTCTATCATGAAACATGAAGTTCTCATTTTAAAATGTTAAGTGAATATAGCAGAGTACATTCTAAGTAGAATATATAATTTGAATGCAGTCTGTAAAACAAAAATTTCTGTATTTATATGCATACAGGACAGACTAGAGAAATGTACATTAATATGTTATCGGTTAGAGCATGGTGTAACACCACCAGAGTCAAGGGTTCAGATCCCTATGCCGATCAACTTCCCCCATCCCCACCCCCCCAAAAAAAGTTCACAATTAGATTTGTATTTAAAAAAAAAATTGGAGCAAAGACCTTAACAGACACCTCACCAAAGAAAATATACAGATGATAAATAAGCATATGAGACGATGCTCCACATCATATGTCATCAGACAAATGCAAATTAAAACAACAATGAGATACCATGACTAACCGGATACAATGGCCAGAATCTAAAACATCAACAACACCAAATGCAAGTGAGGATGAGGAGCAACAGCAACTCTCATTCATTGCTGGAAGGAATGTAACATGGTACAGCCACTTTGGAAGACAGTTTGGCAGTGTCTGACAAAACTAAACAAACTCTTACCGCATAATCTAGCAATTGCACTTCTGGGTATTTACTCAAAACTGTTTTAAACATACATTCACAAAAATCTTGAACACAGATATTTATAGCAGCATTAATTATAATTGCTAAAACTTGGAAGCAGCCAAGATATCCTTCTGTGAGTGAAGGAATAAATACTAAACTGTGGTACATCAAGCAATGGAATATTATTCATCACTAAAAAGAAATGAGCTATCAAGCCATGAAATGAAATGGAGGAAACATAAATTGCATATTACTAAGTGAAAGAAGTTAATTTAGAAGCCATGCAACATATTGTATGACTACATGATATTCTGAAGAAGGCAAAACTATGGAGACATTAAAAAGATCAAAGCTTGACAAAGGATGGAGATCAGTGGAGAAGAATAAATAGGCAGAGCACAGAGCATTTTTAGGCCAGTAAAACTATACTCTGAGTGATTCTATAATGGTATATACGTGTATTATATATTTCGCCAAATCCATAGAATGTACAACACCAAGAATGAACCTTAATGTAAACTATGGACTTGGGGTGATTATGATGTGTCAGTGTAGGTTAGTCAATTGTAATAAATGTTACAATTGTAACAAATCTCTGGTGAGAGATGTTGATGGATGGGTAGGGCTATGCATGTGTGGGAATAGGGATAGCTGAGAAATCTCTGTACCTTCTCAATTTTGCTGTGAATCTAAACTGCTCTTAAATATGCAGTCTTTTAAAAAATACATCTTCTATAAAAAATGTGAAGGTAGGTATTTTTATAGCAACTCTCCATGAATTTAGGATATGAACATATATCTATATATCTACATTTATGTCTATATAATGGATTAAAATTAAATAGCACAAGGAACTATCATTCATAGAGTGAATTTTTAAAGCTTATTTGGTATGATTCTGGAAATGCAAATTTAAAACAACAGTGAGCTAACTATACCTCTGTGAATATCTACTATGTAAAAGACTAATAATACTTCATGGTGGCAAGGAGGTGAAGCAACTAGAACTCTAGTATGTTGCTGAAGAGAATGTAAAATAGTTTAGCCACTTTGGGAAACAGCTTGACATTTTCTTATAAAGTTGCCATAAGACCTAGTAATTTCGTTCCTGGAAATAAAAAGATATGTCCACAGAAAGACACATATATAAATTTTCATGGGAGCTTTATTCATAATATCGCTACATTTCTGCCCAAGTGGGTATACTAAAATACATTTCTGACACAAAATACCCATAGTTAGCATCAGACCACACAGGTTTAAGGGCTCAGTCCTTAGATGCAAGCTCCAAGTCTCAAGGTACACCCACACTTAGGACAGGCTGGCTATAAATTGAGTTCCCATGCCCCAACGCGGGCACTAATTTGCAAGAAGGACTCACAGAATTCGCTGAAAGTGCTATATTTATGAGTACAGTTTTAGTACAAGGGATATAACTCAGGAACAGCCAAACAGAAGAGATGCATAAGGGAGTGTCTCTGAGAGTCCAAAACAGGGAGCTTCGATGCCCTCTCCCTATGACATGTCGTTGTGTTCACAACCAGGAAACCACATCAAACCTGTGTTTAGAGTGTTTATCTGGGTTTCATTGTGTAGGTATGATTGACTAAACACTGACAAAGTGCTTGAACTGAAAGCTCCAACTCTGTAATCGTGTGCTTGGCCCTTCTGCTGACCAGCCCCATCCTGATGCAATCGAGCTGCTCCCGCTTACACCCCGCCGCCCCCAGTCACTTCATTAGCATAACAAATATATTCCTATCACTCAAAAAAGTCCAAGGATTTTTGAAGCTCTGTGTCAGGAATGAGAAACACAGACCATATGTATTATCCATTATACCACAATATCTAAAACCTGAAAGCAACCCGAACATCCATCAGTCAAGGAATGCAGAACAAATTGTGGTATATACACCCAATAGAATATTTCTTAGCAATAAAAAGGAACGAATTACTCATAAATGCAACAAAAGGATGAATCTTAAAAGCATTATGCTAAATTAAGAAAGCCAGACACAAGACTATGTATTCTATGATTCCATTTATATGCAATTCAAGAAAACACTGAACTACAGAACTATAGTGATAGGGGATGTGGTGAGTGGGTTGGAAGGGTAAGAAATTGGCTGTGAAAGAGGAGGAAAGACTTTTCTGAAGAGATAGAAATGTTCTTTATCTTAATTGTGATGTAGCGACACAGCTGTTTTACATTTGTCAAGACTCATCAGACAATACACTTGAAATAAGTAAATTTATTGGGTGTAAAGTATACCTCAGTGAAGCTGATAAAACTTTTTAAAAAGAAGTTAATTGATTTAGATGATGATATCTGGCCTCACAGACTAGAAAATAAAATTTTTAATTTACTTCTCTGAAAAGAAGTACAAGACTAAATTTTACTAACCTAAATCAGCATTAATGAAGAGGAACATTAACTTGATTTTTAAATATCAATAGATTAGAAAAGGAATAGCAGAGTACTGATGATGCACAAAGAAAAGTGTGCTTTTCATGACTAAATATCCATTATAAGTGAGCATTTAAACATGGCAAAATAGCAAAATAAAAAGACTTCTCCTGAATGCATTAAAAACTAGGTATTATAAGATTTATCAAAAATGGAAATATGCAATAAAAAAATCAGTGAAAATAAAAATACATAGCTCTGATGATAATAATTTTTTAGTAGTGTCATCTTCACTTCCTGATATGAAATCTGTTGAGGGCAGGTGAGGAAGTGACTATTATCATTGACCATTATTATTAAGTCCACCAATTAAATAGGTGTCTCTAGAGCACATAAAAAGAAATTTTTGGTCTACTTCTATTTAAATGCTATTAAGGTGTTAAATGACAGGAGATGCTAATTGTCCACAACAAGAAGAGCCCTGGAACACCCTTTGTTCAAGTTCATGCACCTCATTACCAGAAATTTTCAGACTTCTATGAAAAGCAGTCAGAAGGGCTGAGGGCTGGAGTGATTCAATCCAATCGTACATAAAGGTCAAAAGAACATCAAGGATGTCATACAATTAATCCTCATTAATCTGGCCTCAGATTATTCAAAACCAGGGCTTTGTGGAAGTTGGGGCAAACCTGAGTTTGACACAGCCCAGGCATGAATGAGCTGCATTAGATAATGCTCACGGGTTACTGGGTATGTTTAAGATGGACAATTTTTAAAAGATAGTACATTATAAATAATTTGGGGACAGAACAGTAATGTGTCTTGGTGGGTTTATTACCCAATATTGTAGATAAAAAAATATCACTTCAGTTGGGGATGATCTGATGTTTATAAAACTGGTTAATGCTAAGCACATTCAAAATTGGCTAATGTACAAAACATAATGTTAAGATCTACATGTACAATAAAAAGAACATTTTCCAAATATTGAAAAATGTATTGCCCCTGTCTAGGGACACCTTCCCTAGATAAAAATAAGAAGAAAACTGGATTCATAATCAGATGATTGCTCAATGAAAATAGCATTAGAACAAAGGTAAGATTGTGTTTTATTAAAGTATGGATATCTGTGTCAAATTAAGTCAGGTTACAGTTAGTTCCATCCATTAGGCATTGATTCTTGTTAGCTTCAGTTAAGGTCACTTTCTCACCTTGGCCCTAAATATTGAGATGCAAGGTTTACTTGTAAGTCATATCGTCACCTATTCAAATACTACATGGAGCAATAGTATTCTTTGAGCAATAAAGTGCTCCTTATTAAAGCACGCTCTCCAATGATTCGGTGGCATAATATGCTTGTACTGTTTGGTACAATGTAGTTATATACAAACAGGAATGAGACTTTAAAGTGGTGATCCCCCTTATATTCAGTTTTGCTTTTTTTGGTTTTAGTTACCCATGGTCAACAATGGTCCAAAAATAGTAAAGGGAAAATTCCAGAAATAAATAACAACTGCACACCATTCTGAGTAGCACCTCCCTGCTCCATCCTACCCAGGATGTAAATCATTCCTTTGACCAGTCTATCTACACTGTAGATGCTACCCACCTGTTAGTCACTTAGTAGGTGGTTTGGTTATCATCAGATCAACCATCCCAGTATCAAGTGCTTGTGTTCAAGTAACCCTTATTTTACTTCATAATGGCCCCAAAGCACAAGAGTACTGATGCTGGAAATTTGGATATGCCAAAGAGGAGCCATAAAATGCTTCCTCAAGTAAAAAGATAAAAGTTTGCAACTTAGTAAGGAAAGAAAAAGATCATATGCCAAGATTGCTAACACCTACAGTAAGAGTGAATCTTCTGTCTGTGAAATTGTAAAGAAAGAAAAAAGAAATTCTTGTCAATTTTGTTGTTGCACCTCATACTCCAAAGGTTAAGCTACAGTGCATGATAAGTGCTTAGTTTAGGTGGAAAAAGCATTAAATTCACAGGAGGTAGACAAGCACAGAATCAGGTTCCAATTGATGGCAAACAGGTTTGATACTATCCATGGTTTCAGGCATCCACTGGGGGTCTTGGAACACATCCCCCTCAGATAAGGGGGACCACTGTACATAATTTCTAGGAAGGAATAATAAGAATGGGTATATTGGGGTTTTTAAAAAACAATATCTGTTTTCCTTCTATATTGAGCAATTAATTAATTTATTCTTTCAAATCTACCACACGTCAAGCACTATACTAGGCACTGGGGATTTTACAGTAAACATGTAGAAGTGGCCCTTGCATTCATAGAGCATTCTGCACCTAATAGTGGAATGAGATAGCCTGCATTTGTTAAAACAGTATTTCTATGAGGTTTTTCTAATTAGTGAATTTCTCTGAATACTAACTAGCTCATGCAGTTAGTTAGTCATGCAAGTCTCATAAAGTCAGTAAAAACTCCCAAGGAAATGGGAATTGTATAATGTGATTTCATATGTGGGAGTTTAAAGAACATGTTAATTAATTGTCCACTTGATTATATTCTTGCTATATGGGAGAATAATTGCCCATTGATTGTGTATTGCCATAAGCAGGAAGTTCTTTGAAATGGATATTAGGTGTTCATCACCATGCCTTTGAGACCAAATATTTTGGTGGAAATACTTTCATGAAATTATAATAAAAGTCAGTGGGGAAATTAAAAATTATAATTAATTTCTAAAATCTATCAAATACATCTAAAAAAAGCACATCTCAAATATACTCATAATGACTTCTTAAAAAGGAAAGAAAAAGAGTAGCAAAAAATAAACAAAGAAATAATAAAGGAAGACTAGAAAAGTCTATCAAGATCATCAGTAGCTGGTAGAAGGAGAACTGATTTCAACTCATTTTCACCAATAGTTATGAGATCTCCCAGGTTCAAGGCACTGTACTAGGTCACAAGATAAAAACGAAACAAGTAAGAAATAGCTGTGCTCCCCAGGGCTGCACAATTTTGTAGGGATTTACTTTCTTGTCGTTCTCATTTCTCTAAATCAGGATGCATAAAAAGTATCTGATTCTAAATAAGTATCCAGCCCTCCCCACATATTACTGATTGTCTGAGAGTTAATGAGAGGTTTAAGAGGAGAAATTAAAACATTCACAAGCATCCTCCTTGGGTCAGAGGCTCTTGCACAGTGATTGAGCTTTTTGATTGCATTTCCATGGAATACTGTCTGTGTTGTTTGTGAATTTGTCTCATCAGTAAGAAGAATCTCATTGTGCCACCCACCAAGCACGCACTTGCTAATCACTGTTAATTGCCTACAATAGAGATCAACAGACTGTTCACTAAGTAGAGCGATGGGCATTTAACTCATTGGCACTGAGGTTTCCTGTGTGCCCATTTCCACTAATGGATCATTTGTCCTGGAAATTGGAAGTCCCCGCATCAATCACATAAACCAGACTCAGTAGGCAGAAGTGTTTTCTCTCCCTTTCACCTCTGGAGGCGGGGCAATACAGATAGGCACTTATGCATCTGGCCAGAATGCAGGCAGCCTTTGTGCAGAGCCAAAGTCCTTGACTCCACCAGTAGAGCTCAAGAAATAGGAACTCCCAGAGAAGCAAAATGATCTGAAATAGAGAGAATGATAAGAGGCAGAATCTTTCACGGTCGTCCTTTTGTTTTTAGACTCCTTGTCAGCATGCCACAGAATTACAAGAAAAGTCGAAGGATGCCTCCAGAGATTACTGAAGTGGCAGGGCTTCTTCATAACTGCTTCAAAACTGCTTTCTATTAAGAGGCCACTAGCGTGTAAAATACGGAGACAAAAATCCCCATGATCAGAGATAACTATTGACAGCACATGGCTCTGATACCAAAGGAATGAAGAAAAAATGCGTTCCATCAACAGTCATTGTACCTTTATGTGTTCCTCCAGACGTCAGAAGAGATACAAGTGAATCAGTGTCTAATATTGGCAGCCTTTATAAAGGGGAATTTCCTGGGAGTTTGTTGCATCGCTAGCATACAGTGAACAGTAAAACCTTATTCCCTACAATCTCAAACCATCCTACCATCACTTCCCATGATTACCATTTATCATTAAAACTTCTTTTTTCAGGGTATTAAAGAAAAAATTATCCTGACACTTGTCAAAACAATGAAGTCCTGATGACTTCATTCAGGACTAGTGCAATAGGTGTCAAGATTATCATATTAGGGGAGAGACATTAGAGACCACTCCAAATACAGCAAAGACAGCTAAGAATTACAGACAATAAGCAGAATAAGGAGGGTCAGTGGGTGGGAAATTACTAAATGGAGACGTCAAGGTTAGGGAGATTCTTCCTGAAGGCAGGCCAGTGTGATCAGATGTCAATGGTGGGGGGATTCTTGGTAAACTGAATTATGGGATTTTTGCTAAAACTGGACCTGGCAGGCCAAAGACAGGGCCCAAGGATGAGGCCTAGTCCAAAAGAGGGCACAGAGGAGCCTGTTAAAACTTTGGTTAAGGACAGAGTCTTTGTCAAGAGGAGGCAATGACTCTTCTAATAGGTCACCATGTGTTTAGAGATTGCAAAGCTTAAAAGCAGATTCTTTAGAATTAATTCCCTTATTGGCATTTCCTAAATCAACAAGCCATATATGAAAAAAAGAAGGCTCACTCAGATTGGCTTCAGTTTGGGTTTACAAAAGTAAGTTATCTGTTGTCATGGCTTCTGTATTTTTATATTGCTTCTTCCTTCCCTCCCTCTTCACCCTATTTGATCTATGTAGACATTCCTCCCCCGCTTCAACTCTCATCACTAACCCTTACATAATCTAGCCTGTCCTCTGTTTCTACCTATGGCTTCCCTGATTTTCACCATCTGAACATCTCCATCTGCTCTTGTCTTGCCCCAATCATTTAGGTTTGATTTCATATCAGTTTAAAAGATTACTGGATTCAGTCCAGTTATTATAACTCAAACCTGGAATGTTATTGTCCCTTCCTGAACTTTGTTCCTAATTATTATTCTAGCTAATGTGAAAGTTTTCTGAGCCCTCGATCTACATATTTTTTCTCCAAGGTAAAAACAATGTCTCTCAAATACATCTAAAACAAAAAGTACATCTCAAATAGACTCCAAGGTAAAGTCCACCGAGACCATCTCTACAAGGTGATTCTTCTGTTTCCTTGATTTAAGACAGCCGTGAGCTTTGAAACTATAGGTGCTTCTTCACGGTCACAGAGGTTATGGAAAAGAAAAAGGACTTCTTTGTAAAATGAGGGTTTAGGGTCCACAAAATTCTTAGACAGTAGGTTCTGTAAGAGTTTTTGTTTTCTTTTTTCAGATTCATAAACTATCAGTTTGTGGCATGTTATTTTTAATTATCAGTGAATGTTCTCACTTTTTTTATGTTTTCATTCCCTTCATCTCCACAATCCCAATATCCCATCCTATTTTTTTCTCCACTCTATGAACCCAAACTTGAGTTTGAAACCCAAACAATATTGTACTATTCATCTAGTTCTTCTCACTTTTTCCATAAAATATTAGGCATTTTAGATTGATTCATATTAATATCTGTAGATCTAGTTCATACTTTTTATTTGTGATATATTATTCTATTTTGCATATATAATAAAGTTCTTCAGTTGGACATTAATCAAACATTTCCATTGTTTCAAACTCTTCACCATTTCAAGTAGTGCTCTGACAGACATCCTTATCCAGGCTTACTTGGGTACCTATCTAAGAATTTCTCTGGAATGCATACCTTTTGGGTAGTACACATATTTGATTTCACTAAATATTCAAGCTGGTCCACTGAATGAATGCCCCAATATCCTTTCCTTCCAGTAGTAAATGAGAGTTTCTTTTCCTTTATATCCTCATTAGCACTCATGCTGTCTGACTTTTTAAGTTTTACCCTTCTGAGGTCTGCACAAAATTGTGTCTCATTTCCATTTTTTATTCTCTGATTACTAACAAATTTGAGCACTTCTCTATAACTATTAGCCACTCAAGTTTTCCCCCTGAAAATTGTTCATGCATAACCTTTGTTTGGTTGCCTGACAGTTTCTTCATGATTTTCAGGGGTTCTTTACACTTCTAAGCTATTACTCCTCTTTTATTTGCATATTTAAAAAATATCTTTCCAGTAATTTGCTTTCTTTTTAATGTTTATATATGCTATCCCTTGTTAAACAGAAGTGTTTAATGTTACTGTCATCAAATCCATTTATCTTCCTCTATTTGTGATTAGTGCTTCTTGTTTTTTAGGAAATATTACACAAATCCAAGGTCATAATGATGTTCTTCCAAATTTTCTCCTAATAGTTGTATAATGTTTTCTTTTATTTATTGGTCTTTAATCAATTTTTATAAGTGTGAGGATGAAACTCATTTCCCAGTAGCATTTTTTAAATAATTCTCTTTCCTCTTAGTTATGAAGTGACCACTACTGTGCATGTGTATATTTATACATATATATAACTGTTTCATATATATGTATGGATACATACAAATACATAATCTGATTTTCTAACTACCTAGTAAAACAGTATCTTATTATCTGGTTGGGTAAGTTCCTCTCTCTTTACTTTTACTTTTGTGGGTCTTAGCTATCTTAAAGGGTCTTAGCTATTCAATGACATTTAGTCTTCTATAAATTTTTATGTTACTTCATTTGATTCCCCAAATTATTACATTGAAATTTTGAAAAGAATTTCATTATGCCTATAGATTAATTTGGGAAGAACTGACATCTTTATAATGTTAAGCTTTCTCATTTGTTAACATGTTCTATTGCTGTTTTTTTTATTTAGTAATGACTTCCTATATATTTATTGCTAATATAATTGGTATTTTATTATATATTACATTTTCTGACTGTTTGCAACTAGTAGAGGTGAAGACTATTATTGATTTTTGTATGTTGATCTTATATCCTAGAAATTTGCTGAACTATCTCATTATTCTGATCATTTGTTTTTGATAAAAAAAATAATAGTTTAGTGTCACCACTTCCTTTCTTTGAATCTTTTATGTAAAATAGTGTTACAAATGTGGACTCAGGAGCCAAACTTCCCAAGTACAATTCTAACCCTGACCCTTACTAGCTGTATAGCGATACTTCAAACAGTTCATGGATTACCTTTTAATTCTATTTTTTCCACAAACTTCTGAAGTACCCTCATATAATCTTGAGCGAGATACTTGACATCTCTGAGACTCAAATATTTTCATCTGAATTATGGAGCTAAAAAGAGTACTACCTCATTGGTTCTTGTGATGATTAAATAATTTAATCTATGTATAAAGACCCTAAAACAGTAATTGGCTCGTGGTAAATTATCATTGCATTGTTGAATTGAATAGTGGCAGAGGTAGACACCCTTGCCTTATTCCAAGCCTTAAACAGGGTGATTCTAAGACTTCCCCATTGGGTTTGATGATCAGGGTTCATTGTTATTAGCTAGCCTTTTTTGGATCAAGGAAGTTCCATTTTATTCCTAGTTCTCCAAGGGCTTTTACTTGTTACATTTTTAATATCTATATTTGTTAATATTTTCTTAAATGCCAGCACAGGCTTCTGCAGCATAGCAGATTAATTATTATTATCTACATAATAGAAAGCACACTAGTTCCCTTTTCCTAATTCTTAACTTTTGAGAGCGACACAGTGAGAGCTGACTATCATCTAACAAGCAGGAAACCTACTCTAGCAAGGAACCTTGAAAATATGTACCTGGGTGCTCACGTATATGCAATCCCTCTTCCTTTCTGAGGGTCTCTCCTTGGAAACTCATTGGGAAGAATCCTGGATCCTCATTTTTGGGAATGTAAATAAATCTTTTTCAAGGAAAAGATAAGAATAATATCTCCAGCTTTGTAATCCAGTATGTCTCCAGGCTCCCCAATCACATCACCCCATTTGGAAATAAACACATAACTACAGGGAGGTAAAACTCCCTGCAGTTCTCTCTAGTTAATCAGTCACGAGTTAACTTCCAAGGCTTGTTCTTTTAGCCCAGGTTCCTAGTAAAATCTTCTCAGAAAATCACCAACTATACAGAAATTGCCTTACCAAAAGTAGTGAATTTTATCCCGACATTACCATAAATAGATATTGAACTTCAGCAAATGCTTTCTAAATATTTTCTCCCACATTATCATCAATAGATATTGAACTTTATCTGCATTCATTTAGAAGGTCATGTAGTTTTATGCCTTTCCTATGAATATGCAGTAAATTGATTTAACGGATTTCCCAATTACAAATTACCTTGCATTGTTTTCTTAACATAAATCCTACTTGGTCTTGATATTATACACCATTGGATTTTCCTTGCTAATATTTTATATGGATTTAATAGATAGATAGATAGATAGATAGATAGATAGATAGATAGATAGATAGATAAATGAGAATGGCCTATAATTCTCTTTTTATATATTGTTCTCATCTGGTTTTGGTATTAAGACTACACTGCATTTCAAAATGAAATAGGCAACTCTCTTTTTTCCAACCTGTGAAACAATATGTTTTAGAGAAAAATTATCTATTCCTTGAAAATTGGGTAAAACTTTCTGTAAAATTGCCTATGTATGGCACTTTTAAGGGGTGGAAAAATACTGGGAATTTTTATTATCATTTTAAATTATGTAATAAAAATTACTCAATTAAGCATTTTTATGTTCAATTAAAATGTCTATGTCTTTTTGGGCCAATACTAAAAAGCATAATTTTTTTCCAAAACGTATGTGTTTTCTCTAAATTCCCAAATTTGCTGGCTTTCTACAATTTTTTTTAATATCAGTTTTATCTATAGCTGTTGTCTTTTATGATTCTGTATTTTTTCTTAATTAGTCTTGCCAAGGTTCTATCTTTTTAGTCTTCTTACCTTAATAATTATTGATTTTGCGAATCACCTATTTTGTGTTTTTCTCTAGAAAGTGATTTCTGCCATTTATTGTTTCTCTTATTCCTTCTTTTTTAGGTTTATCTTAATCATCTTTTTCTAACCTCTTGAGGAAAAACCTTACCTCATTTTTATTTCTCTTTATAGTCTGATGAATACACTAAATTTCTCTTAAGAATGAGGTTACCTGCATTGCATAAATTTTGTTACAAAGTACATTGTAATTCAATGACCAGCATTTCCTAATATCTTGAACAACTTGGGGTTAGCAGCTATTAAAACGTATGATTTCTATTTTCCATATATATGATTATTTGAGTTTCCAAGGACTCCCAACTGGGCATATAAAATAATACAGTAATAAGATATACAAGAGCATTTGTAAAGATGATACGTTGTTGTTTAATTCAGCATGTTAAAATAGATTGCATTGAGAATGCATTAACTGGCCCCCGGCAGGAAAGGCTGCCTCATTTACAGACAACAGCTTTGAAGTGTGGAGCAGGAAAAGAACTGTTTCTTAGCTGCAAAAGTGAGTCTCGAAACAGGGAACACGGCGCCAGGGCTGCTGTGGATGCAGCCAGGATCCCGGAGGCCGGGGCCGCGCCGAAGGCGGCCAGCTGCCCTATTCAGGATTCGAGGTTTCAGGCCGGCATTAAAGAAGATTCCTGGGAGCGCCCGAGCCGTGCCGCGACTGAACAGCCCGAGGCGGCAGCGGCCGAGAACTGGGAAAGGCAACAAACCAGAGACAGAGAGCGAGCACCCGACCTGGCACAGCACTGTGAGTGATCCCTGGCACAGCTCTGTTCGGGGGTGGATGCCCACGCGGCTCCTGCCTGCACCACCAGCCCACTCACCGCCCGGTGCTGCCTCCATTTTCCCAGGTGCGGGCAGCTCCGCCCTGCTCGGCCATCACTGAGCCCTCCCACTTGCTTGGCCTGGCGCGGGGGCCACCGTTCCCACTCCCTCCGCGGTTCTCTGGCGGGGCTGGTGGAGGGGGTGTCCCGGGCCAGTGTCGGGACGGCAAGGAAGTATGGGCGGGCCGACTGTCACTCCACCATACCCTGGACTCCGGCCCCAGGTAAACTCCCTGTTACTGGGAGGCAGATACCATCTCTGCGGCCACCAGTTTGGAAAAAAGCCTAACGAATGTCTGGTTGGGAATAGTGTGGTAGGAGAGTTCCCAGGTCTGCTTGAACCTGCCGGAGACCAGGCTGCAGGTGGGCGCTAGACTCGGTTTATACTGGGGGGATACAAAGGTGAACAAGACCCGAGAAAGATCTACATAGTGCTACAAAGGCACCCAGAGAGACCAGTCATCTGTGCCCAGCAGAAACCTGGTAGACTTCCTGGGCGAGGCGGTGCCGAGCAGGGTCTTGAAGGCCCAGCTGATAGACGAGGGGTGCAGAAGACACGCCCCAGCCCAGCACAGTGCGCACAGAGTGGGGAGACGTGCGGCCAGGGAGGGGGAGACTCGACAGAAACCACACACCCGGTGGGGTCGCCACTGCATGATCTAACAGCCTGGGCCAGAGCACACGGAACAGGGAGAAGTCCTGCACAGGAAGTGAAAGCTCAACAGAGATCACACACCCTGTGGTACGTGATCCACCAGCCCAGCAGAGTCCAAGCTGACCAGAAAGGTGGCTCCCCGGAGAAGCCCAAGACCCGAGACAACCACACACACAAGGCACTAGAGGCCAACTGAGCAGTCACGGAGGGAGCCATACGAAATTGGCAACCACAGCAACATCCTAGTTAGTCATTAGTCTCAAACCGGTGAACTGTGAAACCCCCGGCCACAATGAATAAACACCAAAAAAAAGATACCAGAAATAAAAAAAATCAAGAAAGTACACCACCAAAAGTTAATAAATCTCAAACTCTAGATCCTATAGAACAAGAAGCCCTTGAAATGACTGACAAGGAATTTCGAGTGATAATTCTAAGGAAACTGAATGAGATACAAGAAAACTCAGCTAGATATCATGATGAAATGAAGAAAAGTATACAGGATCTGAAAGAGGAAATGTACAAGGAAATCAATGTCCTGAAAAAAGATGTAGCAGAACTTGCTAAACTGAAGAAGTTATTCAACGAAATAAAAAACACAATGGAGAGTTTAACCAGCAGGCTTGTCGAAGTTGAAGAGAGAACCTCTGAACTTGAAGATGGGCTGTTTGAAATAACACAAGCAGACAAAAAGAAAGAAAAAAGAATCAAGGACATTGAAGAAAATCTGAGAGAGATATCAGACAACCATAAGTGATCAAATATCCGAGTCATGGGTATTCCAGATGGGAGGAAAATGGAGATTCCATTGAAAACATATTCAACAAAATAGTGGCAGAAAACTTCCCAGGTATAGGAAAAATCACAGATCTTCAGATCCAGGAAGCTCAACAATCTCCAAATGTATTCAACCCAAAAAGACCTTCTCCAAGACATGTCATAGTCAAATTGGCAAAACTCAGAGACAAAGAGAGAATCTTAAAAGCTGCAAGAGAGAAGCGTCAAATCACCTATAAGGGAGCCCCAATCAGGTTAACATCAGACTTTTCATCACAAACCCTAAAAGCTAGAAAGGAATGGGATGATATTTTCAAAATACTAAAAGACAAAGATTGCCAGCCAAGAATACTCTACTCTGCAAGGCTATCCTTCCGAAATGAGGGGCAAATAGTATATTTCTCAGACAAACAAAAACTGCGGGAGTTCACTACCACAAGACCACCCTTACAAGAAATCCTCAAGGGAGTACTGGGTTTGGTTCCTGAAAAATAACTACCACTGCCATAAAAACCCAAGAAAAATCTAAACCCGCTAGTATAATAAAAATGGCATTCATGAAGAGAAAACAAGCTAACAAAAACACTATCTACAACCTAAGGAACCAACAAACACAGAAAACAAACAGTAAATCAGAAAGCAAGGAACAAAAGACACCTAAGACAACCAAACAACCAATAAAATGCTAGGAATAAATCAACACCTTTCAATAACAACTCTTAATGTAAAAGGCTTAAATTCCCCAATTAAAAGACACAGACTGGCCGAATGGATCAAAAAGCAGGACCCAACTATATGCTGCCTACAAGAGACCCACCTCACCCATAAAGATTCACATAGACTAAGAGTGAAAGGATGGAAAAAGATTTACCAAGCAAACAGAAAAGAAAAACGAGCTGGAGTAGCTATTCTTATATCTGACAAAATAGACTTTAAACTAAAAACCATAAAAAGAGACAATGAGGGACACTACTTAATGATAAAAGGACTGATCCATCAAGAAGACATAACAATCATAAATATGTATGCACCCAATGTTGGAGCAGCCAGATTTATAAAACAAACTCTATTAGACCTAAAGAAGGAAATAGACACTAATACCATAATAGCAGGGGACCTAAACACCCCACTGTCAATATTAGACAGATCATCTAGGCAAAGAATCAGTAGAGAAACACAAGATCTAAACAATACTCTAGACCAATTGGAATTGGCAGATATCTACAGAACATTCCACCCAACAACCTCAGAATATTCATTCTTCTCATCAGCACATGGATCATTCTCCAGGATAGATCACATATTAGGTCACAAATCAAGTCTCAATAAATTCAAAAAAATTGCAATTATCCCATGTATCTTCTCAGACCACAATGGATTAAAACTAGAAATTAATAACAAACGAAACTCTGGAAACTATACAAACACATGGAAATTAAACAGCATTCTACTTAATGACATATGGGTCCAAGAAGAAATCAAGCAGGAAATCAAAAAAATTCTTGAAACTAATGAAAACAATGATACATCATACCAAAACCTGTGGGATACTGCAAAAGCAGTATTAAGGGGAAAATTTATTGCATTAAAGGCTCACTTCAGAAGAATAGAAAGATGGCAAGTGAACAACCTAACACTTCACCTTAAAGAACTAGAAAAACAAGAACAATCCAAACCTAAAGTTAGCAGACGGAAAGAAATCATTAAGATCAGAGCAGAACTGAATGAAATTGAAAACCAAAAAACAATTCAAAAGATCAACGAATCAAAAAGTTGGTTTTTTGAAAAGATAAATAAAATTGACAAACCATTGGCATGGCTAACAAAAAAAAGAAGAGAGAAGACTCAAATAACCAAAATTAGAAATGAAAAAGGTGATATAACAACTGATTCATCTGAAATACAAGGAATCATTCGAGACTACTATAAACAACTATACGCCAACAAATTTGAAAATCTGGAGGAAATGGATAAATTTCTGGACACACACAAGCTCCCAAAACTGAACCGTGAAGACGTAGAAAATTTGAACAGACCAATAACAATAAAGGAGATTGAAGCTGTTATCAGAAGGCTCCCAACAAAGAAAAGCCCAGGACCAGATGGATTCACAGCAGAATTTTACCAAACATTCAAACAGGAATTGACACCGATTCTTTACAAACTATTCCAAAAGATTGAAACGGACGCAAATCTCCCAAACTCATTCTATGAAGCAAATATCATCCTGATACCAAAACCAGGTAAAGATATAACCAAAAAAGAAAACTACAGGCCGATATCCTTGATGAATATAGATGCAAAAATCCTCACTAAATTACTAGCAAACAGAATACAGCAACATATACGTAAAATTATTCATCACGATCAAGTGGGATTCATCCCAGGGATGCAAGGTTGGTTCAACATACGCAAATCAATAAATGTGATACACCATATTAATAAACTCAAACACAAGGACCATATGATCATCTCTATAGATGCTGAAAAAGCATGTGATAAAGTTCAGCACTCATTCATGACAAAGACCCTCTATAAGTTAGGTATAGAGGGAAAGTATCTCAACATAATTAAAGCCATATATGCCAAACCCACAGCCAATATCATCCTGAATGGGGAAAAGCTGAAAGCTTTTCCTTTAAGAACAGGAACTAGACAAGGATGCCCACTCTCACCACTCCTATTCAACATAGTGTTGGAAGTACTAGCCAGAGCAATCAGAGAAGAGAAGGAAATAAAGGGCATTCAGATTGGAAAAGATGAAGTCAAACTGTCCCTGTTTGCAGATGACATGATCCTATATATCGAACAGCCTAAAACCTCTACAAAAAAACTGCTGGAATTGATAAATGATTTCAGCACAGTAGCAGGATACAAAATCAACACACAAAAATCAGTAGCATTTCTTTTCTCCAATAGTGAACATGCAGAACGAGAAATCAAGAAAGCCTGCCCATTTACAATAGCCACCAAAAAGATAAAATACTTAGGAATTGAGTTAACCAAGGAGGTGAAAAATCTCTATAATGAGAACTACAAACCACTGCTGAGAGAAATTAGAGAGGATACAAGAAGATGGAAAGATATCCCATGCTCTTGGATTGGAAGAATCAACATAGTGAAAATGTCCATACTACCCAAAGTGATATACAAATTCAATGCAATCCCCATCAAAATTCCAAAGACATTTTTCTCAGAAATGGAAAAAACTATCCAGACATTTATATGGAGCAATAAAAGACCACGCATAGCCAAAGCAATGCTGAGCAAAAAAAATAAAGCTGGAGGCATAACACTACCTGACTTTAAGCTATACTACAAAGCTATAATAACCAAAACAGTATGGTACTGGCATAAAAACAGACACACTGACCAATGGAATAGAATAGAGAATCCAGAAATCAACCCACACACTTACTGTCAGCTGATCTTTGACAAAGGCACCAAGCCTATTCACTGGGGAAGGGACTGCCTCTTCAGCAAATGGTGCTGGGATAACTGGATATCCATATGCAGGAGAATGAAACTAGATCCATACCTCTCACCGTATACTAAAATCAATTCAAAATGGATTAAGGATTTAAATATACACCCTGAGACAATAAAACTTCTTAAAGAAAACATAGGAGAAACACTTCAGGAAATAGGACTGGGCACAGACTTCATGAATACGACCCCAAAAGCACGGGCAACCAAAGGAAAAATAAACAAATGGGATTATATCAAACTAAAAAGCTTCTGCACAGCAAAAGAAACAATTAAAAGAGTTAAAAGACAACCAACAGAGTGGGAGAAAATATTTGCAAAATATACATCTGACAAAGGATTAATATCCAGAATATATAAGGAACTCAAACAACTGTACAAGAAGAAAACAAGCAACCCAATTAAAAAATGGGCAAAAGAGCTAAGTAGGCATTTCTCTAAGGAAGATATACAAATGGCAAACAGACATATGAAAAAATGCTCAACATCACTCTGCATCCGGGAAATGCAAATCAAAACCACATTGAGATACCATCTAACCCCAGTTAGGATGGCTAAAATCCAAAAGACTATGAACGATAAATGCTGGCGAGGCTGCGGAGAAAAAGGAACTCTCATACATTGTTGGTGGGACTGCAAAATGGTGCAGCCTCTATGGAAAATGGTATGGAGGTTCCTCAAACAATTGCAGATAGATCTACCATACGACCCAGCTATCCCACTGTTGGGAATATACCCAGAGGAATGGAAATCATCAAGTCGAAGGTATACCTGTTTCCCAATGTTTATCGCAGCACTCTTTACAATAGCCAAGAGTTGGAACCAGCCCAAATGCCCATCATCGGATGAGTGGATACGGAAAATGTGGTACATCTACACAATGGAATACTACTCAGCTATAAAAACGAATGAAATACTGCCATTTGCAACAACATGGATGGACCTTGAGAGAATTATATTAAGTGAAACAAGTCAGGCACAGAAAGAGAAATACCACATGTTCTCACTTATTGGTGGGAGCTAAAAATTAATATATAAATTCACACACACACACACACACACACACACACACACAAACCGGGGGGGGGGGGGGAAGAAGATATAACAACTACAATTATTTGAAGTTGATACGACAAGCAAACAGAAAGGACATTGTTGGGGGGGAGGGGGGAGGGAGAAGGGAGGGAGGTTTTGGTGATGGGGAGCAATAATCAGCCACAATGTATATTGACAAAATAAAATTTTTTTAAAAAAATTAATTAATTAATTAATTAATTAATTAATTAATTAATTTTTTAAAAAAGAGAGAATGCATTAACTGAAAGTTAAATACAGTCTAGGTGGGGTCTCTCTGAAATTAATTGAAAAGGTGGTAGACCCATGAGCAAATCAGGCTAACTTCCTTTTTCTCCAAATAGCAGATATAGGAAATAATATCCCCCTTGTGCTCCCGAAATCCGTGGATAGTGACGAAATGCGCTTATTAGCTTTTACATTGGTGCTGGATATGTTAAACACATTTGAAGACTGTTACGGCCTCTCTGTTTGTT
Source organism: Cynocephalus volans (assembly GCF_027409185.1). NCBI lineage: Eukaryota > Metazoa > Chordata > Mammalia > Dermoptera > Cynocephalidae > Cynocephalus > Cynocephalus volans. Next base: position 57,377,663 of record NC_084468.1, read on the forward strand.
TCCTCATTTATAAAAAAAAGGGGTATTGACTAAATCAGTGCTAGTTAAAGTAGTTGGAGTGACTTGTTTATACCAATCCACCAGCAGATGAGGAACTTGCATTCCAGAATATAAATAAAACAGTTCTTACTTCAACAAGAAAGTCTTCAAGGAAAAGAAAATGTCAATGTGATCAGTGTAAATAATTTCTAGTTTCCCTTTTAACACTAAATGTGATGATTTAATTGATAGTAGTTTATGAGGCTTTCCAATTTTGTAAAAGTTCTAAATGTGAGAATTTTTGCTTAATTTACATAGTCCTCCTTATTGTATAAAAGCTGTTCTTATTAAATTTTTCAGATTTCTTAAAGTGCTTTGATTCTTTATGGGCCATCATTTTTAACAAGTCTGTTTCTTCCAGTCTTTCACATATCAACACTGTCATCACATAAGTAATTTTTGTGAAAGAGAAAAGCAAAGAGAAGACCTAAATTAGAGTAGAGTAGAGTAGAGACGATAAAGTACATTGTCACTTCTGTGCTCTGGTGGCACAGGGAAGCCAGTTGGAAGAACACTAGATCAGCTGACAAACTGTAGAACTCAGAAAATCAGCACAGCTTCATTTTACTTAATTAAGCACATTGTTCTAAGTGTTTCCTGGGGATGTGTATAGGAAAGGAAGTGTGTCCTCGAGTTATCTTTTTCATCTGTAACTTTCTTTCCTTTTCTTTTCTCTAAGACAGCTTGAGTAGTTGGTACTTTTCTTCTCAATTCAAGTCTCTTTGTTGAGATGGCTGTCACATTAGAGTCCTCTGTTGGTAAGAATTGGAGTCAACCCATGATGACACAATGTTGACCACCAAAGTAACTGGGAAAAAAAGGTAAAATAGTTAATGGTGTGTATTTCAGAATTGTGAAAAGTGTGAGACATTTTTTAAATGTTCCTTTGTACCTCTCCAGCCATCTCTGACTGTCCTGAAAATTTATCTCTGGAACTTTTTCAACTATAGAAATGATTCTACAGAATTAACATATAGAATAACTCCCACTGGTTATTCAATAGAGCTGGAGTAGAAACTAAATGTGTATAACCTTTTTAAAACACCAGAGATGATAATGACAGAAAACTGCTAATCATGGTTTTTAAAGGGACCTTAAGTGCCATTCTCCAGCCAACTACATATCCAATTCTTGAACCAATCAGTTACACTCTATCAAGTTTTCCAGCATATGATTGAACCCCCTCGATGCCAGTGAACTCACTCTCCAAAGCAACCTATTCCAACTTTAGGGAGTTCAGAGTACAAAAAATTCTTCCAATATCAATCCTATGGCAATTTCCAAAAGTTGGTCTCATGTCTTTCCAGCTTCACTGGAATATCAAAACTTTTTTTCCCTCAATCCAAGTGCTATGTTTCAATAACTGTACTTTATTTACTATTTTATTTGTACTATTCTCCGTGGTATCCATATTATACAAGTAGTTCATTTTAACTTGAGTAACCTAAATTCCTAAATTGACAAAACGTTTTTATACTTGTCATCAACTTTGGCCCTAATAGAAGGATGCTCTATTGATCACTAGATATATCTGTCCTGTTAGAATTGAATTACTGTTAGCACTTATCACCATCTTTTGTTTAGATTCTCTCATCATTTGTAGTCACTGTTTCTCTCTGCTTCTGTGCCATGGCTGTATTCGTTCACATCACCAATTAGAGCTCAAGAGGAGCCAGACAAGGATAGAGCTCTGTCACCAACAATTCGGACTGTTCTCCAGGCTCACAGGTTTCATTGGGCAGTGAAGATTGGTATCCTTTGATCATGTTTCTTCTACAGTAGTTAATTTCCTTTATTGTACTAGATTCCATGTTTTTCCCAGTCCATGTTTTTCCGCTATTTTCAGATAGAAACAGAAACCTCTTTCCAAATATTTTAGTCCAAATATTCTAAGCCTGCCAAATTATCCTCACAATCTTTTATGTGAAAAAACAAATGAGGCCAGTGTGGCCTAACTTGGTCCCACAAACCTTTGATGTGTTTTGATAAATGCTGTTTTTCCACTCACAGTATACCAAATCATCCCTTTAATAATCTCTCTTAGAATCTGGTCCAAATTTTTTTTTTTTTTTTTTTTTTTTTTGCCTTTTTCGTGACCGGCACTCAGCCAGGCCAGTCCTATATAGGATCCGAACCCGCGGCAGGAGCGTCGCCGCGCTCCCAGCGCCGCACTCTCCCGAGTGCGCCACGGGCTCGGCCCTGGTCCAAATTTAATAATAAAAATCAACCCATCTACATCAGGCATATCTGGGCTTATCCCATGCTTCGTACAGAATTTGCTATATTTCATTATAATTACTTATATATCTGTTACCAAACACAAGAATTGTATTTAAGGATAGTGTCTAGCATATGAAACATTTGTTAAATGAATAAATAAAAATGCTTTACTCATTTTTAGCAATTAAAATTAAAGGCATTCAAAGGGTTTTAGATAACAGGTATGGTGGACAGACTCTAGAAATGCCCTCATGATTCCTGCTTTCTGGTATTAATGCCTTTGATTATCTCCCTCCTCCTGAGTGTAAATAGGACCTGTGATTTCTTTCTTACTAACTGAATATAGCACTGGTGACAGGACTTATATGATTTTAAGTTCATGATTACATTAAATAAAATTGTAATGCTCCTTTTTTGCTGGTTTTGAGGAAGTGAGAAGCCATGTTGGGAAGACCCCCAAGGCAGGAACTGAGGGCAGCCCCTAACCAACAGTCAGCAAGAAACTGAGGCCTTCTGTCCAGAAACCCACAAGAAACCAACTGCTGCCAACAGCAAGTAAGGTTGAACTCAAATCCTTTCCCTGTCAAGCCTCATATCAGACCACAGCCCATTAGCCTTTGATTAGAGCCTTGGAGATGACCAACTAATCCACGTTCAAACTTCTGACCCACAGAAACTACATTTCCAAATCATCTGGGACCTTTATAAAAACTTGCATGTACATGTTCCAACCTCAAACATCTAGCATTTTCAAGAAAAGCCCCTCAGATGATTCTGATGTTCCCGAGTTGAGAACCCATGACCTAAACTAACAACCAATTTTAACATGAAAATTAAAAATTAAATTATGTAAGCATAGGTATCTTTCTCATTGTCACAGAACTAATGATTGGCAGAACCAGACTTACTTTTCCCCTTTCACACTAATATGCATATCTTTCTCCATACCCTTATGCACAGGTTTTCCTATGTCCTCAAATGTGCAGAGGACCTTGCTCAAAAAAAAAAAAAAAAAAAAAAAAAGTGACTTTGCCAAGTCTGCCCTGTATTTCTATTGTATTTATTCTTTTCAAAATAAATCTAGCCCCATCTCTGCCATTTTACCACTCACTTACTCCCATGCTCTAAGACTTCTGACTCCACTCAATCCATTCACTAAGATATTCACAGCCTGTTGTAATCCACAGGATAGCATGTCCACCCTGCTCTTTTCTCTCCTAAGAGAGCACAGTCCTACATGATAATAAGGGAGAGAGGCAGAGATAAAGATCTAGGATTACTGCCTTAGACCTACCTTGTCTTTGGCTACTTCATGCTTTCTCATTCCCCAAAACAGAATGCCATCTAAAGGAAAAGAAACTGGTATCAAATCCCAGGGTTTGCTTAATAGCTGATTTCATCATCCCAGCCCCTTGCTTTCTATTAATTAGAGAAGAATGTTTTTATATTTTTGAACTTACTAAAGAATACGTGTACCAGAGGGTTTTTGGTTGTCAGTCTTGCAGTCCAGTGAAACCAAAAACACTGTAAAAACAAGGCTGATACATAAATAGATAAACTATCGTACATTGAGTGCTAAAATGAAATGAGCTATCAAGCCATGAAAAGACATGGAGGAACCTTAAATGCATATTACTAACACCAATCTGTCATGTAGATTTCAACTACATGACAATCTGGAAAAGGCAAAATTATGGAGACAGTAAAAGAATCAGTGGTTGCCATAGGTTAAGGAGAAAAGAGGGATCAATAGGTAGAGCACAGAGGATTTTTAGGGCAGTGAAAATACTCTGTGTGATACTATAATGGTGCACATATGTCATTGTACCTTAGTTCACAAAAAGAACACCATCAATAGTGAACCCTAAAGTAAACTATGGACTTTGGGTGATTTTGATGTCTCAGTGTAAGTTCACCAGCTGTAACAAATGTACTACTTTGGTGAGGGATGTGGGGAAGGCGATCCATACGAGGAGGCAGGGAGTATATGAGATATCTCTGTACCTTCCTCTCAATTTTGCTGTGTACCTAAAACTGCTCTAAAAAAAAATAAAGGCTTTGAAGGAAGAAAAAAAAAAAGAAAAAGCAAAAAAGACTGGTTGGAGGGGCTGGACCAGAGATAAGTAATCTGGGAGCCTTTTTCTCAACTGGTCAGGCCTCTTATTTCCTGTCTTGGGGCATTCCTGTGGTCTCAGGCCTGCAGGGATTCTCAGACATGCCAAGCAATCCACCGAAGACAATATTCCTGTAGGCACAATTTCTTCCTTTGGCTAAAGAAAAAGTAATAAATCTCTTATTTAAGTGACAATTGGTAGAAATTGTTAATTTTGCTTTTGGTAAAACCACATTGAATTGGAAGGAAGGGAGTAAATCAAATCTAAGATTGTAACCTGTGCCTTCACAGCCAGGCAGAAGCCAGAGGAGCAAGCACTGCCCAATGAATAAGATGCTCTAAGTGAACAGAAAGGGCAGGAGAGATTCTGCATTTCCAGAAGTGTCCACGGAGGGTATTCAGGGTCTGATTTATTCCCAAGCAATTGTACATTCAGTTTTCACTTTTCCCTGAAGACTCCCGAAAGTTGTGTTGAAGTATGCCTATCAGTATTCCACTGGCAGGCACAAGTCTCCACATTTTTGCTATTTTGTTCACATTTATCTTAAGAATCTTGGTCTCCTAGGGCTATCTGTGACCTTTTGGTCTTGATTCCAGAACCACCTATTTTATCTGAGATTATAGATTTTGAGTGCATCTAGGTCATCCCTGCTTATCGTATAATATCCTTGCCTCTGGCATGAACCTGCTTTTCTTGTAAAACAATCTATTCTGCACCTTCTCTTAGGTGCCTTTTACATGCTGCCTTTTTTAAACACATTCATGCCATGGATGTTGACTCCTTCTCATCACTTCAACTCATATCCTTCGATGAGCACTTTGTGAAAGCCCTTTTCTTATTCTCAAGCAAGAGTCTCAGAAGTTGCAACAAGAAAAGTTTCTATTGTATCTGTATGTATTGCTGCGGGGATGCCTTTTTCACATAATCTCTCTGATATCTGTCCTTTCAGCTACCCTGAAAGAGTTCTATTAGCAAACAGGGCAGGCTGTGTCTTTCCAGCTATCTCCAAACTGAACTGTTTCCACTAATTACATTGGGCTCTCTCTATTGGAGACCCGGTCAGAGCTTAAACGTGAGGCTTCCTTCTAAACATAATCACTCTTTCCCTTTCAATTTTCCCATCAGCTTGCCTTAAAACTAAAATTTCCCCTTCATGCCTCTACCTGCTGTCTTTGTCCCAAGGTTTATATGTGCCCCAAAGTTTTGATAGGACCCAAGTTTGTCTCTAAAAGTATACATCCAACACAACATCATCTTTTCTCAGATATTTCTGATTTTTCCTTCAAATAGATGTTTGGAAAAATTTCTAACTCTTCTCTATCCATTTTTATTGGGAAGGGAAAACAACTTTCTCCTGCTGGTGGTTTAAAAATAATTTCTTACAAACAACATTCATCCATAGACATATGCAATATATTTTAGACTAGCATACCAGGTTAAATGTATAAAAATAATCTTCCAATAGGTAAAAGTAAGTAACAAATATGATTTCCACTTCAAATAAGGCCATTTAACAAGTCAAAGCCTTCTAGTCCAACATCTTGGACAGTATAAAATGTAAACTATCTAGTGGTGGAAAACACCCAGTGCCAGCACAATAGCAAATGAGCACTTGAAGTACTAGCCTGTCCATTTACCCAGCATCTGCTGAAAAAACAGGCAGGCAGTGAGAACAGGTGAAAACACAGGCTTCTATATCCCCTAGTTCCCCTTCTCTACCCTTCAAGTGACCCCAGGAACCATATCACTGATAGCATTTCCATCAAGATAAGACTGCTTCTGCTCTGTGAATGTAGCATACATGGAAAAAGTTAGAGATCTGCACCCTAACAGCAAAACAAACCCAATTATGTGCCAGCAGTTTTAATGCCTTTCCAAGATTGAAGTAGTTCACTAAACCTCAGACAGTAAAGATCCAGGGAGCGTGTTTATTTATTTATACTATGCCTCCCTCCAAATAGGATTTGAGGCAGCTCAGTGAGCATGTTAATAATACTTATTCTCAAGACCCTGTTTACTGTGTTGTGCTGCAGCAGATATCATTACCTCTGTTTGCTCTTAGACAGTCTGACTTTTGGGAGAGTTGGTTGTTTATTTGTGGAATTTTCTGAAATTCGGAAGGGACATTGAGGTCTACTTCCTGTACTGCCACCGGTGGGAGTGAGGGAAGGAAAGAACACAAACGTTGGGGAGGAGCCACCCCAGGAGGGGATGGCAGGACGAGCACACAGACACCCAAGACACCCAGACTAGTGTTGATGGCAGAGGTCCGAGCCCACTGGAGGTCCTAGTCTGGAAAAGAAACTTTGAGAAGCTGCTGACACCAGAGGAGGAGGATGCCTGTTTGTTGGATTACTGAAATTTTCTTTTTAATATTTGTGATTAGAGCACTGTGGAGTTTGGAAACCTCTGCTGTCTGTAAATAAATATTTCCCATATTTCTGGGTGGGAATTCAGGTACAGAGGGGAAAAGCATTGCTGAGGGCTCTCTGGGGATCGGGTTCTGTTCAGGGCATTTTACATGTAAAGTTTCAACACATCCCTATGAGAAATCTGCAAGATTGGAGTTACTGTTTCCCTTTTGTAGTTGAGGAAACGGATGCAGATAGAGGGAGCTACTTTATCAAAGGAGTGGCAGCTGGTAAGTGATAAAGCTGGAAGTCGAGCCTGGATCTATTTATGACGTGAGGAGTCTCACCTTAGTGCTGGAGAGAAGCCTCTCGCTGATCCCTTACACTGTGCTCAGCATATAGCAGGCACGAGGCTAACGTCTGCTTGCAATAACATGAAAACATAGAAACAAACTGTTCGATAGATATTGACTGAGTGCCTACTATGTGCCCGACACTATGAATCCATATGGGATAAATTCTACACTAAAATTACAATTAGAATGTAAATCAGATTTAATCTATGAAAATGAAATTAGGCCAGCAGGGAAGCCATAAAATGATCCTATTAAACTATATCCCATAAGAGGAAGAGCAAGCAGGAAAAATGAGGTGAAGGGATGAGGAGATAATGTAATTTTAAAATTGGCTCCTGTTCTCCTGAAATACTTTTAAGATTTTACTGCAAAATTACACAGTCATCAGGAATATGCCATTTTTAAAAGACTTTCTCACTTGAGTCAGTGCATAAATAATAATACACATTTAAAAATGCATGACTATTCATTAAACTATTGACCACTTCCGGCCTATTGAGTATTTTAAAAATTACTTTAATACGTATTTACCCAATAGACCAGAAAAGTTCCTTTGGTACATGATGTGCATTTTAAAAGCTGCCTACATAAGGAGTTATCCGATCTGAGCCAGAGTTTGCTGCCAACTACATAATATGCATTTTAAAGAACAACCTAATTATATGCTTACCCAAGAGAACAAAGTTAATACTGAGGGTCAACAATTATTACCTTTTATTCTTTTGTCAAATAAAATGGGAGGGAAAAATTTTATATCTGCCCTCATCTATTTTCTCTTGACAACGAGTATTCCAATGTTTTTCTCACTCTCACCTTCAAATAAACAAGAAAGAAAAAAGAAAAGAAAGAGAGAGAAAGAAAGAAAACAAGCAGAAAAAGATGGAGAAAAAGGCAAAAAAAAAAAAAAAGAAACATGTGTAATTAAAATTAAGTGCCTGGTTTATAGCAAATGTGGAAGATCAAAAATCTATCCTTTAATGTATATTATTTCCTCCCTTTCTGTCTACATATATACTCCTTAGTTCCAAAATTTTCTAGTCTTCTCTGTTTACTTTTGTAGAGATATGATTACTTTTCCCCTCTCTCCTTGGCAAGACATAATGATATAGGTTCCTTTCTTCGCTTGTACAAAATCATAGAGGTCCTATGTTATCTAAGCTATTGAGCCTGTTTCCATTGGTACGATGTGGGGTGGTACTCAGCAGAAAGTCCATTCCTGTTCACACAAATATAAAATTTAAAACATCTGTATTTTCAACAGAGACTGACTCACTGGTTTCTCTGCTCACTGTCCTCATTTTGCCACACTTCTAGTAGTGGTATCACCCAACCTGAGAGGGACACCTGAGACACCAAGAGAGCAATGCGGACAGTTTCTCCACAGGCTGACTTTCTCCTTTGATTTTTGATGATGTACCACCACCCAGTTAGCTCCAATGAATAAGGCCAAAACAGAAATAGCTCTTAGTGTTTAAGTAGTAGACAACAGCTGCTCCTGAAACACTGGGTGTCTGTGACTACCGAGGGCTCTGCATACACTGCTCACAAGTATTACACTCTGTCACTACCAACTATGACAGTGGACTTATCGGTGGTATTTTATTTTTAAAAATTCATTTTAAACAAAGAGTTACTTCTTTTCTTTACCACCACTCCCCCATTGTTAAATCAATTACATTCTATCTACAAAAACAAAATAAAAAATTACAGAAATCTTTAACAAGTTCTAATTGTCTTCTATTTAAAAGTGTTTATTTCAGTCCAGCAAGATGAATTCAAATTTGTTAAGGATAGATTAAAAATACCAGAAGCAAGACTTTTTTTAAAAATTCACCCCAATAATTTATCCTTTGTCCTTTCTTCTTTACATTTTTTAATCATTATTTCATACCTGAAGAATACTTCAGAGATCCAATAGCTGATGGGAATTTCCTAAATAAACTTGAAAACCTTATAGAGGAGGAAAGAAGACTTACAAGAAGCTAAGTGGACTATAATTAAACCTAAGTTTAATTACTATCAGCACAGTAATTAAAATATAATTAATATTTTTAAAAAGCATTCTAATATCAAAAATGTATGTCTACACTCCCCCATGACTGTACTAATGATCTGAATAATTCATTTTAGTGTATCCATGTTTCTTACTCTCCAATTGTCAAGAATACCAAGAATAATTGGAAACATTTTATAAATATGAAATCATTAATTTTATTGTTGGCATGGATATAGATATATAGCAAAGGACTAGGAATAATGACAACCATCATAAATCTAACCAGCAAGTTTCTGATACCAACCACCTCTTGTTACAGAGATTGATTTGTCTTAAACATACCTCTCTCTGTAAGTAGTAAACTCTGCTAGAAAGTCAGATTCATTTTCTCACTTAGTAATAGATCCAAGATGCAGAATAAATGGACAAACTAGAAGGAAACTTTAAAGTCTCCAGGATGTTTGAAATGTTTGTTATTTTTATAAGCTTCTGTGAAATACACCAATATCTGTTGGTTCAAGGTCATGTTCTCCTTTTTTTCTAATAACTTTTAAAATAAGTTTTGCATTTTTACCAAATTAATTTTGGCCATAATTAGATTCAGTTTGGCAACTATCTAGTGGGTGAATTTCCTGTCACCATTTGGGTTGAATCCATATTAGGCAGCCTTTCTTCTCTGTCCTCTATACCCAAAAATGCCTTCAAGAGTGAGATTAGGTTAAATTACACACATATTTAACAACCCTGTAGTCCATACTCAGACTTTCCCCTCCCCTTCTCTGCACAGGCCAGCTACCTATATAAAACAGCAATGAGATACTAGACTCCCTTGTCAATTTGGTCAGTTTGATTATAAACAGGACTCAAAGATGAGAACCAGATGTAGATGCAGAGTTCAATATCTGTCTGGCTACAACTTTCCCAGACAAATGACCTATTGACTAACTCGTTGGTAAATTCCCATCAATAGTTTCAAATTCCACATAACCTCAAAGGACATTAAATCTATTTATTTCTGCCTTGCTTAGTATCCACAGTAGATGAAGCAGGATTTAGAAAAATGATTAGATAAATGGAGGTTGGTTTTGGAGTCAACTCTACTACTTTTTTGGTAAAATTTGTACAATACAAATTTGTAGAACACAAATTTTTGTTACCAAATTTGGTAAATTTGGTAATTAACAGAATCATGTATGGAAATTTGAACCGTTCAGAAGATTCTTTTGGTCATATATCATTAAAACTACTTGGATGAAAGATTTTATAGGCTTTCATATATAGCTTCTAAAACAAAAGCTGATTCTCTGTGTATTTAAAATCTATTACTGTCCATTCATTGTTTTCCATTTATACTCCCAAATCAAAATAATGCCAGAAAATAAGAACAAACAAGATTTTGAATTCCTGTTGGAAGAAAGTGAATTCAAGATGGCTGAGTGTGAGTTAATTGCCTCTGAGCATTTCTGGAACTGCTGCTTGTATATCTTCTTACTCCTGGAAGGATCCCTAATCCTGACAGCTGGAATTGTTTCAAGTAAGATCATGCAATTTAGCTTCACATCCTTTTTTATTTTCTTTCTAGACCTATAAGTGTGGCAGTGACTGATCTTCTTTTGCCTGATTCTTGGGGTAAAATATATAGATTAGTGGCCTTGGATTTGGAACCTCTCAAAATAGGGGGAGGGGTAGGAACTAAAGAGCAATTCAGTGTGTCTTACATCAAAAAAAAAAAACCCTTAAGAAAATGAGGTAAGAGAGGTTCATGATTCGGATTCCAAAATAGGGAAGGAGGTCCCTACTGTATCAAGATTCAAAGACTTTGACTTGACAACAATTGTAATCCTACCTCTACCTCCATCCTGCTGTGTGGCCTTGGAGCTAGATTTTGTAATCTGCGAAATGAGTGTATTGAGCTGCTTTATCTGCAAGGGCCATCCCAGCTGTAAAATTCTCTCCTCAGTCCTGAAAGAGGAGACTCAATCAAATTGTGAAGTAGGTAAAATGTCTGGCCTACAACCTCCCTTCCAGTCTACATGTCCTTCATCTTAGCACTTTTCCCCATGAATTCTCTCCAACTTCTAGGTCTTATCCTGGAGGAATACTTTCACTCCTGGGGCCATCTGTCTGGTAATTAATGTGATGTAGTTGACTAATAATCAAGATGTTAGCTGATAATAGCCAAATGAATGACCTTTCCCCCAAGTAATAGCATTTTAAACATAAATGGATTCACAAAGACTAAAACATCATGACCCAAAAGATTAAAATTATAATGATGAAATGAGAGGGAGCAGAGTTAATCTTTTGTGCATAAATAATCATTTACCCTGCTTACTCATAAAGTTGTCCAACTGATTTATATAGAGTGAGAAGTTCAAGGTATAGAGAGTTGAAACAATGCCATAGAATGTGGTTATTCATACAGACTTGGAAAGCAGACAGACTCGGATTTTAAGCTCCTGCTCTACCATTTTCTAGCTGTTTGACTTTGGGCAAGTTACTAACCTGTCTGATCTGAAGTTTTCTTATTTATAAAATAGAATTCTTAATACCTATGTCCCTGAATTATTTTAAAGAATAAAGAAGACAGTACATCTGGCACATAGCACACTGTAACAACCAGTTTAAAAGTCAAATGATGTTATTTTTACTTCTACATGGAGACTCCCAAAAAGCTTTGCTCTTTTATAAAATGAGTATGCAATATTAAATCTTTGACTACAAAATAATGACACTGTCTCAGCATAAGAAAATCACTCTGATTATTTTGTAGTTACATTTAAATAATTAATTGGTTGAATACAGCTTTAACTTGTGAAATTCAACCTTTCTACTTTCAGTGGGTAACTTGCAGTCCTTCATTAATAATGGATAATTTTTCTACGTTATCAAAATTTTCTGTCCTCTCTAGAAAACCTTTAAGTGATGGAAATAGAGTTAATCGAAATAGAAATGGACTGACCCCATGCTATGAATCCAGTAAGTACAAATGAGAAACTAATTCAAAACCAAAGCTCTCTGGATCTGCACACACTGCTGAAGATACAGCCCTTGGACCCTGTGTCTTCTGACTACTCAGTATGACGATTGCAGCATTACTTTACTATTTAAATCCTTTTCTGTTTTATTCAGATCTATGGCTTTTGCCTTTAGATTTTTAGATCTTGCCTTTGACCAAGTATGGAGGAACTATGGGGTGATGGGCTGGGGGTTGGGGGGAGTTCCCTCCACCAGCAGGGACCAAGAGGAAGCCTCACATGGTGTCCTCTGCCCTTTCCAACTTTCCATCTTCTGAGTCCAGAGGCATCCTCCAATGTGGGAATTAAGGCTAACCTGTATCCTCTGCACCTCCATTGCCTAGTGTCTAATAAAAACATCAAAACTTTGCAACTCCAGGTAAAACTGCCATCTCTTCCTCCTGCGTCAACACTGACAGTCCAGCCACTACTGGCCTTGGAACCATGAGGACAGATCTCATCATGCCTTTTATCACTGTTTATGTCTTCATCACAGGAAACCCTGGCCTTCCTTCCCCAAAAGTTTTTCTTATTTTCCCTGAGAAAAATAAAACAATCAGAATATGACTTTCACAAGTTTTACTACTATATACACCCACCTAGCCTCCTATTTTCTCTTCCTTCTTGCTCATTACTATTAACTGTCCATGTTCCCAGCTAAGATTAACTCCTCTACTTTACAACAGACATCATCTCTTGCCTGCTGGAAAACATTGGTCCAGCTGATTTCCCCTCTCTCTTGCGCTATAAAGTTTACTTTTTCCAATACTTTTTTTTCCTCCACTGCTCCACTGAAACTCCCTTTGTTTTTATCACTGTCGACATGACTTTGGCATTACTAAATCCAACAGTCAATTCTGGATCCTCATCCTACTTAATCTATCAGCAGTAATGGAGACCTCTGATTACTTACTCCTTTTTGACGTGGTGTCTACAACTCCACTCTCACCTGACTTTCTCATGACTCACCAGGTACTTCGTTCAGTCTGTGGGCTAGTTTCTCCTCAGCTCACCAACTCCTTAATGATGGAGAAACCCAGGTCTCAGTCCCTGGACTTTACCTACTTTCTCTCTACACTCAGTACTTTGGTGATCTTGTCCAGTCCCAATGCTTTAAATACTATTTCTATGCCGATGACTCCTAAATGTAATCTCCAGCCAAGACCCAGCCTCTCAAACTTCAAATCACCACTCAGCATCTCCACATGCATCTGATAAGTGTGTCAAGTGTAGCATACCCCAACTGAACTCCCAGACTGACCCTTCTCCCCAAACCTTCTACAACAGTCTTTCTTAGTACAGAGCAGCTTCATTCTTCCAGTTGCACAGGCCAAAACCCTTCGAGTCACCCTTGGCTCCTCTCTCTCTTGCACACACACATTTACTTCCCATCCAACAGAAGAGCAGTTCTACCAACTCTATCTTCAAATAGTCCCACCACTTCTCACCACCTGCACCAATACCATTCTGGCCCAAGCCACCATCACATCTGGCCGAGATTATTGCAATAGCCTCCTAAGTGGTCTCTCTAATTCTTTCTGTGAATTCTCAATGCTGCAGCCACCAGGATACTAGGAAAACTTATAAGTCAGATTATATCTTCTGCTTAAAATTCTCTCATAGTTCCCATCTCACTCAGTCTAAGAGCCAAGGTTTTTATGAGGACCTCCAAAGCCCTTTAGGGTCTGGCTCCTGTTAATTCTGTCTCCTATAAACTCATCCCACTATGCTCCTACCTTGCTGGGCACCTTGCTCCTCCTTAGCCTTGCCAGCTGTGCCTCCACATCAGAGTGTTTGCCCTTGCTGCCCTCTTGGTCTGCTCTTCCCCCAGATATCCACGTGACTCTTTCCCTCACCTCCTTGTGCATAGTCTTTGTGCAGGTGTGCTCTTCTCAGAAAGGTATCCTTTGATCACCATACTTAAAAGTGGAAACCCCAACCCTGATCCTCCATCCTCTTTCCCTGCTTTGCTTTTCTCTGTGGCACTCTCACCATATTCCATAATGTGTGTTTTACTTACATTCTTTATGAACTGTCCATCCTTACTAGGATGGAAGCTTCATGAAAGGATTTTTAGTTTTGTTTTATTCTCTGCTATCTCAGGTGCCTAATGCCAAGCAATTTTTAAAATTGAAAAGTTCTTAGATGTTTAAGAAAAAACCAACATACTCAATTATAGTGTTATAATAATAACAAACTGTGTAATACTTACTTTGTGTCAAGCATTGTTTTAATGGCTTTGTATATGTCCATCTATTCATATAATTAACTCATTTAATCTCTACAATGAACTTATGAAATAGATAATACTTTTGTCCACATTTTATAGACAAAACAATTAAAGCCCAAAGAGGTTAATAATGGGGTTCAGGACACACTATTCCCAAATATGGAATCTTGGCATTTGAGAAAACAGCAAAAGCAGAAAGGTCACTCTTACTTTCTGTCATCCCTTTTCCCCTGAAGCAGACCATAAAATCTAATTGACCTTACCCATAAGACCCTCATATGAGAGGTTCCCACCACATACTCAGACACAGGGACACAGAGAAAAATCTGGACAAACAGGCCTTACTAAGTTTCTCCCAGTTTATTGCTATTAAATCATACCCCCTGTGTCCAATCACACTTCTCCACAACTGTCAACTTCTTCATCCAACAGCATAAAAATACACAGGTTTTCCTGTTTCATTGGATCTTCATTTCTGAAGGCTCCGTGTCACATAAATTTATATTAAATAAATTGGTAGGCTTTTCTCTTGTTAATCTGTCTGTTTTGTGGACCTAAGCCATCAAAATAGCAATAGGAAAGAAAGATATTTCTTTTCCCCTACATTATGAAGCTTCCTCAAGAGTACACTAAGAGTATGTGGAGAGTCAGAATTTGAACCTGAAGTTTATACCTAATTTCTCTAGGCTCTGTTTCATTTGTTAAAATCTTTACAGGATTGTGGCGAGAATTATAGACAATATATACAAAGTATAAAGATGTCTAATTCCGGCATGTCCGAACATGGAAGCAATAATTATGCTGCAATTGCTGAACATGCAGCGTAAATTTTGGTGCAAGGAATCTGAAAACACCTTTCTAAATGAAAATGCTATGTTATTCAGTCTCCCAATTTGTGTTTTGATTGGCAGCAGCATATTTAAGAGAGGCCTTCAAAATCATACAAATAAATATTAGTCTTCTCTGTCTATAGAAAAAAAATTGGACTTTTATTTCTGTTTTTGTTTTCTTAGCTTAGCAGCTGTATCATGCAAGCCTATATGAATGTACACATGGTCTAACCATGCAGGCATATTTGTTTTGCAAGTCAAAAGCAAAGACTTTATAAGCCACTCAGTATTTGTTTTATTTGTCCAAGACTCTAACCTTCTCTTCATTCAAGCTTGCAGAGCTTCAGTGTGAAGAAATCTTTAAACCCCAGGCCTCCTGACTGACATAAGCTCTGTTCTGGTACCACAAAGAAGCCAGCAATAAGGCTCCACACAGGGGCTCTGAAATGAAATGGGTAGATTGATGTCCCTATTTACGTTCCAGTGCCCCAAAATACCCTCACAGCATGTGCAACTATGTGGGGGCTCTATTAAATTCGTATTCTGGAAGAGAAACTAAAAGGTCAACATGCATGTATATTTATAATGGAATTAGTATTTGCTAATAAGTGAGGGAAAATGTTTCTTCCCTTGTAGCAACAACTCAAACTTTTCTGCAGAAAGCCTGCAGCCAGCCTTAGAAAGCTCTTATGTATTACACTTTAATATTTTCTAAGGTACTTAGGACAAAGGGTGGTCAAACTGATAGTGTATTGACTTTACAATTTCAATACCAAGATTAAAATACCATATCAAAATAGTAAGTTTTTTATATCCATTAAGAGGGAAAAAAAATCTATGGTATAACTGGAGTAGAAAGCTCCTTAAAAATAATACTTGTTTTGAAACCGTACTGTGGTATAAATTCCATAGACTGGCAAATATTTTTTAGTTGTAAACTATGGGTGGAGCATGTCAGTTTCACAGGTAACAATAATTGTCAATCACCTTTATTCAGCTTTATACAACTCTTCCTATCATAAGAATAGGTAACATTGTCTTCTACCTCCAATCCCCAATTCTTTAGACTTAAACTTATTAGTCATGTTATCCTGAGTTAATTAGTTCTAAAAAAATTATTTAATGACTCATAGAGATATCTAGAAATACATGTTAATAATTAAAGCATCATTTTTGGAATAAAAAATCTGAGTTGCTCAAAAGATCTCCATTTGGTTTTGTAGACTATGTTATCAAATAGGACCACTTCTCTGGAATCCATATCCTTCATATCAGATGACTCCTCCTGTCACCAAAAACAGCACCCGCACCTGACAAAATGATGGAAATCCTGGACCACAGAGCTTCTCCACCTCTGTTTACTCCACTACTCTGTTTTCTGTGTTTGTTATGTCACCTCCCTTTCTTAGTCGACCCACTCTCATAGCCCTTTAAAATTTCACTTTTAGAGATTACTTTGCATAGAGCATAGTTCTAGTTTTCTGAGTTCTAACAACATAGAGTAGAATCCTGTGATGCCATTAATCACATAATCCAAGCCACACTCCCACTTCCAGGGACATCTGATTACCTCCATGATTCATGTCTTTTTGCAAAGCTTAACCACAGAAGTCGGCACCCCCTCACCTGGCCTCAGCCCCTGATCATTTATTTCTTCTTCAGACAGTACTCTCACTACTCACTCTTATCCACTACTTTACAACTAGTACTCAGGAAATGTCAGTTGAATTAAACTGTGTTTTATTCTTTTCTTTATTATTGTTTCAGTAACTCTGGATTGTAAATGCACTTCTGGGTTTCCAAAGAGTTTTAGTTGCAAACATGAGTGGCTTGGGAATTTATCGATGGGTAATTAACACTATATTTGGGTTAGTAGAGAAAAGCTAGAATGGGTGAATAGGAAGTAAAGATAAGAAGGTGACAGGAGCAGCACCCAGTTAAGACAAAGCTAATGCTAGTATGAGTCTGAGAGATTTATAAACTCAAACGAGTATAGTAAGAACAATGATTAGATTGCAAATATGTGTAATATGTGAAATACAGTGGATAAAGAGTGATGGGCAAGGCAGTGAGGGACATGAAGAAACTGCTTAGTACGGGCAGAAGATAAACCAGAAAAGGGGGTTGCTATGAGATCACAACTGCAGTAAACACATGTTATCCAGGCACAACAACATTCTCTCATGAGGAAAACATGATAAGCTTAAAAATTTGTCACCCAATATGATGTTTTTATTTATTAATGCTTTGTTGTGTCAAATGATGGGTTAATACTCAAAGCATGATAGTTGAAATACTTTTTTATTTGATAATGTTTCAATACATACATCCTGTAGCTCTACTGAGTTGTTTTGGAAAAACGGAAGAACTAGTTATTCCATCTCTTGTACTAATAAAAATTGCAGGAAACAAAAAAAACTCAAGAATTTTTGTAAACAACATTTTAAGTGCAGGTTAGACAAACTTTGTGTGGATTATTATTATAATCCTATTGGGAAACAGTTTGGTATAGGATTTTTTTCATTTTGTTTTGTTTTGTTTCTTTTTTTATTGAAACATAGTTGATCGTACATATCTGTGTGGTACAGAGTTGAAAATCAATACCTGTGTGCAATATGTGATATTCAAATCAGGACAATTAATATATTCACCACAAATGATGTAATAGTTTTTTGTGGCCCTTTACCAATTCCTCCCTTATCCTCTCCCTCAGGCAAGAGAAAGAAATATAGGACATCCATATTGGAAAAGACAAAGTCAAATTGTCCCTATTGGCAGATGATATGATCCTATATATAGAAAAACCTAATGACTCTACAAAAAAACTCTTATAGTTGGTAAACAATTTCAGTAAAATTGCGGGATACAAAATCAACATTTGAAAAGCAGTAGCATTTTAATACTCCAACAATGAACTATCAGAAAAAGAAATCAAGAAAGTTAACCCATTTGCAATAGTCACTAAAAAAAATAGAAGACCTCAGAATAAATTTAACCAAGGATGTGAAAGATCACTACAACATGAACTACAAATCATTGTTGGTATAACTTTTAAAAGCACAGGCTTTGGTGTCAAACTAACTTTGGTGTCAAACTAACTAATTGCTCTGCTATTCACTAGCTATGTACCTTTGGGAAGTTCACGGCACCTCTTTAAACCGCAATTTTCTCATCTGTAAAATGAGGATAATACCTACACCACAAGGTTGTCTTGAAAGTTGAATGATGTGATGCATGCGATGTAATGGAATGGAGATCCTGAGGCTTCTGGATGAGTCCTGAGAAAAGAAAAAGAAATTATTCATCATAAATACTGGCCAGTACAATTGTGCACACACTGGAAATCACACACACACACACACACGTGCACACGTGCACACGGGCACATATACCCATATACACATGCTGGTGGCTGGGCCTTGGCCAGACTTCACCTGCTCAGAGGTCTCCTCAGATCCTGACCTCTAATGAGAAGAACTAGACAGGTTCTTCACCAGGGCTGGAAAAGAGGTGGCAGATGGGGCAGCAAGAATGTGTGCACAGCAAGTGGCACATACAGTGCGGTGGCGGGACTGTGAGTGGACGAGAGAGGGTGTGTGCAACATGGCCAGCACTGCTGCCACGTTGGGCGGTTCTGCAGGTGGTGTGGTAATGTAAAAAAAATTGACTTAAGGAAGGGAATCTTTTCTAATTCAAACGAACGTACTAAATGGGTTAATGGTGGCCCTGTTCCTGAGGCTTAATTTAGAAATACAACAACACAAAAAGGAAGGGGCAGAAAAACACGCTACAAGAGAAGCAACAACCCGCAAAATAGACTCAGACCAGCAGAGGGATGGAAGGTGAATTGAAGGTAGAGATAGTACACTGGAGGCAGAAATAAGGAGCAGAGAAGAGAGACTTGGGGCCTCTGAAGGAGGCTGGGTCCTGCTGTCACTTTCCCTGACTGCCTAAGTTGACATGCCTGTGCTGCCACTTACCACACAGTACCTACAGTCAAGTCATTTAAACTGCAAGTGCCTGGATTTCCTCATCCACAAAATGAAGATCATGACACTACATTTGTAATAAGGTTTGTGTATGTGTGTGGATTAAATAAAGTAATACATGTAAAACACAGAGTAATAATAAATATTCAATAAATGCTCTTATCATCAGAGTTATTCTGTTATTCACAAATGGTTTGTTGACAGATTCTCAAAGCCATGGATTGCTCTGCACCAAAGCCAGTCCTCCTCCTTGGCTCACTTCCGTGACATGATAAATCAGTAAAAGCAGCATCACATCTTTTCTAAACCTGTATGTCCTTGGGAATCTTCCAGCAGGATCAGAGAGCAGAGGAGGAGAGGGCCCAACAGACAACTAGTGCCCAAAAGAAAATGCCCTGCTCTTTTTCATCTTCTCCACTTTCCCAGTCAGCAGGCAAAGGACAGTATCCAAAAACATGAAGGCACTCATCTAGGAATATGGCCAGGTACACAAAAATGAGCACATGATGTGCAATTAATCGTGCACAGTTTTGCAGAGCTGAATACAGTACTATGAATTGCCAATACATCTGCCAATTAAGTATTCGTACCAGAATGAATTAAGTAAATTGCACATAGAACCTAACATTTTCTTTAAAACACAGTGCAAATCACTGTCCCTAAATTCTGTTTCTGGTGCAGAACACATCCCAGTGGTATTAAGATAAAAAAAAAAATTTAAAGAAATAAAGGCCTTTGTTAAGAAGCACATATGGTAACATCAACGTATCTCAGACTAAACATAAAACAATGTTTCTTCTTTCCTGTTTAAGGGATCTGAATCTACCATAAACAACACAAGAAATTTCTAGAACTCTCCAAGCTATAATGAACCTACATTAGAAGCACAAGATTATGAACAATAAACAGGCTTATCAGGACAAATGTGATGCACACCATAGCAAAACCCCTGTGGCATCAAAATAATGATGAAGAATGATATATTTGACCAGAAGAAGGCAGCAGCTGTCAGAGCAGCATGGTGTATCGATATAAGTTACAGAGAAATGGTATTTAAATATAGTCCCCAGGCCCTCCCTGCACCTAGGAGTTGTGACAGGCACTTCAGATGGCGTCTTTAAAGATTATTCAAATGAAGATAGGATGATTCATTATGCTCTTTCTCATTTTCCCAGGTACCAAATATGAGGCCAGCCCTATATAAATACCTTTAACTTGCAGACTGAGCAACAATCTCTCACTGTAATATATACTCCCATAAATCAGGCAGGATTGCATGGTAGAAATAGCATGGCTCTGCCTTTAATTATGTTTTTCTCTCTCTCTCTCATAGACACACACAGAGACACACACACACGGGGGGAGAGAGAGAGACAGAGAAAATGGGGCTGACACCTACCTTGTAAAGTCCTTGTAAGTAAAGGTGACTGGTGTCATAAATGCTCAATAATATATTTTTTCTTCAGAAATAAATGCAGTATCTATAAGCTAGCATAATATCTAGCAAAGAGTACTTGTTCAATAAATATTTATATAAGAAAAGGAGAAAATGGAGGATAAAAGGACAGGGAAAATAAAAGCAGGGAAGGAGGAAAGGAAAAGGAAAGGAAAGAAAAACTGTGAGATGTTTACAAATCACTCTGGCTGGCAGAAAGGCCAGCTGTGTGTGCATGTCACATAGAGTAGAAGCCCAGAGTTGGTTGATGGAAAGGCTGTAGCTATTACCACATGGGTCCCTGATGAGACATATGAATATCCAACAGGTCCCCTAACTGGTCAGAGGCAGAGACTGAATTGAATTCCAACTATCCTAGCTCCTACATGCTTTGAACTACTTAGGTGAAAGCTTATGTTTTACACACTATCTGTCCCCTTTCCAAGAGCCTTTTGACAATTTGATGTGGTCTGGGGGCAAAATGCCAAATGTCAATTCTCCCTATTTCCATTAAGTAGTCATTGAATTGATTTCAAATTTTAAAAAAAAATGAACAATTTCTGTTTCTTCAACTGATTTCCACCATTTTTTCTCTTGCAATTTAGGAAACTTTCTGAATTCACAGACTTCAGTCTCTTGGGTAGGAAAGATGTCTGTATTTTCATGAAGTACTTTACTAATCTGCCTTTATCCTCAGCTACACTGTTCACTGCTAACCATAATGCTATTCCCAATCAGTATGCCTATTTAATATTTTGAAACTTTAGGGTGACTGATATGGGTTACAGAGTAGGGGACTAAAGAGAATATAGAAAAAAATGAGTGTCACAAGTCATTTGCTTCCATTATTCTAATGGCTTTTAAAACAATGGAATTATTTTTGATCAAGGCATATTGAAAATTTGTACAGTTTAGAAGCCATTTGATTTTCACATACTCATATTTTAACATTTAACAATGTAACAGTCTCAAAATGGCACACTGTCAACTTGAAAATCACTTAAAAAATTCTGAAGTACTAAACTAAGTGTGGGGTAGACCATCTACAATTATCTTTGGAATTATAGGGCAATGCTGGTTCTCAAGGACTTCAATGATAATATCATGATCATATGACCCATTATAACTGTCACATTACTTTTCTTAAAGTGTAAACTTTTCATGAAATGTATTTTATTCAAACCAAAAAGTTTACAGTTGATGCTAACTTGATTAAAAAACAGAGACATCCTATAATCTAACTGCTTAGTATTTATCCCTGCTACACAATGCAAGCCTTTTTATTTTTATATGTCTGTCTATTTTGGCAAGTAACACTTTATGAATTCAAGAAATGGAACTTCTCCAGGGTCATTGGGAAGGGGAGAAAATACATTCTTTTAAGAAGCAGAACAAAGATTACAAGGACACAATAAGAAAAGGTCAAATTAGAAAATAATAGAGAAAAATGAAGGTCTAATAAAAATGAAAGTGAAAAATTGAATTTGAAAATAGTAAGTTTAAAATAAAAGAATGTTAGTATGTTTTAAAATGTATATGCAAAAGTGAATTAGAAAACATAAAGTAGTAGTAAAGGCATGAAAGAAATTATGAGAACAAACCACTGCTGAGCCACCAGTTGTCTCTTCTGTGAGACATGTTGGAAACGTCTCACCCCAAACCCTACTTGCTGCAACATTTGCAATGGATCTGTCCGTCCCTAGGCACTCCTCACACCAACCCGAATGCACAAATTTGAGAAGCTAGCACATTTGATCTTTGGCAAACTGATGACCAGCTGATACTTTTTTGACTATAATTCCTACATTCTTAATCCAACACCCTACAATAAGCCCCTCCAGCCATCTTTATGCTTCATACATTAATCCTAATTCTAATAGACACTTGCCATCTATGACACAGTCTGTCACTCTTCTTCTCCTATCCCATCACTCAACCTGACAGTGACTCGTGTGTGTTAAACTTTTGTTATGTAAATCCCTGTAACCTACATGCTGTTTGTTTCCAGCAGCATAACCTAGCCTATCCTGACCAATATACTCCTGAGTAACAACATTTCGTATTAAGCACTCTCAAGAGCAGTGTATTCATTTATTCATTCATACATGCCTCAGATTCTGAATCTCAGATCAATCATCTCCTCTCTCCTCCATTATAGATCATTACTCATTTAAGGATCATGCCATTTGATGATACAACCCCTGGAACTTTCCTTCTCCTACATGGCCTGCAATCATCCTGAATACATTTAATGTTCATGGGTATGATCAATTCACTAACATATTCATAAGCTATTTCACTATCTCACTTCAATCATCTCAACAACACTTCAGCCCCACATTTCATAAACATACATGCAGCTGGCCAGTTTCTCCTCTGAAATATGGAATTCACTCATCTTACTTTCTGAACACAGCCTTTTGTCCTCTAATTTTATTCACTTAATCTTTCCCCGTTATAGCAATTTTTCAACTTCATCAGGACTCCTAGGTTACTGCCCCTTCTACTTAATCTCTGTTTATCATAACGGCTATTGATCCCATAGTTTCTTTTTGTTTATTGATTTTTTTAATTTTACATTTATTTGTACATATTTGTGGGGTACAGGGTATTGTTTCAATACCCGCATATGCTACACAATGATTCACTTAGGGTAGATACCATAATTTTCTACCCAGTAGCCCATCACTTTTTCTCCTCCTCCACACCCCTTGCATCTGGTAGCCATTATCCTACTCTCTACTTCTATGAGAACCACTTTTTTTTTAGATTCCACAAATCAGTGATATCATGCTGTATTTGTCTTTTTGTGCCTGACATGTTTTGCTTAGAAAGATGGCTTCCTGTTCCATCCATGTTGCTGCAAATGATAGGATGTCATCTTTTTAATACTGAGTAGTACTCCATTGTGTATACACACCACAATTATATTATACATTCATCTGTTGATGAACATTTAGGTTGATTCCTTGGCTATTACGAATAGTGCTGCAATGAACATGGGAGTGCAGGTGTCTTTTTGACAAATTGATTTCATTTCCTTTGGATATATACCTAGTAGTGAGATAGCTGGGTAGATCTATTTTTAGCTGTCTGAGGAATCTCCATACTGGTTTCCACACTGGATGTACCAATTAACATTACCACCAGCAATGTAGGAGAGTTGCTTTTTCTTCTCATCCTTGCCAGGATTTGTTATTTTTTGTCTTGCTGCTTATAGCTATTCTATCCAGAGTGAGATGACATCTCATTGTGGTTTTAGTTTCATTTCTCTGATTATTAGAGACATTGAGCATTTTTTCAAGTTCCTCTTGGCCATTTGTACATCTTCTTTCGAAAAAAGACTGTTCATGTCCTTTGCCCATTTTTTAATTGTGTTGTTTGGATTTTGGCCGATGAGTCCTTCATGTTTCTTATATATTCTGGATCTTAGCCCCTGGTCTATTGTGTAGTTGGCAAACACTTTCTCCCATTCTACAGGTTGTCTCTTCACTTTGTTGACAATGTCCCTTGCTGTGCAGAAATTTTTAGTTTGATGTAGTACCATTTATGTATTTTTGCTTTTGTTCTCTGATGTCCTGTAGTGTTTCCACTATATTTTCTTCTAGTAGTTTCATAGTTTTGGGTCTTAAATTTAAGTTTCTGATCCATTTTTGAGCTGATTTTTGTGTACAGGGAGAGATAGGTGTCTAGTTTCAAGCTTCTGGGTATGGATATAGAGTTTTCTCACCTTCATTTGTGGAAGAGCCTGTTCTTTCCTCATTGCATATTTTTGGCACCTTTGCTGAAAATCGGTTGACTGTAAGAGCTTGGGTTTATTTCAGGGCTCTCTACTGCATTCCATTGGTCAATTAGCCTGTTTTTATGCCAGTAACATGCTGTTTTGGTTCCTATAGCTTTATAGTATATTTTGAAGTCAGGAAGCATGATGCTTTCAACTTCGTACTTTTTCTTCAAGATTGCTTTTGATATATGGGGTCTTTTGTGGTACCATGCTAATTTTAAGATCATTTTTTCTATTCCTGTGAAGAATGTCATTGGTATTTTCATAGAGATTACATAGAATGTGTAGATTGCTTTGGGTAACACAGACATATTGATGATGTTAATTCTTCCAGCCCATGAACATAGGATATCTTTCCATTTATCTGTGTCCCCTTCAATTTTTTTCATCAAAGTTTTATAATTTTCTTTGTAGAGTTCTTTTACCTCTGGCATTAAATTTACTCCTAAGGTTTTCATTTTTTTTTATAGCTATTGTGAATGGAATGACTTTCTTCGTTTCTACTTTGGCTATTTTGTTGTTGGCATATAGGAAGGCTATTGATTTTTGTGTGTTAATTTTGTATCCTGCAACTTTACAGGTTAGAATTCATTTATTAGTTCCAGAAATTTTTGGTGGAGTTTTAAGATTTTTATATATATAGGATCACGTCATCTGCAAACAGGAATAGTTTGACTTCCTCCTTTCCAATTTGAATGCCCTTTATCACTTTCTCTTACCTTATTGCACAGGTTAGAATTTCTAGTACTATGTTGAATAAGAGTGGGGAAAGTGGACATCCTAGTCTTTTTCCAGATCTTAGAGGAAAAGCCTCCAGTTTTTGTCCATTAAGTATATTAGCTGTGGGTTTGTTGTATATGACCTTTATCATGATGAGGTACATTCCTTCTACACCTAATTTGTTGAGTGTTTTATCGTGAAGCAGTGTTGGATTTTATCAAACACTATTTCTGCACATTCTGAAATTATCATACTTTTTTTTTCTTTTTTCTTTTTTTTAAAGATGACCGGTAAGGGGATCTTAACCCTTGACTTGGTGCTGTCAGCACCACACTCACCCAGGGAACTAACCAGCCATCCCTATATGGGATCCAAACCCGGGGCCTTGGTGTTATCAGCACCATACTCTCCCTAGTGAGCCACAGGCTGGCCCTCATATGGTTTTTTCCTTCATTCTATTGTTATGTAATTTCCTTCTTGATTTCTTCTTTGGCCCATTAGTAGTTTTGAACATATTGTTTCACTTCCACATATTCATAGTTTCTAGTGTCCCTTTTGTTGATGATTTCTAGTTTTATTCCATTGTGGTCAGATAAGGTATTTGATATGACTTTTTAAAAATTTGTTAAGACCTGTTTTGTGTCCTAGTATATGGTCTGTCTAGACAATGTTCTATGTGCTGCTGAGAAGAATGTGTATTCTCAGGTGTTGGATGAAATATTCTGTAAATTTTCATTAGGTAAAGTTGGCCTATAGTAGAGATTATTTCTGATTTTCCAGGTTAATTTTCTGTCTGGATGATACATCCTTTGCTGATAGTGGGGTTTAAAGTCCCTAGCTTTTGCTGTGTTGGGGTCAATCTCTCCCTGTAGGTCTAATAGGAATTGCTTTATATAACTGGGTGCTCTAGAGTTGGGTGCATATATATTTAGATTTATTATATCCTCTTGTTGAATTGATCTCTTTATCATTACATAACCACCTTCCTTATCTTTTTTTACTGTCCTTGGCTTGATATAATGTAGCTATCCCTGCTCTTTTTTTAGTTTTCATTTGCATAATATTTCCTTTTTCCATCCTTTCACTTTCAGACCAGGTGTGTCTTTATAAGGGGTGTGAGTTTCTTGTAGGTAGTATATTGTTTGCTCTTGTTTTATCATCCATTCAGCCACTCTGTGTCTTTTAATCGGGGCATGTAACTCATTTATATTTAGAGTAATTATTGACGTGTAAAGACTCATTACTGCCATTTTGCTTTCTTTATTTTATCTTTCTGAATCTTCTTGTGGATTCTTTTTTCCTTTTTTCTGGTCTTACTATCTTCCTTCATGATTGAGTGATTTTCTCTAGATTTGCATTTTGCATTCTCATGTCTCTTCTAAATTTTTGTGTGTAAGCCATGAGGCTTACAATAAAACATGTTACAGTTATAACAAACATTTTTAGCCTAAAAATAACTTAACTTTGATATCTTAAAAAAAAAAAAAAGCCACTTCTATGCTATGGTATCATCCCCCTGCTCCACTTTTTGATAATTTGTTGTTTCAAGATACATGTTTTAGTACTGCCTTTCTCTTATATGGTTGTTGCATATGTTGTTGTCTTGTTCAGTTTGTCCTTTAGTCTTCATACTAAGGATGTAAGTGGTTTATTCACCATCCTTACGACATTGGAGTATTCTGAGATTGTCTGTGAGCTTTACTAATGATTTATATACTTTCAAATTTTTTCTTGCTGCTCCTTAGAATTGTATTTTTCATGTTGAAGAACTCCCTTTAGCATTTCTTGCAATGTAGGCCTAGTGTTGATAAATTCCCTTAGCTTTTGTTTGTCTGTGAAATACTTTATTTCTCTCTCATATTTGAAGGTTACCTTTGCCGCATACAGAATTCTTGGCTGATACTCTTTTTCCTTCAGCACTCTGAATGTATCATCCCATTGCCTTCTGGCCTGTAGAATTTCTACTGAGAAATATGCTGAGAGATATATCGGGGCCCCATTGAATGTTATGTGTTTCTTTTCTTTGGCTTCTTTCAGTATCCTTTCTTAGTTTTTGGTTTTTGATAATTTGATTAAGATGTGCTTTGGGGTGTTTCTCCTCGGATTGAACTCAGCTGGAGACCTCTGAGCTTCCTGTACCTGGATGTTGTCATCTTTCTCCATGTTTGGGAATTTTTCAGCCATTTTCTTGAATATGCTTTCCACGTCTTTTTGTTTTCCCTCTCCTCTGGGTATGCCAATTACACAGAGGTTATTTCGCTTGAGGGAGTCCCATATTTGCTGTATTTCTGTTTCATTTTTTCTTATTCTTTTTTCTTGTTTCAGCTTTTGATTGAATAGTTTCGTGTGCTTTATCTTTGAGCTCATAGATTCTTTCCTCTGTTTGATTGCCTGCTGTTAGAACTTTCTATTGAGTTTTTCAGTTCAGATAATGTATGTATTCTTTATTTCTAGAATTTCTATTTGTTTTTTAATTGATTCTATTCCTCTGTCAAGTTTCTCATTCTGCTTCTAAATTATTTTCCAGATATTATTTAATCCTCTATCTGTATTTTCTTGTGACTCCCTCAACATCTTTAAGAGGGTTATTCTGAATTCTCTTTCAGACATTTCATAGATCTGCTGTTCTTCTGCATCCATTGCTGGCACTTTGTTTGTTTCATTTGGTAGCAATTATTTCTCTGTTCTTTCCCAATCTTTTTTCTCTTTTCAGTGATGCCTAGGCATTTGAGGAGATAGTAATTTGTTGCTGATTCTCAAGGGAAGGCTTTTTGTGAGGACCTTTAATCACTTCTGGATCTGGGCTAGGTAAAAATTTCAGCCTGGGATGGAGTCTTTCCTGCAAATTGAGCCCCTTGCAGTTCTGTTGTCTTGACCAGTTTCCACTGAGATCAGCTGCCCATGCTGCACCTAGCCCTTTTCCTGCACTCTAATCGATTCTGTGTACACATCCCTTGAGATAACTCACTGGCCTCTGGGTGGCTCTCCTTCCCAGTTGGTTGCTGCTGTGTGCTCCTATGCAGGCCCATTGGAATCCTGTCAGTGGACTTTATGGCCTATGGGCTGGTATGGTGCACTCCAAAGCCCTCCGTTTCCCTACAGACTCCAAGCAGGTTTACACTAAGGGTGCCACTACAGCTTTTTCCAGCTTGTGTAACTGCTCAGAACAGTAGCACCATCCCTACACCCTCTCACCATTGCTCATGCCTTCACGAAGTCTGTAGGTCTCCCCTCCTCTTCCCCCAGCTCCAGCAGTTCCAGGTTGACAGTCTTTGCTTTTTAATAGTTGTAAATTGGTTACTTGTGGGAAGGTGCGATACTAGGAATTGCCTCTTCTGCCATCGTGACAACATCACTCTGACCACATGGTTTCTGATCCTTGGTCATTCTACACCTAATGACTTTGCCCCCTTTTGTCAGTATTCTGTGTCTTTACTTCACTTTCCTTTCCTTCCCTATACCCATCAAAAACTTACTTTGAATGAACAAAAATGTCTGCTTTCTCTGCATCTTCACCTCATAAAACATCCTACAACTGGGTAGATTGTGTTCATTCAACTATAAATTTGTGTTCACCAATATCAACTGGATATCAACTCCTATGCACTCTGGAAATAGGAATAGTTCTTAACTAACTTTCCTTCTTCACAAAAGTTTCCCATTATCTTGAAGTCTCAACTTGACTCACTCTTGCCTTGTTTCTTTATCATAGAAATGATAAGAAGGAAACCCCTTTGAATTCTAAACCACAAAACCTGCAAAGCTACAAGCATTGATATCATCCTTTGTCATTCTCTATTGATTTTCTCCAATCTTTTTTTTAACTCCAATCTCTTCTTTTTCTCATTAGCATTTAACCATGATCATGATTCTTCCTTATTCTATAATTACCCAACCATTAAGATGATCCCTCATAATTACACCTAAAAATACTTTCATCATGTTCAATGATAACTTACATGATGCTAGATGCAATAAACTTATACCTGTTCTTTTCTTTTATCAACTAGCAGTATCTTTATATAGGTGGCTACATTTTCCTCTTTGGCTTTGTTTCTTTTTTCTTTTTCTTTTTCTTTTCTTTTTTTTTTTTTTTTTTTTTTTTTGCCCTATTCCTTCTTGATTTTACCCCTAATATCCCTGGCTAGGTAATCTCAGCCTAATTTACAGAATCATCATCTACCCTCAATTCCTTACCTGTCAGTATAGACATAGATTTTATTTTGGGTTCAAAATTTCTTATTCCACACACTATTCCTGAGTGATTTCATATACATGACCTCTACTATCTACATAGACTACATATTAATGATTAATAGATGCACACCTAGTGAACAGATTTCACTCCTAAGCTCCTAATATAGCTAGCTGCTTACTACACATCTTCATGCAAGGGTCTCACAGAAATCTCATACACAACCTACCCAAACAGAAATTTTGGAATAAGTCAAAATGATCAAAGAAACAAGGAATAGAGTACATAAGACACAAGGAATTTCCAGGTTAATGGTTAAGGAAACACACAGGATGAATCTGTGCAATAGACGTCAACCATTTCCAATTGAAATAGGAGGAGAGGAAGTCCTAGGAAGTTCTCCAAGATGAAATCAAAGCTGGTAAAATGATTTACTGTGTTTAAGGAAACTTGGACGAGGTCCCTGTAAATAGAGTACAGATTAATTAGCAATAGGTATATAGAAAACAAAGTAAATGGCAATATTAAATATTAATTCTAGAAAAGGCAAAATAATTAACAGGAAAGAAATGTAATCACAGAACACTTCTTCAGTCATGTGTGAAAAATAGTTATGTTATTATGAAAATGTAGATACTGAATGCTGATATAATCAAAAATTGTAGAATAACTATATTAAAAAATAAGAACAAGAAGATAAATAGTATATAAAATTGGAAAATTAAGAAATAGCAATATAAAGAGGGTATTTATTAGAATAACCAATTGATTAAAAAGATGTCAACATGATTACTTCGAGGTAGTAGAAACCAGGAGAAAAGAGGAAGGAGCAGGTGATTCCTGTTTTAAAATATTAACTTACTAGCTTTATTTTACTTTTTAAATAATGTACCTGTACTATTTTGATAAAATTTTAAAATATTAACATCATTTTTAAAATTTATGTATCTTGACTTTTGTCTAGATGCAGGAGGAATGAGATGCAAATCATTGGCTAGTCAGGAAAAACAAAAATACTAGAAAAGAAAGGGTAAGTTGATAAATAGAAGATGTAGCACATTGGTGCATATAAAGTGAGAGAATATTTGGATGGTTGACTGGATAGGAAAACTAGGAAAAAAGAAACACAACAAAGTCTATAGAGAAAATAGTTGCTAAGATCTTTGAGAGTGCATAACATGTATAATTTGCTTTAGATATAGTAGGTAATATAAAATTATTATGAAAAGAAATGCTTTAGCAAAATACATGACAAGTTGAAAAAGGACATTTAGAGCAAACTTTACATTGGTGATAAAACCTCTGTGATGGTAAATGAAAACTTATTTTCTGAGTATGTTTTCAAAGAGTTGGGGTGAGGGACAAACTAGGGTTGCCATATAAAATAGATGCCCAGTTAAATTTGAATTTCAGATAAACAGCAAATGTTTATGTATGGATTCTCTAAACATTGTATGAAACTTACTTATAATAAAAAAATTTATTGTTTATCTGAAATTCAAATTTAACTGGGGATCTTACATACTTATTTGCTAAATCTAGCAACCCAGAGATAAACCAATTGTTAAAGACCTGACATACAAACACAAACACAAACATTCTGGTTAAACATGAGAAATTACAATGGCTAAAGTGCTTAAAATTTATTTAAGAACCTGAAGTTGAAGAGCAGAGTAATAAAAGTTCTAAAGTCAAAACTATGACATAACAGATCCCCTTACCCTTGTTAAATAAATGTTTTTGTAAAATAATGATGCTAGTTTTCCTAACTAGAAGAACATCATTAGGCTACCCTCTTGACCCATACTCCAAGGAATCAACCATTCCCCTGAAAGACACATCTAAGTTCCTAGCAAAGAACAATTTAGAGCAAGGAGAAATTCATGACTTCTGAGCAAATTAAACTCACAGACTATGACCCACTGGCCTGTTTTGTAAATAAATTTTTATTAGAATGCACACATACCCATTCATTTACGTATTGCCTATGGCTGATTTCACACTACAATGGCTGAATTGAAAGTTGTGACAAAGACCCTTATAGTCCACAAAGCCAAAAATATTTACTGTCTGGTCCTTTACAGAAAATTTTGCCAACGTCTGCTCTAAAGGCTGCCTTAACCAGCAGCACACAGCAGAATCAGGCAAGCAGAAGTTCTGAACAGACCTAGAACTTAAACCCTCTTTCCAAAGCTGAAATTTCAATGTGAATTCTAATCAGACTGAGGAGACATCAGAATTAGATTGATTTAATCAGCGATTATTAAAATCCATTTGCAGACTGAATATATTTTATTTTTTATCGTCTTTCTTCAAGTGATGTTTCCCCTTATTGTTAGTATCCACTATTTCAAGTGTTAGATTTTTACTTAAAATGTAATCAACTAGATCGCATGCATTCTCTTCGAATCTTCAATTGGTCTTGCTTGGGGAAGAACCTGCTTGTTGAGTTTATATTCAAGACACTTTCACCTGGTCATGGTGGCTGACACAGAAATATGGGTATACAGTCTCAAAATGGAAAAAGAAATAAGACTTAAGGGGAATAACTTTATAAAGTCAACATATTTCAATAACAGCAAGCATCATATTATACCAGAGTTATAGTTTACATTTTCATTTTTAACTGTTTAGTCAATTGAATTTTCTGAAAATGCAACCTTAGAATTAAAAATTATAAAGCTGCTTATTAGATTAAAATTACTCACCTTAAAAAGAAAAGTTTAAGAAGTTTGTTCACTAAAATGTCATGGGTAATAAAATCTGTTTTCTACCAAGTAGCACAGATGTAGATTTTTTAAAAAATTCTTATACAATAAAAATGAGCAACTTTTTTCCATACATTTATCATGGCCTTACTTCTTCATCAAAATATAAAATATGCTGAAAGAGACAATCTGTTAGGTTTTAAATTAACTTCTTTAAGACAAATTATTTTATGAAGACAAATATTTGTTTTGAAAGAAAAATGGATTTGATTTTTTTCCTTGTTGATAAGATAAATAAATTCTGAAAAAGTATATCAATAATAAAAGCTTAAGCATATCACATAAATGTGTTTTAAAATGCAAACATTTTTACTTGTTTAAAAAGCTTTCTTAAGATATAATTATACAAACATTACAATCACACATATAAAGTGTACAATTCGGCATTTTTTACTATATTCTCAGGGTATGCAACCATCACCACAATCTCATTTCAGAACATTTGTGTCCTCAAAAAAAAAAATCATAACTAACTATTAATAGTCATTTCTCATTCATCTCCACCCTATTCACCCCCAATCTTTGGCAACCACTAATCTACTTTCAATTTCAATGTCTATAGATTTGCCTGTTCTGGAAATTTTATACAAATGTGATCACACAATATGTGGTCTTTTGTGACTGTTTCTTTATAGTTTTCAAGTTTCATCCATTTTGTAGCATGTATCAGTATCTCATTTATTTTTATTGCTGAATAATATTTCACTATATGGTTATACGACATTTTATTTTTCCAGTTATCAGTGAAAGAAAATTTGGATTGTTTCTCCTTTTAGGCTATTATGAATAAGCTGCAATGAATATTTACGTAAAGATTTATTACATGCATATTCACTTTATTTCTCTTGGGTGAGTACTTAAAAATGGAATTGCTAGGTCATGTGGTAACTCTGTCCTTAACATTTTGAGGAAAGGCCAGACTGTTCTCCAAAGTGGCAGCACTATTATTTTAAATTCCCACCAGCAACATACAAAGGTTTCAATTTCTCTACATTCTTAAAAATACTTGTCTGTGTTTTTATATTATAGCCATCTATTGAATATGAAGTGTTACCTCATTGGAGTTTTGATGTGCACTTCTCTATTGACTAATGATGCTGAGTACTGTTTTAAGTACTTAATGGATATTTGTACATCTTCTTTATAGACATGTCTATTCAGATACTATGCCCATTTTTTAATTAGGTTATTAAATCTTTTTAATATTGAATTATAAGAGTTCTATATACAATGGATACAAATGGAAAAAATACTTTCTCTCATTCTACGGATTTCCTTTCACTCTCTTGATGGCATCATTTTCATCACAAAAGTTTTAAATTTTGATTTAAACTAGTTTATCAGGTTTTTTTTTTTTTTTTTTTGCTTTTTCCACTGTGCTTTTCATGTTGTATTTAAGAAGCCACTGTTTAACCCAAGGTCATGAAGATTTACTCATATTTTCTTCTAAGAGTTTTATAGCTTTACTTTTTGCATTTAGGTCCATAATCCATTTCATGTTATTTTGTGTGTGGTGTGAGGTAGGGGTCCAGCTTAATTCTTCTGCACATAGACATCCAGTTTCCCATCACTATTTGCTTAAAATATATTCTTTCCCGCATTGAATTGTCTTGACATCCTTGTCAAAAATCAATTGACCATAAATGTGAAGATTTATTTCTGGACTCTCAATTCTTTTTTTTTTTTTTTTTTTTTTTTTAATTTTATTTTGTCGATATACATTGTACCTGATTAATGCTCCCCATCACCAAAACCTCCCTCCCTTCTCCCTCCCCCCCCTCCCCCCCAACAATGTCCTTTCTGTTTGTTTGTTGTATCAACTTCAAATAATTGTGGTTGTTATATCTTCTTCCTCCCCCCCCCCCCGGTTTGTGTGTGTATGTGTGTATGTGTGTGTGTGAATTTATATATTAATTTTTAGCTCCCACCAATAAGTGAGAACATGTGGTATTTCTCTTTCTGTGCCTGACTTGTTTCACTTAATATAATTCTCTCAAGGTCCATCCATGTTGTTGCAAATTGCAGTATTTCATTCGTTTTTATAGCTGAGTAGTATTCCATTGTGTAGATGTACCACATTTTCCGTATCCACTCATCTGATGATGGGCATTTGGGCTGGTTCCAACTCTTGGCTATTGTAAAGAGTGCTGCGATGAACATTGGGGAACAGGTATACCTTCGACTTGATGATTTCCATTCCTCTGGGTATATTCCCAACAGTGGGATGGCTGGGTCGTATGGTAGATCTATTTGCAATTGTTTAAGGAACCTCCATACCATTTTCCATAGAGGCTGCACCATTTTGCAGTCCCACCAACAATGTATGAGAGTTCCTTTTTCTCCGCAGCCTCGCCAGCATTTATCGTTCAGAGTCTTTTTGATTTTAGCCATCCTAACTGGGGTGAGATGGTATCTCAATGTGGTTTTGATTTGCATTTCCCGGATGCTGAGTGATGTTGAGCATTTTTTCATATGTCTGTTGGCCATTTGTATATCTTCCTTAGAGAAATGCCTACTTAGCTCTTTTGCCCATTTTTTAATTGGGTTGCTTGTTTTCTTCTTGTAAAGTTGTTTGAGTTCCTTATATATTCTGGATATTAATCCTTTGTCAGATGTATATTTTGCAAATATTTTCTCCCACTCTGTTGGTTGTCTTTTAACTCTTTTAATTGTTTCTTTTGCTGTGCAGAAGCTTTTTAGTTTGATATAATCCCATTTGTTTATTTTTCCTTTGGTTGCCCATGCTTTTGGGGTCATATTCATGAAGTCTGTGCCCAGTCCTATTTCCTGAAGTGTTTCCCCTATGTTTTCTTTAAGAAGTTTTATTGTCTCAGGGTGTATATTTAAATCCTTAATCCATTTTGAGTTAATTTTAGTATACGGTGAGAGGTATGGATCTAGTTTCATTCTCCTGCATATCGATATCCAGTTATCCCAGCACCACTTGCTGAAGACGCAGTCCCTTCCCCAGTGAATAGGCTTGGTGCCTTTGTCAAAGATCAGATGGCAGTAAGTGTGTGGGTTGATTTCTGGATTCTCTATTCTATTCCATTGGTCAGTGTGTCTGTTTTTATGCCAGTACCATACTGTTTTGGTTATTATAGCTTTGTAGTATAGCTTAAAGTCAGGTAGTGTTATGCCTCCAGCTTTATTTTTTTTGCTCAGCATTGCTTTGGCTATTCGTGGTCTTTTATTGTTCCATATAAATGTCTGAATAGTTTTTTCCATTTCTGAGAAAAATGTCTTTGGAATTTTGATGGGGATTGCATTGAATTTGTATATCACTTTGGGTAGTATGGACATTTTCACTATGTTGATTCTTCCAATCCAAGAGCATGGAATATCTTTCCATCTTCTTGTATCCTCTCTAATTTCTCTCAGCAGTGGTTTGTAGTTCTCATTATAGAGATTTTTCACCTCCTTGGTTAACTCAATTCCTAAGTATTTTATTTTTTTGGTGGCTATTGTAAATGGGCAGGCTTTCTTGATTTCTCCTTCTGCATGTTCACTATTGGAGAAAAGAAATGCTACTGATTTTTGTGTGTTGATTTTGTATCCTGCTACTGTGCTGAAATCATTTATCAATTCCAACAGTTTTTTTGTAGAGGTTTTAGGCTGTTCGATATATAGGATCATGTCATCTGCAAACAAGGACAGTTTGACTTCATCTTTTCCAATCTGGATGCCCTTTATTTCCTTCTCTTCTCTGATTGCTCTGGCTAGTACTTCCAACACTATGTTGAATAGGAGTGGTGAGAGTGGGCATCCTTGTCTAGTGCCTGTTCTTAAAGGAAAAGCTTTCAGCTTTTCCCCATTCGGGATGATATTGGCTGTGGGTTTGTCATAGATGGCTTTAATTATGTTGAGATACTTTCCCTCTATACCTAACTTATAGAGGGTCTTTGTCATGAATGAGTGCTGAACTTTATCAAATGCTTTTTCAGCATCTATAGAGATGATCATATGGTCCTTGTGTTTGAGTTTATTAATATGGTGTATCACATTTATTGATTTGCGTATGTTGAACCAACCTTGCATCCCTGGGATGAATCCCACTTGATCGTGATGAATAATTTTTCGTATGTGTTGCTGTATTCTGTTTGCTAGTATTTTAGTGAGGATTTTTGCATCTATATTCATCAAGGATATCGGCCTCTAGTTTTCTTTTTTGGTTATATCTTTACCTGGTTTTGGTATCAGGATGATGTTTGCTTCATAGAATGAGTTTGGGAGATTTGTGTCCGTTTCAATCTTTTGGAATAGTTTGTAAAGAATCGGTGTCAATTCCTCTTTGAATGTTTGGTAAAATTCTGCTGTGAATCCATCTGGTCCTGGGCTTTTCTTTGTTGGGAGCCTTCTGATAACAGCTTCAATCTCCTTTATTGTTATTGGTCTGTTCAGATTTTCTACGTCTTCACGATTCAGTTTTGGGAGCTTGTGTGTGTCCAGAAATTTATCCATTTCCTCCAGATTTTCAAATTTGTTGGCGTACAGTTGTTTATAGTTGTCTCGAATGATTCCTTGTATTTCAGATGAATCAGTTGTAATATCGCCTTTTGCATTTCTAATTTTTGTTATTTGAGTCTTCTCTCTTCTTTTTTTTGTTAGCCATGCCAATGGTTTGTCAATTTTATTTATCTTTTCAAAAAACCAACTTTTTGATTCGTTGATCTTTTGAATTGTTTTTTGGTTTTCAATTTCATTCAGTTCTGCTCTGATCTTAATGATTTCTTTCCGTCTGCTAACTTTAGGATTGGATTGTTCTTGTTTTTCTAGTTCTTTAAGGTGAAGTGTTAGGTTGTTCACTTGCCATCTTTCCATTCTTCTGAAGTGAGCATTTAATGCAATAAATTTTCCCCTCAATACTGCTTTTGCAGTATCCCACAGGTTTTGGTATGATGTATCATTGTTTTCATTAGTTTCAATAAACTTTTTGATTTCCTGCTTGATTTCTTCTTGGACCCATATGTCATTAAGTAGAATGCTGTTTAATTTCCATGTGTTTGTATAGTTTCCAGAGTTTCGTTTGTTATTAATTTCTAGTTTTAATCCATTGTGGTCTGAGAAGATACATGGGATAATTCCAATTTTTTTGAATTTATTGAGACTTGATTTGTGACCTAATATGTGATCTATCCTGGAGAATGATCCATGTGCTGATGAGAAGAATGAATATTCTGAGGTTGTTGGGTGGAATGTTCTGTAGATATCTGCCAATTCCAATTGGTCTAGAGTCTTGTTTAGATCTTGTGTTTCTCTACTGATTCTTTGCCTAGATGATCTGTCTAATATTGACAGTGGAGTGTTCAGGTCCCCTGCTATTATGGTATTAGTGTCTATTTCCTTCTTTAGGTCTAATAGAGTTTGTTTTATAAATCTGGCTGCTCCAACATTGGGTGCGTACATATTGATGATTGTTATGTCTTCTTGATGGATCAGTCCTTTTATCATTAAGTAGTGTCCCTCATTGTCTCTTTTTATGGTTTTTAGTTTAAAGTCTATTTTGTCAGATATAAGAATAGCCACTCCAGCTCGTTTTTCTTTTCTGTTTGCATGGTAAATCTTTTTCCATCCTTTCACTCTTAGTCTGTGTGAATCTTTATGGGTGAGGTGGGTCTCTTGTAGGCAGCATATAGTTGGGTCCTGCTTTTTGATCCAGTCAGCCAGTCTGTGTCTTTTAATTGGGGAATTTAAGCCTTTAACATTAAGAGTTGTTATTGAAAGGTGTTGATTTATTCCTAGCATTTTATTGGTTGTTTGGTTGTCTTAGGTGTCTTTTGTTCCTTGCTTTCTGATTTACTGTTTGGTTTCTTTGTTTGTTGGTTCCTTAGGTTGTAGATAGTGTTTTTGTTAGCTTGTTTTCTCTTCACGAATGCCATTTTTATTGTACTAGCGGGTTTAGATTTTTCTTAGTTTTTTATGGCAGTGGTAGTTATTTTTCAGGAACCAAACCCAGTACTCCCTTGAGGATTTCTTGTAAGGGTGGTCTTGTGGTAGTGAACTCCCGCAGTTTTTGTTTGTCTGAGAAATATACTATTTGCCCCTCATTTCGGAAGGATAGCCTTGCAGGGTAGAGTATTCTTGGCTCGCAATCTTTGTCTTTTAGTATTTTGAAAATATCATCCCATTCCTTTCTAGCTTTTAGGGTTTGTGATGAAAAGTCTGATGTTAACCTGATTGGGGCTCCCTTATAGGTGATTTGACGCTTCTCTCTTGCAGCTTTTAAGATTCTCTCTTTGTCTCTGAGTTTTGCCAATTTGACTATGACATGTCTTGGAGAAGGCCTTTTTGCGTTGAATACGTTTGGAGATCGTTGAGCTTCCTGGATCTGAAGATCTGTGATTTTTCCTATACCTGGGAAGTTTTCTGCCACTATTTTGTTGAATATGTTTTCAATGGAATCTCCATTTTCCTCCCCTTCTGGAATACCCATGACTCGGATATTTGAGCGCTTGAGGTTGTCTGATATCTCTCTCAGATTTTCTTCCATGTCCTTGATTCTTTTTTCTTTCTTTTTGTCTGCTTGTGTTATTTCAAACAGCCCATCTTCAAGTTCAGAGGTTCTCTCTTCAACTTCGACAAGCCTGCTGGTTAAACTCTCCGTTGTGTTTTTTATTTCGCTGAATAACTTCTTCAGTTCAGCAAGTTCTGCTACATTTTTTTTCAGGACATTGATTTCCTTGTATATTTCCTCTTTCAGATCCTGTATACTTTTCCTCATTTCATCATGATATCTAGCTGAGTTTTCTTGTATCTCATTCAGTTTCCTTAGAATTATCACTCGAAATTCCTTGTCAGTTATTTCAAGGGCTTCTTGTTCTATAGGATCTAGAGTATGAGATTTATTAACTTTTGGTGGTGTACTTTCTTGATTTTTTGTATTTCTGGTGTCTTTTTTTTGGTGTTTATTCATTGTTGCAGGGGGTTTCACAGTCCACCGGTTTAAGACTAATGACTAACTAGGATGTTGCTGTGGTTGCCAATTTGGTATGGATCCCTCCGTGACTGCTCAGTTGGCCTCTAGTGTCTTGTGTGTGTGGTTGCCTCGGGTCTTGGGCTTCTCCGGGGATCCACCTTTCTGGTCAGCTTGTACTCTGCTGGGCTGGTGGATCACGTACCACAGGGTGTGTGATCTCTGTTGAGCTTTCACTTTCTGTACAGGACTTCTCCCCATTCCGTGTGCTCTGGCCCAGGCTGTTAGATCGTGCAGTGGCGACCCCACCGGGTGTGTGGTTTCTGTCGAGTCTCCGCCTCCCTTGCCGCACGTCTCCCCCCTCTGTGCACACTGTGCTGGGCTGGGGCGTGTCTTCTGCACCCCTCATCTATCAGCTGGGCCTTCAAGACCCTGCTCTGCACCGCCTCGCCCAGGAAGTCTACCAGGTTTCTGCTAGGCACAGACGACCGGTCTCTCTGGGTGCCTTTGTAGCACTGTGTAGATCTTTCTCGGGTCTTGTTCACCTTTGT
Source organism: Cynocephalus volans (assembly GCF_027409185.1). Taxonomy (NCBI): domain Eukaryota; kingdom Metazoa; phylum Chordata; class Mammalia; order Dermoptera; family Cynocephalidae; genus Cynocephalus; species Cynocephalus volans. The sequence continues at coordinate 57,417,171 of NC_084468.1, forward strand.
ATCCCCCCGGTATAAACCAAGTCTAGTGCCCGCCTGCAGCCTGCTCTCCGGCAGGTTCAAGCGGACCTGGGAACTCTCCTACCACACTATTCCCAACCAGAAATTCGTTAGGCTTTTTTCCAAACTGGTGGTCGCAGAGATGGTATCTGCCTCCCAGTAACAGGAAGTTTACCGGGGCCGGAGTCCAGGGTGTGGTGGAGTGACAGTCGGCCCGCCCGTACTTCCTAGCCCTCCCAAAACTGGTCGGGACGCCCCACACCCCCAGCCCTGCCAGAGAACCGCGGAGGGAGTGGGAGAGGAGGTCGGCCCGCAGGGTCCGGAAAGCCCCGCGCCAGGCCAAGCAAATGGGCTCAGTGATGGCCGAGCAGGGCAGAGCTGCCCGCACCTGGGAAAATGGAGGCAGCACCGTGGCAGTGAGTGGCCTGGTGGTGCAGGCGGGAGCCGCGTGGGCATTCACCCCCCGAACAGAGCTGTGCCAGGGATCACTCACAGTGCTGTGCCAGGTCGGGCGCTCGCTCTGTCTCTGGTTTGTTGCCTTCCGTGTTCTCGGCGCTGCCACCTCGGGCTGTTCAGTCGCGTCGCCGCTCGGGCGCTCCCAGGAATCTTCTTTAATGCCGGCCTGAAACCTCGAATCCTGAATAGGGCAGCTGGCCGCCTTCAGTGCGGCCCCAGCCTCCGGGATCCTGGCTGCATCCACAGCAGCCCTGGCGCCGTGTTCCCTGTTTCAAGACTCACTTTTGCAGCTAAGAATCAGTTCTTTTCCTGCTCCACACTTCAAAGCTGTTGCCTGTAAATGAGGCAGCCTCTCCTGCCGGGGGCAAAGTGGCGTTGAGCCCCCACGACCGGCCAGCAGCAGCAGTCCTCCCTTAAGAGATGGCCAGAGGAAGGTCCACAAGTTTCCCGGCTGCCTGAGGCCCAGTGGCCACCTTTTCCACCTCAGCTACTCCGCGCCAGCCGCCGCAGCCGCCGCCATCTTGAAACTCCCCCTGGACTCTCAATTCTATTTCATTGATATATATTCTACCCTTATACCACTACTACACTGTCTTGATTACTGCAGTTGTGTGGTAAATTTTGAAATCAGAAAGCATGAATACTTTTTTTCTTATTTTTATATGCCTTTTCAAGAATGTTTGGCTGTCCTGGGTCTCTTGCATTTTCATAAGAATGTTAGGATGGGTCTGGAGTTCAGCTTCTGCCCTATGAGTGGTAGCTAGGTGGGGAAAGGAGACCCAATCCTCTCAGTGCACTGACCTGCAACATGGGGTTTTTAGGGATGAAACATGGCAGCCTTCACCTGCAGGGGTAAAACTGTAGCACCAGACTGAGAGATGGAGGGATAAAGAGCCCCTGACTTCTCGGCTCTATACACCTGGGCTAGAGCCTCAGTATCACAAAGCTGAAGTGGGGGTGGGGAGTGTGTAGGGGAGTGAGCCACGACTCAAAAGCCAACTCTTGTTCTGAGATTTAGCAGCTTTCTTTGAATGAATGTTTCACCATTCTCAGAATGCTTTCAGGGCAATGTAAACACTTTATGTTTGATTTTAACACTTTTCACCTGTACAATCTTGTTTGCTAAGGAGATAGTCCTGCTAAACTCCTTACTTTGCCGTTCTAAAACTCCCTGTTCAACTTTGCACAAACTTTTAAAAGTCTACTTGATTATTGTTATATCACTGTGAGTTGAGGAGTAGCAGATTATCTTTTCCCATTTTTCAAATAAGGTGAAAGAAGTTAAACATAGAAAAGAAAATCGCACACCTGAAAATAGAACATACATCTCCCAACCAACTGGTTTAATCAGTTCAAGCTGCCTCTGTGTTGGAACATGTTTGGAAAAAAGTTCAATGAACATAATTTGCCTTCCAATGTACATGTAAATCTGTGATCCTGTGTTTTTTTTCTGTCATGTCAATCTTCATGAGACTTGCAAAGACAACCAGATCTAGCCAGACAGCAATTTTGTTAAATGTTAGTAATATATGCCACTCAACTATTTTTAGTAGGACTCCTCCTTAATAAAAAACATTCCAGGAACAGATAAATTGGTGGTAACAGATTAAATGTGAAGTGTAGATAAATTTTCTTACAATTTTCTGTTGGTTCATGTTACACAATTTAAGGAAAGCAATGACATAAAAACCACAGATGCATGCAGACAGTTAACTCATAGGAAAACCTGCACTTAGACAAAAAATATAAGGCCAGTCCAAGACAAAATTATGATGTAGGCAAGTTTTCTTCTATGCACTGGTAACAATTCCATTTCCCCAGCTACAAGTGTCTGATGAGTTTGTATTCTTGCCCATATCTCCAAACTTACCTCATGGTTATTCCCATCTTAACATGGCTTCCATTCAAGTTGTCTGCACCTTTATTTAGGTTTGAGTTAAAGACTATAGTTTCACCCGTGCAATTTTTGGCATTCTCAATGGAGTAAGAAAGAGATTTTGGAATGCAGTAAGGCTGTTCTCCTTTATACTCTGAAATCACCCACATGTGGGTAGTTTTCTATTTTACTTGCACATAAGGATTGCTCTAAAAGAAAGATACCATTTCTGTTTGTATAACTGAATCATTCTCTTGAATTTACAGCTTCAAACCTTCTATTGGTCATCGTGACAGCACTTCACAGCAATACAACAGGAGAGATTGAAGACAAAGACAACCGATCTGCCCACCAGTAGGATGTGATTACAGCTCTGCCCATCAATGTTTAGACTACAAGGTAGTGCGTATCATCTTTATCACAGTGCAGGATCAGATGAGCTATTCACTGTTCTTCATTATCTGGGGAAAGTTTGGAAGAGAACACACTGTGTCAAGCCATATCATGTCACCTTTCTCTTGCTGAAAAGTAAAATTGGAGAACAGAAATCAAAATTAACCAGCTCAGGGATTCAGAGTCTCACTTCATTTTTTAATTAAACATCAGAGACCTATCATCTTTTTATTTCTGTTCTTTGAATATAAGCTCTTTGTCCAAAAAAATCAGGGGAGAAAAAGATACTTGTGGTGCTTCTAATTTTGTTTCCATCTTTGGTTGAGTTCAGTATCAGATTGGAAATATTAAGATGCAATAGGAAGTTGTGTTCTCTTAGGTTTAATCTTCTGGGAAAAAAAAATAATAAAATGCTAACAGGATCCTATTTGAAACCTATCTCACTGATTATGTAAGAGTCCCAGAAAGGAGAATACAAAGACAATGGAGGATAGAGATCAAGATCATAACGTCATCTAGGTCAGTTCTATTGCCCATACACAGTCAGTCTGCCCTGTGTCACCAACAGAAGTGTTATAAGAAAGCATGGTAGTCTTTTAGAGCTCAAATAATACTTTTCTCATAATAATTCTAATGATATACTTTTAATGGCAATGCAGGATAATTAGCTGACCATACATTGTACACACTACCTGGCTTTTAAAAGTAATTGTAGTAAATAAACAATATGATATTTTGCATGTTTTCATTATATTATGTCAATTAAGTTTTTAAGCAAGATTTATTAATGATAATTAGTACTACACTTCATCCATTTTGCTCAAGCTCAAAGTCTTGGAATCACCTTGTTTGTTCTCTTGCCTTTGCACCTCACATCTAATCCATCAACAAGTCCTGGGCCGGCCCCGTGGCTCACTGGGGAGAGTGCGGTGCTGGTAGCACCAAGGCCGTGGGTTTGGATCCTATATAGGAATGGCCGGTGCACCCACTGGCTGAGTGTAGTGCAGACAACACTGTGCCGAGGGTTGGGATCCCCTTACTGGTTAGAAAACAAAAACAAAAAAAGTCCTAAGAGTTCTACCTTTAGTATATCCCAAATCCAGCATGTCTCACCACAGAGCCGCCTGCACAGCATTTAGGTTTAGGCACCTCCTACTACTTCTCCTTGCTTTCACTCTTGCTTCACTTCAGGCAATTTTCTGCACAGTAGCTAGAGTGAACATTGTAAAACAAAAATAAGATCATTTCACTTCCTTGCTGAAAACCTGCCAGTGTCTTCCCTCTTCTCAACTTATTCAGAAGAAATTTCAAACTTCTAATCATGGTCTAAACACTTTATATATTCCAACCTCAACTGCTCATTCTATTCAAGCCACACTGGCTTCTTGCTCCTCTTTGAGCATGGTTTTTGCATTAACAAAATAAAAGTTATGTTTTACAAGCTAAATATCACAATTAAGTGTTATATGATACTGAATCCTTCTGTATGATATTCCCTTTGAACAACATCAAATAGTACCGCTTTAAGAATGAGAGGTTGGTAAAGAAGTGATAAGTCCTCTTATTAGATGTATTAGTCAAGGCTCCCCAGAGAAAGAGTCCGTAGGAGACAGACAGACAGACAGATGTTACAAGGTGTTGACTCACACAAATGTGAAAGCAAAGAAGTCCCATGATCTATTGTAGGCAAGCTGGAGACCCATAAAACCAATGGTGTAGTTTGAAGCCCTGGGAGACAGAGGGCCCTGGTATAGACTGGAGTCTGAGTCTGGAGACCTGAGAACCAGGAGCACTCAGGGTAAGAAAAGTTCAGTGTCCCAGCTCATGCAAAGAGGAATCAGACAGAGAAAACGAATCTAGCCTTCCTCTGGCTTTTTGTTTTATCCAGGCCTTTAGTGGATTAGACGATGCCCACCACACTGGGGAAGGTCATCTGACTTATTCAATCTACCAGTTCAAATGCTAATCCCTTCCAGAAGCACCCTCACAGACACATCCAGAAATAATGTTTAATCAGATATTCAGGCATGCCATGGCAGTCAACTTGATACGTAAAATTAATCCATTACATAAAGTAATAAAAATATGAATGAGAATCTCCTATACATCAATGAAACCATCAAACAGAAAAAAAAGAAAATGTCATGAAATCAAATTGAACTAACAGTTCTTCAAACCAGCTGGCATTCAACTGGATCACAGAATTTTTTTCAGAATCAATTAATTTTTAACTTCATATCTGAGGAATTGGCTAACATAATCCAATACAAAGAAAAATGAATTAATTTTTTAGAAAGCCATCTAAATCTAACAATCATATTGTTAAGTCCTTTGCTTGAGAAGCTATAAAATGTTGAACAGAAAATATGGCCATTCATCCTAACCTTACATCAGAAATAGAAATTAGACATTTTGAAAATATTTTTGTCGTACATTATCTGTTTGAGCAAATCCTTTGAAGTACAACGGGATTCTCGTGATAGAGAAATGATTCCCTTGTAATTATTAAATAGAAGTTGCTTAAAGTCTACTTCCTGTGATGTGTGAATAAAATGTTTAATACATATTTTACTTCTTGCACATGCTCAGTAGTTTGTAATCCATGGACTTTATATAATAGTAAACCTTCTTTGTATATGTTCCTAAAAGCTACCTAATTATTATAGTTCTGTCCCCACTCTGACAAATGTGCTAAGATTAAAATGGTTACTTTAACTCAAAAAAGATATTTGCTTTACAAAAAACATTAAGCATATAGTTTTTCTTAGAGAGAAGAACTATAATTCTAGAGCTGAGGAACTGGGGAGATTTAGTGATACTCAACCCAGCTTAAAATAAAATTGCAGTCCTATCCTCTCCTGCAGTTTATGTCTCTGACAGCAAACATAATTAAAGCTAGATAGAGAGAAATCACCAGTTGTTCTGAATCAGTGAAACTTGACAACCAAGAAAATAATGCAAAGCTTTTTTATCCCAAGTACTGATTCTACCCACGGTCTCCTTTCTTTCCGTGTCATTCTTAACAGCCAATATAAATACAGAACAAACATGAATCAATAGAAAAGATCAGGGAGAGACAGAACAACTTAGGGAATTTTTTGATGCTCACACACGTGCAACCATCCAACAGACATGACATGGCCCACAGCTCTGAGTAGTTACACCCGCCACATGCCCCAACAGTTTCCCTGCCTCACTCTCTCCCATAAACTGAATGTCATTACAGATCCCGGAAAGGGTAGGGTTGATAGTTCAACACCTGTTTCTTAAAAAAGTCACAGAATTTTTTCGTCAATTGACTGCTCCTTGGCTTTGCTAGCAAAGGATGGATATAAGGGAGGACAGTGGTTCAATCAGAAGAGGCTGTTTCAATTTCCATCATCATTAATAAATACGCTTTTCTCCAAAATGCCCTAAGGGGTCATTTTGAATCAAATCCTATCCTGTCACCATGCTTCTGATTCATCCGCATTACCCTCCTACATACCAGAGATACGGCATCTTTAAAAGAATTAAAAAGAGTTATCACCGTGAATGCAGATTGTGTTGTTACTATTCCACATATATAACATATATGTTTGAAACTGCCATGAAGATTGTGATTTTCCTGAGATGGTTTCAGCTGGCTACACACCTTGACACTCCCTTAGAAAGCAACCCAGAAACTAGCCATGTGATTCTGCCTCTGGCTCTCGAGCTCAGAGGTGGGCAATTGGCTACTGCAGCGAGCCGAGCAGGGCCACTGGGCTTACTTGTAAGTCACATGCTAGTGGGTTCAATTATTATAAAAGTCCCTAAATATAATTAATTCACAGTATCATGCCACCTTTCGGACTACAAAAAGACACACTCATAAAGACACACTACAGAAAGCCTGAATACTTCTTGATACTGCAAATAGACTTAAGAACTGAAATTATGCCATTTTTCTTTTCATTTGTTTAAAGATATGCAAGATCATAGACTTTTTCCCCATTATGAGATAAGTCCAAATCTTTCCCTCTTCACATCAATTCTAAGAATGATTTGTTTTATTTAATTTTGTTTTATTATGCTTGTCTCTGTGGTAGATAAAAGAAAGAAAGATTTGGCTCCTAGACCTGAGTCTTTAACTCTTTTTATCATGTAACCATGAATAAATCACCTGCTTTAATTTTATTTTTTTTCTATAAAAATAACAATCCCCACTCTATCACACAAAATATAAAACTTAAATGCTAGATAAATGTACGATGTTTGCACTGAGTTAAAATGTATATGAATGAACATGTGCTTATAAAATATGCACTTTATTGAAAATATAGGAAAGGAATGTTCTGACAGGAAAGCTGGCTGATGACCAAACTTATGCTCCAAATAGCCAACACCAAATGGTTTAAGAAATATCCCAAATAGAAATCACATATCCTGCTGTAATGATTAATTTTATGTGTTAGCTTGGCTGGGCTATAATGCCTAGATATTTGGTCAAACGTTATTCTCGATGTTTCTGTGAAGGTATGTTTAGATGAGATTAACATTTAAATCTGTGTACTTCAAGTAAAGTAGACAACTCTCTGTGATGGGGTCAGCTTCCTTCAACCAGTTGAAGGTCTGAATATAACAAAAGATTGACCTCCCCCAAGCAGGAGGCAATTCTGCCAGGCAGCTGGTCTTCAGACTTCAACTGCAGCTTTTCCTTGGATCTCCAGACTGATGACCCACCCTGCAGATTTTAGATTTACACCTCCACAATTAGGTGAGCCAATATTTAAAAATAAATCTTGACTCAACCAATTTACAGAGACCTACAGAGTTCATGAAGGCAGGAGAAACTGTGATGAGAGAAAGAAGGAGTTGCTCCAACCATTTTGAGCCCTGACCACTTCAAGGCTGGCCCTGGTGAGCACATGGAGTAAGAGCCAGCAGAAACCACAACTGTGCCTTTCAAATGGAATTGCTTGGAAGTGGCAGGGGAGAAGAGGGCCTTGGGGCCTCCAAGCTGGCAAGACCACTAGCAGGGTTCCTGTGGACCCACATAAGAACAAGGGGCCACAACAACTGAAAAAAGGAGCCACTCAAAGGCTGGTGAGTCATCACAAGGGACCAGTGCATGGGAAGTATTTGGAGTGTAGGGGCTGGGGGAAACGGGCCCACCTGGAGAACACTGGGGCACAGCATGGACAGTTGATCTGCCCTCCAATCAGCACAGACCCACTCAGTGGGGACTGATCAGGAATACAGATGTGTAGGGGTTTCAATTTGCTGAAAGACTCAGGCCCACACCAGAGTTTCCACACAATCCAGGTGTACCAGACCTCACAAACCCAGAAGTGCTTACAAGGTCAACAATTAAAACCCGAGCTGCACAAAAAGCCTTCCCCAGGGAATCAGCAGCAAAGCAGCAATTTAGCTCAACCACAGGGCTCAAGTGCTGGTCCCCACAGGATGTTCCCCCATTTTAGAAGTAAGCAAAGGACAACAAATTAGTTCCAGTGCAGAATTTAAGTGCTGGGAATAGCGAATAATCTAACACAGAACTGAAAGAAAAGACAAAAACCCACAGATCAGAGACAAAGTTCTGATATTAGCCAGTGAAGGCCTAACACCACCAAAGAACCCCTATAAAATCTAGAAGGACCAGAAGACCCCCCAACTCCCAAGCCAGGACTGGGCCTCAACCACACACCCCCGATGTCCATATCCAGCCCCATGACTACCACCAGGCTGCCACTGGAAGCTCCCCAGGTTCCTGAGCCAGGGCAGCGGGAAGCTAAAGACCTCAGCCACACCCCCTCAATGTTCAAATCCAGCCCAGCAATGACCACCAGGCTACCACCAGAAGTATCCCAGGATCCCAAACCAGGGTGGGGGGGCGGCCATAGGCCTCAGCCACAACCCCCTGATGTTCACATCCAGCCCAGCAACAACCACAGAGCCCCTGCCAGAAGCACCCCAGTCTCCCAAGCCAGGGCAGTAGGGGGCTGAGCATGTCCCCGCCCCAACATCTACATCCAGCCCAGCCAACAACCAAGCCACCACCAGAAGCACCCAGGGCTCCCCTAATGGAATGAGGGGGATGCCATGGGCCTCAACCACACCCCCCTTCTTCCTTCTCCTCCCCTTTCCTTTCTCCCCCTTCCCCCAACTGCTGCACGACAACATCTTAGAATGATATATGTATAAGTGTGTGTATGTATACATATGTGTGTATGTATTTATTCATACACATCCTGTTGGTTCTGTTTCGCTGGAGAACCCTGACAAATACATCCCTTCACATCTATGTGAAGTCATGTGACTAATTCTGTCCAATGGAATATAAGGAACATAAAGCGTGTCACTCCTGCAACAAGGTATTTCACTGTCCAGTGTGCTTTCTCCACTTTCTCTTCCCCTCATGTGGTGAATTTGGAATCCATAGGAAGGCCCTGGCCACACATGGCACTAGATGGATGAAGTCTGAAGACTAGCTAAGTAAGGAATATCTGTGTTGGATTTTTTGTGCACGAGAAGCAACTATTGTGTTGGGAGATTGAGATTTTGGAATTATTTACTACAGCAGCTGGAACTTTGTCACTCTGATGAATAAAAGTGTATTTTGTTGTGTACAAATTGAATAATAAAAGGAAAAGTACTGTATTCTTTGGAGTGCAAAGAGAAAAATGCAGCTCCTGACACCTGGAAACTGTCCTGATACTCACAGCTGGACCATGGTGTTCTTCTGTTTAAAAAGCAAAAACTTTCTCACAGAACTCCAAAATCAGATGAGGTGCTCTGTGACCATGTGAATCAGAACAAAAACAAGACCACTTTGTAATCATGTCTGAACACAGACAACAGTGCGAACATTGTCCAAACCAGAAAAATGATCAAATATCTATGTATTGGGTAACAGGAGTGAATGTTGCTATGACTTTAGCCTCTCTCTAGTCACCCCTCCTTCTGGATAAGATTTATTTATTAAGATTTACACAATCAGAGAATCATCCCCACTTCCTGACAGCATCCAATCCAGAGCAAAGCCCATTTTCATAAATGTAAAATCATCTAATATGATCCCAAATCCTATAACAAACCTGTCCTAACAATTTTTCTAAGATGCCCTGTGGTTTCCCATGGTGAGGTGTGTGGTCTGCCTTACTCCCTCATTACAATAAGCATAAATCCAAATCATTTAAGTACAGGTGTGTTCCTGATGGTCTTTGGCTAGAACTTTAATATGGACAATAATTTTACCCTCAAAAAATACAGCAATTGGACAAAATGATTTCTATTTGACTCTAACTGCCCTTATTCATGCTAATGTTCAGAGGAGGCAGATGAAGCCAGGCTTGGCTCTAAGTCACATAATGAGACTCTATTATCAGCAACAACATTATGTCCATATTTAATTACTATTTTTAAAAAACATGTTTGTTCTGATTTTTCAGCTTGGAAAGTTTCCAGATATTTATTAAAAGTTTGTTACATTAGTATTTAGTCTTCCTTTACTGAAAAATTTGTAATGGAACACGTAGACAATTAAGATTTATATTTTGACAAATCAGTCTTTTAATTTATTTTTCTTTCAGAAGACTGACAAAATATTACTCTCCAGGACACTTTGAATTGACAAACTTAGAATGAGAAGTTTGGGGGGAAGTTAGAAAAGGTTTGAAACATGATGAATTTGGGTGATATATAAAGATAAGGGTACTTCAAAATGTTCATGGAAAGATTCATATTATCTTTTAATTCTCTTTTTCCATGAACTTTTTCAAGTATTCTCATATGTTTTAATGTTTATTTCAAAAAACATCATTCTTGACTTTTTCGAGGTTTTATATACAAATTTATTTTCCACATCTGAAAAGCTCACATAAGTGTTTAATTCTTCTTGTAAAAATTCTTTGGTGTTCTTATAACCTACATCCTCAAACTAGTATGACTAGAAATTATGTGTAACTTTTTAATAATTTGTTTCAGGACTGCTGGAAAGCCCTTTGGCTTAAGATAAATTGGATCTGCACATCACATCATGCACTAGGATAAACTTCAAAAGGATCAGATATGAAAAATAAAATTCTATATGAACCGGAAGAAGACATGCATGAATGCATTTTCAACCTGGAGTTTGGAGAAATTTTAACAATTTCAATATCCAGTTGCAATTCAAGAAAAAAGAATGAACAATTGACTAATTTAAGGTACCCTGCACAGCAAAAACACTGTAAACAAAGTCAAAGTGTAAGTTAAAAGCTTGGAGAAATGATTTATGACTGATACCATAGGGGGGAAATAAGACCAGCATAATGGATACAAAAAGAGCTCCAAAACCTCCCAGAAAAACTGATATATTCACAAAATAGAATATCATGCAATGAAAACCAGAATAAAATAGAATCCTATGCAGCAGTTCTCCCTTACTCACAATTTTGTCTTCCACAATTTCAGTTACCCATGGTCAACCAGAGTTCAAACCTATTAAAAGGAAAACTCCAGAAATAAATAGTTCATAAGTTTTAAATTGTGTACCATTATGAGCAGCTTCATGAAATTTTGCACTGGCCCACTCCACCCAACCTGGAGCATGGCTCATCCCTTTGTCCAGTGTATTCATGCAGTAGATGCCACCCACTCATTAATCACTTAGTAACTCTCTCAGTTGTTAGATTGTTGCAGGATCACAGAATTGTGTTCAAATAACCCTAATTTTACTTAATAATAGCCCCAAAGCACAAGAGTAGTGATGCTGGCAATTCAGATATGCCATAGAGAAGATGTAAAGTTCTTCTTAAGTGAAAAGGTGAAAGTTCTCGACTTGATTACAAAAGAAAAACAGTCATATACCGAGGCAGCTAAAATCTACAGTAAGAACGAATCTTCTATCCATGAAATTGTGAAAAAGGAAAACAAAATTTGACCATAGTATTTATAGAGTTCGGTACTATCCACAGTTTCAGGTATTCACTGGAGGTCTTGGAACATATCACCTACAAACAAAGAGGGAGTACTGTACGTGGGAATATGGCATTATCTCTAAGACACATTAAGTGAAAAAAGCAAAAAAGCAGAAGAGTACATATATTATGCTTGCTTCTTTTCATGAGTGTACATGTGTTTATTATTTAAAATATGTTTACCCATAGTGATAGAGAGGGTAAAGGAAAGAGGGACCAAAGTTGAAAGAAAGATTTTTCTGAATATACCTCATAAAACAGTTTCAGTTTTGGAATCACATAATTGCTTTATATGTTCAAAAATAAGAAGGAGGAGAGGAGACTAGTTCTCGCTGTTAGTGGAATCTGAAAGATTACTCCCTAAGTTGGCTAAAATGCTCAAACTTTACGTACTGCTGCCTCTCCCAACATTTGAACCAAACTCTTCTTATCCGGTCCTGCTGTGGAGCCTCTGTGCTTCTACCTGTGTGAAGGTATGTTCTGAGACCTAAGAAATTTTTCTTCCAAACCTGAAACACCAATGCTTTCAGCAGCACCATGAATCAAAGAACATAAAGGCCTTTGAACAGGGAGGCAAGCAAAAAGCCCAAATCAATACCTTGGTGCACATATTTAAATAAATGACACACCAATATTCACTCTGAGAAGACAGCACTGTAAGTGGCACAAACACCAAGCATGGAACTTCCATATACAGATTTGAATTCTAGCCCTATCATACGCCAGCATTGTGAGCTGGGGCAAATAACTGATGCTTTCTCATCCTTGGACTTCTCTACCATGAAGTGTGAATAACAAATAACGATTCTTGTTTTGACCAAATCATGGAGTGGTTTTGAAAGTTCAATCACAGAAGATACATGAAGATAATGTGTAAATTGGAAAGCATCTAAACAGAATAGGGGATGGGATACTATAAAAATAAAATGAAGTAAGAAATCAATATGTGCTAGAGTTGCCAAAGAAAACTTTATGAAGGAAATGGAAACTGAGTACTGAGTTAAGTGTTTTAGGAGTGATAGAATTTAGACAGAAAGAAAAGAGAATATTTGTAAAGAAAGTCAAGGCAAGAGTAAACAGAGCTCTTCTACTATGGGTCAAATGTGTCCTCCCAAATTCATGTATTGAAAACTTGACCCCCATTGTAACAATCTTAAGAGGTTGGGAAATCTAATTATGGTATTTGAAAGGTGAGGCCTGGGGAGTTTCAAGATGGCGGCGGCTGCCGCGGCTGGCGCAGAGTAGCTGAGGTGGAAAAGGTGGCCACTGGGCCTCAGGCAGCCGGGAAACTTGTGGACCTTCCTCTGGCCATCTCTTAAGGGAGGACTGCTGCTGCTGGCCGGTCGTAGGGGCTCAACGCCACTTTGCCCCCGGCAGGAGAGGCTGCCTCATTTACAGGCAACAGCTTTGAAGTGTGGAGCAGGAAAAGAACTGATTCTTAGCTGCAAAAGTGAGTCTTGAAACAGGGAACACGGCGCCAGGGCTGCTGTGGATGCAGCCAGGTTCCCGGAGGCTGGGGCCGCGCTGAAGGCGGCCAGCTGCCCTATTCAGGATTCGAGGTTTCAGGCCGGCATTAAAGAAGATTCCTGGGAGCGCCCGAGAGGCGCCGCGACTGAACAGCCCGAGGCGGCAGCGCCGAGAACACGGAAGGCAACAAACCAGAGACAGAGCGAGCGCCCGACCTGGCACAGCACTGTGAGTGATCCCTGGCACAGCTCTGTTCGGGGGGTGGATGCCCACGCGGCTCCCGCCTGCACCACCAGGCCACTCACTGCCACGGTGCTGCCTCCATTTTCCCAGGTGCGGGCAGCTCTGCCCTGCTCGGCCATCACTGAGCCCATTTGCTTGGCCTGGCGCGGGGCTTTCCGGACCCTGCGGGCCGACCTCCTCTCCCACTCCCTCCACAGTTCTCTGGCAGGGCTGGGGGTGTGGGGCGTCCCGACCAGTTTTGGGAGGGCTAGGAAGTACGGGCGGGCCGACTGTCACTCCACCACACCCTGGACTCCGGCCCCGGTAAACTTCCTGTTACTGGGAGGCAGATACCATCTCTGTGACCACCAGTTTGGAAAAAAGCCTAACGAATTTCTGGTTGGGAATAGTGTGGTAGGAGAGTTCCCAGGTCCGCTTGAACCTGCCGGAGAGCAGGCTGCAGGTGGGCACTAGACTCGGTTTATACCGGGGGGATACAAAGGTGAACAAGACCCGAGAAAGATCTACACAGTGCTACAAAGGCACCCAGAGAGACCGGTCGTCTGTGCCTAGCAGAAACCTGGAAGACTTCCTGGGCGAGGCGGTGCTGAGCAGGGTCTTGAAGGCCCAGCTGATAGACGAGGGGTGCAGAAGACACGCCCCAGCCCAGCACAGTGTGCACAGAGGGGGGAGACGTGCGGCCAGGGAGGCGGAGACTCGACAGAAACCACACACCCAGTGGGGTCGCCACTGCACGATCTAACAGCCTGGGCCAGAGCACACGGAACGGGGAGAAGTCCTGTACAGAAAGTGAAAGCTCAACAGAGATCACACACCCTGTGGTACGTGATCCACCAGCCCAGCAGAGTACAAGCTGACTAGAAAGGTGGATCCCCGGAGAAGCCCAAGACCCGAGGCAACCACACACACAAGACACTAGAGGCCAACTGAGCAGTCACGGCGGGAGCCATACCAAATTGGCAACCACAGCAACATCCTAGTTACTCATTAGTCCTAAACCGGTGGACTGTGAAACCCCCTGCCACAATGAATAAACACCAAAAAAAAGACACCAGAAATACAAAAAATCAAGAAAGTACACCACCAAAAGTTAATAAATCTCATACTCTAGTTCCTATAGAACAAGAAGCCCTTGAAATAACTGACAAGGAATTTCGAGTGATAATTCTAAGGAAACTGAATGAGATACAAGAAAACTCAGCTAGACATCATGATGAAATGAGGAAAAGTATACAGGAGCTGAAAGAGGAAATATACAAGGAAATCAATGTCCTGAAAAAAAATGTAGCAGAACTTGCTGAACTGAAGAAGTTATTCAGCGAAATAAAAAACACAACGGAGAGTTTAACCAGCAGGCTTGTCGAAGTTGAAGAGAGAACCTCTGAACTTGAAGATGGGCTGTTGGAAATAACACAAGCAGACAAAAAGAAAGAAAAAAGAATCAAGGACATGGAAGAAAATCTGAGAGAGATATCAGACAACCTCAAGCGCTCAAATATCCGAGTCATGGGTATTCCAGAAGGGGAGGAAAATGGAGATTCCATTGAAAACATATTCAACAAAATAGTGGCAGAAAACTTCCCAGGTATAGGAAAAATCACAGATCTTCAGATCCAGGAAGCTCAACGATCTCCAAACGTATTCAACGCAAAAAGGCCTTCTCCAAGACATGTCATAGTCAAATTGGCAAAACTCAGAGACAAAGAGAGAATCTTAAAAGCTGCAAGAGAGAAGCGTCAAATCACCTATAAGGGAGCCCCAATCAGGTTAACATCAGACTTTTCATCACAAACCCTAAAAGCTAGAAAGGAATGGGATGATATTTTCAAAATACTAAAAGACAAAGATTGCGAGCCAAGAATACTCTACCCTGCAAGGCTATCCTTCCGAAATGAGGGGCAAATAGTATATTTCTCAGACAAACAAAAACTGCGGGAGTTCACTACCACAAGACCACCCTTACAAGAAATCCTCAAGGGAGTACTGGGTTTGGTTCCTGAAAAATAACTACCACTGCCATAAAAAACTAAGAAAAATCTAAACCCGCTAGTACAATAAAAATGGCATTCGTGAAGAGAAAACAAGCTAACAAAAACACTATCTACAACCTAAGGAACCAACAAACAAAGAAACCAAACAGTAAATCAGAAAGCAAGGAACAAAAGACACCTAAGACAACCAAACAACCAATAAAATGCTAGGAATAAATCAACACCTTTCAATAACAACTCTTAATGTTAAAGGCTTAAATTCCCCAATTAAAAGACACAGACTGGCTGACTGGATCAAAAAGCAGGACCCAACTATATGCTGCCTACAAGAGACCCACCTCACCCATAAAGATTCACACAGACTAAGAGTGAAAGGATGGAAAAAGATTTACCATGCAAACAGAAAAGAAAAACGAGCTGGAGTGGCTATTCTTATATCTGACAAAATAGACTTTAAACTAAAAACCATAAAAAGAGACAATGAGGGACACTACTTAATGATAAAAGGACTGATCCATCAAGAAGACATAACAATCATCAATATGTACGCACCCAATGTTGGAGCAGCCAGATTTATAAAACAAACTCTATTAGACCTAAAGAAGGAAATAGACACTAATACCATAATAGCAGGGGACCTGAACACTCCACTGTCAATATTAGACAGATCATCTAGGCAAAGAATCAGTAGAGAAACACAAGATCTAAACAAGACTCTAGACCAATTGGAATTGGCAGATATCTACAGAACATTCCACCCAACAACCTCAGAATATTCATTCTTCTCATCAGCACATGGATCATTCTCCAGGATAGATCACATATTAGGTCACAAATCAAGTCTCAATAAATTCAAAAAAATTGGAATTATCCCATGTATCTTCTCAGACCACAATGGATTAAAACTAGAAATTAATAACAAACGAAACTCTGGAAACTATACAAACACATGGAAATTAAACAGCATTCTACTTAATGACATATGGGTCCAAGAAGAAATCAAGCAGGAAATCAAAAAGTTTATTGAAACTAATGAAAACAATGATACATCATACCAAAACCTGTGGGATACTGCAAAAGCAGTATTGAGGGGAAAATTTATTGCATTAAATGCTCACTTCAGAAGAATGGAAAGATGGCAAGTGAACAACCTAACACTTCACCTTAAAGAACTAGAAAAACAAGAACAATCCAATCCTAAAGTTAGCAGACGGAAAGAAATCATTAAGATCAGAGCAGAACTGAATGAAATTGAAAACCAAAAAACAATTCAAAAGATCAACGAATCAAAAAGTTGGTTTTTTGAAAAGATAAATAAAATTGACAAACCATTGGCATGGCTAACAAGAAAAAGAAGAGAGAAGACTCAAATAACCAAAATTAGAAATGAAAAAGGCGATATTACAACTGATTCATCTGAAATACAAGGAATCATTCGAGACTACTATAAACAACTGTACGCCAACAAATTTGAAAATCTGGAGGAAATGGATAAATTTCTGGACACACACAAGCTCCCAAAACTGAACCGTGAAGACGTAGAAAATCTGAACAGACCAATAACAATAAAGGAGATTGAAGCTGTTATCAGAAGGCTCCCAACAAAGAAAAGCCCAGGACCAGATGGATTCACAGCAGAATTTTACCAAACATTCAAAGAGGAATTGACACCGATTCTTTACAAACTATTCCAAAAGATTGAAACGGACGCAAATCTCCCAAACTCATTCTATGAAGCAAACATCATCCTGATACCAAAACCAGGTAAAGATATAACCAAAAAAGAAAACTACAGGCCGATATCCTTGATGAATATAGATGCAAAAATCCTCACTAAAATACTAGCAAACAGAATACAGCAACACATACGAAAAATTATTCATCACGATCAAGTGGGATTCATCCCAGGGATGCAAGGTTGGTTCAACATACGCAAATCAATAAATGTGATACACCATATTAATAAACTCAAACACAAGGACCATATGATCATCTCTATAGATGCTGAAAAAGCATTTGATAAAGTTCAGCACTCATTCATGACAAAGACCCTCTATAAGTTAGGTATAGAGGGAAAGTATCTCAACATAATTAAAGCCATATATGCCAAACCCACTGCCAATATCATCCTGAATGGGGAAAAGCTGAAAGCTTTTCCTTTAAGAACAGGCACTAGACAAGGATGCCCACTCTCACCACTCCTATTCAACATAGTGCTGGAAGTACTAGCCAGAGCAATCAGAGAAGAGAAGGAATTAAAGGGCATCCAGATTGGAAAAGATGAAGTCAAACTGTCCCTGTTTGCAGATGACATGATCCTATATATCGAACAGCCTAAAACCTCTACAAAAAAACTGTTGGAATTGATAAATGATTTCAGCACAGTAGCAGGATACAAAATCAACACACAAAAATCAGTAGCATTTCTTTTCTCCAATAGTGAACATGCAGAAGGAGAAATCAAGAAAGCCTGCCCATTTACAATAGCCACCAAAAAAATAAAATACTTAGGAATTGAGTTAACCAAGGAGGTGAAAAATCTCTATAATGAGAACTACAAACCACTGCTGAGAGAAATTAGAGAGGATACAAGAAGATGGAAAGATATTCCATGCTCTTGGATTGGAAGAATCAACATAGTGAAAATGTCCATACTACCCAAAGTGATATACAAATTCAATGCAATCCCCATCAAAATTCCAAAGACATTTTTCTCAGAAATGGAAAAAGCTATTCAGACATTTATATGGAACAATAAAAGACCACGAATAGCCAAAGCAATGCTCAGCAAAAAAAATAAAGCTGGAGGCATAACACTACCTGACTTTAAGCTATACTACAAAGCTATAATAACCAAAACAGTATGGTACTGGCATAAAAACAGACACACTGACCAATGGAATAGAATAGAGAATCCAGAAATCAACCCACACACTTACTGCCATCTGATCTTTGACAAAGGCACCAAGCCTATTCACTGGGGAAGGGACTGCCTCTTCAGCAAGTGGTGCTGGGATAACTGGATATCGATATGCAGGAGAATGAAACTAGATCCATACCTCTCACCGTATACTAAAATCAACTCAAAATGGATTAAGGATTTAAATATACACCCTGAGACAATAAAACTTCTTAAAGAAAACACAGGGGAAACACTTCAGGAAATAGGACTGGGCACAGACTTCATGAATACGACCCCAAAAGCACGGGCAACCAAAGGAAAAATAAACAAATGGGATTATATCAAACTAAAAAGCTTCTGCACAGCAAAAGAAACAATTAAAAGAGTTAAAAGACAACCAACAGAGTGGGAGAAAATATTTGCAAAATATACATCTGACAAAGGATTAATATCCAGAATATATAAGGAACTCAAACAACTTTACAAGAAGAAAACAAGCAACCCAATTAAAAAATGGGCAAAAGAGCTAAGTAGGCATTTCTCTAAGGAAGATATCCAAATGGCCAACAGACATATGAAAAAATGCTCAACATCACTCTGCATCCGGGAAATGCAAATCAAAACCACATTGAGATACCATCTAACCCCAGTTAGGATGGCTAAAATCCAAAAGACTATGAACGATAAATGCTGGCGAGGCTGCGGAGAAAAAGGAACTCTCATACATTGTTGGTGGGACTGCAAAATGGTGCAGCCTCTATGGAAAATGGTATGGAGGTTCCTTAAACAATTGCACATAGATCTACCATACGACCCAGCCATCCCACTGTTGGGAATATACCCAGAGGAATGGAAATCATCAAGTCGAA
The DNA here is from genome assembly GCF_027409185.1 of Cynocephalus volans. Classification (NCBI taxonomy): domain Eukaryota; kingdom Metazoa; phylum Chordata; class Mammalia; order Dermoptera; family Cynocephalidae; genus Cynocephalus; species Cynocephalus volans. The sequence goes on from NC_084468.1 coordinate 57,436,286, forward strand.
GGTATACCTGTTCCCCAATGTTCATCGCAGCACTCTTTACAATAGCCAAGAGTTGGAACCAGCCCAAATGCCCATCATCAGATGAGTGGATACGGAAAATGTGGTACATCTACACAATGGAATACTACTCAGCTATAAAAACGAATGAAATACTGCCATTTGCAACAACATGGATGGACCTCGAGAGAATTATATTAAGTGAAACAAGTCAGGCACAGAAAGAGAAATACCACATGTTCTCACTTATTGGAGGGAGCTAAAAATTAATATATAAATTCACACACACATACACACATACACACACAAACCGGGGGGGGGGGGGAAGAAGATATAACAACCACAATTATTTGAAGTTGATACAACAAACAAACAGAAAGGACATGGTTGGGGGGAGAGGGGGAGGGAGAAGGGAGGGAGGTTTTGGTGATGGGGAGCATTAATCAGCTACAATGTATATCGACAAAATAAAATTTAAAAAAAAAAAAAAATAGAAAAAAAAAAAAAAAAAGAAAGGTGAGGCCTTTAAGAGGTGATTAGATTATGAGGACTGTGCCCTCATTAATGGATTGATCCATTCATGGGGTAATAGGCATAGTTCTGATGGCTTTATAAGGAGAGTGAGTAAGAAACTCGGCTCTCTCTCACTCAGCACATTCTTGCCATGTGACCTCTGGTTGCCATGGGAACCTGTAAAGGACTTCCTACCGGGAAAAAATACCTCACCAGATATGTTCCCTGGATTCTAGACTTCCCAGTTTCAAAAACTATAAGAAACAAATTTCATTTCCCTATGAATTACCTAGGTTTAAGTATTCTTTTATAAGCAACAGAAATGGACTAATACACCTACTGAAGAGTAGGCCGGTCACTAACCTATAATGGGCCTTTGTATCTACCCTTACTTACTCCTCATAGGATGAGGAGCCAGTCTTCTGCAGGGGGATGCAGCTGGGAGCCATCAGTCTCAAGGGAATCAGGGATCAAGGTAGCCTGGCACAGCATCCACCTTGGGAACACTTCTACTGAGAGGCGCCACTGTGTCTCAAACCCTGGTATCCTGAACCCTAGTTTACTGTTCTGTTTTCAGTGTGTGTGTGTGTGTGTGTGTGTGTGTGTGTGTGTGTGTGTGTGTGTGTGTGTGTGTGTGTGTGTGTGTGTGCTGCACACATGCTTTAAAACATTGACTCAACATCAATAATCAGTAACTGAGAACATCTTGTTGTTCTCCACTAGAAAATTAATGACAAAAAAGTTTCATTTTATAAAACAATACATGAGCACCAATTTAATTTCTGTTAGCAACATATTCTTTATCAATAATAAAAAGCAATAGAAACAATATTAACAATAAAGAAGAAAAAAATGTAACACTACTAGCATAAGAGTAGGTGAAGGGAGGTAATGTGTGATTTCTTTCCTTCCTGCAAGATTTTCATAAATCCGGAGAGACAACAGTTGGCATCGGCTTGTTGTTCGATTGCCACAGCAAAGAGGCATGAGAGTTTTTGCTGTTGTTTTTACTGCCTGACTTAATGTTTATTTATTTTACACAGAAGCATCAACAGCGTATGCATCAACTTATGACTAATGTTTGCTCAGTTTAATAAAAATAAATGTCATCCAGCAGTCTGACTCTCTTTGCCAGGACAGATAAAGCCCAGAAATCAGCTTTCATCAGGAAAACGTTACATAAATCGTCTTCATGTTGGCTCCTTTGTTAGGCGTCTGTCTTGACATGGTCCCTCACATGTTCCACTGTCTTATAAATTGAAAGCCATGACTGTGGACACATAAGCAGGAGGGTGGGTCATTGGGTACAGTCCCCACTAAAATTTAAGAGAAGAAACTTTTGCCAAAGTTATTGTTTCAACATTTGTGAAGATATCTGTATTTAATAGAATAGGAGCAACAGATTCTTTTTCTTTGGAGGCTCACCTGTATTTACTCTCTGTGTTGCTTTCCTTCTTTGAGATGGTTTAATAAGTGAAAAAGTAAGCCAGTACTTTAAAGCAGAAAGCTGTGAATTGTGGGAAAAGAACACTGAAACATCCTCATCCTCATTGATTAGCTATAAAAAGTGCACGGACATTTACCTACCATTGTTTTCCATTATATAAAATATTTGTGATCTTTTTTAGTCACTGATGTACATCAATATCACACTAAATTTGGCATTATTGTATTATACGAGCCCCGATTCATATATGTTCTCATATATGCTGCATATTAGTCTCTTCTAAAAATGATCTTACTTGCATCTGGGACAAAATTAATGAGTTCAAATAAGTGGGTAAGAGGAGAAAAATGATGTGTTGACATTCTGAGGGACAGTTTTTATTCAGAAGATATTTGTAACTTATTTGACAGCCCATACCTGTCTGTACACACTGATGCACATACACACATGAATATACACTTAAATGTGCATGCAGTGTTCATCTGCTTCCTCTTTAATAGTAAAGCAAAATTGCTCCACAGAGTAAAGAAAACAGTAAGTGACTTAAGTCTTTTTAGACTCTTAATAGGAAATCTTAAGAAGAGCAGTCAACAATAAATAATTTGAAGACAACATTAGCAAGAAGCCACGCTGGAAAGTTAATCACAGATTGTTAGTCTTTTAGAGATCATCATTTTACACATAAGGAAAATGAGTCCAAATGAAATTAAATGACATGTCTTTGACCATTTCCCTATCTAACTGATATGGCAGACAAGAATCCAGGTTTTTTGATTCCCTATCACTCTAAAATCACCCACTCATGGATCAGGCAAATACTAGTCATAACCCTCTGCTAAAATCCCAGGCTCCTCTCCCCATAGAAGGTATTTATTCTTCCAGCCTCTCTTAATGGTAAAGGGGTAGCTAACTCAATCTCAAAATTTAAGTAAGCCAGGTACTTAGATGGTTATAGAGCACTAGTTGTAGAAAATGATGTATTTTATCTTCATGTGGAAAACAGTCTAACTGTAAATAATAAGATGGTTTCTACCCCAATAATAATTGCTGCTGCCACAATATATATCCCTGTGTATTTAGATATTTTAAAGTACTTGATATCTTAAGATAACCTGATTACAGGAAGACCAATAATAAATTATAATCTCTGCAAAGTACTTTGCAATTTACAAGTTATTTAAAGGACATTATCTTATAAAAACCATCCGATGTGGAATTTAATTCCTATTCAGACCTTAGTTATTAGTTTGGAAGCTGCTTCATCGGGAAAGCCTTCTCTGATCTCTCTAGACTGAGTCAGGTGCTCTTGCCAAGTGCTTCTCTAGCACTTAGCTCCTTTGCTTGTTTGATTATATCATCTTCTTCTGAATTCTGTGGGGACAGAAACTATTTCTATCTTACTCACCATTGTATACTCAAAACCTGGTGGAGTGCCGGGCATACATTAAATACTAAATAAATATTTGTTAATAAATGTATAAATAAACAAATGAACTAAAGAAATATTCAGACAACTTGAGAGTGAAGGAAAAAAGAAATTTGGCAGGTCAAGAGTTTACCATAAAGACAGCTCTACAGGCTGAGGGTAAGGGCCTCTATGCAATTCTTTCTTTCCTCCATTTCTGCACCAACAACTTTTCTAAAACCTCAGTGCATTATCATAATGGCTTCTGTGGCTATAGGTCTAATAGGAAGGCAAGATGAGAACAGAGCAGGAACGTTGATGTCTTTTTTTCACACTTGGGTCCATCTATAAAATCTTTTTAAGGCAGAAACTGCCTGAATGCTTCCTTTTTAGCTAACGGTACTGTTGCTATTCAATAGGAACACAGTTTGCTTTGGGTACCTTTTGGGCCAAAGCCTTGTACATTAGCTCACCTTATTAAACATACAGAATGCACTAGAAGAAAGATAGTAGAGATTATCTCCTTCCTATGACTTTGGAAACTTCATATAAGAGCTTGAAGGTCTGGGAAGTGACAGATAGGGGATTTTATCTTTCACAAAATAATCACAAACATAGTTAAACCAAGTGCACTCTGGAGGCCCATACTGATTTGTAATAAGAAGTAAAATTCACATGGCCCTGGTCAAAATGTGGCTTTTTCAATCCCAGGATAGCTAATAAATAAAATAATTTGGGGACCACTTAAGCTAAAACAAAACAGCTAACAGAAATGTGGACTATAACTAACACCCAAATTTCTATGTCAAGTAAATGAAACTATTTTCCCCACTTCCTTCCATCCTCCACTACATCCCTCTCCCTTTTTGAGCCCTCCTGGTAATCGTTTGTCATCCCTGTTAACTCAAATGGCTGACTTTAAAAATATATGTCTATAAGATACACATACTATGCTCTGCCTCTTAGACTCCCTTGAAATAAAGCAGCCATAATCTCTGTGACAGTTGCCACCATTAATGCCGATCATAAAAGCTGGTAAAGAGACGGAGATGCAGATTTACAGTGCATCACTAATGCTCATATGTCCTCTTTCTAATAAAAATCAGGGAAATTATTTTTTTCTAAAAGCTTAGTGCTTCAACATTTGTGTTACAAACTTCCTCTACTATAAGATTTTAGTGCTCCCCATGCTATTTTTTTCTTCCCAAGGAGCTGCCAATGTAAATGTGCCACACTTGAGCTCCACAGCATACTGAGCTGCAAGAGCATATGTTCTACATCTATAGTGGAAAATTTGGTGTTTGGGGAGCAATGAAGTGAACTATAACTCAGACTTAGAGATAAATGCTCTTTGAGACTCCAGTTCCATTTACAGATATAATATAATTTGAAAAGCTTAGATATCTTTCCCATAAGAGTTTCTACTCCCAAGATTTAGGTAAAAATAGTGGTGCTACAATGTTTGATATGAATAATATCTTACTGTTAGTTCCTCCTTTATTTTTTATCTAACACATTAATATAAATGAAGTCAGAGCACTAAAAGTGTACAGCAATAATGTGTACCAAATGCTGGAGTCACTGGCCTATAAATCTGTAGGACTCCAAGAATATATTGTATTAATTTTGATTTAGCTTGATACTTTATATAATACTTTCACTTAACTCAAAATCATATTCTAGAAAAAGAGTTGTAAAATGCACTTTTGACCTGGCCTTATTACCAATTATAAAATTGGTCTCCAGAAAACCAGAGATTGGTTCAACGGAAAGTGACCCCTGGGTATCACATACACACACACCTGACTTTAAAAAAACAAAAAAAACCCAGAGGTCCAAACCAGTACTTTGATTCATATTACTTTAATACAATTATAACCCCCCCAAAAAAGTCCTATAGTCAAATCCACAATTTATTTATTTTATTCTTTTCTTTAACAAATGTGTATTGAGTATTTACTAGCTAGAAGTAACTTTGCTGGATGCTAGAGACACAATGAAGAACAAAAAAGATATAATTCATTCTCTTATGTATTTTATTTTCTAAGAATTTCTTTCTGAGTGGAGATCAACAAAGAGCAAATTTACCTGACATTGTCTTAAATATCATAAAGAAAATATATAGTATTATGTGATAGAGCACAGTGTCATGTTCAGAGGTTTGCAGTGTCACATTACATAAATACTGCACGTCCCACTTGTCTCCCCAGTAAATTCACCATCACTGCCCCTTCCTCATGATCAAAATGGTTAGGGCTAAGCTATTCTAGTAAAGCTTTATACTCCACTCTGAAATACCCTGGGAAGGGAGCTGAAAAGAAGATTTGAAGAGTTATGAAAGTAAACTCAGAAGACAGGAATATGAGCAACTTGCAGGCAGTGGGAGCGAGTCTTCAGGGGTGTCAGGCACAGAGCAAACCATTCCAGGATGGACAGATGTGTGGACGGACTGATGGAAAGGAGCCTCACTGAAGAAAATAGTCTTTAATTTCAACACAACAAATACTATCTGAGTGTCTACCGTGATCCAGGGACAGCTTTAGAGCTGAAGGACACATAATAATATTAGTAATAGTTAACATTTTTTGAGCACTTACTAAGTTCTAGGCACTGAGCTAAGCACTTTTATACTCATTACCTCGTTTCATGTTTACAACAACCTAATGGAGTACAGTGGTTGTACTCCATTTATCAATGGAGGAATACATCCCAAGACCTCACAGTGGATGCCAGAAACTGTGAATAGTACTGAACCCTATATGTACTATATTTTTTCTTATATATATGAGGGTACTTCAAAAAGTTCATGGAAAAATTGAATTAAAAAGTAATATCAATCTTTCCATGAACTTTTGAAGACCTCTCTTACCTATGATAAAGTTTAATTTATAAATTAGGCATAATAGAAAGGTTCAGATCCCCATACAGGCCAGACACCAAAAAAAAAAAAAAGAAAGAAAGAAAGAAAACTAGGCACAATAGGAGATTAACTACAGTAACTAATAATAAAAATAGAATAATTATAACAAGATTCTGTAATAAAAGTTATGTGAATGTTCTCTCTCTTTCTCTCTCTCTCTCTCTCTCTCTCTCTCTCTCTCTCTCTCTCTCTCTCTCAAAATATCTTGTACTGTACTCACCTATTTTCAGGCTGCAGTTGACCACAGGTAACTGAAACCACAGAAAGTGAAACCAGGCTAAGGAGCTACTACTGTAGTTATGATTATTAACCTCATTTTGTGGACGTGAAATTAGAGAGGTCACACAGTTAATAAATAGAAGTTCTAAGATTAATTTGATAGATTGTCCTATTTAGATCATCTTACAATCTATTAAGGGGAAGGGTTATGGATAAATTTAAGTTAGTCAAATGAAGAGAAACCATAAAACACTACAAATAGTTATACGTTGTCTTAAAGAAGTAAATCTCACATCCAGCTGATGCTGTGAACATTTGAACCCCAAAGATTCAGTGACCATACTCAAATCACACCCCAAGTTCTACAAGACATTCTCTTTGAAACAACTTACTCTGTTAATTTCTATCACTATCTCAATTGAAATATACAATTTCTCTTCCTTCTTCATTTAAAATTCAGAGCTAATCTTTCCCTTCTCAAGTTCTGGAGTACTTTGTACATATTTTCATAATCATTTATTTAGATATCTGCTCCCTCCAGTAGAGATCGAGTCCCGGGTAGGTAAGGACTCACTTCATACTTCTCCCTAACCCACTGCCTAGAACTGGCATGTAGCAAATACCCAGCGAAATGTTCATTCAATAAACTGTAGGGTACCTTAGAGGCCACACAAATGTGACACAATACTATGGCCTCAATTTAAATGCAATAATTGTAACTCGGCTGTAGATTGAATGACTTCTTAATGCACAAAGACTTTTGAGATGATAGGCATTTAGGCATTATTTTATACAGTTGCAAATAGATTATTATTACTGTTATTATACGATAGTGAATAAAGAGAATGCTAGCATACTTAAAATCACTAATATTTGCTCAACCATTATGTGTATATCTACAAGGAGCCAGACTAAAAATGGCAAATACTCACACATGCCACTTGTGCTGCTACACTTCTCTTCTACCCTGCAAGAGCCACGGCTAATCAATCACATCAATCACTGCTCTTTTCTTCTAAGCTTGGACTCATCTCTCACATCATTTTTGGCATGACATTTTAGTAGTCACTGCCAATTGACCACGGTTTCATTATCAGTTTATACCCACATATTATACTTGATCTGGACTAAGTTTTCTGTGTGTAATGTTTTACCACTTAGTCCTTTTTCTTCTAGTGAGGAAAGAAAGCATATGGGCTTCTAGGGGAAATCTTACATAACTAGAGTTCCAATTTTTATTTGAGCCAGTAGGATCCCAAGAGCCAGTAGATAGACCACTGCTAATCTGCAATTGATTTTCTCACCACTTCATGAAGAAAAAAGGAAAAGAAAAGAAAAAAAGAGAAAAATAGTACAGATTCTAATCTGACTGGCGGTATTCGAATCAACTAGGAGCTTTTTAAATATATAGATCCTCAATCTTGAATCAGCATCTCTAGGGATTAAGTCTAGACACTATGTGAATATGTGTATATTAACACGCAGTCAGGTTTAGGTACTGCTGAATATTTGTGTCTGTAGGTATCACATTTCAATTGGATGTTTTTGAAAAAGAATTTTTTTCAAAAGCTATGTCACTCATTCTTAACTTTTAGTTTTAAAGTACCTTTTATTTATGAAATAATGGAAATACTAAACATTTGTAGTAAGAATACTTTTGACTACTTCTTTTAATGCCATACTTGGCAAAATAAAGAGTTGGAAAGTCTACGTAAGTCTCCTTTTTCTGAAATTTTGCTTATTTTTTAAACAGGTCTAGTGGTATCCACCTCTCAGATTAGACAGTCTGAGCATTCAGGGTAAAATGATGGGTGGGATAAGCCAGACAAAAAACTATTTTCATTCAAGACTGAAGAACCTCCTAGGAGATAACTAGAGGGAAAAAATGTCAAGAGGACCAGGAAATCCTTCCTCTGAGAAGTGGTGGGGGGTGGTTCCGGTGTTTGGCACTTGCTTGGCCCCTGCACAGCCCCATGCGTGGTCTTCAAGTCCAGGCGCTGTGCTGTAGAGTTATAAAGAGGAAGGCGCAGATTATAAGGTAAGAAACAACAAGGCCCAAGCTCTCTCATTAAAACCTCCACAAGTTATTGAGGTTTGGAAACACCCTTAACAATGTAGCACCTAAAAGGGGCAGAGGCATTTCTCCACTTTTCCATGTGGCCCCTCAGACCCTTCAGCATACCTGTGGCAGTGGCAGCTCAGTGAGAGACAAAGAAGCAGCTTCCATGAGAGGGAGAAACCACAGTGCTTGGCCAAATAAGGGAGCGGAGTAAGAGAGGGGATCAGCCAAATCTGAGAGACAGCATTCCGAGGGGTGGCAGCAGTGCCCAGCAGCAGCAAGGTCCCCAGCAGCAGCAAGGTCCCCAGCAAGCACAGGGGAGCCCAGCAGCCATGTCCCATATGGGGTGGTGCTCATGAAATGCTATGTGTTTCTCTGTGAGCATTTCTAAGAGACCTGCCAGAAACACTTGGGAGAAAAAGTGAGAGTTCTTTGTCGGGGGCTCAAAACCAGCATTACTAGGCTCTGCCAAGAGCCTGAGAAGTTTTGATACATAAAGTGATTGTTACCCCATTTCAAATCCCAGTGTAGCCTGGGGTACCCCATTTCAAATCCCAGTGTAGCCTGGGGTACCTCATTTCAAATCCCAGCGTAGTGTAGCCCATAGAGCAAGCAGCCTCTATGAAATGAGAACGTAAGGCACACTAACAAGTTGTGCAGGGGTATTCCTTCACAGTCCTTAGGTTCTGAGTCTCATACACTCTAGCCCAAGGGAACAAAAAATGACCCTAATAGGGAAAGTACAAAATTACTTCCAAAACCATGATCTGAATGGTCCCTAGGAAAATATGCTTTGCATCAATTAAATTCTCATACCAAAAGCAAGTAGGGGTAGCTGCCTGTCCCACAGTAATTCTCCCTCCAGTGTATGAGTATTATCCCAATTAGTCTACGAGAAAAAAGCCCTCACTCCCCTGGTCAAAGCAGTCAGCTGATCTATCCTCCTCCCCTGGCTGCAGCAATTGGTATAAGATCAAATAAACATTCTTTTCTGACTTTTTTTCAAACAGGCGCTAAGAGAGATTACTCTGTTTTGTTTTCTTTTGTTTTGTTTTTTCTGATTGGGCACCCATGCCACCAGGAGAAAGTTCATCTTCAGTAGGAACAAATGACATTGACACAGAAAGAAGCAGAGAGGAGAGAAGGAGAGGAAGAGTGTGCAAATGCTGTCCAAGATCCTAGTTTCCATATCTGAGGTCCTTACAGCCATTGTGGTTCCTGTTGCAATGCTTTTTACTGCATGAGCTACTCTCAGTGACTGAATAAATTCCTTAGTTCAAGTTGGGTTTCTGTTGCTTGCAACTATAAGAATCAGTGGTTGAAGTATCAGTTAAGATGTTCTGGGAAGCAATTAAGAAAAACCTACTAACAGTAATTTAAACTTTAAGGATATTTATTGTTAACAAATCTAAGGGTGGTCCCATATTTTAAAACCCCATTAAGAACCAAGTTTCTTTTTCTCCTTCTACTCTGTCACTCTCAGAATATAGGATTTTGCCTCAGGTTTGTAGCCTCATGGTCACAAGATGGTTGCCACACGACTAGGCATCATATCCTTATATCACAGTATCCAACAAAGAAAAAGATAGAAGAGAATAAATGAGCCCTGTCACTCAACAGGAAGGAAAATATTTCCCAAAAGATCCCCATAAGATTTCCTCTCACATCTCATTGGTTAGAATTGAGTTACATAGATCACTGGACAGTAAATGGGTTAGGGAGACCCCTGAGTGGCTTATGCCTCATAATTTATCCTCCTGGCTGGGTACTTTGCTAAAAGTATCCTGTTAGCCAGAAAGAAAGGGAAATTGATGTTGGAGTGAACAGACATCAGTGTCTATTCCAAACATCTTGGGATGTGAGGCTTAAGGACTAAAATTGTGTCACATTTCAACCTGAATTATTGAATTATGATGATGATGATGATAATTAATAATTTTGAGCAGGCCAGTGGTGCAATGGATAATGCATCTGACTGCAGATCAGAAGATAATTGAAGATAATGAATAGTTTTGACTCTGGACCAGGCCTGTCTTAAGAAATTTACTTAATCCTTAAAACAATTCACTACAACTTCACAACATCAAGTGACGGAGGCATTATGATTATTATTATTATTATCATAATTATCATCATATTAGACAAAAGAAAACTGAGGCATCTAGGAACTAAGCAACTTATGCAAAGCCACTTGGCTAGAAAATATGATGTCAAGATTTGAACTCTGAAAATTTGACCTGGAGACGAAGATCTGCTACACTATGTTACCCCAGTATCTTCTTTTTCCAAAATCAAATGAGTTAATAGTATTTTTTTTTTTAAATACTATTTTTTTAAAATAGTGGAGTTTTAAGCACAGGAAACATATTGTTGTTAAAGTATGATTTCTCCCTAGATTGACCTTGAAATTATTGTTGCCATATTTCCAAAAAGAATACATTAATTCCAAAATGTAGATCACTCCCACTAACCTTCTTTCTATTCCTTTTCTATGCACATGAATGACAGGGAACAGGATTAGAAAATCCTCTGTATGAGGAAACACAGAACAATTCAACTAATAATTTCATTTGTCATTAAAGGTGTTTTAAAAATAGATGTCTTTATCTCAATGAAAGCAAGACCATTAAATGAAAAGAAGTCCCTCTGAAGATTGAGAGCTCAATGGCACTAAATTAGTCAATGGATTTAAAATTACAAAGACTTAAAGCCCAGGTAAGATTTTATAGGGTCTTTTATCCAATGCCTGTGGATAGCAGGCCTTGGGAGAAAGACAAAACTCATTTTAAAGAATCATCAGAAATTAAAACTTAAAGAAAAAAAAAGTATTCTCTTGCAACTGTAAAAAAAAGACAGATGACATTGAACACTCTAATGTCATTTTCCGGGAAGAGCACATTAAAAACAGAGAAGAACAAAGTAAACATAGATTAACTCAATTTGAAAGTTAAGTAAACAGAATTTATTCAAATTTAAGAAATCTATATTCTTATTCTTAATGATGTGAACTGTTAGTCATACAGGCAAACTTTTAAAAAATGAGTATAATTCTTGTCTCAACAGTTTCCCTTTAATTAACTCTCTGGTCTAAAGTCAACCAATTGTTTTCAAACGGTGATTAACTTCTGCTCCACTGTGTGAACAGTAACCAAGCTGTGTCTCTACAGCAGCTGTCATTTCATACCTGGAGAGGCAAAGAATATAACTGCCTGCTGGATTGGTGTAATAACTGGAGGAACATAAAAATGAAAATGTCCTTGAAATTTTCAATAGACAGTGTTAAAAACTTCTACTTAGCCACAAAGATGACTTTTTTCCTCCATCTCTACTAGAAAATAATAAGAGAACAGGATTAGCAATATAATCCTACACATTAAATAAAATAAATTTCAAACCTAATGTTAAACAACCAAGTTTACTCAAGTGGCTCTTACTTACACAACAAATAATTCAGCCCAGCTCAGTTATTAGAGTTAAATGGAGAAAAGAAGTTCTCTTTTTTTTTTTTATTTTATTGGCTATGTACCTTCATGGGGTACAAGGCTGACCGTCACTGCTTGTGCCCAAGAGGTGGTGGCCAGATCAATACTGTCAGCATGCCCATTATCACAAATTGTGATTGTACCCCATGTCCCTTACCCAATTAGTTCCCAACTTCCCTCCCCCTCCCCCCTCCCCCACCATGCTCCACAACCCTAGGTATGTTCTCTCCCCCTGTAAGTCCAACACACCACTGTGGTCTTTCTTTCCTTCCTTCTTTCTCTCTTAGCTCCCACTTATGAGTGAGTACATGCGGTATTTATCCCTCTGTGCCTGGCTTATTTCACTGAACACAATTTTCTCCAAGCTCATCCATGTTGCTGCAAATGGCAGAACTTCATTATATTTTACGACAGAGTAGTATTCCATGGTGTATGTATGCCACAGTTTCCTTATCCAGTTGTCCACTGATGGACATTTAGGTTGGTTCCATATCTTGGCTATTGTAAACAGAGCTGCAATGAACATGGAATGCAGGTATCCCTTCAACACGATAATTTCCATTCCTTTGGGTACATGCCCAGAAATGTTATTGCTGGATCATATAGTAGATCTATCTGTAGTTGTTTGAGAAAACTCCATACTGCTTTCCATAGTGGTTGTACTAATTTACATTCCCACCAACAGTGTAAGAGCATTCCCTTCCCTCCACATCTTTGCCAGCGTTTGTTATTCTCTGTCTTTTTGACTATAGCCAATCTAACTGGGGTGAGGTGATATCTCAGTGTGGTTTTAATTTGCATTTCCTTGATGATTAGTGATTTGGGCATTTTTTTAAGGGTCTGTTGTCCATTTGTATGTCTTCCTTAGAAAAATGTCTATTCATCTCCTTTGCTCATTTTATAATTGGGTTATTTGGTTATTTAGTGTGTGATCGTCTGAGTTCCTTGCATATTCTGGATATTAATCCCTTGTTGGATGTATAGTTTGCAAATATTTTCTCCCACTCTAGGTTGTCATTTCACTCTTGGTTGTTTCCTTTGCTGTGCAGAAGCTTTTTAGTTTGATATAATCACATTTGTTTATTTTCTTTCATTGCTTTTGCTTCTGGCCTCTTGTTCATAAAGTCTATGCCCAGTCCTAGTTCCTGAAGTGGTTCCCCTACATTTTTCCCTAGTAGTTTTATAGTTTCTGGTCTTATACTTAAGCCGTTTAGTCCCTTTTGAGTTGATTTTGGTATATGGTGAGAGGTGCAGGTCTAGTTTCATTCTTCTGCATATGCATATCTAATTTTCCCAGCACCACTTATTGAAGAGGCAGTCTTTTCCCCAATCTATGTTTTTGTTGCCTTTGTCACATAGCAATTGGCTGTAAATCTATGGGTTGATTTCTGGGTTCTCTATTCTGTTGCACTGGTCTGAGTGTCTATTTTTATGCCAGTACCATGCTGTTTTGGTTACTATAGCTTTCTAGTATAATTTGAAGCCAGGTAGTGTTATGCCTCTGGCTTTATTTTTTTGGCTCAGGATTGCTTTGCCTATTCAGGATCTTTTGTTGCTCCATATGAATGTTACAAATATTTTTTCTATTTCTGTGAAGAATGTCATTGGTATTTTAAAAGACATTTTCTCAAAGCATCAACTTATTCATTGATGTTAAGCACCTCCATCTGTTCAAGTACTGGACTAGGAATCAAGGATAGAAATGAGGTAGACCTGGATCTTGCAATCAAAGTAACCATAGAATCCACCAAAGATCAAGAAACAAGTCACCCCCTAAAACAGATACAAAATTATGCCCTTAATTGAAGAATCTATGCATTTCATTAGTCATGCATATAACCTCTTCTATCTTACTTTTTCTTGAGTACAGAAAACGACATTTTCATATGCTCATAATATTTTAAGGACTTTAAAAATCACTGAAATCAGGGCTGGCTGGTAAACTCAGTTGGTTAGAGTATAGGGTTATAACACCAAGGCCAAGGGTTCGGATCCATAAACTGGCCAGCCACAAAAGGAAAGGAAGGAAGGAAGGGATGGAGGGAGGGAGGAAGGAAGGAAGGAAGGTCACTGTAATCCTCTTCTTAACATTTTCAGTAGAAAACCTAACAAGATATCCTTACTGATTCTTCTGATATATTGGTTCTACTAAAAACTGAAAAGTACAGATGTTAAATTAGTCCATCAATCATCTGATGTCCATGTGACAGTCAACCTATTATCTGGCAGTTTCTATATAGAGAGAGGTAGCCCAATGTTTGACATTTGATCACTAAAGTATTTCTTTTTTTTTGTTTTTTTTAGGTTTATTTATTTATTTATTTATTTACATTCTATGATGTTGTTGTGGAGTGGCTGGGAGGAGGTGGAGAAAGGAAAGGGGTAGGAAATAGGGTGGGATAAGGAGGAAGGAGGATAGGTAGGGTTGAGGCCAGTTGCACCCCCCTCATTCCTGCATGGGAGACCAGGGGGCTTCCAGTGGTGTCTTGGTCATTGCTGGGCTGGGTGTAGATGTCAGAGGGGTGTGGCTGAAGCGTCCAACCCACCTTAGCCCCAGTTCAGGAGCTGGGGATGTTTCCTGTGGTGGCCAGGTGGTCATCACTGGGCTGGTTGCAGGTGTCAGGAGGGACATGGCTGAGGCCCCTAGCCCTCCCCACTCCCTGGCTTACAGGCCCAGGGACTTCCAGTCCTTCTAGGTTTTATAGGTGTTCTTTGGTGATGTGAGACCTTTACTTGTTACTGTTAAATTTTGTCTCTGGTCTGTGCATATTTTGTTTTTTCTTTCAGTTCTGTGATGGATTATTCACTATTCCCACCACTTAAACTCTGAACTAGAACTAATTTGTTGTCCTTTGCTTACTTTTAAAATGGGCAGACTTCCTGTGGGGACCAGTATCTGAGCTGTGTGGTTGAGCTAAATTGCTACTTTGCTGCTGATTCCCTAGGGAAGGCTTTTTGTGCAGCTCAGATTTTAATGGTTGACTTTATAGGTACTTCCAGGTCTTCTGAGGTCTGGTACACCTGTGTTGTGTAGAAACTCTGGGCTGGACCTGAGTCTTTTCAGCAAATTGCACCCCCTCCTGTTCTATATTCCTTACCAGTCTCCTCTGAGTGGTCCTGCACTGATTGGAGGGCAGATCAGCTGTCCTTGCTGTGCCCAAATGTTAATCCGGTGGCCCATCACCCCACTGCCTGCATTCCAAACACTTCCCATGGGACAGGCCATGTGCTGGTCCCTGTGATGACTCACTGGCCTCTGAGTGGCTCCTTTTTCCAGTTATTGTGGCTCTTCTCTTTTATGTGGGTCCACAGGAACCCTATTAGTGGTCTTGCTGGCCTGGAGTCCACCAAGGCCCTCTTCTCCCCAGCCACCTCCATGCAACTTCATCTGAAGGGCACAGCTGTGGCTTTTGTCAGCCTCTGCTCTGTGTGCTCAGCAGCTCCAGCCTGGAAGTGTCTGGGGCTTGAAATGGTCAGAGCTGTCCTTTCTTTCTCTCATCATGGCTTCTCCTGCTTTTGTGCAATCCATAGGTCTCTCTTCCTCTTACCCTGATCTCTAGCAGCCCCAGCTTGGCTGTCATTGCTTTGCTTTTTAATAGTTGTGAATTTATTGCTTTGTGGGAGAGAGTGATGCTGGGGACTGTCTATTCTACCATCTTGGAAGCCCCCTCTGTTTGATTAAGTATTCTGTTGGAGGCAAATCAGTTGCCCATGCTGTGCTTTAATATTCCCCCAAGAGGCCAGCCTCCACCCACACTCCAAAACCTTCATGTGGTATGGGCCATGCATAGGTCCCTTACAATGATTCACCAGCTTCTGGGTGGCTCCTATCTTAATCAGCTGTAGCCCTTCACTCTTAGTGGTTCCACAGGAACCCTTCCAATTGTCTCACTAGTCTGAGGGCTGGTATTGTGTACTCTGAGGCCCTCTTCTCCCCTGCAGAATCCAAGCAACTTCATGCAAAGGGCTTGGCTGTAGCTTTTGCTGGCTCCCACTCTGCATGCTCCCTGGGCTGGCCCTGAAGCTGCTGGGGCCTAAACGGTTGGAATGGTGCCTCCTTTCTCTCACTGCAGCTTCTCCCACCTTCAGGAACTCTGTGAATATCTCCTCCTCTTCCTCCAAGCTACAGCAGTCCCAGGTTGGCTGTCTTTTCTTTTTAATAGTTGTAACTTGATCAGTTGTGGAAGAAAGAGGGTGACACTGGGGACCATCTATTCTGCCATCTTAATGATGTCCTCTTTCCGTTTTTTTCTATGGCACAATTTTCAGCATAAGTAGTTGGCTAATACAGGAAAGTACTTTGACATGAAATTATAGGGTTGCTTGGGCCTTCATGTTTCTCAGAACTCCATAGATGTATTTCTGTGTTGAAAGCAAGTTCACATTCAAATAGAAAATACAGCATCCTCATTTAATGTGGCAGACTAAATAATGGCCCCCCTCCTAAATCCCCAAACCTGTGAATATGTTACCTTACGTGGCAAAATGGACTGTTCAGATATGATTAAATTGAGCATCTTGAGATGGGATGATTATCCTGGGTTTTCTAAGTAGGCCCGTTGCAATCCCTATAAGAGGAAGGCAGGAGGATCAGAGAGTCAGAGAAGGAAATGTGACAACAGAAGCAGAGAAAGAGACTGTAAAATGCTATGCTGCTGGCTTTAAAGACAGAGAAGTTTGTGGGGGTGAGCCAAAGAAGGCAGACTCTAGAAGCTAGAAAAGTCAAGGAAACAGATTCTCCCCCCAAGCCTCCAGAAAGAATGCATTTTTTGATTTTAGCCTCATAGGACACATTTCAGACTTCTGACTTCCAGAACTTTAAGAAAATTAATTTGTGTTACATAAGCCACTAAACTTGTGATATTTTGTTGTGACAGAAATAGGAAATTAACACACTAAATTGTAGAAGCACTCACTTTGGGTCTTTCAAAACTCCCATATATTATGGGCTCATCAGAACTCTATGCCCATTGGGGCATCACAGATGCACTATACAAACAGGGCTGTAAGAAATGGTAGACACATCGTTTGCCTATCTCCTCTGCTTATACACATGTTGCGTAGTCCCATTGAACTACACGTACAAAAACACAAGTTCAAAGAAAAAGTTAAGGATTTCCAGACAGCAGCAACAGAAACTTAAACCAAGCATGAGGGTGCTCTCTGAACACAGGGCCCAGTGCAAATGCACAGGTTGCTCATCTGTGAAGCCAGCCCTTCCTAGAAGCAATAGTCTCCAAAAGTAAAGCAATTTGGTAAGAGATGAGAAAAATACAGTACTAATTGCAGTACTTGCCAGTACTCAAATCTGGTTTTTAAATCCAAGTTTTCCCATTATTCTTCCAAACACCTACACAATTTTTAGGTTTGAAGTCCAGAAATATCTATTTTTTTAAAGCTCTATAATTGATTCTGATGATTGCTACTATTGAGAAACACTGAGAAACTCCGTTATTTCAACGTTTCAGAAAACCAAGAAGTACAAGTAGAAAAGAGGCCAAGAGCAGTACTTCTGCGAAGCATTTTCAACAGCCACCCAAATATCTACTGAAGCCGATATATAACACAAACGGGTGTGCTGAGGTCTAAATATTTCTTTCTTCATAAGGAATTGAATGTTGAAGTTCAAGGTGACGTAAGAAAAAATAAACAAAATCTAAGAGAAAAAGAAAGTCCTCCTGAAGTCTCAAAGAGTGAATGAAGCTCTGAACCAGATTTAGTTTAGGAACCAAAAGAATATTTTGGAAAACTTATGATAACTTCAGTAGAATGCAATGAAACTTAGCCAACAAGGCCCAGGAGTCTTAGGAAAACAAAGCAAATTTAGAAATGGAAGGAGAGTTAGATCAGGCACAAAGACAACAAAGTAGGATTTAAAGGGATATAAGTAAGATCAAGAAATGTTTCAGGAAACCAAAATTATAATAGCTTAACCAAAAAATCTGCATAATACTTTTTAAAGAGCATAATTGGTAATAAAGAAATAAAATAAGAATGATATGAGAATACATTAGCTGTAGAGTCAGAGAATAAATTAGAATCAACCCAACAATTATGGGTATTTTCAAGAAATTTGAAATCAAAGTAACAACCAAGACATAGTTTAAAAAAAAAAAAAAAAAAAAAAGAAGAGGTAATCTAAGAAAAATAATAAAAGATACCCTTTTTTAGAACCACTGAGCTAAGTTTTTTAAAAGTAACACCATCAAGGGGAAAAAAATCTTACATAAAGGCAGGAAAAAAAACTAAAAAGATTAACCACTAAGGAACAAAAACCAGATGAACTATGATGTCTCTAATATACATAAAATTTTCAGGGAAATAGAACTGTGACCTACTAATTAGGCCCCGTCAAAATGTCATTCACTTTTGAAAACAACAGAAAGACATTCTCAGATACACAAGGGCTCAAAACTATAACATCTCTGTGCCCTTCTTGAAAATATCTCCTACAACATACTAAAGATTTCAAATGTTAATCAATATCAAGAGTTCAAAAATGGCAAAGTTAGGATATAAAGACACAAATGGTGTATGTTGAGAACAGTTTAACAAAGTTAAATTTAAATAATTGTTGTTAGTTGAAGTAAAAAGTTGAATGCAAATGTCAAAAATGATCATAGTAAGAAGAGATGTAAAAGGTAGCATATATTCAGTTAAGAATGGTTATCTGAGTTGCAACCCTCAGATTGTATTAATATTGATGAAGAATACAGCTTTCAATTACTGGAGAAGATAAAACTAAAGGAAACAATCACATTTTATAAGACTAAGAAAATATAAAACAAGATGAAGGAGTTAAGATAAAATATTTGAGTATAATACAAAAAGCTAAATTCATCTATTAAAGTAGAGATTCTCAAATTGGATTAAGAGACATAATCTAAATGTATCATGCTTCCAAGAGACCTACCTAAAATAAACTGGCATGAAAATGTTTTAAAAAGATAGACAGAGATTTATCAAATTGAGAACAGACTGCCTGCAACCACAGATTTAATAGGATCAAGAATTGACTGTCTACACTAACATAACTTTACTATTCCAGTAAATTCTTGCCCAGGAAAATAAAGTTTCAAATAACATTACTGTTTGTTTCATGAACTCCTTAAAAATCCATTTATCCAAATAACAGACTGCTCAACTTGCCAACTCCTCAGGCATTATTAGTCTGAATAGCCTTCTTCCCAGGAAAATAGCTGTCATAAATGGGCAATCTTCTCCATTATCAAACAAATGTCCATTCATCAAGACCTGCTTTAAAACACTCATCTTTCTGTGTTTACAAATCCTAAACTAATACCAAAAACTTTGCACAATTCTACTCAGATCCCTGCATTTAAAGACCTACCTTAAAACAAACCTCAAAACTCACTAAATATTCATCCATAGGTGGTATTCTCCCTTACTGAAGTAAGTAAAGTTCACATTGCCTTAACAATGTGTTTTAGGATTTTTTTTCAGAGTCAGAAGTAAATAAAACAAACTCAAAAAGTTAACGTCCATTTCCAGATAAACTTATGATAATTTAAAAACTAAGTTGGATGTTACTTTATGTTAATAAAAAGATATCATCCACAATAAAGGTACAACAATCATAAACCTCCAAGTGCTAAGTAACATGATGTCAAACATAAATAAAGTTTAAATTGTTAAAAGTGTGGAAAGAAATTGATAGAAATAAAACTGCAGTGGGAGAACTTAGTTGCCTTGGGTTGAATGTCCCTGCAAAACCTAATCCCCACTGTAACTGGTGAGGATGGGAAATCCTATTATGGCGACTGAAAGGTGGAGCCTTGAAGAGGTGATTAGATTGTAGGACCATACCTTAGTGAATAGATTAAAAATGGTGGTCATGGGCGTGATATAGAGTGTTTTCAAAGGAGGGTGAATGAAAAGGTTGGTGTCTCTCTCTGCTCCACCATTTTCACAATGTGACACCCTGCCATCACTGAAGTCACCACCAAAGAAAGCCTTCACCAGATGTGTTCCCTGGATTTTGGACTTTCAGCCTCTGAAACTGCAAGCAATAAATTTCATTTTCTTACAAAGTACCCAGTTGCAAGTATTTTGTTATAAGCAACAGAAACGGACAAATACATTAACCTTTGACAGATCAAGTAGCCAAAAAATATAAAGGAAGATAAATGGCAGAAAAAATGCAAATAAAAAAAGGAGGAATGATATTTCAGACAAAATCAATTTTAAGGGAAAAAGCAATAAACTCATAGGTATCATTTCTTGTTAAAAATTAGAATAATTCAATTAATTTTAATTTATACCTATAGATTAAATTCTGTAGCCTAAAAAGGAAAATACCTTTCCAAGTGTATTTGGAACAATGATTTGTTATAAAAAATTGGTAATATATTACTCCATAATAGAGAAATCATCAATTCCTAAAGCAAGTGCTATTCAAGCCACAGTTGCTGATCATAGTGCCATAGAGCAAAAAATTAATAACTTATTGTAACTAATCAAAATGAAAATGTAAAACATTCACCTACATAGTTATTGGTTTAAAGAGGAAATTAAAACAATTACATCTCATGCAGAAAAAAATTAAGAGAACTACTTATTCAAAGCTTATGGGTTATAGCCAAAGCTATTTTCATCCTAATAATAGCTTACTATTTTTCAAGAATGGTGCTAAGCATATTATATGCATTTCCTTATTTAATTTTAACATCTATTTGAGGAAAGTATCATTATTATCTTCATACATGCAGAGACTGAGGCTTAGAAAGCATAAACTAGTAAAATAAAATTGAATTTATATTCAGAAATCTATTACATATTATGTCATGTAGATCAAAGTAGAAAAACCATATGTATAACCATTGCAATAGATGCCAAAAAATACAATAAATAAGTACCATTTAGATTTTAAAATTTTACAGCAACTTTATAAACTAGAAATAGCAATCTTTGTTGGTATTACTAGAATATATTACATACCTAAAGACAAGGGCAACATCATACTTAAAAGTTGCTACACACTGAATATTTATGTCTCCCAAAATTCCTATGTTGAAATCCTCATCCCTGATATGGTAGTACTTGGAGGTGGGACCTTTGGGAGGTGATTAGGTCATGGAGGAAGAGCCATTATAAATGGGATTAGTGCCTTTATAAAAGAGGTTCCTTGTGCCTTTCATCATGTGAGGACACAACAAAACCCATTTATGAACTAGGAAGCAGGCCCTCATCAAACACGGAATCTGTCAGCACCTTGATTTTGGACTTTCCAGCCTCCAGAGCCATGAGAAAAAAAAATTGTTTTTAATTAGCATATTCATCATTACAAATCGCAATCTTTCTCCATGCCGTCCACCCAACCTGTCACTCCCCAACTCCCCTCCCTCCCAACCCCCACCTCTATATCATTAGCTTTGTTCTCTCCTTCTGAAAGTGAGAAACAAATTTTTGTTGTTTATGAGTCACCCATTCTATGGTAGTTTGTTACAGAGTCCAAACAGACTAAGAAGAAAGTGAAACCCAAGAGAAGTATTTCCCAAAGTATATTTCATAAAATGCTTTTCTGAAAAGTCCCAAGGATTTTACACTCATATAAGTTTGGAAAATTTGCATGCCATAAACCTTTCTTCTGCATGTCACAATATATATATATGAGCCTATTTATGATTCTGGAAATTTTGGCAGTTTCAGAAAAGTAAACTTTGTCTAACCTTGTGTTTCTTTAACTTACTTGACCACAAAACACTTGTCACAAATATTTCCTATTAATATTCTACAGAGAAAAGCATTCTCATTAAACTAGGAAGCCAAACAAGGATACCTATAATCATTTCATTTCACAATATTCTAAATCTGTGGCCCACAAGATGAAATAAAACAGAAATAAGTCAGGTCATATAACACGAATATCTTGTTAAACATGCACATAAAAATGACTTGCAGAAAATACACCAGAATTTTAATAGTGGATTTCTCTGTGTGATCAAATAACAGCTGATTTAATTATCCCCTTTACATTCTCTGTATTCACTATAATAAGCATGTGTTATTTTGTAATAAAACTATT
Source organism: Cynocephalus volans (assembly GCF_027409185.1). NCBI lineage: Eukaryota > Metazoa > Chordata > Mammalia > Dermoptera > Cynocephalidae > Cynocephalus > Cynocephalus volans. The sequence goes on from NC_084468.1 coordinate 57,458,373, forward strand.
ATTTTATTAAAACATGTTGAGATTTTGTTCAAAGCATATAGGAAGAGAGGTTTCTCAAAATGAACTATGAGATTCAAAAGTAGATATGGTCTATAAAATACTGATAAAACCAATGTTAAGTACTTATTAGGCTCTCAACTGAAACCTGTTCAACTGGTCTCTTATTCTAAGTTCATTTGGTGTGCAAAAGTGAGAACAAACAATTGTATTATCAGCAAAGAGAAGATAATTACAAGCAATAGAAGAAACAACATGACACAAACAATCAAGAACTAACCTAAGAAGAAAAACAAATAAAATCAGCCAAAAAGGAGCTAAGATCTCAGCAAAGAACAAATCTGATTAGTCAAATGATTGAAAATTTCCAAAAGAAAAAAGAAAAAAAAAACATAAAAGGATAATATCTGAAAAGACAAAAAACAAAACATGTGCCAAATTTGATGCCTAATATGTTTCTATTTTCATTCATTTTTGCTTTGTTTCTTTTTGTATTGCCAAGTGGAACTTTGTTGGCACTCCAACCATAGAAATATTGATTCCTTTTCTCTAAATCAGTGCAAAACTGGAGGTGGAGATTGTTAATTGGTAAGTCAATTCCAAAATTAATAAACTGTTTAGTTACTTACAACTAAGTGACAAGTCAGAATGAAAGATGGAGTGGAGTAAGGGAGATGATTTATTTTATAAAAGAAAATAACTAACAACATAAACTTTGTATTTAGTGAGTTAAAATTGACTTTCAGGTGGAAAAAAATAATCCTTAAAAAATCTAGAAAAAAAAATGTTAAGGAAATGTAAGTACTGGCAAAACTGTAAGTCAAATGGGCATTTTTCTGTCTCCATTTTGTCTGAGACCCAAAAGATCTAGGACAAAATAATAGATAGCAAGTATATCCACATTCCAAATCAGTCTAGATCAACTATGTAGAAATTACAAGAGAGTTGAAAGATTTTTCAAACCTTAACACTTTAACCCCCTAAAATGTATAAAAAGAGTTCAAGTTAAACCAGGAAATAAGAAGATATTTTCCTTGGTTAAAAATAATAATTTCTGCAGCATTTTTCTTCCACGATCTCTCACCCCACAGGGAAATGAAGAAGGGGCTTTGAGCACCTCTTGGAGAATTTGACATTTGCCCCTAAAGTTTAAGAAGACACAAAGGTTTAGTGTTTGACACACCTCTGCGACATGTTAGGGCAAAGACTACCGCAATAACACAACCATAGGGAGCTACAGGAATTTGCTGCTCCTGTCATACAAAGAAAGAAGACTTTCTATGGCATTCTAGTAATTTCACTCTGCTGCTCTATCTCCATGTTTATCCATCAGTTGATCTTCAACTATCCTATCCTATCCTCCTTTTCACTTACATTCAGCTTACCTTACCCACGTTTAATTCAATTTTCGGCCTCTTCCACACCCAGGCTTTTGCTGAAGGTATTTCATGTGAACAGAAGTTCTCTTCTGTCATCCTCTATGCCAATTCCTGGCTGCCATTTTGCTCACCCATCCAGTAAAGATTGAACTTGTTTTCCAATTGGAATGTTAAAAATTCAAGCAATGATCCTTTAAAGGCTAAAGATATCATTTACATTCATCAAGTGGTTCTCCCAAGGCTTCTCATTGAAACAAATGACATTTTCCACTGAAGGAGATAGACCTTTTTCCCTACACAAAATATGAAATGGCTCTGATTTTATACCAATATCAAGTTCTACCTCTCCATTGGATCATGGTTCAAACAAAACTGGGCCACATACTAAAGAAAAAAATTTAAAAAGTACCTCATCCTATTCTCTTTCCTTATTTCAATTTCTCAAATAACCTTGTCTGTAAAGTGAAAGAAAACTGGTAACAGTGCCCCAAAATTCAAAGATAAGTAAATGGATTATGTAAAACACACTCTTTTGTCCTTATGGCTTAATGTTGTCCAATATCATGAGAAGAAGGAATCAGAAAGGAACTGGTTTCTGACAAAATTTTACTTCAACTAATTTACACAAAGGAACTACATTGAAGAATCAATGAGAACTGCAGATCTATTAAAACAATAAATATAAATTAGGAATATACATGTCAAAAACACCAATTGAGATGGCATACAGGTTGTTTATTTGTTTTTTAACCACAAAGGTCTCATGATCGGAATTTCAGTTGCCAAACCAGTAATATGACTGCAAAACAGAACTGCCAGAAACCTTTCATAACTGAATTTTAGCATCACACAGATTGTCATGTGAGACAATAGAGCTTCAGAAACTTCTATTTTTCCACAAACCTACGAATTTACCATTCTACAGTATAGCTTCAATAGCCATGAATTTGATACATTAATCATTCCAGAAACACAATGCCACGCTTCACAGAAAAAAAAAAAAATGCCAAAATGTGTAAATATTTAACACACTGTAACAGAACTGCCTACATTTCTCCCCTTGTCAAAGGTTCAAAATAATTTAAAAGCATTCTATATTCAGGAGACCAAAAGGATTAACAAATAAATCTCTTTAACCACTATTGCATTTACAACAAAATTTATAGGGGTAAGTTCATTCAAAAACAAAAATAATTTTAAAACACTTCCAAAAATAAATAAATAAATAAAAACACTTCATCTCTAAGGAATTACAGCAACCAGTAATTTTTTTTTTTAATTTTATTTTGTCGATATACATTGTGGCTGATTATTGCTCCCCATCACCAAAACCTCCCTCCCTTCTCCCTCCAACAACCAGTAATATTAAATGAGAGAAGAAAGGAGGACCAGAAGCCCCATGAATAAACAGAATAATGAAGTGTGCACAGAATGGAACCTTAGGCCATCCATCCTGCCTCTATTGCTGCCTCGAGATACCCATGAGTTGGTGACTGGCAGCTAGAGCTCTGAGTCTGTCTGCCACTGTGGCCTCATGTCCCCACAGTCTTGCCTGCCTGCACAAACAGTGGCAGGGAAAAGGCATCTGCCTCATGCCCACAGCCCAAATTAGTGGATTCTCCTTGCATCTAGAAGCCTAGAAGCAAGCAAATCTGAAAAATGTGGTTTTAAGCTTTTCATCCCTGGTAGGTGGATAGCAGGGGTTAGGACTGATATCCAGCATAACTCCTTTCTCTGGCTTCTCAACATCCATATATACTATTTGATATGAAATTAAAGTTCCAAATAATAATTGTAAAAGAGATCTCTCTCTACCTAGAATAATACAAATATTCCTTATAGAAACACAAAAGAGCTCACCATTTCCCCAAAAAACAAATCCAAATACTTTCAGTCATTGGATTTATCTCTATGTTTGGGTGACTTTTCTTCCTGTTATAGTTCAGTCAAATCTTGCTTTGATATCCTGTCACCTAAAGACTAAACCATAAATTTATACTACCCCAACTCACTATATATAAAGTAATAAAAGAGAGGGATGAAGGAAGCATGTTTATTAATATATTTCTATATACACACACACACTCATGACTATACATGTGAAACTAGTTATAAGGCATATCTGGAATTTACAATTTTCTTCTCAACTACACATTCCATTTTCCCCTTGCTCTCAACCAGCTCTTAGCTAGAATGTGTTTTATACCTGGTGGGGACATGCAAATCTTCAAACTTGAGATGTCTCAGCCATGAGTGGCCTGCCAGTATTGTGTTGTGACAATTTTTCACTAACTATTCTATTAGGCAGGGTAGCATTGGAGGTACTTCAGAGGACACCTTGAGTTTCAGGCATATGCAGGTACTTCAAAACTTTGTTCATGGAAAGATTCACATTATCTTCTGTATTAGTCCGCTTGTGTTGCTATAACAGAAATACCTGAGACTGGGTAATTTATAAAGAAGAGAGGTTTATTTGGCTCACAATTCTGGGACAGCTTCATCTGTCACAGGCCTCAGGCTACTTCTACTCATGGTGGGAAGCGGCAGGCAGCCGGCGGGTACAAACAGATCACATGGCGAGAGGAAGCAAGAGAGAGAGAGAGAGGGGAGGTGCCAGGGTCTTTTAAACAACCAGCTCTTGTAGAAACTAATAGAATGAGATCACTCAGGACTCCCACCCCCCAGGGAGAGCATTAATCCATTCATGAGGGATCCGCCCCCATGACTCAAATAGCTTCCTACACTGTCACATTGGGAATCAGATTTCCACATGAGTTTTGGGGGGACGACACATCCAGACTCTATCATCATTTAATCCTATTTTTTCATGAACTTTTTGAAATGCCCTCATATTTCTCCTTGCCTTCACAGTGTAACAAACATCCAATAATCCCATGATAGTCAGGATCAATCACTTAAACATAGTGACTCTTTTTTTGGTTGTTTTTTCAGTATCATGAAAGTCCAAAATGACCAAGTGACTACCTCAATATTCCAGTTAAGTTAAATCATTTCTTGTGTTCCCTGGTGGAAACATGCATCCATAATAAGACCTCTAAACCACTAAAGTTCAAATTTAAGGTTTCTGGGACATTTGTTAGGTGCAAAATGCCCAGGCATTTTGTGTTTGTTCAGATAAAATCTATTTCAAGATGGGAATCTCAGGTTGCAGAATGGCTTCTCTCCCATGATCAGGCATTCAGTTTTTCTCAGATCACAATAATAAGCCAGAAACTGATTTGCACAATGAGAATAGTTATTTGCAAAAGGAAGTGTGATGGTTGGTTTTATGCGTCAACCTGCTAGGCTATAGGACCCAGTTACTCAATCAAATACTAATCTAGGTGTTGTAGTGGAGGTATTTTGTAGATGTGGTTAACATCTACAAACAGTTGACTTTAAGAAAGTAGGTTATCCTCGATAAAGTGGGTGGACATGATTCAATCAGATAAAAAACATTTAGAGCAAAACTGAGGTTTCTGTTAGGAAAAGAAATTCTGCGCAGGATGGCAGCATCATTTCTTGCCTGAGAGTTTCCAGCCTGCCAGCCTGCCCTATAAATTTTAGACTTGCCAGCTCCCACAATCACGTAAGCCAGTTCCTTGAGTTAACTTTATCTATCTATTGATCCGTCCTATTGGTTCTGTTTCTCTGGAGAACCGTAACTGATACACAGGCCACGACTTTCTTCAAAATCCAAGGGGACCACAGGCAATTCTCTACACAGAATCTTCTTCTGTCATTTAGGTCCCTTGGATGAATAGGTCATAAGGTTAAGTGGGAGAGATTCTGGGAGAACTGATTGCATTGTAGCCTGGAGCAGCTAGAGAACTATTTCTTGTTTTGGACCACACTCAGAATTGGCAACTTAATGGGATTACTAGGTCATAGTGGAGCACCAAAGTATGGTATATGTTGCCTCCAAGATCTAAAAAGCCTATCAAGTATTGTGAATGAGTGTGTGTGTGTGTGTGTGTGTGTGTGTGTGTGTGTGTGTGTGTGTGTGTTAGGAATTACAAAGTACATCAACTTGTCTTTTGCTTTGAATAGGGATATCTTAACATGTCCCACACTGCTGAATTCCCAAAAACTTCACTGAAGAGGCAGATCTCTAAATTTACACAAAGTTTATCTCTCATCCTACAAACATACTGTTACCAGATTCAAGGGGTCCATCTCTCAGTGAGCATAACTGAATGAATGCAACCAAGACCAGAAGTCTGAATGGGAAGATTTATTACTTGTAACAAGTAATGGAATACACTGGGGATAAAACCCAAAGCCGTGTCTCTCTGAAAAAAGGAAAGGTGATATCTTATATAGACTAGATCCCAGCCAGCTCCCTACCCAGGTTCCCTTTTAGGTCCTCTTATGCAAACGAAGATGCAAACTTGTTCAGTTTGGATTGGATGACTGTGGAACACAGTTCACTTGTCAGTTCTTGAAGCCTGCTTTGCATTGGATCCAGAAAAGAGCCCTGGAAACTTGTCTATGGCCAGGAGTTTCATTGTTGCTTTTTGGAACATGCTGTTCCTTGAATCCAGCCTTTCTGAAAAACAAATTTAAACATAAACATGTGTGAGCTATAGATAATGCTATTTGCTTGGTCCTCAGCACAAGGCCTTTCATTGCTCTAGCTCACATTCCCTTTCCCTATGTTGGTCTCAGTTGGTCTTATAAAGACAAGTAGGGTACTGCTATCAATGTGTGGCTGACTTACACGTGCTGGTCTGTAAACTCTTTGTTACTGGTCTTCAATGAGTACAGAAATTGAAAGTAAGTACTTAGAAATGTTTAGAGTAATTTGGTAGAATCTAATAATATAGTTAAATTTGTATTTTGCCTTTTTAATTTATTTTTTAACTTATCTGTATTGTGATTTACAAAACTGTTGGTCTGGATAGATTTGAAATTTTAAAAAACTGATCTATCATCCTCAATTGTTTGAGAAACACTGACCTGGGATACCTGCTACTTTCTGTTCATCAAGTACTACCAGGTCAATGCCATCAATACGGTGGACCAATATGCTATCCTATAGGGTGATAAAATAATCAGATGCTCTATGGAGTACATTATGACAAAGAGCCAAAGAGATGACCCAGCCCTGAAGTAAGATGTGCACCCTGTTGTCATCAAGTTAATAGCAAACTGCTCTGGTGCTGCCTGTTTTGGAGGAAGGAGAGAAAAAGTACTGACCAGAATTACAGCTACATACAAAGTGCCAGGGACTGTGTGACTGACTCTAGCAAAGAGACCACTTGATTAAGTTTAAAATAATGTGCTGTCATTCTCTAAAATCTGTCTATATCTATCCCATCTTTGGTGGTGGCACTAATCTCTGCTATTATCTCCCCCAGAGCTCAGTACTGCTTTTGATTTACTACTCTAAAAGGGATGAGAGGTACCAATAGTCTTTATTTAACTTTTAATACCAAAATAGCCCTTAATCCATCCATCAACTAATCTTCAAAAAGCCCACTCTGACCTGAGGACTACAGTGGTTTTCTGCACTTCTAGGGATTATCATCATTTCGGAGTCACTGATCAATAATCCTCAAAAGAACTAGTTTTTTTCCTTTATCCAGTATTTGAATGTCATGGCAAATGGCAAATCACTTGGGGAACACTAGGAGAAAGGCTTACTTAGCACACTTATTAGACCACTGCAAGTAATTTTCCAAAAGACCCCAGCTACCGCTTGAGTCAAGAGGTTGTGGGCTTGAGAACTCTCTCAGATTTGGGGTTTGGATGAGGGGCCTTGACTCTACATTATGTTACCTCAAGTCAGTTTCCATTCACCATATCTAAAAATTATTTATTTTAGTTATAAAGATCACATAGGACTCTAATAACCTACCCATCTGATTCAATATGGAAACCATATAAGTTAGCCGCCCAAAGATCCCAGCAGTCAAACCATTCTGATTATTTCTCTCACTCTGCTCTCTATTAGGGTAAAAAAAAATTCTTCTTGCTTTTGGTGGTTATCACTTAAATTCTGACCCTCTAGGATCCTATCACAGCCATTGAAATCAAAGATTTCAATAACAGCATCTTCCAACTTTATCACCAATCTACAGAGGATATCCAGTTATAGACTGAACTGTGACTCCCAAAGTTCTTATTTTGACTCCCTAACCCCCAGTACCTCAGAATGTGACTATATTTGAAGAAAGGTGGGTAAGCTAAAATGAGGCCATTAAGATTGGCCTTAATCCAATCTGACCAGTGTCCTCAAAAGTAGTAGAAATTTGACAAAACAAGGAGACGACTTTTTCAAGATGGCGGCGGCTGCGGCGGCTGGCGCGGAGTAGCTGAGGTGGAAAAGGCGGCCACTGGGCCTCAGGCAGCCGGGAAACTTGTGGGCCTTCCTCTCGCCATCTCTTAAGGGAGGACTGCTGCTGCTGACCGGTCGTGAGGGGTGACCGCCACTTTGCCCCCGGCAGGAGAGGCTGCCTCATTTACAGGCAACAGCTTTGAAGTGTGGAGCAGGAAAAGAACTGTTTCTTAGCTGCAAAAGCAAGTCTCGAAACAGGGAACACGGCGCCAGGGCTGCTGTGGATGCAGCCAGGATCCCGAAGGCCGGGGCGCGCTGAAGGCGGCCAGCTGCCCTATTCAGGATTCGAGGTTTCAGGCCAGCATTAAAGAAGATTCCTGGGAGCACCCGAGCCGCGCCGCGACTGAACAGCCTGAGGCGGCAGCAGCCGAGAACTGGGAAAGGCGGCAAACCAGAGACAGAGAGCGAGCACCCGACCTGGCACAGCACTGTGAGTGACCCCTGGCACAGCTCTGTTCGGGGGGTGGATGCCCACACGGCTCCCGCCTGCACCACCAGGCCACTGACCAGCCGGTGCGGCCTCCATTTTCCCAGGTGCGGGCAGCTCCGCCCTGCTCAGCCATCACTGAGCCTTCCCACTTGCTGGCCTGGCGCCAGGCTTTCCGGAACCTGCGGACCGGCCTTCACTCCCACTCCCTCGGTGGTTCTCTGGCGGGGCTGGTGGCGGGGGGCGTCCCGGACCAGTGTCGGGAGGACAAGGGAGTACGGGCAGGCCGACTGTCACTCCATCATACCCTGGACTCCGGACCCAGGTAAACTCCCTGTTACTGGGAGGCAGATACCATCTCTGCGGCCACCAGTTTGGAAAAAAGCCTAACGAATTTCTGGTTGGGAATAGTGTGGTAGGAGAGTTCCCAGGTCTGCTTGAACCTGCCGGAGACCAGGCTGCAGGTGGGCGCTAGACTCGGTTTATACTGGGGGGATACAAAGGTGAACAAGACCCGAGAAAGATCTACATAGTGCTACAAAGGCACCCAGAGAGACCGGTCGTCTGTGCCCAGCAGAAACCTGGTAGACTTCTTGGGCGAGGCGGTGCCGAGCAGGGTCTTGAAGGCCCAGCTGATAGACGAGGGGTGCAGAAGACACGCCCCAGCCCAGCACAGTGCACACAGAGTGGGGAGAGGTGCGGCCAGGGAGGTGGAGACTCGACAAAAACCACACACCCGGTGGGGTCGCTACTGCACGATCTAACAGCCTGGGCCAGAGCACACGGAACAGGGAGAAGTCCTGTACAGGAAGTGAAAGCTCAACAGAGATCACACACCCTGTGGTACGTGATCCACCAGCCCAGCAGAGTCCAAGCTGACCAGAAAGGTGACTCCCCGGAGAAGCCCAAGACCCGAGGCAACCACACACACAAGGCACTAGAGGCCAACTGAGCAGTCACGGAGGGAGCCATACGAAATTGGCAACCACAGCAACATCCTAGTTAGTCATTAGTCTCAAACCGGTGGACTGTGAAACCCCCGGCCACAATGAATAAACACCAAAAAAAAGACACCAGAAATACAAAAAATCAAGAAAGTACACCACCAAAAGTTAATAAATCTCAAACTCTAGATCCTATAGAACAAGAAGCCCTTGAAATGACTGACAAGGAATTTCGAGTGATAATTCTAAGGAAACTGAATGAGATACAAGAAAACTCAGCTAGACATCATGATGAAATGAGGAAAAGTATACAGGATCTGAAAGAGGAAATGTACAAGGAAATCAATGTCCGGAAAAAAAATGTAGCAGAACTTGCTGAACTGAAGAAGTTATTCAACGAAATAAAAAACACAACGGAGAGTTTAACCAGCAGGCTTGTCGAAGTTGAAGAGAGAACCTCTGAACTTGAAGATGGGCTGTTTGAAATAACACAAGCAGACAAAAAGAAAGAAAAAAGAATCAAGGACATTGAAGAAAATCTGAGAGAGATATCAGACAACCATAAGCGATCAAATATCCGAGTCATGGGTATTCCAGAAGGGGAGGAAAATGGAGATTCCATTGAAAACATATTCAACAAAATAGTGGCAGAAAACTTCCCAGGTATAGGAAAAATCACAGATCTTCAGATCCAGGAAGCTCAACGATCTCCAAATGTATTCAACCCAAAAAGACCTTCTCCAAGACATGTCATAGTCAAATTGGCAAAACTCAGAGACAAAGAGAGAATCTTAAAAGCTGCAAGAGAGAAGCATCAAATCACCTATAAGGGAGCCCCAATCAGGTTAACATCAGACTTTTCATCACAAACCCTAAAAGCTAGAAAGGAATGGGATGATATATTCAAAATACTAAAAGACAAAGATTGCCAGCCAAGAATACTCTACCCTGCAAGGCTATCCTTCCTAAATGAAGGGCAAATACTATATTTCTCAGACAAACAAAAACTGCGGGAGTTCACTACCACACGACCACCCTTACAAGAAATCCTCAAGGGAGTACTGGGGTTGGTTCCTGAAAAATAACTACCACTGCCATAAAGACCCAAGAAAAATCTAAACCCGCTAGTATAATAAAAATGGCATTCATGAAGAGAAAACAAGCTAACAAAAACACTATCTACAACCTAAGGAACCAACAAACACAGAAACCAAACAGTAAATCAGAAAGCAAGGAACAAAAGACACCTAAGACAACCAAACAACCAATAAAATGCTAGGAATAAATCAACACCTTTCAATAACAACTCTTAATGTAAAAGGCTTAAATTCCCCAATTAAAAGACACAGACTGGCTGATTGGATCAAAAAGCAGGACCCAACTATATGCTGCCTACAAGAGACCCACCTCACCCATAAAGATTCACACAGACTAAGAGTGAAAGGATGGAAAAAGATTTACCATGCAAACAGAAAAGAAAAACGAGCTGGAGTAGCTATTCTTATATCTGACAAAATAGACTTTAAACTAAAAACCATAAAAAGAGACAATGAGGGACACTACTTAATGATAAAAGGACTGATCCATCAAGAAGACATAACAATCATAAATATGTGTGCACCCAATGTTGGAGCAGCCAGATTTATAAAACAAACTCTATTAGACCTAAAGAAGGAAATAGACACTAATACCATAATAGCAGGGGACCTGAACACCCCACTGTCAATATTAGACAGATCATCTAGGCAAAGAATCAGTAGAGAAACACAAGATCTAAACAAGACTCTAGACCAATTGGAATTGGCAGATATCTACAGAACATTCCACCCAACAACCTCAGAATATTCATTTTTCTCATCAGCACATGGATCATTCTCCAGGATAGATCACATATTAGGTCACAAATCAAGTCTCAATAAATTCAAAAAAATTGCAATTATGCCATGTATCTTCTCAGACCACAACGGATTAAAACTAGAAATTAATAACAAACGAACCTCTGGAAACTATACAAACACATGGAAATTAAACAGCATTCTACTTAATGACATATGGGTCCAAGAAGAAATCAAGCAGGAAATCAAAAAATTTATTGAAACTAATGAAAACAATGATACATCATACCAAAACCTGTGGGATACTGCAAAAGTAGTATTGAGGGGAAAATTTATTGCATTAAACGCTCACTTCAGAAGAATAGAAAGATGGCAAGTGAACAAACTAACACTTCACCTTAAAGAACTAGAGAAACAAGAACAATCCAAACCTAAAGTTATCAGACGGAAAGAAATCATTAAGATCAGAGCAGAACTGAATGAAATTGAAAACCAAAAAACAATTCAAAAGATCAACGAATCAAAAAGTTGGTTTTTTGAAAAGATAAATAAAATTGACAAACCATTAGCTTGGCTAACAAAAAAAAGAAGAGAGAAGACTCAAATAACAAAAATTAGAAATGAAAAAGGCGATATTACAACTGATTCATCTGAAATACAAGGAATCATTCGAGACTACTATAAAGAACTATACGCCAACAAATTTGAAAATCTGGAGGAAATGGATAAATTTCTGGACACACACAAGCTCCCAAAACTGAACCGTGAAGACATAGAAAATTTGAACAGACCAATAACAATAAAGGAGATTGAAGCTGTTATCAGAAGGCTCCCAACAAAGAAAAGCCCAGGACCAGATGGATTCACAGCAGAATTTTACCAAACATTCAAACAGGAATTGACACCGATTGTTTACAAACTATTCCAAAAGATTGAAACGGACGCAAATCTCCCAAACTCATTCTATGAAGCAAACATCATCCTGATACCAAAACCAGGTAAAGATATAACCAAAAAAGAAAACTACAGGCCGATATCCTTGATGAATATAGATGCAAAAATCCTCACTAAAATACTAGCAAACAGAATACAGCAACACATACGAAAAATTATTCATCACGATCAAGTGGGATTCATCCCAGGGATGCAAGGTTGGTTCAACATACGCAAATCAATAAATGTGATACACCATATTAATAAACTCAAACACAAGGACCATATGATCATCTCTATAGACGCTGAAAAAGCATTTGATAAAGTTCAGCACTCATTCATGACAAAGACCCTCTATAAGTTAGGTATAGAGGGAAAGTATCTCAACATAATTAAAGCCATATATGCCAAACCCACTGCCAATATCATCCTGAATGGGGAAAAGCTGAAAGCTTTTCCTTTAAGAACAGGCACTAGACAAGGATGCCCACTCTCACCACTCCTATTCAACATAGTGTTGGAAGTACTAGCCAGAGCAATCAGAGAAGAGAAGGAAATAAAGGGCATCCAGATTGGAAAAGATGAAGTCAAACTGTCCCTGTTTGCAGATGACATGATCCTATATATCGAACAGCCTAAAACCTCTACAAAAAAACTGTTGGAATTGATAAATGATTTCAGCACAGTAGCAGGATACAAAATCAACACACAAAAATCAGTAGCATTTATTTTCTCCAATAGTGAACATGCAGAAGGAGAAATCAAGAAAGCCTGCCCATTTACAATAGCCACCAAAAAAATAAAATACTTAGGAATTGAGTTAACCAAGGAGGTGAAAAATCTCTATAATGAGAACTACAAACCACTGCTCAGAGAAATTAGAGAGGATACAAGAAGATGGAAAGATATTCCATGCTCTTGGATTGGAAGAATCAACATAGTGAAAATGTCCATACTACCCAAAGTGATATACAAATTCAATGCAATCCCCATCAAAATTCCAAAGACATTTTTCTCAGAAATGGAAAAAACTATTCAGACATTTATATGGAACAATAAAAGACCACGAATAGCCAAAGCAATGCTCAGCAAAAAAAATAAAGCTGGAGGCATAACACTACCTGACTTTAAGCTATACTACAAAGCTATAATAACCAAAACAGTATGGTACTGGCATAAAAACAGACACACTGACCAATGGAATAGAATAGAGAATCCAGAAATCAACCCACACTCTTACTGCCATCTGATCTTTGACAAAGGCACCAAGCCTATTCACTGGGGAAGGGACTGCCTCTTCAGCAAGTGGTGCTGGGAAAACTGGATATCGATATGCAGGAGAATGAAACTAGATCCATACCTCTCACCGTATACTAAAATCAACTCAAAATGGATTAAGGATTTAAATATACACCCTGAGACAATAAAACTTCTTAAAGAAAACATAGGGGAAACACTTCAGGAAATAGGACTGGGCACAGACTTCATGAATACGACCCCAAAAGCACGGGCAACCAAAGGAAAAATAAACAAATGGGATTATATCAAACTAAAAAGCTTCTGCACAGCAAAAGAAACAATTAAAAGAGTTAAAAGACAACCAACAGAGTGGGAGAAAATATTTGCAAAATATACATCTGACAAAGGATTAATATCCAGAATATATAAGGAACTCAAACAACTGTACAAGAAGAAAACAAGCAACCCAATTTAAAAATGGGCAAAAGAGCTAAGTAGGCATTTCTCTAAGGAAGATATCCAAATGGCCAACAGACATATGAAAAAATGCTCAACATCACTCAGCATCCGGGAAATGCAAATCAAAACCACATTGAGATACCATCTAACCCCAGTTAGGATGGCTAAAATCCAAAAGACTATGAACGATAAATGCTGGCGAGGCTGCGGAGAAAAAGGAACTCTCATACATTGTTGGTGGGACTGCAAAATGGTGCAGCCTCTATGGAAAATGGTATGGAGGTTCCTTAAACAATTGCAAATAGATCTACCATACGACCCAGCCATCCCACTGTTGGGAATATACCCAGAGGAATGGAAATCATCAAGTCGAAGGTATACCTGTTCCCCAATGTTCATCGCAGCACTCGTTACAATAGCCAAGAGTTGGAACCAGCCCAAATGCCCATCATCAGATGAGTGGATACGGAAAATGTGGTACATCTACACAATGGAATACTACTCAGCTATAAAAACGAATGAAATACTGCCATTTGCAACAACATGGATGGACCTTGAGAGAATTATATTAAGTGAAACAAGTCAGGCACAGAAAGAGAAATACCACATGTTCTCACTTATTGGAGGGAGCTAAAAATTAATATATAAATTCACACACACACACATACACACACACACACAAACCGGGGGGGGGGGGGAAGAAGATATAACAACAACAATTATTTGAAGTTGATACAACAAGCAAACAGAAAGGACATTGTTGGGGGGGAGGGGGGAGGGAGAAGGGAGGGAGGTTTTGGTGATGGGGAGCATTAATCAGCTACAATGTATATCGACAAAATAAAATTTATAAATAGCAAAAAAAAAAAAAAAAAAAAGATCAGAGCAGAATGGAATGAAATTGAAAACCAAAAAACAATTCAAAAGATCAACGAATCAAAAAGTTGGTTTTTTGAAAAGTTAAATAAAATTGACAAACCATTAGCATGGCTAACAAAAAAAAGAAGAGAGAAGACTCAAATAACAAAAATTAGAAATGAAAAAGGCGATATTACAACTGATTCATCTGAAATACAAGGAATCATTCGAGACTACTATAAACAACTATACGCCAACAAATTTGAAAATCTGGAGGAAATGGATAAATTTCTGGACACACACAAGCTCCCAAAACTGAACCGTGAAGACGTAGAAAATTTGAACAGACCAATAACAATAAAGGAGATTGAAGCTGTTATCAGAAGGCTCCCAACAAAGAAAAGCCCAGGACCAGATGGATTCACAGCAGAATTTTACCAAACATTCAAACAGGAATTGACACCGATTGTTTACAAACTATTCCAAAAGATTGAAACGGACGCAAATCTCCCAAACTCATTCTATGAAGCAAACATCATCCTGATACCAAAACCAGGTAAAGATATAACCAAAAAAGAAAACTACAGGCCAATATCCTTGATGAATATAGATGCAAAAATCCTCACTAAATTACTAACAAACAGAATACAGCAACACATACGTAAAATTATTCATCACGATCAAGTGGGATTCATCCCAGGGATGCAAGGTTGGTTCAACATACGCAAATCAATAAATGTGATACACCATATTAATAAACTCAAACACAAGGACCATATGATCATCTCTATAGATGCTGAAAAAGCATTTGATAAAGTTCAGCACTCATTCATGACAAAGACCCTCTATAAGTTAGGTACAGAGGGAAAGTATCTCAACATAATTAAAGCCATATATGCCAAACCCACAGCCAATATCATCCTGAATGGGGAAAAGCTGAAAGCTTTTCCTTTAAGAACAGGAACTAGACAAGGATGCCCACTCTCACCACTCCTATTCAACATAGTGTTGGAAGTACTAGCCAGAGCAATCAGAGAAGAGAAGGAAATAAAGGGCATCCAGATTGGAAAAGATGAAGTCAAACTGTCCCTGTTTGCAGATGACATGATCCTATATATCAAACAGCCTAAAACCTCTACAAAAAAACTGCTGGAATTGATAAATGATTTCAGCACAGTAGCAGGATACAAAATCAACACACAAAATTCAGTAGCATTTCTTTTCTCCAATAGTGAACATGCAGAAAGAGAAATCAAGAAAGCCTGCCCATTTACAATAGCCACCAAAAAAATAAAATACTTAGGAATTGAGTTAACCAAGGAGGTGAAAAATCTCTATAATGAGAACTACAAACCACTGCTGAGAGAAATTAGAGAGGATACAAGAAGATGGAAAGATATCCCATGCTCTTGGATTGGAAGAATCAACATAGTGAAAATGTCCATACTACCCAAAGTGATATACAAATTCAATGCAATCCCCATCCAAATTCCAAAGACATTTTTCTCAGAAATGGAAAAAACTGTCCAGACATTTATATGGAACAATAAAAGACCACGCATAGCCAAAGCAATGCTGAGCAAAAAAAATAAAGCTGGAGGCATAACACTACCTGACTTTAAGCTATACTACAAAGCTATAATAACCAAAACAGTATGGTACTGGCATAAAAACTGACACACTGACCAATGGAATAGAATAGAGAATCCAGAAATCAACCCACACACTTATTGTCAGCTGATCTTTGACAAAGGCACCAAGCCTATTCAGTGGCGAAGGGACTGCCTCTTCAGCAAATGGTGCTGGGACAACTGGATATCCATATGCAGGAGAATGAAACTAGATCAATACCTCTCGCCGTATACTAAAATCAACTCAAAATGGATTAAGGATTTAAATATACACCCTGAAACAATAAAACTTCTTAAAGAAAACATAGGAGAAACACTTCAGGAAATAGGACTGGGCACAGACTTCATGAATACGACCCCAAAAGCACGGGCAACCAAAGGAAAAATAAACAAATGGGATTATATCAAACTAAAAAGCTTCTGCACAGCAAAAGAAACAATTAAAAGAGTTAAAAGACAACCAACAGAGTGGGAGAAAATATTTGCAAAATATATATCTGACAAAGGATTAATATCCAGAATATATAAGGAACTCAAACAACTGTACAAGAAGAAAACAAGCAACCCAATTTAAAAATGGGCAAAAGAGCTAAGTAGGCATTTCTCTAAGGAAGATATCCAAATGGCCAACAGACATATGAAAAAATGCTCAACATCACTCTGCATCCGGGAAATGCAAATCAAAACCACATTGAGATACCATCTAACCCCAGTTAGGATGGCTAAAATCCAAAAGACTATGAACGATAAATGCTGGCGAGGCTGCGGAGAAAAAGGAACTCTCATACATTGTTGGTGGGACTGCAAAATGGTGCAGCCTCTATGGAAAATGGTATGGAGGTTCCTGAAACAATTGCAGATAGATCTACCATACGACCCAGCTATCCCACTGTTGGGAATATACCCAGAGGAATGGAAATCATCAAGTCGAAGGTATACCTGTTTCCCAATGTTCATCGCAGCCCTCTTTACAATAGCCAAGAGTTGGAACCAGCCCAAATGCCCATCATCGGATGAGTGGATACGGAAAATGTGGTACATCTACAAAATGGAATACTACTCAGCTATAAAAACAAATGAAATACTGCCATTTGCAACAACATGGATGGACCTTGAGAGAATTATATTAAGTGAAACAAGTCAGGCACAGAAAGAGAAATACCACATGTTCTCACTTATTGGTGGGAGCTAAAAATTAATATATAAATTCACACACACACACACAGACACACACACACACACACACAAACTGAGGGGGGGGGAAGAAGATATAACAACCACAATTATTTGAAGTTGATACGACAAGCAAACAGAAAGGACATTGTTGGGGGGGGGGGGGAGGGAGAAGGGAGGGAGGTTTTGGTGATGGGGAGCAATAATCAGCCACAATGTATATCGACAAAATAAAATTTAAAAAAAAAACAAAAAACAAGGAGACACTAGGGATGTTCATCAACAGAGGAGAGGACATATAAGAACATAGCAAGAAGGCAGCCATCTGTAAGCCAAGGAGAGAGGCCTCAAAATAAACCAAACACCATGATCTTGGACTTCTACCCTCCAGAACTGTGAAAAAATAATTTTCTGCTTTTTAAGCTACCCAGTCTGTGGTATTTTGTTATGGTAGCCCTAGCAAACTAACACATCCACTAATGCACCTTTTAAAAATGCCACTGCTCCCTTTACCAGTGTATTTCCCATTTTCTTTCTGAAGGAAACTTCCTCTGGGCCCTTTGAGTAAACACAGTTAGGAGGAAGAAACTACAGCCTTAAAATCATCCCCATACAAGGATGTACTTCTTCCTCTCTCATCTAGCACAGTTAGCATCCATCCTTATGCAAGTTTTCTAGGATTCTGCTAATATTTAGCAATTATTTTCATGTATAAGCATTTTTCTCTGGATCAGACTTTGCATGTGCCCCATGTATAATATGCTGAGATTGACTTATGTCCAGGTAATTAAGGAATGGTAGAGATGCACCATAAGGAGAGATGATACTTCCTTTCAAGGTAACTGCTCCAGGAGAAGTCATTACAAGTTATCCAATGAATACATAACCAGCCCCACAGATAGGAAGGAGGGGCTGCTTCTGATGGCAGAGAAGGCTCAGAGGAGTTTGGTTGTTCAGTCTGCTTAGGTTCATTTTAGCGCCTCCCCCCCCCACCCCCCTGCAATGTCTAATTCTTAGTGTCTCAGGCTTTCCCAATTAATTAGTGTTCAAACATTGACCAAAGAAAGACCTGGTATGGCTGTGAATTCAACTCCTGTTATGATTTAGCAACCCGTAAGATCAGATTTTGGTTGTATCAGCCTGCAACTTTAAGGGATAAAAGATTTTTTTTAAGAGAGGCCACAGAAGGTTCCTGATCACGTTGTGAGGCACCCTCCCATAAGAAATGCACTTACACACCACTCGTGCAGAAAAGGGCAGTTTATTTACTCCAGCTGGCCAGCGACTGTCTCCCAAGGAGCAACCAAAGAAGAACAGCCTCGGGCCTTGGACTTGTGGGGTTTTTAACGGCAAAAACTACATCCTGTTGGCACACGGGTTTGTCTAGGTGCACAAAGCAAGCTAGGGAGCTAGGTCACAAAGGCCAAGAACTAGCCGTTCAAGCAATCAAACATACAAGTTTTCATTGTGCATGGTTCCTGTTCCCATGTAATAATTCACTGTGCATGGGTCCTGTTTCTGTGCAATTGTTTTTTGTTTCTATGAGAAGGTCAGCAGTTTCTCATGCAGAAGCGGGGGTGGTCTGCAGGTCAGACAGGGGGCAAAATGGAGTTACTTAGGTTAAACAAGCAATTTTACAGAAGCAGAGAGCATACGTTATGAGGGTGTAGGGAACTCTATTTCAATCATAGTCATATCATCCCACAGTCTTTGTGTTTTTCACTACTACCAGAAGAGTCTCTCATAGAAGTCCCTCTTTCTGCCAAAGCCTTGCATTCCATAGGCACTTTATTCCTGGGGACGGCATGAGATAATTTAAGGATCCAATTTTCCGGTAATACCATAAATATCACTACCTTCAAATCCGACCAAGTCAAATAACCAATCCAAATTCCCATCAGTCAGAGTTTAGGCCAAGAAATAGACTCAGTATTTTTAACAGATTGGAATTTAATACAGGAAATCAAATGTTTACAAAACTCTAATAAAATCTGAAGCATCAGGAGTCTGGGTGACACCACTGGAAATTTTTAAGTTAGGAACACAGCGCCAAAGCTCTACCAAGGAAAACAGAAATTACCACCACCTCCATAACTCTCTTAACACTAGACCCTGAAACACTGAAAACCAGGGCACAGTGGCTGTCTCCTGGCCCTGTATCTCCACGACCTTGCTTGTCAGGTGAAACAGCACCAGGAATATGACCACTGCCTCACTTCCAAATCTCTCTTGAGTGCTACTGCTACTGGCAGGACATAATTTTCTTCCAGAACACAGCTGCAATGGATTCATGGAAATATATCGTCAACTTTTTAGCCTGTATAATACAAGAAGGCACTTAAAAGACTCAAGAGTCAATTGACCAAATCCAGCAAAAGTTTAACCACTTGTTTCTGGTCATCCATAACTTCTCTTCAATCCAGCAGAAGAATTTCTGCCTTCTTTTCAGCCTTAGTTTATCCAGAGCTATCAAACATCAGTCTCAGATCTGAGGGTGTTTTGTAAGTGAAGAGGTCACTGGTTTTTGGTGGTTTCTCCTTTTTCCAAATATTCTGTCCAAGCCTATTTACAATAGCTCCTTTTGAAAACAAAGTATAGTCAACCCCTCACTAGTCAAAAAGATGCTTTGTTTTTGCATGCCAGCTGGTAAGCCTGGACTTGAGTACTAATACATATTCAATATATGATAGGAAAAAAATTAGAAAGAGATTGTATTAGTTTCCTAGAGCTGCCACAACAAAGTACCACAAAATTGATGGTTTAGAACAACAGAAATTTATTCTCTCACAGCCCTTGAGGCTAGAATTCTAAAATCAAAGTGCCAGCAGGACATCTCATAAGGACACCAGTTATATTGGATTAAGACCCACTCTAATTAACTATGACCTCATCTTAACTTGGTTACATCTTCAGAGATCCTATTTTCAAATAAGGTCACAATCACAGATGCAGGGTATTAGGACTTCAACATATCTTTGAATAGACACAATTCAATCCATAACAGAGGCAAAAAGGGTAAATCTCACAGAGAGGGTCAAAATAATCAGTAACATGAACTTTCCCCCAAAATTTCAAGGAAAATGGCAGGTGATAGTATGTCATGGCTTCAAGTGAGATTGTGAGCTTGAGGAACTTACATTCGTATCTGCAATTACACAAATAAAAACAGACATAAAGGACATAAAAATTGTAAACTGATTTAAAGAGAGATTGTTCCTAAAGAAAAAAAGAAATCTTCATCTAGATGCTATGATGAATTTTCATATTCAAATTCTAGATGCAAGAGAAATTCTCATGTAGATGCTATGGCACTATTTTTATCCAAGATAAATATAAAAATTCCTCTAATAAAGGCTGATTAATTATAAAATTACATCAGATGAGTGGATACGGAAAATGTGGTACCTCTACACAATGGAATACTACTCAGCTATAAAAACGAATGAAATACTGCCATTTGCAACAACATGGATGGACCTTGAGAGAATTATATTAAGTGAAACAAGTCAGGCACAGAAAGAGAAATACCACATGTTCTCACTTATTGGTGGGAGCTAAAAATTAATATATAAATTCACACACACACATACACACACACACACACAAACCGGGGGGGGGGGGGGGGAAGAAGATATAACAACCACAATTATTTGAAGTTGATACAACAAACAAACAGAAAGGACATTGTTGGGGGGGAGGGGGGGAGGGAGAAGGGAGGGAGGTTTTGGTGATGGGGAACATTAATCAGCTACAATGTATATCGACAAAATAAAATTTAAAAAAATAAATAAATAAAATAAAAAAATTAAAAAAAAAAAAATTACAGACATCCAAAGAGATATTAATTATTGTTTCTTGTACAGATCTTTTTTAATTTTCTGGATTTCAAATTTAACCTCCATTTTGACCTACTAAAAAAAGTATAAAGTCTGTAATTCACTTATTCACTCAACAAATATTTATTGAGCATCTGCCAGGTGCCAAGTGTTTGATACTCAGGTTTCAAAGTTAAGTTTGATCTCTGTTCCCAAGACACCTCTGGACAGTCTAGTAGGAAAAATAAGTGAATCAATACACAGCTAGAGTGTAATATCGTGAGTGCTACACAGGTATTAGGAACAGGATATCATGGGATCAAGATAATAGAATTTTCCCACCCAAAGGAAGAAATTCTAGAACTGAATCACAAAGAGTACAAAAGAGTTAGAAAAGGTTTTTAGGCAAAGGAAGCAGTATATATACATACAAATAACTAGATTTAAATGAGAAGCAGGGATGGTGGGCGGGGCATGGCGGCCAAGAAGTAGTTATAGTTAAAGCAAGGACTGAGTTATGAAAAACTTCCATGACAAGGGTGATGGATAATGTGGCAAACTTAACCAGTGCTTAACAATATCTGTTCTCCTCTCCTTCTGGACACATGACTATACTTCACATACCCTGGAGTTAAAGGGAGTTGCGGAGTATTTATATAACTTCTTCTGGTCGGTGGGCTGTAAGTAGAAGTGAAATATGTCACTTCTAGTCCAAAGCTTAGAAAAGCAGTTGTGGCATCTTCATGTGCCCTCTACCCTTGCTGCAGCAACCAGCAATATCCAGATCCTTGAGTAACTATGTGAGGCAGAATATCCCACCCAAAACTCCTAAACCACACGGGATATGTGAAATGAATAAAGCTTAAGCCTTAGCTTTGTCAAGCCACTAAGATTTTGAGTTAATTTGCTCCTGCAGCAAAACCTAGTGTTAACCTTGTAATATGGAGTGCAACTCCAAGAAAATTTAATCAGGAGAATTGCTTAACTAGACTTGTATTCTAGAAAGATCACATTGGCTAGAAGGCAAAATGTAGACTGGTAGGACCAAGGATTGATACAGGGAAACAAATCTAAATCTATAAAAATAATTTGGAGCCAATGGCTAATGTCTCTCACCTTAGACAAATTTATCTACTTCTACTTTAACCTTAAAATACCAAGCACTAGAAACTCCTGGGCCATAGCATGACAAATAAGGTTTCGTTGGGGCCAGCCCTCTTCCAGAATCCCTACATGTAGCATTTCTCTACCAAATTCTTGTACTCTCACAAACAGCCTAGGACCAGTGGAAGGGTCTGGATCTCCAGTTGGATAAGAAACTCTGTGCTGTGCTGCCTTACATCACGAAGGTCATGGGTTCTGACCTCTGTACCTACCAGCCACCAAAAAAAAAAAAAAAAATGAAGAAAGAAATTCTGTGCTAGTAAAATGTACATAACAACTTGCCCTAAATTAATCTAAAAATGCATTCTTCTATGCAGCACTTATTCTGAGCATGTAGCATACTAAAATTCAGAATAAAAGAGGGGGAAAAAACCCAGGTACCATGCATTTCCCACCTATCCATAAGTAGATCAAAAATCCAGCCCAGATTTCACTGAGCTTCACATGAAACATAAAGAAGTTACTAAGATGAAGGTACTAAGGAAGCCAGTATAAAATCATCAATGCATTTGGGTGTTTGGTGCTAACAAATAATAAAACTGCACCATGGTGACAACACACATAGCTATTAAGCCAGCTTGAAATTGATTACTCTGTGATTTAGCCATCAGGCTACTTGGCTAGTCTGATGGTGAGTCCCTTAATGACCTTGGGCAAGCCATCTACCATCAATGTCTCCATTTGCCTCCACCAGTTTAACAATGAGATTACTTATACTCTCAGAAAGATCATGTGAAAAGTTGTAATAAAAGCATTTATTAAGCATTTTGGATGTCTTTCATACACAGAGCCTAAAGTTCAAAGCAGCTTCATATATGCCCAGACAGGGACCCATAAACACATTTGGTCTACACCAAGGGATGACTCTGCCGTGTGTTACTGTTGAGAAATGAAGAACTTGTATTAAAAATGAATAATTTAATCAAGAGAAAACCATTAACCAGTAGAAAATATGCAACCTAATGTTATGGGATTTTTTTAAATGTTCATGTTATTAGAGTTGCCACAGTTTTTCATAGATCTATTGAAACGAAAATTAATGAAAACATAAAATGAGCTCAAACATGAGGTCCTCAGGAGGGTCTGGCACTCCTCTAGGACAAATGCAAAGATCAAAAACAACATGACAACTGCCAGGGCTGTCACTGTTCCCCTTCCCCGATGAAAAGTACAAATTTACAAGGTAAGTTTTGCACTCATTTGGAGTTCAATAAACTATATGGTCCTTTTTTGAACCAGGGCTCAAATACTGGCAGAATACATAGGCTGGCAATATTACAGCATTAAATTGGTCATTGTCTTAATCTGTGTGAGCTGCTATAACAAAATA
The DNA here is from genome assembly GCF_027409185.1 of Cynocephalus volans. Lineage (NCBI taxonomy): Eukaryota > Metazoa > Chordata > Mammalia > Dermoptera > Cynocephalidae > Cynocephalus > Cynocephalus volans. The sequence goes on from NC_084468.1 coordinate 57,481,897, forward strand.
CCTTAGCCTGAGTTGTTTATTAAGAACAGAAATTTATTTCTCACAGTTCTAAAGCTAGGAAGTCCAAGATCATGGCACCAGCAGATTCAGTGTCTGGTGAGCACTGCTCTCTTCTTCCAAGATGGTGCCTTGTTGCTGGGCCCTCACGTGGTGGGAGGGGTGGTGAGCACTGTGTCCTCACATAGCAGAAGAAATGGAAAGGCCGGGTGGCTCTCTGAATCCTCTTTTGTAAGGGCGTTAATCCCATCTGCAAGGGTGGAGCCCCCATGAATTAATCACTTTCCAAAAGGCCCTACCTCCTAATATCGTCAAAATGGGGATTAAGTTTCAACACATGAATTTTGTGGGACACAAACATTCAAATTATAGTGGTCATGCACTTTCCAACTTACGTGTAGAGCAGGCAAAATCACTGAAAAATCTAAGTGATCTTCTCAGGCCTTCCCATGGGTCAACAATTATATACAATCTTTCAAACAAGACTTTATGAGATACAGCAGGGAGTCCCATTTGAGTCCAATTCAGTCATGAATGAGCACAGGTGACAATTTCATTAGCACTTTGCTGGCATGAGTACTGTTTGGGGGTTTAGTGCTAGGGCAAGGGTGTGTGTGTGTGTGTGTGTGTGTGTCTTTCTTTTTCTGTGTTTGCTGAGAGAGAATGTAGAACAATAGAAAAGGAAGAAAATGGGAAGAACAAAATGATGTCAAGCTTATTATCCCCAGTAACTCAAGTCTAACTTTTATAAAGAAAGTGGCTCACACAGCTGCTGAAGAAATAGTTTTCTTGAAGGACTCTGTATGATATGTGACCACAGTAGCACCACTTTTGTTCCCAGGTGCCTACATAGAATTGGGAAAACAAAACTGTGTCCCCGCCTCTGCATGGAACACAGCTTGTTATGATAAAGATTTTAAGTAGGAATATCACACATTAGGTCTACCCAAGACAGTCCAATTTCCACCTATTGTCCCAGGATAATAATCAACAGCATTCTCTTTCACTCTCAGAAGCGTCTGTAGTTATAGAGAATGAGTAGAATCTCGAGGGGTGGAGCTTTGAAAGCTTAGAAACAGGATAACCCTCAGCATGGGCGTGAATATTCTCAGAGTGGCGCTGATTCACAGTGACAATGGAAAGCAGCAACCTCAGAGCCTTCAGGAGCCATAGACATCAACAGAGTCCAGCAAGAACAGAAGGCAACAAGGAAGCCTGCTCATGAGCACCTATCACATTTTGAAGATTTCCAAAAATGGCTGGGAATTTTATATGAGCCTACGGTCTTCATTATTCAGCTAATGAAAGTTGAGTCAGTGGTACCCCAAAGACTGGTGAAAGCTAGGGAAACTCAGCCTACGGGCATAGCTATGAAATACTTTGTTTCAAGAAAAAGATCACTGTGCTTTGTGTTTTTTGAAATAGAAATCTTCTGTCACCTCACTCAAAAACCTAGTTTACCACTATACAATATACGATATACACATACACTCATGAAAACTGATTTTCTAATTTTAATGTAATTAAACATGCATTTAAACAATCGGTAGGTATGTTAGTTTGCTAAGGCTGCCATAACAAAACCCACAAACTGGGTGGTTTAAACAACAGAAATTTGTCTCACAGTTCTGGAAGCTAGAAGTACAAAATGAAGGTGTTCACAGAGGAGTTTCCTTCTGAGGGTTGCGAGGTAAGAACCCATTTCAGATCTCTCCTCTTGACTTGTGATGGCCACCTTCAAGTTCATATGTCATTCTCCCTGTGTGTTCCTCTGTGTCCAAATTTTCTCCCTTTTGTAAGGTCATCGTGTAGGACCCATGTCTTAGTTTGAACTGCTGTAACAAATTCATATAGACTGGGTGGCTTAAATTTATTTCTCACTGTTCTGGAGGCTGTGATGTCTCAGATCAGGGTGCCAGCATGGTCAAGATCTGGTGAGAAGACACTCCAGGGTTGCAGACAGCCGACTTCTCCTCGTATCCTTACATGACGGAAAGAGAGTGATGGAAAGAGAGCTAGTTCCCTTTTCCTCTTCCAGGAGCACTAATCCCATTCATGAGACCTCCACCCTCATGACCTAATTACCTCCCAAAGTTCCAGCCTCCAGATACCATCATACTGATATTGGGGTTTCAACATATGAATTTGGAGTTACACAAATTCAATCCATTGACGCCTACCTTAATGACCTTAATTAATTACAGCTGTAATTCCCTATTTCCAAAGAAGGTCCAAGTAAGGTACTGGAGGTTAGAACTTTACCACAAGAATCTGTAAGGGACACAATTCAGCTCCTAACAGTGACCATAGCTCTCTTTCCCATTTTATCATAGAAAGAAGACTTCCTAGACTGCATAAATTTTTTGCTAGTTCTAGAATAACTATAAGGTAGATATACCCTTATCTGGAACCTTCCAAGCAGCCACCACGGATTTTGAGCCCGGGAAAGTGGGGTTCAAGGAATATCACTCTGGCAATTATCAAGCAGGATTGAGTTATCAAGCAGGATTGATAAAGGAAAACAAGTGTGAAGTTATTGCCCTAACAGAGGGAGGAAAGCAAGGTAGTTTACCATGGTGTCCCTAGTAGTCAAAAGGAAGAGACAAGGCATTTCCAAGAACTAAATTTTGAGATTTGGTTTTTATTAAATATGAGCGAGTAAGGAGTCAAAAGAAACTGCGGGGTCTGTTTTGCCACATCCCAACTGTGTACCTTGGAATAAGTCACTTAAACACTCTAGACCTCAGTTCTTTACATATCCAGTGGAGATGATCAGTCTAGCATAGCACTATCCAGTAGAAATATAATGCAAGACACAATATAATTTTAAGTTTTTTAATAGCCATATTTTTAAAAGGTAGAAATAGGTGAAACTAGTTATATTATCTCCTGAACATGAAATCAATATTCTAAAAATTATTAATGAAATATTTTACGTTTTTGTACTAAGTCTTTGAAATCTAATGTGTGCATTATACTTTGAGCACATTTCCATTCAGATTAGCCACGTTTCAAGTGCTTTGTACCGACATTTGCCAAGGGCTGCTGCATTGGATATTGCTAAAAGGTGGCTGAGGTCCTTTCCAATCCTGAATTTTTTTTTTTTCTATCAGACTTCTTTTTAAACTGTTTTTAAAATACTTTTCAAGTACTGAGGGCTCTTTTTAACAGCAGGTATTCACAGAGTATATGATAGTGTCGAATTTTTATTACACATTTACCAACAATATATATAACAAAAAGCTGCGATGAATTCACTAATACTTTAAATCAATTTACAAATTATAAGGTGCTACAACATCTACATAAATCCAATAAATAAATAAAAACACATATATGTGCCAAAGTAATATTTATTGTTTCCAGGGGAAAAAAAGAAGCAAAAAATAATTTGGGATGCATATGGATTTGTAGATCCCCTGAAATAAATCTCGGTCTTCAGTGGCCCATGGTCCACAGGCTAGAACCAGTGCTCTAGAGGTTATCCAACCATAGCTCTTTATTTACATGCTCTTGTCTTAGCTCTAGCCACTAAAACAAAATAGCGTAGACTCGTTGGCTTAAACAACAGAATTTTTTTTTCATCACAGTTCTGCAGGCTGAAAAATTTCAAGATCAAGGTTTGGTAGGGTTTGGTTTCTTTTCTTTTTTTAATTTTATTTTATTTTGTCAATATACAATGTGGTTGATTATTGTGGCCATTACCAAACCTCCCTCCCAGTAGGGTTTGGTTTCTAATGAGGTCCTTCTTCCTGGCTTGTAGATGGTCACCATCTTGCTGTATTCTCACATGGTAAAAAGACAGAACTCTGATGTCTCTTCTTCTTATAAGGGCACTAATCCCATTATGAGGACTCCCTCTCGTGACATCTTCCAAACCTAATTATTTCCAAAGGCCCTAGATCCAAATACCATTACATTGGGAGTTATGACTTCAACATATGAATTTGAAGGGATGGGGGGGAGACACAATTCAGTCCATAGCAGCTCCCCTGTATTTGAAGAACATAACTTCAAAGCCATAAACTTGAAAAGGCTACTTATCACAATAACCGTACTAAAAGCTTTTTTTGCTGGGCAGCACTGACGAAAATAGTCATGTGAACTTGCATTAGCTACATATCCAGAGCTTATCTAAGTTTTAACCTATTGCCAATATAGTCTCCCTAAGGAAGAATCAGGATCGCTGACTCTAGAGCAATTTAGTTGTCACTTGTATGACTTAATAAGCACTTACTGAATGCCTGCAGTGTATAAGTTGCAGGCACTAAGGAAACAGCTAAAAATGAATTACAAAGCAACCCTTCAAACTCAGAAGCTATTCTCCTACACTAAAGCATTAAAAAAAAAAATCTCTCCTGGAGTATGAAAAAGAGGGAAGAGGGGGTGGGCAGAATTGTACGTGCTATGCCAGGAGGAATGAAACAAGAAGGTGACAGGAACGTACTTGTTAGAAAAGGCGTCTTGAGTGGAAAAGGGGATTCATTTTCAGATTGCTAATTGGTGACCCCAATACTAAAATCTCGTCTTAAAAATTATCTATCCCTGCTTTAAAAAGTAATGAAAAGCATATAAAAGAGTACTGTACATTGCTTTTCTAAACTCTCAGAGTACCAAGGTACAACAAGAGTTTGGCATTCTCAGTTGTCACAAGGGTCTTCTCTGCAGGGTCTTCAGGCCCATCCTCTTCCTAAAACTACAAGTGACTTTAAAGGTATGGCTAATACATTCTGCCTTCCAACTTTGTGTCATGGATACTTTATGAATGAGATTTTAATTATCTGTGCCAGATTGTTGGCAGAAGCAGAAATCGTTCTAGGACTCTTGATTTTATTATCACTTGATAATCTTTCTATTTCCAGGACACAAGTTCCTTGAGTTGTATTTCCTACGTGGTCTCGATTCATTCCAACTCTTCCAGCAGACGCAAGACTGTGTATCTCGGGCCTGGATTCCAGAATGAGGAAATCAACTGCCTTTCTCCACCTAAGTGCATGGTAAACAAGACAATGTTAATGACTATTTAACGAGTTTTTAAAAAATATACTCCACCAGTGATGTATAACTCTGAAAGAAATTGGTATAATGTTTTTGCCAGTATTGCACTATGCAAACTGGCAATAGAAAAAAATTATCTTACCAAAGTACATACTACGAAATTGTTATATTTTCTTTTCATTTTAAATCTTCGTGTATTTATGTTTTGTTTTCTCAATATTAAGGCCCTAGGGCATAGGAATAAAGACTTACAGCATAGAGCTATGCATGTCCTAGCTGCATAAAGATAGAATTTATTCTTTGTTAATCAAAGAAAATATGACCTGTACTGGCTAAACTTGACATAGAACACAGTAATTTTTTTTCAATTAAAGAAACAGGTTAATGTCTGCTGCAATTTACTCTTCATTTCCTAAATACTTTTTAAATTCCCACCGAGCCTGTTTTATCATTTCTTATGGTGTTTTATGGCTTATGGAGAACTTTCCCACAGTAATCCTACAGGGAAACATTATTTCCATTTTATAGATGAGGTTCCTAGGACCTAGAGATGTTAAATAATATGTCCAAGGTAACGGAGCAATGAAATCGAACTGAAACTGAACCCGATGCAACTCGTCCTAGACTCCTTTCTGCTTTCTCTCCCTTCTCTCCCTCCCTCCTTCCATTTTTCTTTCTTTCTTTTTTATTTCTTTCTATACTGCCTCCTTTCTTACTTTTAATGCTTTCTTTCTTTTAATATTTAGTAGCTACAAGGCTTCTAGAAGTCTTAAACTCATTTCTCCTTTAATATCTTATTAGAAAATTAGAAGGAAAGAAAATAAAAAATGAAGGAAGGGAAGGAAAGAGAAGAGGGGGGAAGGGAAAGAAACTCTCTTGACTCAAATTTTTGGCTCTGGCTAGTCTTCCCTGTATGGTAAAACTCCTTGAAAGAGTTCTCAGTACTTAACTATTTTCAATTTTTTTCTTCCTTTCTCTCCCCTTCTCTCCAACCAAGTATCTCTTCCATTATGCTGACACTGCTCCTGTTAAGGCCACCAAGTACCTCTACATAAACAATTCTCAGACCCCCTCTTTGTCGACCTATTGGCAGCGTGAGTTACTGCTGGTCACTTATACTGCTTTAAAACAGTTTTTTCCACTTGGTTTCTGGGTCATCACTGTCCCCTGTTTTCACATTTATCTATCTGAATGTTTTCCCTTTGATTACTTTCTTTTCACTTCCCCAACTTTTAAATTTGAAGTATCTGACAATTTCGTTTTTGGACATTTTTGCTTTTCTGTGTTGTGATTTCATCCAATCTCATGTCCATAATTACCATCAATATGCTGATAACTACCAAGTTTATGTCTCCATCCAGGACCTGTCCCCTGAGCACCAGTCTGGAATATCCAACTGTCTATTTGACATCTCCACTTGTGCATCTAACGAGGGTCTCAAAATTTATATTTATAAATCTGAACTTTCGCTATTTCCATCAAAACCTGCTCATCCCGCAATCTTCCCCATCTCAGTAACAAGCCAAAAAACTTGGAGTCACCTTGAACTTCTCATTTTCTCTCACGTCACATACACAATCCATTAGCAAATCTTGTTATCTCTCCTTTCAAAATGATATGCATAATCCAACTAATTCTCACAACCTCCTCTACTACAACCCTGGTCCAAGCCACCTTCACATCTTGCTTGGGTTGCTGTGATAATCTCCTAACTAGAACTCCTGCTACTGCTCTTGCACATCTTCTGTCTGTTGTCAAAACAGCAGCCAGAGCAAACCCTTCAGAAACTGGAGATCAAAATGTTAAGTGAAGTAAGCCAGGCACAGAAAGACACATACTGCATGATCTCACTCGTGTGTGGAATCTAAAAAAGAAATATGGTTCTCATACAGGTAGAGAGGAGAATAATGCTTACCAGAGGCTGGGAAGGAAAGGGGGGGAGGGAGGCAAAGAAGAGGGCAAGAGGGAGATTAACAAATACAAAGTTACAGGTAGATAGGAAAAATAAGTTCTGGTGTTCTAGGCAGACTAGAGCTAACATCACTATATTGTATATTTTTATATAGCTGGAAAAGATCTCTACCATAACCACCACAAAGAAAAGATAAACCTTCAGGTGATGGATATGCTGTCTACCCTAAGTGAATCATTGTACCATATATGCATGTATTGAAACAACACATTGCACCCCATAAATATGTACAATTATATTTTAAAATTAAAAACTAAAACTCTCTCCCCCACATGTCTCCCACATCAGAGAGAGCACACTGATTCCATAATTAATTAATTAATTAAAAGTTGATTCATGTCACTCCTCTGCTCAAAACCCTTGGATGACTTCCGTCTCACTCAAAGTAAAATCCAATGTGCTCACAGAGACCACAAAGCCCTCTGCAGTCTGACCCCCACCTACTCTTTGACCTCATCTCCTTCTACACTACCACTTCTCTACATTGGCCTGCTTGCTACTTGTATCAGCCAACAGGCCAGTGTAAGTTTTTCTGTTACTTATAACAGAATACCTGAAACTGGATAGTTTATAAAGAAGACAGATTTATTTCTTACAGTTTTGGAGGCTGAGAAGTCCAAGGTCAAGGGGCACATCTGGTGAGGACCTTCTGCCTGGTGGGAACTCTCTGAAGAGTCCTGAGGCAATGCAGGGTATCATATGGCAAGACGACAAGAGTATGCTAGCACACACTCTTCCTCTCTTTATAAAGCCACCAGTCTACACCTGTGATAACCCATTAACCCATGAATGTATGAATTCATTTGTGAGGGCGTAGCCCTCATGAGTCAATCACCTCTTGAAGGCCCCACTTTTCAAATACCATATTGGGGATTAAGCTTCAACATGAGCTTTGGGGGGGACAAACATTCAACCCATAGCACTACTATTCCTCAAAGACTCCAGACACCCTCCTATCTCAGAGCTTTCACCCTTGCTGATCATGCTTCCTAAAATGCTCTTCCCACAGAAATCTTCATGGCTTGCTTCCTCATTGCAGATCTTTACTCAAATGCCATCTTCTTAGTGAGTGCTTCCTTACCACTTTATCAGAAATTTGCAACCATACACACAATTCCTATCTCCTTCCTTGATGCTTGTCACTATCTAACATACTGTATATTTTCATATTTATCATGTTAAAGGTCTGTCTCCCCAGTTAGAATACTTAGTGCAGGTATTTTTGTCTATTTAGCTCACTGCTCTATCTCTAGCATTGGGAATAACAGTAGACAGTAAATATCTGTGGAAGGCAAGCAAACAGGAAGGAAGGAAGGGAGGGAAGGAGAGAGAGTTGGATAAGATTTGTTTCAAAGTTGCCCCTGCCCCAAAGGGAGGGCTGTGCATGTAAAGAAAGTGAATGTTCTTGCAATCTTTCTCCTGCTCTTGGAAGGAGGAAGGAGGAAGGATTGCAAGGATCATTACAACACTAGTTTCTCCTCTCAGTGTGAAAACAGCATCTAGCTCAGTTATGACATTTAAGTCGCAGGTGGCATAAGCCTACCCCATGCTTTCTGAGTAGATCTAGATAAATAGAAATGAGTCTCTAAAGAACAAGTGACATCCTCCTTTAAAACACACTTTTAAATGAACTTTTTAAATGCACATGTGAACCTATTAAAATATGGAGTGATTCCAGCTTCCAAAAGCTTTTTTCTTAGACAACAAACTAGGAACAGAGGCCAAGGCCTAAGCTGCCCCTCTACCTCATGCCGTATTAAGGGCAATGCTGGCTCTAGATAAATGTTAAATTGCAGCTGTACCCCTTTTATTTCCCAAAACTAGGTTTTGATTCATCTTATTGCAGGTTCTGAGCGTCTGGAATTTTCCCAAATGAACTAAAATTCTGTCATCAGTAAAACTACTGCTCATTACCTGTGTTAATTTCATCTCTTTCTCTGCATTCAACAACCCCATCTGTTGCAATTCCAGCTGTGAAAAGGGAGAGGAGCAAGAGACTGAACAGACCGAACACAGTGACTTCATGGGTTAGCAATAGCTCTTTCACAGGAAAAAGGAAATTTGTAACTCACAGTGGACATGGCTAGATCCACCAAAAATAACCACGTAAAATGTAGTCTTAGTGTTATCTCTCAGATCTTAGAAGTTCATAGTTCATTATTTTTAAAGTTCATATTTATACAATATCAAAAGATCCAGTATAATTTACTCATAAATTTATTTTTATAAATATATTTATTATATAATGCCCTGTATTATTAAGGCAAATTTTGCATCAAAATGCATATGACTTAACTTTCTGCAGAAAGCTGCCAAAACCACACACCGTATTTCTGAACAGGGGTTTGTAAAACTTTAAGGAACTGGTGGGCATAATATGCCATATGGTAGATGCTCAAGAAATGTTAGCTCTCCCTCTGCCCCTTCCAGGAAACAGCCAAGGCTGCCAGCTCATGCGTACTCTGGGACAAAGTTTCTTGGAAATTCCCTCACTGGGAGGAGCCACACCTGGCCGGCTACATTCCTGCCCCCTGCTGCCTTCTAAGGGGCTTCTTGAGGCTCTGGGAAACTGCCAAACTGAGTGAAGAATGCATTTTCTTCCTCTTTAGATTAATTAACAGAGTTGTGGTGATTTAGGATGAACCGCCAATGAGCTCAATCCACATCTGATAGGCAATGATAATGATTTGTTCCGAAGTTGCCCTCACCCAAAAGGCGGGGTGGGGGGTGGGGGGAGGGGCTGTGCATGTAAAGGAAATGAGTGTTCTTTCAAGCTTTGCTCCCTCTCTTGCAATAGAGCCTCCCTGTTCAAAGACTGTTGGTAAAATTCCAAACACAAGGGGGCGGGTTAGTGAGAGAAGTGGGAGGATGTTATGAGTTCAGTATAGAGAAGATAATTTTGAGGTACTTATGGGACATCAATAAGGAAATGTCCAGTAATTATTTCAACATATGTATCAGAGGCTCAGGAGAACCAGGTCAGAGAAGAAGACGTGATAGCTGTCAATACAAAAGTTTATATTTACCAATTAAGATTATGTTTACCTGGTTACAACAGAAAGCCAAAATAATACTTGTATTAAAGAATAAAGATGTATTTCTCGAGATCCAGAGGTGGGGAATCCAGGACTGTTGTGGTGGCTGTAACCTGTCGTCAGGGAGGCAGGTAGCCAGCTTTGTGCACCATCATCCTCGGTGCATGACTTCCATCTTTAAGGTCACCTGCTGGCCCAGTGGGGCTCCTCACGCTCCACCCATCACATCTGCATTCCAGGAAGCTGAAAGAAGGCGGGAAGGGCAGGAGAGGGCACTTTCCAGCACCTTTTAGGAGCCTCCCCTGAAATCTCCCAGACCATTTCTCTTTGCAAGTCCCTAGCCAGATCTTAGACACGTGGCCCCACCTAGGTATGACAGAGACTGGAAAATGTAGTCTTTTAGCTCAGCCCATTAACTTCCTGTATACAATCCATGTTCTGCTACTAAGAGGGGTGAGTGAATATTGGCTAAACAAAGAATAATCTCTGTCACATCATGAGAATGGATAAGATGAAGTCAAGACAGACCCAAAGAGAATAGTTTAAGAGGCAGGCAAAGGGAAGAAACTGAGAAGAGAAAATAGAAAAGGGAAAGGAAAAACCCAGAGAGGGAAGTACCTTTTCCACAGTTTTCCAAATAGCAATTCTGTAAGCCTTCTGCAGTAGAATCCATTTAACACTCTGAAGAATTAAGTAGATGCTTCTGGGTTTGTTTGGTTTGGTTTGGTTTGGTTTTTTATGGATTATTCACATTCCCAGCTATAGTTTTTGTGCTACATACTTGCTTATGCCTGATGTGTATGGTCATTTAGCTTCTTCCAAATAGGCACCTCTGGAAACTGCATTAGCTTGTTCAAGCCATCAAAATACGCTGGAGCAGCAACTTCCTAGATAGTATCTTCACTTTCAGATACTGAAGTAATTTAACCCTATGACTCATTCAAAAGTGTTGGGTTAATGAGGACATTAAAAGTAACAAACAATAGATGTCAAGTTGGAATGCTTAGCCCAGAGCAGAAACAAAGTAATACTGATATCTCTCAATAAAATAAAGAGTTCATTACAGAAAGTTGTCTTTAAAGCAAAATTCTGATATTGAAACCATATTTTTCTCGTTCATTTGTACCTCCTGTGGAAAAAAAAAAAAAATCAGCCCCAAGACATATAAAACAGAACTGTACTCCAGAGCCAAGTATCCCTTCCACTGATGGGAATGAGGAAATGAAACAGAAAAGAGGAAGAGATATCATTAGTCACAGTACACAGGCTTGTACTCTCTAGGTAGGAAAAAAGAAATTAGCAAGCCTATCAATGGAAGACAAACTGGGGCAGGACTAAACGCAGGCCAGAGAGGAGAAAGAGACTCGCAATCATCATTGCCTACTAAAAGCCAGCATGAGTGCATTTTCAAAATATGGTAGCATTCCTTAAATGGCTATATCTCTAATATCTAGTACTGGCAAGGAAGAGTGCCTTCCAGATAATTAAGTATCCTAGGTGTTAATAAAAAACCTTACATATCTGTAGTGTACTAAGTTAGCAAAATATTTTAAATGCAATGTGGCATTTTTCATCACCTGAAGGCTCTTTAACCTCCTGAAGTTATTAGAGAGATGATATTACATTAACCCATTTTACAGATAGAAAATCACATTCAAAGAGGCTACCCTTATCTGTCAGATGAAAGGAGGGTGCTATGGTTTAAATGATTTTGCCCCCTCCAAAACTCATGTGGAAACCTAATCCCCAATGCAATACTGTTGGGAGGTGGAGTCTAATGGAAGGTATTTAGGTCATGAGGGCTGTTAATGGGTTAATGCCACTATAAAAAGGGCTTGTGGGAGTCGGTGTGCGTCTTCTCTTCTGACATGTGAGCAGAGAGAGTTTGTCCCTCTATTGCTCTTCTGCTCTTCTGACATGTGAGGACGTGCAGCATTCCAAGTGCCATCTTGTAAGCAGAGACCCTCATCACACAACCGAACCTACTGTGCCTTGATGTCGGCCTTCCCAACCTCCAGGACTCTGAGAAAATGATCCTGTTCTTCATAAATTACCCAGTCTGTAGTATTCTGTTATACTCATAGCAGCACAAGCAGACTAAGACAGAGTGTAACTGAATTTTTCACTCTACATGTCTTATAAGACTATGAGAACTATACAAATATTGAGAAATAACATTAAAATTCAGGGCTCGTTATTTCAAGATCTCAGTTACCTAAGAATATCACAACAGCACTTAATATATATGGCTCATGTGGACTTCCAATATTCAAATTATCAGTAAAACACACTGAGCAATAATTTTACCTCATATTGATGATTAAAAAGTATGTTAATGTATCACAGTTTCTCAGAAACATTATTATGAGAATCAGTTACACTTATAGATGTATGCAAAAACACCAATAAATAAAGCTCTGATTAAGGCTGTCTCAGGTAACAGCACATTATTTTTTAATCTTCACATTTATGTACTTGTTAATAATTAGGGATCTCAGAAAATTTAGATCCAGATCATAGATCATCCAAAGTTTTTCTTAAGTTATAAGGTATGTGACTGATTTTCATTTTAATTAAGCCTCATAGATAAAAATTTACGACGATTTCTTCTTTTTCCCATCCCTTGCCCATTTGATTGTCTTTCAGTATTTGATTATGACAGTTACATAGACACCTCTCCGGGTGGTTTACCAACCCCAGATTTCGCATAGCAGAGGCAGATGCTGAAATACAAGAGTAGTAAGTATGATATGCTTCAAACTGACATCATCCCTAATTTCAGCACCAAGATCATTCACACACATTTGATTACTTCTGGGCAACTTGCTCCTATGCTCGCTCCAAAATTATAGGTTTCATTGCCTATTCCATGGCCATTGATGTAATCCAATGGAGAGGGAGAGAGAGACAGGAAGGGAGGGAGGAAAGCAGGGCTGATTCCTGCTCTCCAGAAACAGAGCACGACTATGGCCACACCTGTTCTTTCTTGCTCATTCCAAATTTCACCTTTTCTAGCCTTTTCTCTTTCCCACTCCCATCACACGTGCACACACAGGCGCACACACAATCCAATCCAGATAGTCTTGTCTTTCATAAGATTCATCCAGAAATTGATCTTGGATGTGTGAACTATACTTACAGAAGCTATTCAAGTTTCTACCTTTGAACTTAAATTGCTGTACCAAAACTAACTTTCTCTGTAACAAAGATCCAAATCCATCTCCCCAGCAAGCAGTCCCTGACTTAGCAATGGCCCATTCATACAAACGGCTGTCATCACTCTCGTTCTACCCGGCACTTTACTGGAACATAAAAGCCATCCAGAAAACACTTCTTTGCTCATAGAGAACCTATTCATTTGGAAAACAGGGTAGAAAGAAGTCATAAAAAGACAGAGGCAGCTTTAGTGACTCTCACCATGAGAACAGATTCCCTGGTAAGCTAAGATTGCCAGGCAAGGCTGCCTGAGCCAGCCCTCTTCTGCCCAGTATCATTACTAAACCAGTTTGCTTGTAGTCTCACTTTGTTCTTTTGCCTAAAATTCTGTAAATAAGATATTCATTCATGTTATCAAGCATTCTTTTTAGCAATGCAAATGCTTCCCATAAGGTTAATGGGCTTTCGATCATGAACACATTCATTTTGAATTAACTCAATCAGATTGCTTTCCTCCTAACTCCTGAAAAGCATTTGAATTAAGGATAGTTTTGATTCTACAGAAAATATGAAGATATTTAGAGGCATTGAGAACCTTCTTTCATTTGTTTATCTATTCATTCATTCAAACATATTTAATGCTTCTAGGTGCCAGGCCCCGTTCCAGGCAGCAGAACTTAGTGGCTAAGGGTGGTCATAGAGGGTCTTGAGGGGGTTGGTGTGCCACAGTGAGGGACTTAGGGCAGAAAGAGGGCATCAGAGTCTATAAAGAAAACTCCCAGGAAGTCAAAAATATATTAAATTGAGGTAATGGAAGGTAAATAGAAGGAAAATTTATCTATCTGAGAAGTTTGTCTCATATTTCCCTATGTCAAAGAAAGCGAGAAAAATATTTTTTTCTTTCTTCCCTGAATACTCCACTATTTCCAGAGCATAATATTATTATAATTTACCCATTTCTGGATCTTATGATAAAATCCCATTCTGGGTGTGAAAGAGACTTGCTATTGATTTTATAATCTTTTAAGGTGTTTTAAATTTTTACTTACTTTCATTTAAACAAACTTACAGTTAAATTACTCTAAAACCCTTATGACTTTGAATTCCTATTCTGACACTTGCATTGGTAATAATCTCAGAAATTATTTAAGGCTATGGACCTGCATCTTGAACACTAAAGTACTCCAGAGAGTCCCATTCATGTGGCATAACACTTATTTTTATGTTGCTTTCCTTTAGAAAAAGGAACTCAAAGAACTTTTGTGTGTGTGTGTGGCTGTCCTGTATGGTGACCTGAACCCTTGATCTTGGTATTATAACACCACGCTCTAACCAACTGAGCTAACCAGCCAGCCCTATGTTGTTTTTCTTTACTGACTCATTCTCAGGTATGGCTTCTTGTGCTTTCAGTGCACCTGCATCCTTCTAATTTGCTGCTCTACCCCAGATCATCACAGCTTTGTGGGTTATGTGTGCAATAAGAATGAATAGGAAGTTTGAGAAGTTCTGTAATTTCATGAGTTTCAATGTATGAACTTTGCAAAATTAATTTTAATGTTCAGATGTTTCCTTACATATTTTCTCTGCTTTGTTTTGGGTAACTGGGGATGTCAAATGACCTCTAGTTAAAAGAGAAATTGTAATGTTGCAATTTACCTTAATGAAATCAGAAGAGAAGCTCACAGTAGAAGAACTAATTCACTCATGCAGTGATAAATATATAGTTTGTGTTCTGTAAAAACAATAAAAAATAAAAACTCTTACCTTCATTTGCCTTTGCTGTAGTGCCATTCTTGCATTCATGAATGACCTCTGACCTATAGGAATAGGCAGTCTCAGTTAGGTCTATGGACAAAACCCAGTCTTTGACTCATAGAAAAGGCCAACACTTATACCTTCAGTAATATTTGAAGTATGCAGAGAAAGTTTTGTTTCCCAAAATATGTTTCTTATCTAATAGCTAATTCTTTGAGAAATCTTTTTGTTTTTAATGGACATTTGGAACAGCTTTTAATGCACCTGTAGCATTCCTTGATAGTGGGTCTTTCTGCAAAACCAAAATAGCAAAAAAGTAATTTATTATTTTTTTTATTAAGAGGCTAAAATATATATTTAAAAATAATTTTTAAAGTATTGAAATCACTTGTGCAAAACTGGGGAAGTCAATTTGAGTAATTGGGACAGCCACAAAAGTACCTTGTATATTATTGTAAGTTTTATTTCTATCTCTGCAAGTAATAACTCAAACATTGCGATCACATGCAACTAAGGTAAAATGAGGTAAACTGCTCTACAGTGAGCTCCTCTCAGAAGGCAGTAGGTGACCATGCTGGAAGTCACATGATCAAGGCTGCATCTCCCCTCATCCCTCTGAGTGGTGATGTGCAATAGTGGGTCTCTTTGAGGACTTTCAAGCCTGAAGTTGGGATGGACAACATAAGAGTCATTGTTGGCTTGGGTCCACATCTGTGACTGAAAGCGTTTTCTTGTTATTAGGCAAATGTTCTTGAAATATTTTTTTTTTCAAATTAAAAATTACAGTAGTTTCTTTAGCACTCTCTTTAGCAAAAGCTTCCCAAAAGGTAATGGGCTTTCAGTCATGAACATATTCACTTTGAATTAGCTCAATCAGATATCTTTCCACTTTATTCTTGGAAAATATTTGAATTAAAGAGTGTTTTTTCTTCTAGAGAACATATATATTTTTCAATAGATAGTTGAGCCTTTCCTCCTATGTGAGAAGACTGTAAACTGTCTTCAAAACCCTTCTCCCCTTCTTACGTAGAAATAAAATGGTAGCAAACCACACGGCTAGCTAGCTAGACTACCTCTCTTTCAGTTGGGTGTGGCCATGATACGTTGGACAGAAATGATTCTCTTTCCCGGCCAGTGTCATAAACAGCAGGAGTGCCTTCTCTACTCTCTTCACCCTTCCTTCAGAAAGCAAAGAAGACATCATGGAGACCTACCACACACAAGACCATGCACTAGCAGATGACGAAAAACAAGGTAGAAGAAACCTGGGTTCCTGAATGTCTTTGTGAAGCAGAGCAGCCTAGCAAACTAACCACCCTATTGTGTCACATGGGAATGAAATAAACATCTACTTCATTTGAGCTACTGTATTTTAAAGTCTTTTTATTCTAATTAATATATCTGGAAGCCCTGATATGCCCCTCTGGCATATGAGGAAAAGAACTCACTCTCAAAAATCATTGATCTATAGGTTTTAAGGAGGTATAACCATTCAGGTTATTTTTGCTTCACTCCTGTGGAAATCTTTGATATTATTTAAAGACACCCCTCCACCTGTGCTCTGGACCCTAACCACCTCTCAGAGACAACTGCATTGTCTATTCCTCTTTCTCCTGTTGCCTTAACTTCTCCCTAACTCTTCCTCTCAGCATTTATACATCCTAAGAATACTCAGTATTAGAAAGCAATCATCTCTCAACTCCATGTCCTCCACTTACCTCTTTATCTTTCTTTTTTCTTTCATTGCCAAACTTCTTCAAAATATTGTTTAAACTCACTGTCTTTGCATATTCAATTTTTATCAAAGCATATTATCTGGCTTCTGGCCCCAGCACCATTTTGAAACTAAATCCTTATCATCTTGTTTATACGGGGCCGTCCCAGTGCTGGAACTTTCTGACCTCACCATCTGTGACCCCCACTGTCCTCACCTCCTCTGCTTCTCTGGCTACTCCTTCTCAGGCTCCTGGAAGATTCCTCTCTTTTACCTGTCCTTAAATGTTAGGATAACGCAGGATTGTATCCCAGTCTCTCTCCTTTCCCCTTCATCACTTCATAATCCACCCGTTCAACTTCTCCCCTCACCTGTGGCTCTCAGATAGGAAGCTCCAGCCCAAATCTCCCTCCTGAATTTCTAGCCCTTAATGCAATTGTCACCTGTCCTTTGAATGTCCCATTAGCCCTTCAATTTCAGTATGTCCAAACTCAAACTTTCCCTCCACTGTCCTCTCCATGGAAGCTTCCTCCTTTCTAGTATTCTCCATATCAAAAATATCCATCCATTTTTCTGATAGCCAAGTAGTCACCAAGTGCTAAATCTCCTCTGTTTTAACTGTTTTTTCCCCCCATCTCTAATAAGAGACTCCTTGTTAAGCCAGCAAATTATAGTGATTAAGAAGGCTGATTGCCTGAGTTTTACAGCACTAACTAGCCACGTGCAGTGGGCACATTTTTTTAACCTCTCTATATACTGCAGTTTTCTCATCTGTAACATGGGGATAAAAATAGCATCTACCACATAATCATAGCTTTAAATAACTTATATATGTAATATCTAGAAAAGTGTCTGTCACATATTAAGTGCTAGTTGAGTATTAGCCATCATTTCTTGCAAGGATTATTACAATAACCTCTAAATTTCATCTTCCTAAACAATACTTTTTTCCTTACCAACACTAACCTCATGATGCAATTTCTTCTTAACCTTCTAATGATGTCCCATTGCCTTAGGTTAAGATCCTAACTCCTTAAAAGCCCCTTCATGATCTGACCCTGTTCCCTTCCCTAGCCATATTTTATGTTCTCACCACTTTGGTCCTGTTCAGCTTCCTGTAACACCCTGTACTTTCCAAGGTATGACATTTGGCACTAAGTGCTGTCCACTTGTCTTCTCTCTGCTCCTCATTTCATTTAAGCAGGAATTCAATGCATATCTGAATTGTTGGATTAAGAAATGTCTCTGAAAAATGTAGTGCTTGATCCCTATTACATTTTGCATTTTAACAGAATTGATTCCCAACTTTTGCCTCCTTGGTCCTCTTGTGCAAAACCCTTGTCTTCTACATTTAGGAACTCTATTTATGCTGTGATATTCTCTGATAATATCACTTGCATTTTGTGTTATGAATCTTATACTCTTGGCTCTTATATCCTTCAGCTCAGACAAAAGATCACTTCCTATTTTACATCTAAAAGCAGTTCCAAAGATAGCATGCCCCTTGCTTTAGCAAGCTCTGAGTCTAACCATTATCCTAACCTGATTGGTCTGAGGATATTGTGTGCATGTGCAGCAGGTGGAAGCAATATTTGAGCTTTAAACCTCAAGTTATTATCTCCCTCTCTGAACTCTAAAGTGTAGAGAAAACTCTGGGATCAAATTTCTAAGAGTTAGTGCCTTCCCCAGCCTTCCAACCTCCATCAAGATCACTGGGAATGGGTTTGGTCAAGCTGCTTAACACCCACATTTTCCTTCCCTCTTCCGCACTTCAGACTAATCATTATGCCTTTGTGGATTCATCTGCCCCTTGGCATCTCTATATTTTCCCTTGAAACCCTCCTCTTCTGCCACCAACTGCTAATAATGCTTTGAGTTCCAGTTCCAATAATACAAACTTCCCGTAATGCTCATTGAAGTAATAGGTATATGCAGCTTTAAAATTTGCAGACACTTTCATATGCCTTATCTTATTTAATATAAGAGGCTGTAGAGTATAGTGGTCAAGAGTGCATGCTCTGGAGCCAGATTCCCTGAGTTCATTCCTTGCTCTGCCATTTACTATCTGTGTGACCAGAATCATAAATCCATTCCATGTTGAAAGCAGGAGCTACACCATCCATTTTAGTTCATATCTCATCAGTAAGAGCAGCCTTGGCTTCATATCATATCATGTCATGGAAGAGACCAAGTGCTAGAATCTTAGCACTTCAAAGATTCGGTATCAGAAGTCAGCTATGACTCTTCCTTCTCCCTTCCTTCCCATATGCATTAGTCCATTTTCGTTGCTTATAACAAAATACATGGAACTGGGTGATTTATAAAGAAAACAAAATTTGTCTCTTAAGTTTTCAGAGGCTGGAAGTCCAAAGTCCAGGGAACACGTCTGGTGAAGGCTTTCTTTGGTGTTGACTTCAGGGATGGAAGGGTATCACATTGCAAAATGGAGGAGCAGAGAGAGCAGAGCAGAGAGAAAGACAGACTCTCCTTTTCTTTTAAAACCCTCAGAACCGCACCTCTGACCACCATTTTTAATTCACTCACTACTGCACGGTCCTACAACCAATCACCTCTTCAAGGCCCCACTTTTCAATTACAATAATAGGATTTCCCACCCTCTTAACAGTCACAGTAGGGGCTAAGTTTCTAATACAGAAAACTTGGGGGACACAATTTGAGCTTCAATGAGTTTGGGGGGGCCATAATTCAATCCACTACACCATACCCAATTACTCACTAAATCTGAGTGACTCCTGTATTACTATGCTTCTTTTATCTCCCCTTCTTTTTCATTCATATGCTGTTACATTAGTTGAGGTCATTATCAATTCATTCCACCAACAGGTCCTCCTGTCTCTCCCATTTCTTCTTCTCAATTTAACTTTAATGAAAAAAAGTGTAAGACACCCTGCAATCTTATAATGAAGTGGAGATGCCAAATAGGCATTGCACATTCATGAGAAACCAAATTATGTGACAAAATAAACACAAACAAGAAGTACGATGGGAAATCAGATGATGGAGAAATCACTTCCAGCTCAGGCAGTGTGGGAATGCTTCATGGAGGATGTGACTGATCAGAGCCCAGCTTTCATTCATTCATTCATTGATTTTTTCATAAATGTTCATCTAACGAATATTTACTGAGCATCCCCTTTGAGGAAGGCATTGCTTTGGGCACTAGAACTATAAAAGAGAAAAGAAAAAAAATAAAAAAGACTCCCAACCCTTATGGAGCTCACATTCTGGTAGGAGAAGATAAACAGCAAACAAATAAAGAGGTAAAATATATAGTATATTAGAAGACAGTAAATACCATAAAAATAAAATAAAACAAGGACGGGGATAGAAAATAAGGGGTGAAATGTCAAAAAGCGTAATTAGAGAAGGACTCACTGAGGGGTGATATTTAATCAGAGTTCAACTACGAGTCAGCATCCTATGGCCCATAAGCCAAATCTAGCCTATCATCTATTTATATATGGCCAATAAGCTAAAATAGATTTGACATTTTTTAATGGTTGAAAAAAATCAAAAGACTAATAATATTTCATGACACATGAAAATTAGGAGAAATTCAAATTTAAGTGTCCATAAATAAAATTTTATGGGAACATAGTCATACTCATTCATTTACGTATTGTCTATGGCTGCTTTTGCACTATAACAGTAGAGTTGAGAAATTGTGACAGAGACCTTATGACTGCAAACCATAAAATATTTACTATCTAGCCCTTTCTATAGAAAAGTTTGCTGACCTTGAGTTAAAGCAAGTGAGAGGGGAATCTGTGTGGTTTCCTGGGTGTGGAGCATTCCATGCAGAAGGAGCAGTAATACTGAGAGCCTGAAATAAAAATGTACCTGGCATGTTCAAAATCCAGCAAAAGGCCAGCGTGGCTGGAGTGGAGGGATTGAAGAGGAAGAACAGGAGTTGAGGTCAGAAAAGTAACAGAGGCCCCGATCAGAAACAGCCTCGCTGGACACTTTAAAGACTTAAAGCTCTTATTCCAGGTGAGGTAGAAAAAACCCCAGAGGATTTAGAGTAGGGGAATGACATGATCCAGCTTCTATTTTAAAAGGAACACTCTGGCTAATGTGTTTGAGAAGAGATTGCAGAGATCAAGAGTGGAAGCAGGAAGACAGCTTAGGAGGCTGTTGAAATAATTCTCACAAAAGAGTGCTTTCTTGAGTCAGGGAAGTGACAGTGGGAGTGGTGGGGAGTGGTCAGATTCTAGCTAGATTTTAAGGTAAAGCTGACAGGATTGGATATGAGAGAAATAAAAAAGCCAGGATGACTCCAAAGTTTTCAGCATGAGCAAAAAGAGGATGGGATTGCTGCATATGGAGACGGGGAAGAAAGCAGGTGAAGCAGGCCTTAGGAGAAAGCTTGACTCGGCTGTATACATGTTAATTTTGAGATGCCTGCGAGAAGTCCCAGTGGAGATGTCAAATAGGTAGTTAGACATACGTGTCTGGAATTCAGGGGAAAGGTCTAGACTGGAAATAAAGTTTGGGAATTCAACATTCAGATGTGAAACTGGATGAGCGAGAGTAGATAGAGAAGGAAAAGTTCAAGGGCTGCTCCCCAGATGACTCAAACATTAAGAGGTCACAGAGAAGTGAAGGAATTGACAAAGGGAACCAAGAAGGAGCAAAAAAGCAGCTTAAAACCAGAAAAGTGTGAGGCCTCAAAGCCACATGGAGAAAGAGCTTCAGGGAGGAAGGAGTGATCACCCATGTGATCACTCCATGACTCCATGACTCTAGAATGATGCATTGATTTTTGCATTTAGCAAAATGGAGGACTTTAGAGCAGTTTCAATGGAGTAAAGGGGGAGAGCTAATTAGTGTGGTATTAAGAGACAATAGAAGAGAAAAATTGAGAGAAAACAAGTATACGCAACTCCATCAAGGAATTTTGCAAACATGGAAGTCTTGAGGGATGAGTAGGGTTTAGATAGAAAGGAGAGAGAAATATTCTAGCTGGTGCAAGTAGCCAGAGCCACATTTATTTTAGTTAAGAGTACTTTATTAATTATACAGATTGTCTTTATAAACATATATATAGGAATAAATAGTTTATTTTCTGTCTTAACTTCTCCACACGTTAACTTTACCCAGAACTGCCTCTAACCAGAGCCCTTAGGAATGGGTTCCCAAATGAGCAACAAAGACAACAGCAATGACAACTGAATATATATATACACATATATTTGTGCAGGTGTGTATGGACACATACATATGTATATGTGCATGTTTATACAGAGAACATGTACACATGAGGAGTCTTCAAAAAGTTCATGGAAGGATTTATACTCTTTTCCATTTACTGTGAACTTTTTGAAGTACCCTCTTATACGAGTATATATTTATACCCACATAGCAATCCACCTTTTTTTGGCCATTACTTTAGTCTCTAACATGGATTCTGAAGTAATAGTTCTCTCTACAGAGAGACAGAAAGAGAGAGATGTGTGTGTGCACAAATATGTATGTGTGTATATGTATATGTGCAAGTATCCACATTTATATCTCATATATATAAAATATTCATATGTATATATACATGTGTATACATACACATACATGCATGTGCATATATATATATATATATATATGGCTTGTTTCTCAAAATGAGAGTCAGTTGGCCTGTCAACAGGTGCTTAGTGCTTACTATGTATCCAGCACAGTTCTAGACTTTGGAAACTCAGAGGTGAGCAGGACAGATATAGCCTCATCCTATCCTCTGAGTACAGAAATGGCAAAAAGCTGGGGTGTTCAAAAGTCGAGTTGAGCTAGACCTGCGCTTCTCGGCCCCAGGGGAGATTTTGTCCCTCACGAGACATTTGACCATATCTAGAGAAATTTTATGGTCATGACTGGGAGGATGCTACCAAATGTCAGGGATGCTGCTAAACAACAAACAACGCATAGGACAGCCCCCAAAACAAACAGTTATCTGTTTCAAAATGTCAACAGCACTGAGGCTGGGAAACCCTGGGCAACAGGATACAGGGAGAGTCATACTATCTGAGCTTACTATTATATAAAACTAGTTTACCATCTTTCCACATAACTCAAAAAATATGTATTTTAAAGGGCATAGTAAGTAGATTGGGCAGAAGACAAGTAACAAGGTATATATTTGGAACTAGGGACCCATTGTGAGTGTCTTGAATCCTGATGAAAAGACCTATTGCTAACCTGTTGACGATATTGGTAGATGATGGTTAAGGGAGTGGAAAAGGAAAGGACGAGGGCTGCCAAAGCATGCTTCACGTGCTTCACAATCTTACCATGCCTCGAGAGCAATTGTGTGTCTGGGGTGGGGCTGTTCCCTACAAAGCAAGGATCTCTCCACAAGACAACAGTATCAGTATGATAATATCATCAATCAAAGCTTTGGATTTTGATAGTTCAATTCACTGTAGAGACTTGGACTCAGGCTGGAACATCAATCTGGGCAGCTTAAACAAAAGAAGTGACTCATCCAGCTTCATGAAAAAATGACTGATCCTCTCTTCTCCTAAACCAAGCCATCAGAGCTCTAGGTGTCTAATGCAAATCTGCATCAAAAAAAGAGGGGTTCAACTTTTAGGCTTCTAAAATAGGTGAAGTCACTCTCTACTTTTCTTCATTGTCCAAGTAGTGGCAGAAACATAACTTCAAATAGCCTAAGCGGAAAGGGAAATTGGTTCATACACATGGTAATCCTAGAGCCTCAGAGAATAATTCCTGGATGGGCCTGGGGCCTGAAATAATATGCTCAGGGAGGGTTTTGTTCTTTTCCAGCCATGTCTCTTTCCAGACTCTTCTCAGTCTCTGCTGGGCTTTATTCTTTCTAATTTTATTCAGACTTCTTCATGTGGTAAGGAAGGTGATGACACAGAAGTCAACCTCTATCTAATCAAATGAATTTCATCTCACATATTATGAGGGTTATAAATCTCAACTAACAAGGAGATTTTTAATTTTGACTCCCCTGAACAAATATTGTGATGTTTTATAAATCCTAAATGTTTTCCTGGATAAATACTGTGACTTCTTTCAAATTATTGATATCTCTTTCAAATAGCCTTTGTAAGGTTTGCTAGTTTATGACCGGTTTGACTCCCCTCTCCTGATGGCAGTGGAAACTTCTCTTCTTTCTTACCTGAGTGTTAGGAAGGTCCTCGTACCCTGCTGACCACAAAGCAAACCTTAGATGCATCTTGTGTTATGCTCAGTTATAAAAATGCCTATAGTTGTGATGTGTTAAGAACCAGGGTGTGGTGGTCCCCACATCTAGATGTCAAACCCTCATTTTCTTCCTCCCTGCCATGCAGTTCTTATGAATGCCTTGTCTTTAAATTGAGTCTGTAATTTTGTTTCCATGGCAATGGCCAAAAGAAGCTCTAAATTTACATTTTTCTAGGTTGGCAACCCCAAAAGAAAGTAATCTCTTCTAACTTCCATGTATCAATCCCACAAAAAAATCAAATTGGCCAGAATCATCCATGGACCAATCACTGGCTAGAGTGTTAGAGTAGTCTAGATTATATCTCCAACACTATGGCAAGGGATCAGGACCCTATAATTGAAAGCCCTTCCACAACAACATAAGTGATACTGCGCAGACAAAATCAAGATATGCTCACCATAATCTTTAAATTACTCAGGCATAAAACTAGACAGTATGACTTTCTTAATTACAATAAATACAACAGGAGTATTTTGGTTTACATTACTTCCCACTATGGGGAAACTTAAATACTATGTGACAGAACTCTCTCTTTCTCTTTTCTTTCTTTTTTCTTTTCTTTTCTTTTTTTTTTTTTCATATTACAGCTAAAAGGAATCTTAGGTCCCTGAACTTCTAGACTATTGAGCTATTCTCTACATCACACTGTTTCTCAAATGAAAATAACAAAATGGTCATTTCTAACATGACAGGGGCATATAAAGTGTGCATCATTCTAAATACTTTATTCTTTTCTATACATTTTAATGCTAAATATCAATGTCTTGGTAACTTCAAGTTGCTAACTACCATGGTCATAAATAATTAACAAATAACAGATGAAATTATACTGAACTTTTTAAAACTCATAAAAAATTGATACTGGTAATACATCTTAACTTTTTAATACAAAACAAATACAATACTACCTGTATGCAACAAGTTGTTAAAGATCCCTGAGATTGAAAACTCTATTACAAATAAGAGTCACTATACTAACACCAGCAAAATTATTGTTAAACAATCACTATATTGTTTATAAGACAATCACAAGTCAAAACATAGTAAGCTTGAGAAAGAAATCATCCATGAAAGCTCAAAGGTAGCTAGCTCAGCTTACCTGGTGACTAAGGCCAGGGAAGATGTATCTCATTATTTAGTTCGTTATATTTTATTCATTCTAGTTTGCTTATTAATGAGTTATTCTTTGTTGCCCCTCTCAACTTATTTTATAACCATGAAATCAATGTTAAATACAGGCAGAATGATATTCAACTGTCCCTCTGGTTTAGCAATACTGGGTATTCACAGTACCTGTTCTAGTCAGTTGATTTCAGTGCTGTACCAGTTGTAATGTTTAATTTTATGCATCAATTTGACTGAGCTAAGGGCTGTCCAGATAGCTGGTAGCAAATTATTTCTGGGTGTGTCTGTGAAGATGTTTCTGGAAGAGATTAGCATTTGAATCAGTGGACTGAGGAAAGAAGATCCAATCTCATCAATGTAGGCAGGCATCATACAATCTGTTGAAGGCTCAAATAGAACAAGAAAGCAGAGGAAGGACAAATTCTCTCTGTCTTCTTGAGCTGTGACATCCACCTTCTCCACAGAGCTCCTGGTACTTAGACCTTTGGAATCTGAAACTTACATCAGCATCCCCCAGTCCCCCACCGCTTCTCAGGCCTTTGGGCCCAGACTGAATTACACCACTGACTTTCCTGGTTCTTCAGCTTGCGGATGTCATATTGTCAGACTTCTCAGCCTCCATATTCAATTGAGCCAGGTCCTAATAAATCTCTTATCTATACTCATATATATCTTATTGGTTCTGATTCTCTGGAGAACTCTGGTTGCAGTGTGTTGTATTACTATCGACTAATATACCAGTTATTAAATATTTTGAAGATTAAACTTGTATACAGGCATGAGTTAAAATACGAAGAGAATGAATATCAAAGAACAGAATCAAAGAACATCCTGGTCTTCACCAAAATTGGAACTTTGTCTCTTGTTCTCCATTCCCAATGGGACATCTCATTGTTCCTTCTCATGCTCTGTAGTATTAAGATCTCTTCACCTCTTTATTCGCCAACAAATATTGTCACAGATAAAAATCTGAAGCTTAGTCAGAATAAAGTATAAACAATTGGCAACAATTAATGTCCCACACTTCCCAGGATGCCCTACTTTTTAGCTAGGGACAAAGCCTACCTAAAACAATAGCTATAGTAAGTTTTTTTTTTAATAAATATGTATTCAATGAAAATATATGCTGAAAGAAGAATAAATCGACATCCTATAGGAGAGTCATTTTGGGAAGTAGCAGTCTTTTCTAATGTCTTTAAAATTACACATGAGAACTATCAACTCAATCTATACAAAAAGACAATTTCAACCAAAATCTCTTCTCATGAACTCCATGAGAATTCACCAAAATTAAAAAATTAAAATTAAAAATAGTATGACTAATTTTCTTCACAAGTTCTGTAGCTGGGAAACTGACATAGAAAACCTAAACCTGAGAGGAACATTTCACCTTCCTGGTTTCCCATCTTAAGATTCTTCAACAACATGGGCAGAATAGCCATGGATTTATTTTCTATATTTATTGTTATTCCAGGTTCTCAACCAGATTCGCAACCTAATTCAAATATTGTTTGACCCTCATTTTCCAGAACTGCTTTTAGTAGCAGTCTCTTCCAGGTGACTCACAAACGAGCAAAACTAGGCAAGTCCGGCTGATGCTGCATCAGGGACGTGGCGATAGTGGGAACCGTATGAGCTCATTTCAGAGTGGGACACGAGAAGAGAGGGAGGCTGACTGTGGAGGCTAAGGGCTGGGAGAGGGGTTTGGATCTTGCCTGGTACGAGCTGATAGAATAGGCCACAGAAGCTACAGAGACTCCAATTTTTCTTTCTGTGAAAACAGACTACTCTTCAGAGGAAAGCATGAGCAATTTTACAGCCTTTTGAGCCTTCCATTGCAATACCCAAGACAACCACCCATTATAAAACATCACCCCACCCCTGCCATCACTCTTTGTCTGTCTTGTCTTGCTTAATAGTTCTTGGCTAGCACTTCTCACGTCTTATTTGTTCATTGTCTATCTGCTGCTATAAGAATGTACACTCCACAAGAACAGACACTATTTTGTTCAGTGCTCTATAACAGTGCCTGGTAAAAAAAAATTTGAGTTGAAATGAACAGAAAGTACATTACTATGGCTCTGAGACAGTGCCCTGTATTCTTGGGTATTATCACTCTTCCCATCAAAAATAAAGCAGCCAGTTTCTCGCAAAGCTAAACATGGCATAGGATCCAGCAACTGCTTTCCTTGTTTACCCGAAGAAGCTGAAACTTATGTCCACGCAAAAATCCACACATGGATGTTTATAACAGCTTTACTCATAATTACCAACACTGTTGGTGTTGTACATTCTATACATTTGGACAAATGCATAATGATCTATATTCAGCATTATAGTATCACACAAAGTATTTTGGAAGCAATCAAGACGTCCTTCAGAATATGAGTGAGTAAATAAACTGTGGTACATCCAGACAATGGAATATTATTCGGTGCTAAAAAAAAAATGAGCTATCAAACGATGAAAAGACATGAGAGAATCTTAAATGCATCTTACTAGGTGAGAGAAGCCAATCTGAAAAGGCTACATACCATATGATTCCAACTGTATGACATTCTAGAAAAGGCAAAACTATGGAGGCAGTGAAAAGATCAGTGGTGGCCAGGGTTGGGGGCAGTGGGGTCCAGATGAATAGCAGAACACAGAGAATGTTTAGGGCAGTGAAAATACTCTGTGTGGTACTATGATGGTGGATACAGGTTATTATGCATTTGTCCAAACCTATAGAATGTATAATAGCAAGAGTGAACTCTGATGTAAACTATGGACTCTGGGTAATTATGGTGTGTCAGTGTAGTGCATCAATTATAACAAATGTACCGCTCTGGTGAGGGATATTGATAATGAGGGAAGCTGGGCATGTGCGGGAAAAGGGGAAATATGGGAATCTCTGTACCTTCTCTCAATTTTTCTATAAACTTAAGAGTGAACTAAAAAAAAAAATGACTTTAAAAAAATTTTTAAAGTAAAGCAACCTTTCTCCCATTATCACCAAGGAACTTTAGCCTTGCTTAGTCAGCCTGCTACTACTTTTTACATACTTCTTGGGAGAAGCTTTGAAGGACACTTTGTCTAGCCCATCTTTACTCATACTTACCTCTACCCTGAAATCAGATTTAATTTTCTTTGTACATATTACATTTCTTTTCCCACATTTACCTTCTTTCAAGACTAAAGAGGAAAAGAAAACGTAGAGAAAGGAGAATGATACCTCATGATACCGAGATGGTATGACTTTGTGATAGAATCAGACACCGTTCACACCATTCTCAATTATCATACCTCAAATGAGTTAATTAAACTGGTGGGGGCCTCTGAAGGGCTATGTAGCTCTACCGTATGAGGACTATGTGTCTGCAAATGATATCAGAAAGTAAAAAACCAGCCTCAACTGAACAAGAGGAGGCTTGGACAATATTTTCTGGATGTCATAACGGGATCTGTTTGAATGTAATCAGATTTTCATTTTAGATTGCCACTCTCTAAGTCAAATGTCATCCTCAAGCTAATTTGTGAATCTTGATAAAGTTTGGGCGGTAAGATCTTCAAAAATATTCTTTCAATGGAAACATTTTATATGTTAACTTTGAAAATGTCAACAGCAGGGGCCAAGTGGAGGAGCTTAGGAGATCTATGCATTTGCCATTTCAAAGGCTTAGTTGTCAGTGTAGGGGTGTGGGGGAAGCCTGCTGTGCTTCATGTTCTGTATAAACATTTCCAGAAATATTTAGCAGATAATAGGTTTCCCACTGGGGCTGCGTGTTCAAAGGCACCACGTTGAGCCACCTACCATGAGAGAGGTGGATGCCAAAGCTGAGAGTGCTCTGGTTTTCAGACTGGGTTCTTGCTTCCTCTATAGGATTTCCAAATACACAAAGCAAGGAGAAAACAGCAGAAGCCTATCTTAAAGGAAAAGTGCTTAATGCTTGCCAGAAGAAAATAACGTAATGGTCAATGTCTGCGTAATATTCAATAGCCTTCCATCAATGCAGCAGGTCTGTGAAATAGTCTGACAACTTGAGAATTGAGAGCCAGAATTCACTGCTTGCCAGACTAACACCCATCAATTTGAAAAGCTCTGAAATCCTTCTTGACTTTATGCAAGAAAACTGGTTATGGTTAAAGTGACAGTGATCTTTTTTTCTCCTGCATTTTAGATCCGAAAACATTAGTTTTTAGTTCTGAATATGACCCAAAATTGAAAAGTAAACACAAAATTAAGACATAATGGTTTTGGATGATCTTAGAAGAAAGATAGCATGTAGCTGTTTATTCACTTTAAATTCTCTAAAGAATAAAAAGGAAACATACAGACAAATACTATTGTACTTTGTAATTAATAATAATGAAAACACTATGGATTGATTCATATATATGTTCCACAATCTCTTGTGACTGCCTACAGTGTTCTAGTCAAGCAATGTCCAAGTATTGAGGATTTTAAAATACCTGAGATCAGATTGCTGTCACCAAGAAGCTTGCAAACTAGTACAAGAGAAAGGTGTGTGAAAAATTAACAATGTAATAAATGCCACTGAGGTAAGTAAACTAAAATCCGCTGTTGGGGCGGGAGGAGGGAAATGCCTTCCCACACTGCAGGAAGACGCTAGATGTGTGCAATGGGCTTTATCACACCAGTTAAAACCCAAACCCCGGTGAAGGTAAATATCCCTTTTCACTATTACATAGCAATAGCGAAAGAAATGTTCGCTACTGTGATATCTTTTCAAACATTTTTTTTTTCACATTCTTTTTGGGGGGGAGGTGAAGTTCTTTATTTTGCTCTCCTCTCCCATGAAATCTTGAATATCACTTTTTTAGTCCTTTTTAAAAGAAAGCCTTTAAAATGCGAGTGTACGAGAAACCATCTGGGTGTGGGGTACCATCCTGCTGGAAAGCTTTCTCATTCGCTTGCCTTTTACTGACCTCTAGTGGCCATGTGTTGCTATGGCATGGAAAGCCAACACAAACATAAAATTGCAGTCCTCCGAATTGTTAAACGAATTCCATCACCCAACTTCCCTTCTTCTGCCTGAATACTTACTTTTCCACTCTCTTTTTATGTAAACGTCAGCAAAACTTGGATGAAATACAAGCTCAAAATGTACAAAATACCTCTCCACACATAAAGCGCAAATAGGAAACCTTCCTTCATAATGTAGCAAAAAAAAAAAAAATTCTGATTTCAGAATTATCTTTGACAAGACAGTGGACCTCAATGGCAAGTATTACAGCAGGGTGCCCCAAGAGATTCCAGCCACAAATTGTACTGAAAAAAAATTTCTTTCTTTTTATACGTCTTCCTTCCCGAACAACTAATTTCCCTACCCATCCTTATCTCACCCCAAAGAAAATTACATTCAGCCCAAGTTTCAGCTTGAGAGTTTATTGCTAAACAAAAAATGCTTTCCATGATTTGTGAGGCAATTGGAAGGGGAAAACTCCCTCATCCATACTCACTAGATGCCAGCCCCTTTGTTCCTTTGGACCATTCCTCCTGAACTGCTTTCCATATAGAAGAAATAAACTTGATCTATAAAGGCGTTAATAGATTTGATTACATTTGTGAGGCAAATGGCCAGGCCATTGTGTCAGTGAGGGTATTCTAAATGTTAATGCACGGGCTGCTCACTGCTCAACAGATTGGAAGCCGAGACAAGACTGTGATGATGACCTCAGTGCCACAAATTTGTACAATAACACTTGGAACCCGAAAATGGATGGGACTCTTAAAAGAATGATAATTAATACAATAATTCAAATAAACTAGAGGGAGAAAAATGAGAAACATATGTAGAAATCACTGGGCTCAGGTTGATCAAAGGATAGAGGGATTTTTTTTAATTATATGTATTCAAAGTGTTTTGCAAAAAAAAAGTCAAAAGATTTACAAGTGACATGCTTCTCTTTTAGCTTTGGAAGCAAAGAATGGAGTATATGCTCTTTTACTCCAATAGTCCCTTCTATTACACTTTTATTATATGTATACTCAGTGCTGAGAACTCAAGTCTTCGCTCAGCACCACTCTTGGATTTCCCAATAGCTAGACTGAGAACACACTTAAAGTCTGCTATGATCTAAATGTCTGTGTCCCCCCAAGATTCATATATGAAATCCTGATTCCCAAGGTGATGGTTTTAGGAAGTGGGGCCTTTGGGAGGTGAGGACAGAGCCATCATGAATAGAATTAGTGCCCTTATGAAAGAGGCCCCAAAGTGACTCTCACCATGTTACTCTCCCTTTCATGTAAAGCCCCTTCATTATGTGAGGACACAGCAAGACGGTGCTGTCTATAAGCCAGGAAGTGTGCCCTCAACAGACATCAAATCTGCCTTGATATTGAACTTTGCAGCCTCCAGAACTATGAGACATAAATTTTTATTGTTTATAAGCTACCCAGTTTATGACATTTTGTTGTGGCTGCCTGAATGGACTAAGACAAAGTCCTGCAAAATAATAACACCAAAGGGAGGAAGGAAGGAAGAAAGAGAGAGAAAAACTGTGAGAAAGACTGATTTATAGAATTCAGTACATATTATTTCAAAATAAAAACCAACAGAGGTATCATACGGAAAGAACAGAACTTTGTTGAACATCCTCACATGTGCTTTACTGGTATAATTTTATTGTTAGCAGCAGAACGGCATAAGACTTAAGAGCATGGACTCTGGAGTCAACCTACCAGGGCTGTGTCCCAGCTCTACCATGAACTAGCTGTTTCCTCATGTATAAAATGGTTATAAAAATAGTACCTATGTCAAAGGTTTGCTATGAGAAGTAAATGATTTAATGTATGCAGAACACTTAGCAGAGTGTTTGGCATGTAATAAAGACTGTACAAGTTTACTATTACTGTTATTCTACAGTCTAATTTTTTTTTTTTTTTTTTTTTTTTTTAGTTATGTAAGTGTGGGCACCCAAATCTTGCATTGCTCAGGGCTCCAAAGTCATGCCCTGGATTTACCCTGGGTAATGACAGATTGCTGATTCTACATATAACCAATATTTTCTTGAAACCCATTGAAATTAAAGGAGATATTATCAAGGTCATAGGGATTTTCAGACCTTAAGATGCCTATCTTCACCCAAAGGAAAAGCCATATACTTTAACAGAAAAATAATTGATATTCAAAGTACAAAGAGAGAAACTTCACATTGGACCTTATTTCTGGGTACCTGTTGGAATCTCTGAGGTAATACAAAACTTAGAAAGCCTCTTCCACGCCTAGGTTTCTCAAATTGAATAATTTGATAAACAAAACAAAGAAATGGCAGAGGGAAAAATCAAGATATCTCCCTGAATACCAAATGAAGGCAACTTGGAAGACATGACTTAGGCCAGAAATAAGACTCACCAACCTGGCACACTTCCTCAGGAGTGGTGAGGGGGTGGGGAGGAGCTGCCTGTCCATGGAGGAGTAGAGAGGGCCTCCTGATCTTCTGGCTTCTCCCAAGAGGAAGGAGAGGGACTGAGCCACGCATGCTTAGTTATTCTTTCCAAATGCACAACCTTCCCAAGGGTAGAGTTAATGGGCCAGGAGTGTTTACAGAAAATCCTCCATCATGGAAATCAAGAGTTATGGAAAAGCATTTCCCGCTCCAACATTTCCCAGCTTCCTCTTACCCACTGGGTTTAACTATTAATCCCATAGTTGACCAGGGGTGTAGCCATCATCCCGAGGGGAGGAAAGCAGGTCTGTGACCACCACCCCAAGGATGCGCCCCAACACCAACCACTGCTCCTCCTGAGAAGACATACTGAGCAATTAGATTTTGCTCCCAGAAGGCTCTGATCTGGATTAAAACCACATATCGATTAAACTAAGACCAAGGCTATTTTATACAAACAGCTGAAAATCAACTGTTTTCCATTTCCCAATTCCATGCTTTTTTAGAAACACTGTCTAGTACTACATTTCAAATGTTCTGCAATGAGACTAAATAATAATATCAGAACAAAATATACTCCAATAATAAAACACCAACACTAGAAATTTGCAAAATTTTAATATAAAGCCATCCCGGTGAGAATTTAAAGCTCAAGATTAAGCCCTCTTGCAAGTTAAAGTCAAAGAAATTAAAGCCCCAAGTCAAATTTTCTTTCTTTTGTGAATTCAAAATTCAAAGTTTGAAATTCTTAAAAGTCTAAAAACTATTCTCCCTAAGATTACTCTGTTCATCAGATTTCTCAGTGTCACCTGGAGTGAGGTGTTTTGTTACTTTGGGATTTTTTAGCAGCAGTGACTATATCATCTCTTCGAGAGTCAACATCATTACTTCAGGACCTGAATTAATTAAGCTAATGCCGACTGATGTGATAAGTAAACACCAAAATTCAAGTGCTTTAACATTATAAAACTTTATTTCACAGAGTTCACTGTAGCTTTTCTGGTTAGCAGAAGGGGGAGAAGGTCATATTCTGCTCTCCAGGGTCATTCAGTGGTGCAAGCTGATGAAATCTCTGCTATTTTTATTTTTTTCTTTACCTTATTTATTTATTTATTTTTTAAATTTATCAATATAAAATGTAGTTGATTTTCATGTCCCTTTACCAATTCCTCCTTTGCCTCCCTCCCTTCCCCCCATCAACATCACATCTGTTCACTTGTCTTAACAAGTTCAAGGAATTATCGCAATTGTTTTGTCTTCTTTTCTTTTTCCTTCTCATTCATTTATTTGTATATTTATTTATTTATTTTTATTAGCACCACAAATAAGGCTTATTTCCCTTAATATAATTTTCTCTAAGTCCATCAATGTTGCTGAGAATGGTAGTGTTTCATTCTGTTTTACAGCAGAGTAGTATTCCATTGTGTAGATATACCACAGTTTCCTCATCCACTCATCCAAGGATGGGCGTTTAGGCTGGTTCCAACTCTTGGCTATTGTAAATAGAGCTGCACTAAGCATGGGAGTACAAGTATCCCTTCAACATGAAGATTTCCATTCTTCTAGGTATATACCCATCAGTGGAGTAGCTGGGTCATAGGGTAGATCTATCTGTAATTGTTTGAAGAACCTCAATATCATTTCCCATAAAGGCTGCACCATTTTGCAGTCCCACCAACAGCGTAGAAGGGTTCCCTTTTATCTGCATGCTCACCAGCATTTATCATTCACAGTCTTTTGGATATTAGTCATCCTAACTGGAGTGAGACAGTATCTCAAAGTGGTTTTGATTTGCATTTTCCGAATGCTAAGTGATGTTGAGCATTTTTTCATGTGTCTGTTGGCCATTCGTATATCTTCCTTTGAGAAATGCCTGTTCAGCTCCTTTGCCCATTATTTAATTGGGTTACTTGGTTTTTTGCTGTTAAGTTGTTTGAGTTCCTTGTATATTCTGGTTATTAATCCTTTGTCAGATTTATATTTTGTAAATATTTTCTACCACTCTGTTGTTTTTTTACTCTGTTAATTGTTTCTTTTCCCGTGCAGAAGATTTTTAGTTTGATATAATCCCATTTGTTTATTTTTCCTTTGGTTGCCTGTGCTTTGGGGGTTGTATTCATAAAGTCTGTACCCAATCCCACTTCCTGGAGTGTTTCCCCTATGTTCTGCTGAAGGAGTTTTATTGTTTCAGGATGTATATTTACTTATTTAATCTATTTTGAGTTGATTTTGGTATAAAGTGAGAGGTATGGGTCCAGTTTCATTCTCCTTTCTATGAATGTCCAATTTTCCCAGCACCATTTACTGAAGAGGCAGTCTCTTCCCCAGTGTGTAGTCTTGATGCCTTTGTCAAAGATCAGATGGTTGTGGGTGCATGGGTTGATTTCTGGGTTCTCTATTCTGTTCCATTGGTCTGTCTGTTTGTTTTTATGCCAGTACTATGCTGTTTTCATTACTAGCATATAGTTTAAAGTTAGGTAGTGTTGTAATGCCTCTGGGTTTACTTGTTTTGCTCAGGATTGCTTTGGCTATTCGTGGTCTTTTGTTGTTCTATATGAATGTCAGGATTGTTTTTTCCAATTCTGAGAAAAATGACATTGGGATTTTGATGGAGATTGCATTGAATCTGTAGATCACTTTGGGTAGGATGGACATTTTCACAATGTTAATTCTTCCAGTCCAAGAGCATGGTATATCTCTCCATCTTCTAGTGTCCTCTTTAATTTCTTTCAGCAGTAGTTTGTAGTTTTCATCATAGAGACTTTTCACACCCTTGGTTAAATTCATTCCTAGGTATTTTATTTTTTTGGTGACTATTGTAAATGTGCTAGCTTTTGATTTCTTTTTCTGCTAGTTCACATTGTTATAGTATAGAAATGCTACTGGATTTTGCATGTTGATTTTGTATCCTGCAACTTTGCTGAAATCATTTATTAACTCTAAGAGTTATTTTGTAGAATCTTTAGGCTGTTCTATATATAGGATCATGTCATCTGCAAACAGGGACAATTTGACTTCATTTTTTTCCAATCTGAATGCCCTCTATTTCCTTCTCTTCTCTGATTGCCCTGGCCAATACTTCCAACACTATGTTGAATAGGAGTGGTGAGCGTGGGCTTTCTTGTCTAGTTCTTATTCTTAAGGGATAAGCTTTCAATTTTTCCCCATTCAGGATGATATTGGCAGCAGGTTTGTCATATATGGCTTTAATTTTGTTGAGATACTTTCCTTCTATACCCAATTTATAGAGAGTCTATATCATGAATGAATGTTGAATTTTGTCAAATGCTTTTTCAGCATCTATAGAGATGATCATATGGTTTTTGTATTTGATTTTATTGCTGTGATGCATCACATTTATTGATTCGCATATGTTAAACCAACCTTGCATCCCTGGGATGAATCCTACTTGATCATGGTGTTTAATTTTATGTATGTGTTGATGTATTCTGTTAGCTGGTATTTTATTGATGATTATTGCATATATATTCATCAAAGATATTGGCTTGATGTTTTCTTTTTTTTTGTTGTATCTTTGCCTGGTTTTGTATCAGGGTGATGATTGCCTCATAGAATGAGTTTGGGAGAATGGCCTCTGTTTCAATTTTTTGGAATAGTTTGTAGAGGATTGGTACTAATTCTTCTTTAAAGGTTTGGTAGAATTCTGGAGTGAAGCAATGCAGTCCTGGGCTTTTCTTTGTTGGGAGACTGCTGATAATAGCTTCAATCTGTTTGATTTTTATTGGTCTGTTCAGATTTTCTGTCTTCTTGGTTCAGTCTTGGTAGTTTGTGTACATCAAAAAATTTGTCCATTTCCTCCAGATTTTCAAATTGGAGTATAGTTGTTTATAGTAGTCTCTAATGATTTCTTGTATTTCTGAGGTATTGGTTGTAATATCACCTTTTTGTTTCTAGTTTTTGTTATTTGTGTCTTCTGTCTTCTTTTTTTAGTTAGCCTTACTAATCATTTGTCAATTTTATTTATCTTCTTAAAAAACCAACTTTTTGTTTCATTGATCTTTTGTATCATTTGGGGGGTTTCTATTCATTTAGTTCTGCTCTGATCTTAATTATTTCTTTCCATCTACTAACTTTGGGTTTAGATTGTTCTCGTTTTTCTAATTCTTTAAGGTGAAGTGTTAGGTTGTTTACTTGCCATCTTTCCATTCTTCTGAAGTAAGTATTTAATGTGATAAATTTCCCCCTTAGTTCTGCTTTCACAGTATCCCACAGGTTTTGGTGTGATGTGTCATTATTTTCATTGGTTTCAATAAATTTTTTGACTTTCTGCTCGATTTCTTCTTGCACCCATATGTTATTAAGTAGAATGTTGTTTAATTTCCATGCATTTGGGTAGTTTCCAGAGTTTCATTTGTTATTGATTTCTAGTTTTAATCCATTGTGGTCTGAAAAAATACATGGAATAATTTCAATTTTCTTGAATTTGTTGAGACTTGATTTGTGACCTAATGTGTCCTATCCTGGAGAACTTTACATGTGCCGATGAGAAGAATGAATATTCTGAGGTTATTGGATGAAATGTTCTGTAGATATCTGCCACGTCCAATCAGTTTAAAGCATTGTTTAGATCTTGTGCTTCTCTGTTGATTTTTTGCCTAGATCATCTGTCCAATGTTGAGAGGTGGGTGTTCAGGTCCCCTGCTATTATGGTATGAGTCTCTTTTGCTGGGTCTAATAATGTTTGCTTTATAAATCTGGCTGCTCTGATGTTGGGTGTATATCTATTTATGATTGTTAAGTCTTCTTGTTGGTTAGATCCTTTTATCATTATATAGTGGCCTTTTTTTATGGTTTTTTGGTTTAAAGTCTATTTTACATGATATAAGAATAGCTACTCCAGCTCGTTTTTCATTTCTGTTTACATGGTATATCTTTTTCCATCCTTTCACTCTTAGTCTATATGTGTCTTTACAGGTGAGGTGAGTCTCTTGAAGGCAGCATATTGTTAGGTCCATCTTTTTAATATAGTCTGTCTGTGTCTTTTGAGTGGGGAATTCAATCCTTTTACATTGAGAGTTATTATTGAAAGGTGTTGATATACTCTTGATATTTTACTGATTTTTGTTTGCATGTTTTAAATATCTTTTGTTCCTTTCTAATTTACTGTTTGTCTTCTGTGTTTGTTGGTGTCTTGGGATGGTAGATAAACGTTTTTTTCTCTCTATTTATTGTAAGCATTTTTATTTTACTGGTGGGTTTAGTTCTTTCTTGAGTATTCATGGTAGTGATGGTTGTTTTTCAGGTACCAGACCCAGTACTTCCTTGAAAATTTCTTGTAAGGCTGGTTGTGTGGTAGTGAACTCCCGTAGTTTTTGTTTGTCTGGGAAATACGCTATTTGTCCTTCATTTTGGAAGGATAGACTTGCCTTGTTGCATAAAGTATTCTTGGCTGGCAATTTTTGTCATTTAGTATTTTGTATATATTATCCCATTATTTTCTGGCTTTTAGGGCATCTGATGAAAAGTCTGATGTTAGTCTGATAGGAACTCCCTTATAGGTGACTTGACACTTCTCTCCTACAGCTTTTAAGGTTCTCTCTTTGTCTTTGAGTTTTGCCAATTTGACTATAACGTGTCTTGGAGAGGACCTTTTTGGGTTGAATATGTTTGGGGATCTTTG
This sequence comes from Cynocephalus volans, assembly GCF_027409185.1. NCBI lineage: Eukaryota > Metazoa > Chordata > Mammalia > Dermoptera > Cynocephalidae > Cynocephalus > Cynocephalus volans. The sequence goes on from NC_084468.1 coordinate 57,519,922, forward strand.
AGCCTCCTGAATCTGAAGATCTGTATCTCTCCCTATACCCTGGAAGTTTTCTGCTATTATCTCATTGAATATGTTTTCAATGCCATCTCCTTTTTACTCCCCTTCTGGAAAAACCCATGATTTGGATATTCAAGCGCTTAAGGTTGTGTGTTATCTCTCTTAGATTTTCTTCAATTTTTTAAATTCTTTTTTTTTCTTTTTTTGGTCCACCTGTGTTATTTCAAACAGGCCATTTTCAAGGTCAGAAATGCTCTCTTCTGCTTGTTCTAGTCTGCTGGTTAAGCTCTCTGTGGTGTTTTTTTATTTCATTGAAGAATCCTTCAGCTCCACAAGCTCTGCTACATTCTTTTTCAGGGTATTGATTTCTTTGTGCATTTCCTCTTTCAGGTCCTGTATACATTTTCTCATTTCATTGAGTTGTCTGAGTCTTCCTGTATCTCATTTAGTTTCCTTAGAATTGTTGCTCAAAATTTCTTGTCAGTCACTTCAAGAACCTCCTGTTCTACAGGATCTAGAACTTAAGAGTTGTTATATTCCTTTGGTGGTGTTGTACTTTCTTGGTTTTTCATATTTCTAGTATCTCTCCATTGGTGTTTAGTTATTGTGGCAGAGGCTTTCATGATCCACTTGTTCCATGCTGGTGTCTGCAGCAGTGGCAGGGAGTTTTGCTGTCACTCAGCTGCCTGTTGCTGCCTTGGGGCCTGAGGGTCATCGACTTGGGCCTCTCAGGGTTAGGGACTCACCTGGCCTCTCTGCCATTTTTAATGAGTGGCTTCCAAGATCACCCTGGCATCCAGATCTTATGGGAAAATTGGGCAGAACAGTAATGAAGGCACATCCATGCCTTAACTCCCATGACCCATAAGTCACATATGGGAGGAAGAGCAAGCTTCTCTGCCACAAGCTTTCAAAGTTACTTTAGTTCAATGACAAGCCTTTGACATGCCTCACTTTCCAGAGTTCAGAGTTAATGGGACACAGAGCTATCATCTAGCACTAGAAAATTTAGAATATAAGTCAACGCCCAGTACTAAAGCAGTTATTTCAGACAAATTTTGTTTTACTGAACCAAATACTTAGTATTACTAAAGACTATAGAAGAAAAATAATAGTATCTGATAGAAAAAGAAAATCTGCCTCGTTTCAATTTCTCTAGACTGTTCGTCCGTCTAGACAGCTGTCCAGAATCCATAATCCATGGATTTAATCTCAACTCAGGAGCAATTGCTGGCAGGAAGTTAATTTTGGCACTGTACATTTACCATTTCTGGGAGAGATATTCATGTATGCACCGGGTCTTAATCTCTATTTCCCACTTCCATTTCTATTAAGTGTTTCTGGCACTTAATACTGAACAAATCATAGACTCTACCTAATGACAGAGCACCCACACTCCCTGATGAACAGACTTTTTCAATCTGTGCCTAAAGTCTTCTTGCTGTGGAATGATTTAGGGTAGAAAAACAAACAAAACTGGCCCTTGAGGAATGATTTCTCTTTTGGGTAATTAATCAATACAGAGCCAGTTGGAGACTAGCAGGTGTGAAGTGACTCTTCATCTATGGCCAGACCAGGTGAAATTCAAAGTGAGCCTCACCAGGATTCCTTTGTTGGTGATGAACACAAATGGAATTTTAGAAAGCAGCATTGCCTTCTTAGACCTGGCATCAATAATTTAAGGATAGATGTATTGAAATAACACACTGTACCCCACAAATACGTACAAGTAAATGTTAAAATAAAAAAATAAAAATAATAATTTAAGGATAGAACTTCACACACGCTTTGTGATAAAAGTGAGCAGAACAATATTTGTTCCACCCAACAATGCCCCGAAACCCCTTAAAGACTCCTTTTTTCCCTGTGCTTCAGCCACTCTTGCTTGAGCCTAAATCTATCCTTCTAAGGGTTTGGTCCTATTTCTTCCCTGCAGCATCATACAAAACTAATCTATTCCCTCTTTCCTCATAAAATGAAGAAAGCTACCTCTAAAGAGACATCCCTAGTCCTGTTGGCTATTTCTGATTACTGACATCTTTAGTCATCTTTGACTCACTTTGTTTGGGACTGTTCTAGTTTGTATGAGCACGAGATCTGAATGTGATACTCGAGGTAAAGAATAAGTAGTAGAAGACACTACTTGCTCATTTTATATCAAAGATTTCTAAAAATACTGATTTTGCTTAAATTGGCATTTGCTGGCCATTTATATATAAGGTCTAGTGTTGATTAAAATTTCGAGATTCTTTTAGAAATTCTGATGCACATGTCCTTAACACTGATGTTTTTAGTGACTATGGGAATTTTTTTTAATCTAAATTCTGAAAGCCCAAATTCTGAAAACCACTCACTAATTTTGTAAATCTGGATTATTTGCAAGCCTTTCTGAACCTCAGTTTCATCTTAAAGTGGGATTATAGTTTCTCCCACTCAGGGTTATGTTAGTTTGCTAGGGCTGCCATAATAAAGCCCCACAGACTGGGTGGGGTAAACAACAAACTTATTTTCTCACAGTTCTGAAGGCTAGAAGGCCAAGATGAAGTTGTCAGCAAGGTTGGTTACTTCTGAAGCATCTCTCATTGGCTTATAGATGGCCATCTTCTCCCTGTGTCTGTCATACGCTCTTTCCCTCTGTGTGTTCTGTGTCCTAATATCTCCTCTTCTTGTAAAGATACCAGTTATATTAAATTAGGGCTCACCCTAACCTTACCTACCTCTTTAAAGATTCTCTCTTCAAGTAAAGTCACATTTTGAAGTACTGGAGGTTAAGACTTTGACATATGAATTTGGGGGTGGGACACAATTCAGCCCAGAATAAAGGTGATTGTGTAATAATATGAAATAGTGCTGGTAAACCATTACAAGGATAGGTAGACTTTTTGATGTATCTCCAGCATATAGAGAAGCTCCTGGCACATAACAGGCACTTAATTATTAACATCTGTTGAATAAACAAAATGAAATAAAATAAACTGTTCAGTGAATATTATCTCCTTTCTCTCTACATCTCTTTAATTTCAACTTGCTGAAAGATCTCAAATCATTTTCTATGTAAATGTGTGGTGCTGTCTGTTGTATGGAAAGCTCAGCACAATCAGGGAGTGTGCCTTGTTTACCTCACATTCCTCCAACATGCTTAGTCCCATGTTCTATACAAGAAATAGCTCCTCAAAAAATGCTTGTCAGCTGCCTGATTCAGATGACAGACCTCCTTCCCCGACCCTCAGTAAACCCTTCCCTGAGATATTTTTTTTCTATTCAAGCACAAGAATTAAATTATAATTATTCTTAGATCCCCCAAAGAACTTCCATAGGCTCATATCAATAGTTAATCAAGAAATTCCTCTTGAATGAAATTGAAATAAATTGAATTGAATGAAATGAATATTCTCTTTGGAAAAGAAAAGTAAGAGCCATTACAAAAACTTCCATTTCTATCTATTTCTAAATTCTTTATTTCTTCCATCATTTTCTCTTCTTCCTTGTCGTATCCTACAACAGAGCAAACTCATCAAATATCTTCCCATCTTTTAACCTCTCTATGTCCCTTGCTTTCTTCTTTCCCCCGTGCAATTGCCAGGGTGTCGAGTTGTCTCTGTGTTGCTCATCAGTGGCTAATTTCCTTTTTATCAGGAATAAAGAACCACTCAATTGCCTCCTGCAATACCACTGGCATACAGTCCTGACACTATCACATCACAATGAACAGGAGGCCCACTAATAAACATGCAGTGCTGTGAAGAATTTCACTGATCCCTCTCCAAGTCATTAAATCTATACATGTTTGATGGGCAATAAAAGAGAAATGTGGAATGATAATGGCAGCTGTAGAAGGCCACTACTCTCCTCGTCTGCTTTAACCACAAGAAAAGACAGGAAATGATTCATGTATGTTTTTTAAAATATGTATATATTCTACTCATTATTACTAATTTCAAATGCCTATGCATATTTCATAGGCAACTGGTTCGTAAGTAAAACTCAGGCTGAGATTTCAGCATTAAATTCTTTCAGCTTCAAGTCAGGACATGGTATTCAGTTTGATTAAACAAGGAGGAGTGAGGTTGTGCTCTAACTAAAAGTTTTTGTGTGTGGGTGACTTGGAGGGCAGGTGCTAATTAATACACACTTCTGTTTGTCACATTGTATGATATATATAAAAGATGTTACCTTATGTTGATAAGATATTAAGCAAAGTCAGATTCTAATTCCAGAAACAAATCATCCAGCCAATAAAGATAAAATAGCCTTACAAGTTCATTCTTTAAAGCTAAAATCAAAGAAATAATTCATGCCTTAAGACCAGTCAAAATTCCTTTAGACATGTTATTCCTATTTCTTACCTCACAGATAAAGTGAAACATAAACTATGCATCATAAAATAGAATGTTTAAAATACCTAATTTTTTAAAATTAGCAAATTCTACCATAAACCTACAGTGGTGGTCACCACTGAACCAACTTAAAAATACTGCAGTGAACCTCTGGCAATTGAATATTCAGTGTTTTTTTATTTTGTAGAGGAAGAAAGATTTCTTTCCTCACCCATCACTAGGTTCATGACTGAGACCCCTATAACAAAAGACAGATTAACAAGAGAAAATCATACAAATTTATTTAACATGTAATATGTGACATAAACAAAATGAAGACCCAAAGAAACAGAAAACTGTGCAGTTTTAGTTCTGTTCTTTGATCTTACTAAGGGAGTTCCTAAGGCTAGTTGTGATGTGTCCTTCTTTCAATTAGATCTTCCCATAAGTACCAACAGGACATTTGTTTAGTAAGAGAGCTCTCTAAAAATCCTTGCAAATACAAAAGTTTTTCCAAATCAAAGGATCGATCATCTGGTCATTGACAAGTAGGATCTCGAGAAGTGCACTTATTCCAAAAGCAACTCAATACAATAACTCCTTTCATAGAAAGACCTTGAGGTAATTTTCCACGCTTAGAATATATTTTTACCACGGACAAAAGGAGCATATCTGGAGTGGATGCAGAAGAAACAACCTCATGACACAAAAGTCGCTTCCAAAGGTTGCTTTAAGAAGACAAAGATCCTTGTTGCCACAGAACTCAGCAACTAAAGTGGAAATGAGACAAATTCCCCTGAGAGCTGATATAGTCAGACAGAAACTTCACAGGTTTTCTAGCCTTGAAAGCTAGCCACCAGATCCAGATTCCCATGATCCTAAGTTACCAGTTGGCAGAGGCCAAGGAAAGTTTCCTCTCACTGGTTACAAGCTGAGCTCTCAAGACACAAAACAAGATGGAAAGAGAATCTTTTCTGATTTTTCTTCTTATGATGAAAGACACAGAAAGACAGAGACAAAGGAAAAAAAGCCTATCTCTGGGAGTGAAAGGATCAAAAATCCAGAATACTTGAGCAAAATCACAAAGTTGCTATACCCAAAGAGCTAGTTCACATATTACAGTGGATTGAATGGCTCCCCAAGTTATTGAAGCTTAATCCCCACTGTAACTGTTGAGGGTGGGAAATCCTATTATGATAGTTGAAAGGTGGGGCCTTGAAGAGGTGATTAGATTGTAAGGACCATGCGCTAGTTCAGTTCATAGTTCCCTGGACTTTAGACTTCCCAGGCTCTGCAACTGTAAGCAATAAATTTTGTTTTCTTATAAATTATCCAGGTCCAGGTATTTTGTTATAAGCAACAGAAACAGACTAATACAGAAAATTGGCACAGGAGAAGTGGGATGTTGCTTATAACAAATACTTGAAAATGTGCAAGTGGCTTTGGAACTGGATGTTGAGGAGAAGCTGGAAGAATTTGAAGGAGCAGGCTAGAAAAAGCTTAGCTGGTGGGAGTTTAGAAGATAAGAAAACAAGGGAAAGTTTGGAACTTCTCAGAGACTGGTTAAATTGTGGTGACCAGAATGTACTCTGAAATATGGGCTATAAAGACCATTCTAAGGAGATCTCAGATAGAAATAAAGAGTTTATTGGAAACTGGGTCAAAAATCACTCTTGCTATAAACTGGCAAGGAACTTGGCTGCATTCTATTCATGCCCAAAAGTTTTATGGAAAGTAGAACTTAAAGGTGCTGACCCAGGATATTTGGTGGAAGAAAGTTCTAAACAGCAAAACATTCAGGAAGCTGCGTGGCTACTTGTAACAGCCTATGCTAAGTAATGGCAGCAAAGGTATGGTGTAAAGCCAGAATTTAAAAATGAAGTCGAGCATAAAGATTTAGAAAATTGCAACCTGACCATTTGCTAGACAAGCAGAGAGCATTTTCAGGAGCAAAATGCAATGGTGTAGCCCAGCGACCATTTGCTAATGAGATTAACACAAAAGAATGGAATTATAAAGAGGAGGGGGGAAAGGCCCTGAAGGCATTGCAGAAGCCTCTGAGGCCAACCATTCCATCACAGTCCCAGTGAGACAGAAATGTCTCCCAGGAAGACAGAATGGTCTTGGAGAACAGGCCTGAGGCACCCTACATGTGCTTGCTGACCAAGGCCACCTCAGGGGGCTGGTCCCCACACCCTGACTGTTTTGGCTGCTCCAGCTGTGGCTAAATTGGCCCCAGGTGTGACAAGTTCTGCAGCTTTGGAAGCTACAAGCCAGAAGTTTTGGTGGCATCCATGCGGTGTTGTCTGTAGGCTTGCAGAATGCCAGAGGTATGGAGGCTTGGGAGCCTCTGCCCCAATTTCAAAGGGTGTATGGAAAAGACTGGGGGCCCCAAAAGGGATCTTTTGCAAGGGTGGATTCACATATAGAGTCTTTGCTAGAGCGATGCCAAGAGGAAATGTGGGTTGCAGTTGCAACAGAAAAACCTACCAAGGCCATGCCTAGCAGAGCCATGGGGGCAGGACCACCATGGAGACCCCAGAATTGTGGAGCTACTAGCATGCAACACCAGCCTGGGAGAACTGAAGTATGGCCTCAGATCAGGAAAGCCATAGAAACAGAGCTGCCCAAGGACTTGGGGACCCAACTTCCATACCAGCTTGCAGAGGATATTGAACATGAAGTCAAGGCACATGATTCACCAGTTGTAAGATTTAATGCTTTCCCTGCTGGGATTCAGACTGACATGGACCTGTTATACCTCTCTTTTGGCCTATTTCTCCCTTTTGGAATGGGAATATCTACCCTATGCTTGTCCCACCATTGTATATTGGAAGTAGATAACTTGTTTTGACTTCACAGATTGGACTTTGAACTTTAGACTGTTGAGTTGGAATGGACTATGGGGATGAAATAAGTGTATTCATATGTGACAAGGAAAGGAGTTTTGGGGGGCCAGGGGTGAAATGTAGTGGATTGAAAGGCCTCCCAAAGCCATTGAAGCTTAATCCCCACTGTAACTGTTGAGGGTGGGAAATCCTATTATGATAATTGAAAGGTGGGGCCTTAAAGAGGTAATTAGATTATAAGGACCCTGCTCTCGTTCATGGACATGGTTCTGGGGGCTTTAAAAGGAGAGCACATGAGAGTCTCTCTCCCTGCTCCACCACTCTGCCATGTGAGAACCCTCGGTCACTGTCACCACCAACAAAGACTTAACCAGATGTGTTCCCTGGACTTTGGACTTCCCAGCCTCCAAACTTTAAGCAATAAGTTTCATTTTTTTACAAATTACCCAGTTCCAGGTATTTTGTTATAAGCAACAGAAACAGACTAATGCACATATAACATTTTCTCCTGCTAATCTAAATTCTGGAAGGAAGGAACAAGGAGAAATGTTTACCTTCCTCTCTTGACCAGGCACTACAAGCCTGGGGAGATGACCTTGGTAAGAATTCTTATCTTCCACTGGATTTTTGTCACTTGTCCCAGGGTCTCACCTGCAGGCTTCAGAGAAAATCTGGTGTCTCGGCTGTCCTTCATCGGGCACTAGAAATTTCAGGAGAGGAAAGAGTTCTTTCCTCACCTGTTGCTAAATTCATGGCCAAGTCACCTACAACACAAGACAGATTAATAAGAGAAAAGAATATAAACTTATTTAATGTAAGTTTCACATGAAATAGGAGCCTTCAGAAATGAAGACCCAAAGAAGCAGGAAACCTTGCATATCTTTATGCTTAGGTTTGATGAAGGGTGGATAGTTGTGCAAAAGTTTGGATGAAGAGGGTATAATCTACTGGTAATAAACTAGGAGGAATTTAAGAAGGCCTGTGTATTAGTTCATTTCTGTTGTTTATAATAGAATACACAGAACTGGGTACTTTGTGAGAGAATAAAATTATTGCTTACAGTTCAGAGGCTGGGAAGTCGAAAGTCCAGGAGGGGGGAGAGAGAGAGAGAGAGAGAGACTCTCACATGCTCTCCTTTTAAAGATCTCAGAACCACACCCCTGACCACCATTATTAATCCATTCAGTATGGCATGGTCCTACAGTCTAATCACTTCTTCAAGGCCCCACCTCACAATTACCATAATAGGATCCCCCCCCCCCCCCCAGTCAACAGTTAGAGTAGAAATTAAGCTTCTAACATATGAACTTCAGGGAACACAATTCAATCAATCCACAGCAGCTGTTTGTTCAGATTCTTCTCTGTCTCTGTGTCTCTAGAGATAATGACATTCCTCTCTTCCGGGTATGGGGAAGGTACCTCTAGGGGGAAGGTCTTACAGCCTCCTTCAGGGAAAGGTCAGCTGGGTTTTATGATTTGCTTCATGGGGCAAGGAAAAGGTGAAACTGACCTTCCTGCTTCTGCTGTTTTCTCAAATGCCAAGGTGCCATATATGGGAGTAGTTAGTCCTGAACCCTGTCAATTTCACATACTTTTCAGCAATCCCAAAATTCCATGATTTATAGTAATTTTTTATTTTGCTGAGACTTGATTTGAATTCCATCCTTCCCTCCATGAGTAAATTGCATAACTAATGAATCCACCTGGCCACCTAGCATCTGTTTATTTGTTTAGCTCTGATGTTCTTGTCTTTTTCTCCCATTTGTAATGTTGGGGCTCAGAAAGTGATACTCCGGAGTGAAGGCCTCAGAAGCAGCCTCAAGAGCAAAGTTTTCCTCTGACCTTCTTCTGCTCTCCTGTCTCTCAGCCTCATTTCTCTGGGTATCTCTCATATATACAAGAGGTATATGTGTTATTAAACTTCTGTTCATTTTTCTTGTATTAATCTGTCTTTTGTTACAGTGGTCCATCCCAACTAAGAATTATGAAGGACAAAGAAAAAAATTACTTTTCCTCCCCTACATATATATATTTTAAAGGTAAACACTGGTCTTAATGTTCCATCTCTCCAAACCTAAAAACAATGTCTTTGTTTCTAAAGCAGGAATTCTAATGGTATCCACCTGAAAGAATTGATGTTGGGAGTAAATGAGATGGTTCATGGTAGGTGCTGGCAGTATCTGGCAAACAAAAAGCTCTCTACATTGATGCTGCCTATATCATTAATATTGTTATTAAAAGTAGAAACACAGTTTGAAGGATTGTTTAATCATTTCAGGTATCTTATTACACTTTTTGCTTAGACTTGACACAGTGCTTCAATTCCAAGATGTTGATTTCTTCACACTGTAATGTTTTAGGGATCTGGATATAGTCATATATTCAGTGCATATATCTGATATAGTGAAATGTTTTTGTTTCTGAAAAGCTCTTTTTAAATTGATGGTGCATCTTATAATCAATAGCATCTTAAAACCAAATATTATGGCATATGCTATTCATGCTGTTGACATACTAGCAAATTCAAGTAAGTCTTGTGATGCAACACTAATGAATATAAAGTTTCTGTGGTTCTTGAGGTGTGATTGTGTCATAAATATCACAACTCCATGTTTGCTGACTGATGTTTTAAACCTAAAAAAAACTCATGCTTCAAAAGACAGACTTTCTGTGGGATATTAGCCTGTAGTTACACATAAATTTCAATAAATGCATTATTTTATAACCCTCTTGTGGGAAAATGCTTATTTGGCACACACGCAGAAGCTCATGTTTAAGTGAAATCTAGTGTCCACAATTTCCCTGTCAGTAGCAAGTAATACAGTAGGATCCTTTTTCCTTCAGTAAATTTTGGAATATTTTATATAAGCTATCACTCTTTCACATTTGACTTATTTGATAACTGCGAGGAACCTGGGTAAATTAGTTACTTGAAAAACAAAGTGTAAGGAGAATCAGAAATGGAAAGTGCTAGAAATAAGGTAAACATCTAACTGAACAAACTCTAACTGCAGAAAAAAACAAAGGAAGTATCACTACCCTATTATAAGGATAGTTTCTAAGAAAACTGAGAGAAACCACGAAGGAAATTAACTGAATTCTGCTTCTGCAGATGTATTAGTCCATTTCTGTTGCTTATAACAAAATACACAGAACTGGGTAATTTATAAGAAAATGAAATTTATTGCTTACAGTTGCTGAAGCTGGGAAGTCCAAACTCCAGGGAATGCATCTGGTGAGTGTCTTGGTGGTGGCAACAGTGACAGCAGAGTACCATGCTGAGAAAATGGTGAAGCAGAGAAAGAGTGAGAGAACAACCTCCTCATTCACTCTCCTTTTAAAACCCTCAGAACCACAGCCCTGACCACCATTATTAATCCATTCACTACTGCAAGGTCCTACAATGCAGTCACCTTTTCAAGGCTCCACCTTTCAATTACCATAATAGGACTTCCCACCCTCAGCAGTTACAGTTATGGTGGGCATTAAGTTCTGAGGGGACACTCAATCCAAGGCAGCAGATATGGCTAAAAAGCCAGTCTCTAAAAATGGGCAAACTGATGTGACAGCTTTTGACTTATCTCCATCTGAAGGAAAGACAATACATGCTAGCAGCTTTTAACACCAAGGTAAACTCGGGAACCAAACTGCCTTAGTTCAAATCCTGGCTATGCCAATTTTTAGCTGTGTGACCTTAAGAAAATTACTCAACTTCTCTGTGCCTCAGTTTCTTCATCTATAAAACTGATACAATTATATTACTTACTCATGAAACAGATTAAGTTAATATATGTTACTGCTAACACTGATGCCTAACACATTCAAAGCACTATGCTTTCCATTTTTAAATGTGTAAAGGTTTTGTTCCCTTACATCTCGCTTCAATCATTATCTTCTTTCACATTTTATCAGTGTTTGTAAATCAGCAACTGTTAATTTATATTTACTCTGTAAAATAATGAATAAGTAATCCTTTAGTAGCACAATACATATAGCATGGTCACATCCTGAAATACTAATCTGTTTTTGTTTTTGGGGGGCAGGTGGCAGCAGTCTGGGGATCTGAACCCTTGACCTTGGTGTTATAAGGCCACACTCTAACCAGCTGAGCTGACCAGCCAGCCCTTTGTAGTATCAATTTAATTACATTCTATGTATTTCCCTCCTTTTTTCTCTTACTTGCAGCCAAAGGACTATGTTTTATCCTCAAACACATTAAAACAGAAAAAGATATTCAAATAAATCTTTATCACAAGTGCAAGAGGAAGATTCTGGATGGCATTCAGAGTGCCTCCAAAAGATAGATAAGACTGGGTAGGAGGAAAAAGGAGAAATGAGGGTGGTTCAGACAGGATATAAGAGAGAGTCTGGAGGGATGAGAAGTCCAAAGTAGGAAAGAGACCAAGAACTTCCCATCACAGATGAGCAAAGAGCGAAGTGAAAAGGTTTCTGAAGATGGGCTGTCCTCCAGCACGAATCATCCCCTCACTGTCTCAGTGAGACCCCTGTCCTGGACCCCACATTTCAGAGGATGCCTCCTTGGCCCTCCTTAAATTGTGCCCCTCCAACAGGCAAGAAATCTGTGAACCAAGGGGAATATGCTCACATGGAGCCTGCACTCCCCTTTGTCTACTCTATTCCAGGGACCCCATTGTCCCTAAGCTGTTCCCAGGGCCTATACCAGCCTTCCCCAGGTTCTGCTTCTGGTATGCCCAACCCTAGGCCCAAAAGGTGGCCACAGGGAAGATGCTTGCACAGATATGGTCAGAGCTTGGACATATGGCTGGGTGTACACAGGAGTGTACGTAAGTCCCCTCACAATGCAGGATTGAGCTGAGAGTGGGGAGAGAAGGCAGAGCCAACTGCAGGATGGGTCCTGTATCTTGTGGCTGTACCTTCCCAGTCTGCAGAATTCTGGCATGTAACTCCAAAGAGTATGAGAAAGAATTCTAAATTAGATTCTACTCAGTTGGTTAGAGTGCAGTGTTGACAATGCCAAGGTCAAGACTTCAGATTCCCATGCTGGCCAGCTATCAAATAAACAAACAAACAAACAAATAAATAAATAAAATTAGATTCTGGCCTTCCATGTCAAGTTGAAGGTATATTTGCTAAGATAATATGATAGAATATATTTTATTCACGAGTTTATCAGCTTGCCTTATAACTTTCAAATAGACTTATGGTGTGTGGTCTTCCATTTGTATTATTGCTCTGGGTCCCACAAATATTAGGGTCATGTCCTATGAGTTGGGAGGAGATGGCCCTGACACTGTCACATGCAAATTTTCAATTAACAATGAGGTTTCTGCAACCCAACCAAAGGGGTCACCTCACTAGACTATGAGCCTCAAAAGGGAAATGCCATTTCTACTTTATTCACTACTATTTCCAGTGGCTGGCAAAATATAGCCCACAGGCCAAAACCAGCACTCTGCCTGTTTTTTTTATGGCCCATGAGGTAAGAATGGTTTTTACATTTCTAAATGGTTGAAAAAAGTCAAAAGAATATTTTATGGCAACTGAAAATTGCATGAAATTCAAATTTCAATGTCCATTAATAAAGTTTATAAACCGCACTTATTTGTTTATGTATATTGTCTACGGCTGCTATCATACTGCAATGGCAGAGTTGAATAATTGTGACCAGAGACCTTATGGTCCACAAAGACTTAATTATTTGCTATCTGGTCCTTCACAGAAAAATTTGCAGGCTCCTGCTATATGCCCAGTGCCTTCTATAATATATATAATGTATATAACAGGTGTTCAAAACTATTTGTTAAATAAGTGAATAAAAGAATGAATGACTATCATCTAACAATAATTAATCTGATTGTCAGATATCATATGTCAGATATCAGAACTGTAGCCCCCATCTCAGAGGGCAGAAGGGTTACACTATCACATAGAGTAGAATTAAATGTCATTACCACATGTTATAAGCAACATACATATTGAAACAGAAATTTGATTGAAAAAGTTGTTAGAAATACAGAAGGTTTCACCTCACAGTGTAGCAAAACTTTAATCAATTTACCCAGATCCACAACTCAGTGACTTTATGAACGTTGCAGTGTTCAGACTTGGTTAGTCCTAAAAGGAGACAGAGGATTCATCTCTCAGGGATGGAACTGAGGAAAATTATGTAGGAACTCAGAATGCTAATATATGAGTACAACTGTTATTCCCACCAGAATGCTATCACATTCTCCCTCTATTGGAAGACTGCATTAGTCAGGATTCTACAGAAAAATAGAACCAATAGGATATGTATACACAGAGAGAGAGAGAGATTCATAAGATTTATAATGAGAAATTGACCGACACAATTATGGAGGCCAAGAGTCCCATGATCTGCTGTTTATAAGCAGAGGGCCCAGGAAATCCAGTAGTGTAGTTCAGGTCCAAGCCCAAAGGCCTGAGACCTGAGAACTAGGATTGCTCATGGTGCGAATCCCAGTCCAAGGGGCCAGAGAAAATGAAATAGGATGTCCCAGCTCAAGCAGGCAGGCAGGAAGCAAAAAGGGGTGAATTCCTCCTTCCTCTCTGCCTTCTGTTCTATCCTAGCCATCAATGGATTGGATGATACTCCACACTGGAGAGTGCAAACTACTGAGTCCACCAACTCAACACTAATATCCTGTGAAGCACTCTCACAGACACACCTGGAAAGGGTCAGAAATCTTGATTCTCATTTGATTTTTAGAATAGGGTTCTTAGGTAATGCATGTATGGAGCAAAAGCCCTCAATTAAGAGACAATAGTCTGCAGCCAGTGGGCAAAAGCCCATCTAATCAACTTTAATGACTGTTTAGGTATGGGATTGTGTACTTTAATGATTTTAGAGCTAACAGGTGGTTAACATACCAATGCTGTTAAGAGATTTTAAAGAATTGCTGTAGGAAAAAAATGTGAAAAAATGTTTGCTAAGGGCAAGCTGTTTGTTGGTGTAAACTTTAGAGGCAATTACACTTAGATTTAATCATGAGAATGTAACTTCTGCTTAAATCATTTGAGGAGAGGTTATATTTTAGATAATGATTGCAGTTTGACCAACTTAGCTTTTCACAAATTGTACTTTGGAATGTCACATTAACTTTACTAATGTTACTGGTTTCCATTGTTTAAGCTATACTTAGCCATTGCTAACTTCTGTCACACCGCCCATGTCTTTGTGTCTTTTTGAAATGATTGAATCAACTGATTTTTCTTGTGAAACTTCCTTGTCTTTACGATAAAAACAGAAGCTAACTTTGAATCAGGGCTGTACCTAGTTTTCTCCCAACAGAGGAGTTGCTGAGGTGCAGTCCCTCTGGGCTTCTCCTTGCACTCATGTTGCCTTGAGTAATCTTTTTTTCATCTCTGTTACACAGTAAGAAGTGTAACACACACCTAAAAATAATATTTAATCTGGGCATCCAGTGGTCAGTCCAGTTGACTCATAAAATCAACCACACAAAGACCTACCTGGAGGAACAAGCTATAATTAAATGTGATTTAATGTGCATAAAATTGGAACAAGATATTAACCAATTCAATGGATTAATGGCATCAAACCAGATTGCCTGCTGTATTTGTTTCCATAAGAGTTAATGGTTACTACATGTGACTCAAGTCTTCTTTTTTCCTGATCGGTGCTTCAGTGAGTTTTACCAGCTCCTGCTGATGACTCTCTTCCTTGTCTGTGCTTCCATGGCTGACCTACCTCCACTATGAGTGATACATTCTTTCGTTAGTTACATATACTCATTCCATCAGGTGACAGTTAGTTTTCGGAGGCCTGGGAGTCATTTTGGTTTAGTTGACTTTGCCTGTCTCTGCTATGATTTATAATGTATATGTTAATTTTATAGTTTAACAAGGGATAGGAGATAATATTTTCCAAGTTCCAACAGAGGAGTGAGAGAAACAGATAACATACTATACTGCCTCCCATGCTATCAAATACAGACGTCAACACACACACACAAACACACACATATGGTATGACACATCTTCCACTTGTAAGTATGCAGAACAAAAGCTTGCTAATTTTTAATTGTTCTGGATGATACACATCTAGAAGAATATTTTGTTGCACTTGATATTATGGCTCTCAAGTGATTAATACTGAATTTATATAAAATCATAACAAATAACTTCCAAAAGGAAAAATCTTTATAGCTAGCATAAATGGTTTGTTAATAATTATAAAAAGCCATAAATGTTTTTATAAGATGCAAATTGCACTTAGGACACTAAATGATGATGAAATCATTGTAGGAGAAGACAAAACATCTCAGCAATTATTTAACTGCAGTGATGAGCTAAGTGTAGCTCCGTATTTAAAAGCAGCTTACATAAAAAATAATTTTAAATAACTTCTGTTAAAATTTGTCAGTGCTTTCTGTGTGCCATGCATTTTAAATATATTTCCTTTCATTTAATCCTAACAGTTCTATGAGATAAATACCATTATTTTCTTTATTTTTGGTAGTAAGAAAATAGACAGTATTGTGTGAAGTTTCAAGAGCTTGGTTCGGACTCATATGAATTATGGCTCTAGGACTTTACTGGCTGTGTCATCTCACAAAAGTTACTTACTGTCTCTGTACTCCAGGTTTCTCACTAGTCAAGTGAGATGATGCTTGTAACTGCCTCAGAGTGTTCTCATTAATGATAAAATTAGATAACATGCTAAAACAATTAGAAAAATGCCTGGCACACATAAGTGCTCAGGAGATGTTCAATATTATTAGAAACGGTGGTCAACATATGTGAAGGTAACTCACAAAACCAGCAAGTTTCAGGAAGAGAACTAGGACCTGAGTCCATTTAATTCAAAGCCCACATACTTTCAATCTGTAAACTCTAAGGCACTGTTCGCTGAACAACTCATGAGATGAGATTAAATGATTTCTAAGACTATTACTCTTAGAAAGTCTATTCTTCTTCAAAAACTTCAAAGTGATTTTTCATTTTTTCTCACCAAAAAAACTTTTAATATGCTTATTGTCCACTTCCATATCTTATTTGGAGAATATCTATTCAAATCTTTTGCTCATTTTTTAAAATTGTGCTTTTAGTGTTATATCTAAGATCCATTGCCTAACCCAAGGTCAAGAAGATTTACACATAAGATTTGTATAGTTTTAGCTGTTATATTTAGGTCAGAGATCCATTTTGAGTTAATTTTTTGCATGTTGTGAGGCTTGGATACTAATTCATTCTTTTGTATGTGGATATCCAATTGTCCCAACACCATTTTTTGAAAAGACTCGAGTTGTGTTGGCACCCTTGTTGCAAATCAATTGACCATAAACATATGAAGTTTATTTCTGGACTCTCAATTTCATTCCATTGAACAATATGTCTATTCAAATGACAGTATCACACCAGCCTGATGGCTGTTGCTTTGTAGGAAGAATTGAAATTGGGAAGTGTGACTTCTCCAAACTTGTGCTTTCTCAAGATTGTTTAGGATCTTCTGAGTCTTTTGCATTGCCGTATGAATTTACGAATTTTAAGATCAGCTTGTCAATTTCTGTGAGAAAAAAAAACCAGCTGGCATTTTGATCAGGTTGAATCTGCAGCTCAGTTTTGAGAGTATTACCATTTCAACAATATGAAGTACTCTGATCCAAGACCATAAAATATCGTTCCATTTATTTAGATCTTCGCTAATTTCTATAAGAAATACTTTGTAGTTTTTACTGTACAAATCTTGTTAAATTTATAACTAACTATTGTATTCTTTTTAAATGCTATTGGAAGTGGAATTATTTTCTTAATTTTATTTTAGAATGCTCATTGCTAATGTAAATATATATATATAATCTATTTTTGTATATCGATGTTGTATCCTGCAACCTTTCTAAACCTGATAAGTAGTTCTAATTGTTAGTGAATTCCTTAGGATTTTCTCTATATAAGAACATGTTATTTTCAAATATAGATAGTTTTACTTCTTCTTTTCCAATGTGATTGATTTTTATTTTATTTTTCTGCTTAATTGTTTTGGCTACAGCCTCCAGTACATGATTGAATGAGTGACAGGAGTAGACATATTTTTCTTCCTGATCTTAGGGGGAAATTTTTACATCTTTCACCAATATGTATAATTTTAACAGTGAGTTTTTCATAAATGTCCTTTATCCATTTAGGAAATCCCTTCTATTCCTGTTTTTATCAGTGTATTTGTAAGGAAAGAATGTTGGAATTTGTCAAATGCTTTTTCTTCATTTGCTGAGATGATCTTACCGTTTTTGTCCTCTATTCTACTTGTGATATTACAATTTTTAGTAATAAATATATATTTGGTCTTCACTCAGTTTTTCAGCACAAGCTCCTAAAACCTTGGAACCTCAAAAGTAAAAAGTATCTTTTTGTATGCTAATGAGATAATTGATGGCTGGGGGCTCCTGGAGAGCCTCAAGATAGGGGCTGGTTGCAAAGGGAGCCAACCTTATCAATAGATGGTTGGAACTTTCAGCTCTACATCCTGACCTCTGGAGAGGGAGAGGAGCTGAAGTTTAAGTTGACTGCCAATGGACAATGATTTAATCAATCATGCCTATGTGATGAAGGCTGCATAAAAACCTATAAGGACAGGGTTTGGAATGCTTCCATGTTGCTGAACACATGGAGGTTCTAGGAGGGTGATGCACCCAGAAAGGGCATGGAAGACCCACATCTCTTCCTCCGTTCCTTGCCCTATGCATCTCTCCTACCTGACTATTCATCTTTATCCTTCATAACATCCTTTACAATAAGATAACTACTGGTAGACATAAATAGTTTCCCTTACTTCTGTGAGCTGTGCTAGCAAATTATCAAACCTGAGGAGGGGGTTGTGAGAACCACAACTTACAGCCAGTTGGTCAGAGCATGGGTCACAACCTGGGACTTGCAATTGGTGTCTGAAGTCATGGCACTCCTGTGGGACTGAGCCCTTAACCTGTGAGATCTGACACTATCTCCAGGCAAATAGTATCAGAATTGCATTGAATTACAGGATCCCAGCTGGCCTCTGCAGAATTGCTTGGTATGTGCAGGTAAAAAAGCACACATCTGGTCAGAGTTTTGTGTTAGGAATATAATAGGAGAAAACAGTTAATTGGTTTTCCTACTATACATTAATGATATGGTATACTTTCATTAAATCTTTAATGTTAAAGCACCTTTGCACTGCTGGAATAAATCACAGTTGGTCATGGTATATAATCCTTTTTATATTTGGATGGATTAGGTTTGTTACTATTTTGTCATGGATTTTGTGTTTGTGTTTGTTAGAGATGTTGGTCCAGTTTTTTTGTCGTGTCTTTGTCTGGATTTAGTATCAAGATAATACTGACCTTCTAGAATAAATTGGGAAGCATTTCTTATGTTTTGAAATGAAATGGAAAGTGTTACCTATCTTTTGGAAGAGTTTGTAAAGATATGGTATTTATTCATCTTTAAGTGTTTTATAGAATTGACCAGTGAAGCCATCTGGACTGATATATCTTCCTGATAAATTTACCCTTTTATCTCTAGGAAATATCCCTGTATAGCTCTAGTAACTTTTTTTGTTTGTTTTAAAATCTATTTTGTCTAGCTAACAGATATGATGTTGATGGGGGGGCAAAGGGGGAGGGAGGGGGAAAAAGGAGGAATTGGTAAAGGGACACAAAAATCAACTACATTGTATATTAATAAATTAAAATAAAAATATAAATAAGTAAATAAATAAATAAATAAACTCTATTTTGTCTGATATTAGTAAAGTCATTCCCATTCTTTTATTCATGATATCTGCATAATCCGCCTTTTCCCATCCTATTACTTTGAACTGTATCTTTCAAACTAAAGTGTGTCTCCTGTAGACAGCACATAGTTAAATCTTGTTTTTTGGTTCAATCTGACAATCCCCGCCTTATGATTAGATTGTATGATCCATTCACATTTAATGCTATTATTGATATGGTTAGATTTACATCTGCTATTTTGGTTTTTGTTTTTTATACATCTCCTGCCCTTTGTTCCTCTATTCCTCTTTTATTGCTTTCTTTTGTAGTAAGCAGACAACTTCTATTAGTGTCATTTTGATTCCTTTAATAATTTGTAATTTTTTTTCGTTATTTTCTTAGTGATTGATTTAGGGTTTACAATATGCATCTTAACTGGTTGTGATCTGTTTAAGATTTATAACGACTTAATTCAATGAAATAAAGAAACATTACTCCTGCACAGTTTTATTCCCTGTCCTGCCTCGTTTGTGCTGTTACTGTTATACACATTGCGTCTACATATGTTACAAGCCTCATAATACTTTGTTATGATATGGTTATTGCTTGTTATAATCTGATACCTTTTAAAGAAGCTGAGAAAAGAAAGAAAAGCAAGTACATATTTGTAGAATTTGTTATATTAACCTTCGTATTTGCCCTTGCTGGTTCTCTACATTTGTTCCTGTGGATTTGAATTACCTTCTGGTGTCACTTCCTTATTTACAGCTTTGTTCTCATCACCCTTCATTTTGCGACATTGTCAAATATAGTATATTCCAAATGTTTTAGGCCCAACAATATAAGTATTTGCACATTGTTTTATACAATTGCTTTTTAAATCGGTGCAGAGAAAAAAGAAAAAATATATAATTATGCTGTCTTTGGTAACTATATATGTGTCTGGCTTTCAACATTTTGACTATGATGTGTCTGATTATGGATCACTTTGCATGTATCCTACTTGGAATTCATTGAGTTTTTTGGATGCTAGATCAATGTTTTTATCAAATTTGGACTTTTTTAATCATTATTTCTTCTGTCCTTTTCTGTCTCTCTCCTCCTTGTGGTACTTCCATTGTTTGTGTTTCAGTGCACTTAACATTTCTCTGAGGCTCTGTTCATTTTTCTTTAATTTTTTTCTTCTATTCTTCAGATTGCACGATCTCTGTTGACCTACTTTCAAGTTTGATGATACTTCCTTCTGCCAGCTCAAATCTACTGTTGAACTCCTCTAGTGAATTTTTCATTTCAATTACTATACTTTTCAACTCCAGAATTTCCATTTGTTTCTTTTTTATAATTTCTATTTCTTTAAAGTTCTTCTGTATTTGATGAGACATTGTCCTCATATCTTTCTTTAATTTCTTAAGTATGATTTCCTTTAGTTCTCTGAACATATGTATAATAGCTGCTTTGACATCTTTGCTGTTAAGTCTATCATCTGAGCCTCTTCAAAGGCAGTTTCTATGAACTGCTTTTCTTTTTCTCACGTATAGGTCACATTTTCTTGTTTGCCTGTCTCATAATTTTTAGTTGAAAACTGGAGTATGTTGTAACAACTTTAGTTATGGATTCCCTGGAGGTTGTTGTTGTTGTTTTGGTCATTTATTCGTCTAGTGATGATTGAAATAATTCTGTGAAGTCCCAAATGTCCCTGGTCAGATTTTTATTCCATTTTTCTCTTTTTGTTCTCGTACTTATAGGTCACCGTTGGATTGACACAAACAACTTATTGGTCAAAGTTTCTGCTTAAAGTCACCTTAGCCAGTCATATTTTTACCTTTTACCATTTCATGCATGTTTGGCTTGGTGGCTGCTATCAGTTCAGGGAGACTGTGCTTTTGGCCCCCACATTCAGCCAAGGACTAATAGCTTGGAGGCTTCTTCCTTGGTGGCTCCTGAGAGGGTGAAGCCTTGGACATTTTATTACTCAGCGTTCTCTCGAGAAATAGAACCAAAAGAGTGCACGTATAGAAAGAGAGATTTATTTTAAAAAGGCTCTTTTGGGCTGTCTCTTTTCTTGACTTTTCCTATTAAACTTCTACTCTGCCATTTTGCTTATATCATGGAACTGCCAGTCTCGTCTTAACTGCTCTCCTAAAAATAAAGTTTTCCCCTCCCTGTCCCACATAAAGTCAGTACCCCCAGGCAGAACTGTGGAACAATTTGTCCTTACAGCCTGCCTTTCCACTGGGAAGAATCTCTATGCCACTGCCGCAAAGCACAGGCTGGTACTACTTTTCCCCGAGTGACACCACCCAGCACTATGAGCAGGCACAAGGAGTCGGGGGACAAACCCTGGTCTTCTCTGCTTATCCCTTCTTGTGTGGAACCTCTACACTACATATGAGCTGGGCTGGCGACAGTCAGGCCCCTATTCTCAGCCTGCCTCCTAGAACAAAGCTTCTTCCCTGTAAGTGTGGGCTGTGTGGGGAAAAGGGGACCAGTTCTCTCTGCCATACCTGCCAGGAGCAGAGTTTCTGCAACACAAGGCTGGGGGGATGGAGGGTGGGAGGAGAAACCCTCCCAGAGAAACCATAGCTCCAGACTGGAAGCTGAGGTGAGGGGAGCCCTATCTGCTCGGCCACACCTGCCCAGAGCGGGGGCCCCAGGTAAAGCTGCTAGAACACAGAGCTGAGGGGCAGAGGGAGGGAAGATCTCAGTTCATGACCCAGCTGCCACAGACTCTCTGTGTTCTTACTGATTTCCAGATTTTCTTAAATGAAAGATTTGTAGATTTTTCTTGAATGAATGTTTAGTACAATTTTCAGAAGGTTTAAATGATGGTGTTTCATAATTTTCACCAAGCAAATGGTTGTTCTGCTGGGGAGACCATCCACCAAGGACTTTACTCTGCCATTTATGAAGTCTCTGTTCTTTTGCAGAGCTAAGTTCCTTCTTCTTGCTGTTTCCTCTGCCTGGAACTCATACCACCTGACCATTCCTACCCTGAATCCCTGCCCATACTCCAGGTATCAGCTTCTTTAGAAACACCCTTCCCCAAAGTGACAGACTGAGTCAGGAAAAAGAAATGAAACTGACCACACCCCCCTTCCCAGAACGTGCCCTTCTCAAAAGTCAGGCCAGGACTGGGAGAGGGAAACAAACCACGAACTGGACAAGAGAGTGAACTTCTCCATCAGCCTGGACTGGAACTGTTTATACAATATAGTGGCTGGAAAATTATGGAATCCCCCCTAAGTCATTAAGGAGTGGGAAAGAGAAAGACACTGACTGGACAAAAACAAAATTATTTCATGCTTGCATCATACCAAATTCAGGCAGTTTAATTAACTGATGAAATAATTACATAGTTTTATAAAGTTTTTATGTGTTTTTTTGTTTAATGTTCATGTCTCCCACTGGACTGTAAGTTTCACAGAGGCAGAGGTCACAACCTCAGTACCAGCCAGCTCTGACACATAGTGGACCTCTAATCAATAATTCTTGAACAAATAAATGAACACACGCAGAAGTTAACCCTCTTGAATTTTTCATTTAAAAAATTCTCAATAGCTCAGAATAATAGTCAAAAATGTGCCTTGTTGTATCCACATATGAAAGATACCCTAAATATCAAATTAGTCAGTTAAAAACATGAGACTCTGAAAAAGAAAAAAAGAGAGAGCCTCTGTTAAGGGCCATACTTTTCTCTGGAAATGTTATTTTAACTATAAGTTTAATATTCCTTGGAAGGAGAGGTTTATGGAGAAACAGCATAGGATTAGTCTGATGGAAAAATCTCCACTAAAGTAGCTGTTGCTTGTTCCAGAGAAAAGGCAGGTGGGTAGGAGGCAGAAGGAGTTACTTTTTCCTGTACTTTCCTTTTCTCCTTATAATGTCTCTCAAGATAATATTTCATCCCAGAGTGATCGAAGTCCCTGAAATTTCAAGAACACGCAGGCCTTCTTTTACAAGCAACAGTAAAAAAATTTGAGCAGCTAAGCATGTTACCAGGGAATTAATAATAAATCTGTACAGATTGATAGTCCCCTGAGATAAAAGGAAAGAGAAAATATTAAAAAACCGATGCTTCTGGCAAATGAAAAACTAATGGAGTGTACATTTCTCAGGGGAAGAGGGAAACACAGCCCATGCTTTCATTCCCAAGATTGAAGCCTGCCACCCACGCTGGGTAATGAGCAAGATGCTGGCCTCTTATCATGTGTGCTGTGGTAGCAATACCAAATAGCACAGTGCCAAGAGCCCAATGGACGTAGGTTGGGATGCCAGTTCTACCACTAGTTTTAGCTCTTCAACTTCAGACAAGTAATGCAATGTCCCCGAGACTGTCTTTGCAACAGAAAATGGAGATAATGTCTACTTCATAATGTATGGAGAATTAAGCAGGAGCATGTGCACATTGTCTAGTATCGAGTGAGGACTCAGTAAGCTTTTGATTCTTTTCCCATAATATGGTACAAGTTTTCTAGGTAATTTAATCTTTATCCTAAAGAACACTTTACTCCACATAAACTAACAACCCTTTACCTACTAAGTCACATACTACTCTATTTTAATAGCAATTCAAGGTCCATAACCTCCGGAAACATTTCTCATCCAGTTTTATAAACATCAGTTCCTTGAAAGTGTTAATCATGCTTCCTCGGATTCCATCTCCTTCCACCAACCCCTCCATCCCCACCCTTATTAGTCACCAGGAGACCATATAAACAGTGAAGCCAAGGTCTATATTTTTTTCATTGTTGTACCCCTTATCTAACACAGAATCCAGCACTCTGTAAGTAATCAGTAGATATCTGTTAAATGAATGGATGCATGTAAGATACATTCATCAAGACAAGACAACTGCTATATCAAACAATCTCAATACCCACTGTTTTAGACACCCCCCCCAAAATGATTATTTTTTGTATACCCACAGGGGACTGTGCTCTGCATAATCATCCAGACACCAGAATCTTTTTATTTAGTGTTTCCATTTCAGGACCTCCAAATCCTCCACTAAATCTTCTACATCCAGCCAGCAATTAGGGAAAGCAAGCCAGTGAGCAGCGCTTCCAGGAAGATTTCAAGGGCCGGGCCTCAGAGTGATGTCCATCGCCTCCATTCACACTCCACTAGCCAGAACTCAGGCATATGGGCCTATCCACCTATAAAGGAAGCCGGAGAAGGTAACATAACTGTGTCTCCAAAATGAAGGGAAATTGTTCGGTGGAAATATAGCCAGATTCTTCCACTTAACACGTCCGTTCATGTCTGTTGAGTGACTGAGTGACTAAGTGACTAGCATCAGGAATTGGGCAGGCAGTTGTCAACAAGCAGTAGCAGCCAAGGTTTGGGAACAGGATTCTAGGAACCAGGGAGGCATAGGAAGAAACATAACAAACAGAATAGAAGAAACCGAGATCCCAAAATAAGAGACCAAGACTAAAAATCAAAGCAAAATTTCTTCGACTCCATAGATCGTGGCCAAAATCATAACTCATTATCATCAAATATTAATGCCAAACTAATGGCTACAAAGGGAGCTGTCAAAGTTATGCCTGCTTGAAATCCAACCTATTCTGGAAACTGAGGCAAGGTAGGCTTCACATAAGATCAATGTGCCTTGGTATGCAGAACTAGTAATTCAGAGGCAGGGTCTATCAGTAACGTAAACAAACAAAGCCACAAAGTAGCCTACATACCCTCCTCTCTATGTATGATTGGGAAAGATATGGCTCCTCTAGAGCCTTGAGCCTCTGCATTCCTTGTTCCCTGCTGCACATGTGCAGACCAAGGAGAAGATTCAAGAAAGGTCATGCTTTGCTGGAAGGAACAGGCCTCCTCCTGGAGGACAGGGACAAGATGCCCTGTGTAAACATAGGAGGCAGGGCCTGCATCTGCAGCCTCACCTTGATGACTGGCACTTTCATCCGAACGAGAACAGGGCACAGCACTCCCCACGCAATTACCCTGTGGCACTGCCCTTGACGGGCCAATACCAAGACCATCCTCCCTCTTCACTTGCAGGTTTCCCTTTTCAGCACATTTCCCCCTGCCAGGCATCATAATTAGTGCTTCTTTGTGAGCTTAATTGTAAATTTGTTTTGATTAATTAGCCTCAGAGCTGACTTGGCAGTTATTGAGACATTGGAGAGGGTTCTGGATTTATTTAGTGTTCAGACCCCTGCACCCTCTGGGATTCCTCTCTCTGTCAGCACCAAAACTTCAAGTTCAAAATTGTCTGTGTTAGAAAATGTTTTATGTGTCTAATTAACTATTTGTCACTTTGAGGTAAGTACAAAGATAAAATCTCACTAACCTGTGTAAGGTGATGAATGTGTATCTTTTTATAGTCCCATGGACCAGAGAACTCAAGAATCAATTTCTAGACTTAGGAACAATGACAAAATTGTCTAATATATTAATTTGTGTTGTGACACATTACTCATCGTGTAACCTTCCAAATGGTTTCTCAGAATCTTAAAGCTCCCCTCCCCCCCACACCTTCCCCAAAGTTTTGTTAGGTCTTTACCTCCAGAATTCAATCAAAAACTGAAGCTGGTAATATTTAGCCCAGCAACACAGAGCCAAGAGTCACAGTAAGATTCATCGAAAGAAAGTTCAACCAAAATATTGAAGACCCAGATTTGGATCTTATCCCTGTCATTAAGTACCTGATTAGGACTCTCAGACATCCAACTAAAATGAGCTTAAGTAAAACAGGGAATGTATTAGCTCATATAACTGAAAAGTCCAGGGACTGGTATTCAGACACAGCTAAATCAAGGAGATCAAACCATGCTGCCAAGGCTCTTTGTCTCTCCCTCCTGTCCTTGGCCCTTCTTTACTTTTTATGTTGGCTTTATTCTTCAGACAGTTTGTTTGAGGTGGCAAGGGTGGACAGCCAATGGCAGCTCCAGCTATACATGGGCCTTACAACTCCCAGTCTCATTAAAAGAGAGTGCCTCTCTCTCTGAACATACACAAATTTTACACTAGTCTCTGATTACCTCATTTGGGCCATGGGCCCACCCCTGAACCAGTCACATAACAAAGGGATAGAATAACCTAAGTCACACAGGTTGGGTGTTACTCCCCTTCCTACAGTAAGAAAGAAGGAGGGGAGGGGATTAAAACAGTGATAGACTCATCATAACTACATGCAATGAGGAAATGTGGTCCGGGAAAAAAAGACCAGGTGCTATTACAAGATGCAAAGGAAGGATAGGATACACAAACAAAAGCACCAGAAATTTGCTACTCACTAGTTTAAACCAATCACTTACTGTATCTAAAACACAAGCATGAGAATATCTCTATTCACTTTCCACGGAAGTGCGAAGATAAAGCACAAAGAATGCTCAAAAAAAAAAGGCCTTTGGGGAGAAATTTGTTACATATTTTACAAAATAAATTACATCTCTTATACACTGCTATTGAAAGTATAAATCTGCATCAATGCTTTGGAACACAATTTAGCATTGTCTTATAAAGCTGAATATTCATAAACCCTACAGCCTAGGAATTTCACTCCTAAGGGGCAGAGACAGGTGTGATTATCAAACATTTCATCTGCTTCCCTATAGTTCTCAACTT
Source organism: Cynocephalus volans (assembly GCF_027409185.1). Lineage (NCBI taxonomy): Eukaryota > Metazoa > Chordata > Mammalia > Dermoptera > Cynocephalidae > Cynocephalus > Cynocephalus volans. Next base: position 57,546,379 of record NC_084468.1, read on the forward strand.
CCCTTGAGTTAGGTTTAGCCACCTGGTTACTTCAGGTAATGGAAATATGGACAAAAGTTGTATTAGTCAGGGTTCTCCAGAGAAGCAACATATCACACACACACACACACACACACACACACACACACACACACATGAAGATATATTATAAGGTATTGGCCCACATGATTATGGAGGCTAAGTCCCACAGTCTTCCATCTGCAAGCTGGAGACCCAGGAAAGCCACTAGTGTCAAAGCCCTGAAAGCTGGAGTCACTCGTATAGATTCCAGTCCAAGTCTGAAGGCCTGAGAACCAGAAGCATCAAGGGCAGGAGAAGATCAATGTCCCAGCTCTCAAAGTCAGGCAGAGTTAATTCAATCTTCCACCACCTTTTTATTCTATTCAGGCCCTCAATGGATTGGATGATGCCCACCCACATTGGGGAAGACCATCTGCTTTACAAGTCTACCAATTCAAATTCTAATCCCTTCTGGAAGCACTCTCATTGACACATCGAGAAGTAATATTTAATCAGATATCTGGGCAAACCATTACACAGTAAAATTAACCATCACAGAAGCCATCTGTCACTCTGAGATGAAGCACTGAATAGCCTTGTGCAGTTCTGTAGTGTCCCTCTTTCCCTGCCAAGGAGACAAAGGAGATCTTGCATTCCTCAAGACACAGCTACATGATAGTATAGCCTCTGTTAGCCTGTGTCCCTAAGAGTCCCCCACCAAGAAATAAACTTTTATTGTTTTAAGCCATGTATGTCTAGGGGCTAATTTGCTATCACAGCACAATCTGTTTATCCTGTCTGATACAATCCTCAAGAGAAACTTTTGCACATGTACAAAACGATCATAGTAATATTGTTCATAATAATACAAATGTTCAAGCAACCCAAATGTCATAGACAAATATGATTAATAAAAAAAGAATTATGATATTCCAAGGGGTTTTTTTAAAAGTTCATGGAAAGATTTGTATTATTTTTTAATTAGATTTTTCCACAAACTTATTGAAGTGCCCTTGTATTTACACAATGAAATATTACACAACAGTAAAACATATTACTACAAGCAACATTATGCATGGATTTTAACATGTCAAGTGAGAAATGTAAGTCCCAGGAGTCTACATATAGTTTGACGCCTTTTTAAAAAATTTAAAAATAAGTAAGGGAAAATACATTATTTATGAATATAGATTTTTTTTAAATCAAGAAAATAATAATCACAAAAATCAATATATAGGGTTGCTTTGAGAGTTGAGACAGTAAATGAGAGAGGGAAAAACATATAGGTAAATATAGTTGTTGGTAATGTTCTAGATTTTGGAATAAGTAGTCAGTTCATAGGTACTATAAATAAATAAAACATAAAAGGTACCAGGCAATGATCTCATAATGATAGTGTGACATGACACAAGGGATTCTGATTAATCCACTTTTATATAAAAGAGGTCCAAATAAAGAAAAATATATATAATAGTAATAATAATAAAAATATTAGTAACAGCAGTTGTATGTAAGTTTACAAATACTAAAACACTTGAGGTGGCTGCCGTGCCGGGGCGGTGTGTGCTGTCCTACGGGCTCGGGGCAGGCAGATGGCTGGGCCTCGAGCACCCGAGCCTGGTGAGGCACCAGCGACAGGGTCTGAGGGTTCCGGGCCGTGAACGCGTGGAGGACAGAGGCCTGGCCTCGGCCACATTCTCCGAGGGACCGAGGGAGGGCCCGAGGCCACCTTCGGTCTGCGTTCCCTTGCCCGGAAATGGGGAGATTAGTTTAGGTGGATTTACGTTCATTGATCGTTGATTATATATGCCAGAGAGTTCGTAATATAAGCGGAGACGTTTTTCGTGTTAGCGGGAAGGGCCGCACAGTGTAATTGCCTTTATACCTGCCCTACCCCTACAGTAAAGTGACTCAGTGTAGAAGCCAAGCGCCATTTAAGGTGGAGAGCATCACAACTGCTTACAGGTGCAGAACTTGGCGGAAAATGAATGAGTATCGCCAACCTTGCAGGTGAAAGATGGGTCCTTGAAGTAGAGACACCTGCTAGCTGAACACTATCTGGGAGCACAGAGGTGATTTTAAGGATATCCTTGGTGAGGATTTTGAGAATTTGATCTTCACAAGAGTTGCTTGGATCATTTAAAAATTTCCAGGAGCCTGAGGAGTACTGAAATAATTAACTTTGGACAGTCCATAAATATACATATAAAACAGTGGAGATAGGAATATATTTGATATGCTTGAAAAAATATAATTAACTAATTAAAACACTTTAGATGAAAGAAAAAAACTGGAACTGGTTAAAATAACTTAAATTGTTAACATTACAAACTCAAAAATGTTGTAACTTCAGTTTCTCATTTATTTTGCTTATCTGCTCTGTCCTTGGCATATAGCATCCTATCCAGCTTCCAGCTTGTGTCTTCAGTGAATGCGAGCACATGTCAAAGAAAGGGGTTGGATTGGGTTGGGTTGGGTTGGGTTTTAGGAGGAGAGAAATGATATTTGAAGAATGAGATCGGAAAGCACAGACTCATCATGAAAACTAATTCCTCGAGCTTTCAGTTTTCAAGCATTTCACCCCTAATATAGAAAGAGAGTCATCAGCAAAACTAAGAAGTCATTGAAATCTGTCTTTGGCTAACAAATCTCCTAAATTTGTGCCCCTTTTCCCTTATATCAATCCCTTCAGCCCCCTACTTTAAGACACCTTTACCTTCATATTTTCTCCAGTCTCTCACCTACCAAAACATGGTTTTAACAACAAGCCTGAACTCTTTCTCTATAATGTATTCCTCTTTTCCCTGCTCTCAAAACACTTTCTTAGGGCAGTCTCAACAAGAAATGTGGCTTCAACAGCCATTATAAGCTGATAAACCCCCAAATTTACACATTTCTTTCCTGAACAGTAGAATGGTACTTCTAAGGGCTAGTTTGTCATCTCCACTTGGGTGTCTCATAGACACTTTTAATGCAAAACATGCAATATTCACTTCTTAACTTTCCCCCAAAATTTGTTCTTCCTCCTACTTCTCTGTTTTTGATTATGCTACCAGTAGTTTCCCATTTTTCAAGAGCCATGGATCTAGAGTTAATTCTGGACAATTTCCTGTCTTCAGATGCCTGGGAGAATGTTGTAACCTTTCCCATGGGACACCAGCAGCAGTGGCAAGGGCAAAAATGAATGGCTAGCAAAGAAGATGTATAGACTGTTCTTGCAGACATTTGAATCACTCCCAGGAATCCCAAAAAATGAGCGGGGGAGGTTTTTAAAGAGATTGGAATCTGTTATCAGGTGGAACTATGAACCAGAGGAATCTAATTTACTCAGTTTTATCCATAAAATGGTAAGACCTAGAGATCATAGTTTAGAAGTCTGTTTCTTCCACTACATTGTAGATCTCTGGAAATTATAGGCTATGTTTTGCTAATCTTTGATTTACCAGTGCCTCTCATGGTACTCAACATATAGTAGATACTTAATACCATTTAGTATTTAAATAAACAAACTCATATAAGATGTAACTTTTCCAGAACTATTTATGTTTTATGATTGAGGATTTTGGTGTCATAGTGAGCCTTCCTCTCAGTCCCTGATCAAGGACGGAGCCATTGCTCAGTCAGCCCGTACGTGAGACTGTTCCCAATGAGAGAGTCGTTTCAGACCAAGGCTTTTGCTTGTCAGCCAGTCGTCTTGCCTTGTACTTTACATGTTTTCTAGCTCCTCATAAGTAAGCAAACAGCAGCAGAAGAAAGGGGACAGGTAAGCACTCAGGAACAAATAGTTTGCTATGTTTTGAAAACACTTGTCTCAAAGGATTTGGCAGCATGACTCATAATAATTTTGTCTTTGTTTTTTGAAGCATCAAGAAATATCATCATAAAAAGAAACAACACTTTCACAGAATGTAAATGAGATGAAATAAAGAGGATGTTATTTCTACTAACATAAATATTTACCAATCTGGTTACAGAAGTCATGATGAATGGGTTCCTAGCTATGGTCAAGGGAGCATTATATATTTGTTGTAAGCCATCCTTCTTACACTGATTCTTTTCTTCCTTCTATAATTTCAGGGTTATTTTTTAAAACATATTCATTTATTTACCTTGTGGGATTCCACATTTTTGCCAGGTCATTTCCCTTACTTATAAGAACCCATGTCAGACGTTCATAGTGGTGACACTATAAAGCCACCCAGAGGAATATAATGAGGCCCGCAGCCAATAAATAAATAATGTTGACCTGAAAAGAATAGTGAAAACACAACTTCTATCTACACATAACTGCTGACTGTTATCTGCTCTACAAAATATCATGAAAAGAACACTGTGCCCATGGCAACCCAGCAGTTGAACTCTAACTGTGGTGCTTTTTTTAATCTTGGTAGGTGTGCGTGTTCTCATGCCGTCATAGTTAATAATAACTTCTAAATCTGGCATTTCCTGATAATACTACAAGCTTATAAAACTGCTTTCATCCAAAGACCTTAAAAAGGCCTAAAATCAAGCAAGTATTATCAGCATTTGAAAGATAAAGACGCCCCAAAAGATTATGCAATTTGCCCAAGGTCAGACAGAAAAACTTGCTAAAGCAAAAATACAATTCAAGGTAACCAACTCCCAGCATGTTGTTCTAATTATTAAACAATCCTCTCCTGTATTGGGCTTCAAGCTTTGCCTTAGGTTCTCAAAACCTTCAATAGATCACTGAAGTCCAGGGAATGTTCCCAAAGGGCAGCTGTGGTTAATTGAACATCTTGCAATGTTCAGGATTCTGTTATTAGTCTCATTAATTAGTTTAAAGTATTTCTCACAAAACAAATTCTCAAATGAAAATTAAGAATTTCCCCTTTGTTTTACAATCTCACAAATTAAGATGTTAGAAACAAATTATAATTGCAATGAATGTATTACATTTTCATTTATAACTCAATAGAAAATAAAGCCTTAATTGTACTGGGTTAGGTTAGCTGTAAAGAGACTGGAGGTACAAAGGCCATACACAAACACTCCCTTCATGGTGCAGAGTGTTCTAAATTAAGTAGCATATCTTATATTACTCAGTTCAAACAATTAGCTTTTGTAATATTTCTCAGTGAAAGTGACAGTCTGCAACAAACTCATCATCCATTAGTAGAAATATAATTTTGCCTAAGTTTCCAGTGCTTTCATTCTCTTTAACTTTCTCTCAAAGTCTAGATCTTTGAATCTTCTTTAATAAATATGGCTTATCAAGGTGGTATATACTCATATGCTCTAAAATATTTTAACTTACTATCTATATACCATCATTTATCATTGTGCTTTCTAACTAACCCTCAAACTTAGTACATATCAGACATTATTAATATATACAATAAGGGAATTCAGATATGGTTAATATTTCCTCCAAATTCTCAAAAGATAGTTTTTTACAGGTCTTAAGCTAATTATGTACTCTATTATTTACTGGAAATAACTTAAAGGTATTAAACTTTCTAATGCTAGAATATAGACCAACGCTTTTAATGGAAAACTGTTATTGTTTCTAGACACAGAAGATAGTTGTTATTTTGGATTATATGTGGCTAAGACTAATAAGATTCTCATACTAATGCAATTTCAAAAATGCATGATGAGAAAGTGGTCCTAGCTATTTAGAAATTTCATAGCTAATTTAATATTTACATATAAACATTTTGCAAAACTTAAATAAAAATGCTTTTGACTTTTAAAAAATAAAGTAGTATAAAAACAATAAGAATTAATTGTGTAAAACAGGCAAAGCACTCAAAAATAATAAGCAATATTGCCTAAGACACTTTCTCTCTCATCTTTGTGCTGCTGCACTTGCTATTCTCATAACCCAGACTACCTTTCCTCTCTTGTTGCTCCTTCTTCAGCATGTTAATACCCTGAAGACCCAACTTAGGTACTGCCTCTTTCCTGAATCCTTGCCTGCCTCCTCTCTCCTATTCTGCTCCTTCCTCCTGCTAGCATACAGCGTCCTCTGTGCTCCCACAGCCCTTCTGGTTTATCTCTCTAAACCATTTATCTTCCTGTGTTTAAATGGTCTCTCCTGAAGGGAACACTCCTACACTGTTAGTGGGACTGAAAATTAGTACAACCACTATGGAAAACAGTATGGAGTTTTCTCAAACAACTACAGATAGATCTTCCACATGATCCAGCAATCTCTTTTCTGGGTATATACCCAGAGGAATGGAAATCATCATGTCGAGGGGATACCTGCACTCTCATGTTCATCGCAGCTCTGTTTACAACAGCCAAGACATGGAACCAACCTAAATGTCCATCAATGGATGATTGGATAAGGAAACTGTGGTATATATACACTATGGAATACTACTCTGCCATTAAAAAGAATGAAATTATCCCACTTGCAACAACATGGATGAACCTAGAGAAACTTATGTTGAGTGAAACAAGCAAAGCACAGAGGGATAAATACCACATGTGCTCACTCATATGTGGGAGCTAAAAGAGAAAGGAAGGAAGAAAGGAAAGAAAGACCACAGTAGTGCGGTGGTCATACAGAGGGAAGGAACATTCCTAGGGCTACAATGTGCAGTGGGGGAGGAGAGGGGGAGGAGGAGGAAGGTTGGGGGATAATCGGGTGAGGACATGGGGTATGAAAGCAATTTCTGGTAATTTGTATCTATGAATTTCATAATAAAAAATAAATAAAAATTAAAAATAAAAATAAAATAAATGGTCTCTCCTGTGCAACAGACTGAGCTCCAAGAAAGCAGGGAAAGCATAAAGGGGGATGGATGCAATTATTTCTAATTTCCTATGATCTAGCTTGATACATTGAAGAGTTTAGGAAAATTGTCTGAAACTGGAGAAATGGATTTTCCTATTTCAGCTACAACATGTAAAGAGCCAAAAAGTTGTTACTCTCATCCTTAGAACAAGAAGAAAGTGGAACAAAATGAAAAACATGATTTTTCTTGGACCCATCAGAGAACTGAAGTTGTGGGAATACCACCAAAATCTGGAGAAACAGGTGAATCCAGAGAGTTACTGGCATTCAGATCTGCCTACCCGGGACAGAAGCCTCTGGAGACATAAACTAGTAGGAACAGTTAAATGGCAATTTTGATGAGTTGCTGGAGGCTGAGTGTGGACTAGTGTGCAAGTAAGAATCCCCAGGGAGCTGAAGACTTAACGAACCTCCACACTTTTGTGGGTGTTATTTACAGAAACCCTGCCAAGAAGAGCCAAGACCTTGCCATGTGAAAGGTTTGCCTGCCAAACCATGCCATGTGAAAAGCCAAGAAAGATCTTGTGGCTCTGGTGGGGGCAAGGAGAAAGTAACCACTGTGAAATGTCCAGAGCATTCTCCATTCCAAAAGCCTACTTTCCAGGAAAAGACTTTATCAGAACCTTATCCCACCTGAAGATGGACGTTTCCCTGATTCCAGGACCTTCTAGCTTTCTAATCTCACATAAGGGGTAAAAATAAAACTAAGAAATACTTGTGAAGATTATAACTCAGGCCCACTGCAGACTGAAATTGTATCATAAGACTGGAGAATCCTTCCCCTACCCATACCTTACCACCACACCAACAGGGCTCCAGCATAATAGCAATGGATTACCCCGAAAGGGCTACAAGATGCAGACTCTATGCAAGGAGGAATTCAAGAAGACCAAGGACAACAGGAGAGAGAAAAACAGGACACTCAATAATTTGAAGTCTGTGATACCTACAGCTATAGTGAACATTAAACACAGCCCAAATCCTAGCCACATTAACAGGCATCTCCACACTAAAGGCCTATTTACCTCAGTTCTTATTACTCAATACAACATGTTCAACTTTCAGCAACAACAAAAAATACAAGGGATGTCAAATGGCAGGAAAACCAGTCTGAAAAGACAAAGCAAGCATTAGAACCAGAATCAGATATGACACAAACTTTGTAATTATCAGACAGAGAATTTACAAAGACTATGACTGATATATTAGGAGCTGTAATGGATAAAGGAAATAATATGCATGAACAGATGAGCAATGTAACCAGAGATGTGGAAAGTATCATAAGAAAATGCTAAAGACAAAAAACACTAACAGAAATTTTAAAAAGTCTTTGATGAGCTCACCAGTAGAGTAGACACGGCCAAAGAAAGAATGAACTTGAACGCAAGTCAATCAAAACTTCCCAAAGTGAATGCGAAGACAAAAATAAATTTTTTTGAACAGACAGAACATCCAAGAACTTTGGGATAATTTCAAAAAGGATAACATATGTGTAACTGGAATACCAAAGGAGAAGAAAAAGAGAAAAGAGTAGAAGAAATATTTGAAGTAATAATGATTGAGAATTTTCCAAAATTAACAGACACCAAACCACACATTCAGGAGGTTCAGGGAACACCAAACAGGATAAGAGCCAAAAAAAATTTACACCCAGAGCTTCAAACTACAGAAAACAAAAGACAAACACAAGTCTAGAAAGAAATTAGATGAAAAAAACCTTAGTTATAGAGGATCAAGGATAAAAATCACAAAGACTTCTCATCAGAAATCGTGCAAGCAAAGCAGAGTGGAGTGGAATATAGTGTTGAAAGAAAAAAAAAGCTGACAAATAAGGTTAAAAAAAGATTTATTAATTTGTGTGGGGTAAGAAGTATTTTTAACATTTTTTTTCATGTATAATTGATATACAATGTACTGCACATGTCCAAAGTATACAATTTCATTAGTTTTGACATATGTACATTCCTGTGAAATCATTACCACAATCAAGGTAATGAATACATCAGGGCTGGCTGGTTAGCACAGCTGGTTAGAAAGCAGCCTTATAACACCATAGTCATGGGTTCAGATGCCTGTACTGCCTAGCTGCCAAAAAATATATAAAATAAATTGGCTTTTAAAAAAGAAAAAAGATAATGAATACATCCATCACCTCCCCAAAGTTTTGTTGTGCCCTTTTGTGATCCCTCCCTCTTAACCCTCCTAGTTCCCCCTCCCCAGGCAACCCCTGAAGTGCTTTCTGTCGTTATAGATTAGTTTGTATTTTCTGTAATTTCATGTAAATGGAATATATGCTATATTTGTTTATGTCTGGCTTCCTTCACTCGTCATAACTATTGTGGGAATTACTCATGTTGTAGCTTATATCAATCCTTCATTCCTCTTTAGTACTGAGCATGGATCCTGCTACATGATGTTGCACAATTTGCTTCCTGCTGTTTGGCTACTTAGGTTGTTTCCAGTTTGGGGCTATTACAAATAAAGCAGCTATGAGCATTCATATAAAAGTTTTTTTGTACACATATGATTTTATTTTGGGGGGGTAAATACCTAGTAGCAGTATAGTTGGACGATACAGTATGTGTATGTTTATTTAAGAAACTACCATTCAGATCCCCATACTGGCCAGCTGCCAAAAAAAACACTGCCAAACTGCTTTACAAATTGGTTATAACATTTTTCATTCCCATAAGCAATGTATGAAAGCTGAGTTCCTTCACTTCCTCATCAACACTTAGTATGGTCAGTGTTTTTTAATTTTAGCCATTTCTAATAAGTGTATAGTGATATCTCTTGGTTTTAATTTACATTTTACTAATGACTAATAGACTTGAACACATCTTCATGGGCTCATTTGACATCCATATATTTTCTTTTGGTGATGAATTTGCTCAAATCCTCTACTTATTTTTTAATACAGAGTTGGTTATGTATTCTTGATACAAGTTCTGTATTAGATATATGGTTTGCAAACATTTTCTCCCAGTCTGTGGCTTGTCTTTTCATGCTCGTAAGAGTGTCTTTCAAAGAGAAGTTCTCAAGTTTGATAAAGTTCAATTTGTCAATCTTATCTTTTATGGATCACGTTTTTGGTGTTGTGCCTGAGACATCTTTGCCTAACCCAAGGACACAAAAGTTTCTTCCAAGTTTTTTCTAGAAGTTTTATAGTTGTATGTTTGATTTTTAGTTTTACGATCCATTCTGAGTTAATTTTTGGATATGATAAAGTTCATTTGTTTTGTACATGCATACCCAGTTGTGTCTGCCCATTTATGGAAAAGACTATCCTTTCTCCATTAAATTGTCTTTACACCTTTGTCAAAAATCAATTGCCTTTCTATGTGTGGATTTATTTCTGGATTTTCTATTTTGTTCCACTGACCTATTTGTCTGTCTTTGCACCAGTATCACACTGTCTTGATTACTGTAGTTCTATAATAAGCCCTGAAATCAGGTAATGTTAGTCTTTCAACTTTGTTTTTAAGTTATTTTGGCTATTCTAGGTCCTTTGCATTTCTGTATGAATTTTAGAATCAAAATATCAATTTATATCAAAAAAAGGTGTGCTGGCATTTTATTGGGATTTCATTAAATCTGTAGGTTAATTTGGGGAGAATTTACATTTTAACAATATTTAGTGATACAACCCATGAACACAGTATATATCTTCATTTATTTAAATGGTTAATTTAATTTGTAGCTTTTAGTGTACAGGTATTGCACATCTTTGGTAGATTTATTCCTAAATATCTCATATTTCTAATCCTATTGTAAACAGTATTACTTACTTAATTGCAATTTCCTGTGATTATTGCCGGTATATAGAAATACAATTGATTTTTTTATATTAATCTTTTATCTTACATCCTTCATAAACCTACTTGATAGTTTCACCAGCTTTTTTTTTTTAAGGTTCCATCAAAAATTTTACATAGATGATCATGCTGTCTCAAAAATAAGAAAGTTTTACTTTTTTTGCCACTCAGAATGCTTTTTTTCCCCTTGCTTTACTGCTCTGGCTAAAAACCTCTACTATAATGCTGAGTAGAAGTGGTGAGAGCAGAAATCCTCTTAATTCTCATCTTCAGAAGAAAGCATTCACCATTACATTTGATGTTAGGTGTAGATTTTTTTGTAAATGCTCCTTATCAGGTTAAGAAAATCCCATTTATCCCTAGTTTGCTGAGTATTATAACTAGGAATATATGTTGGATTTTATCAAATAATTTTTTTAGCCAAATAATTTTTCTGCATCTATGGAGAGGATCATACAGATTTACTTTTCAAGTTTGTTAATATGGTAATTTAATTACTTGATTTTAGAATGTTAAACAAATTTTGGATTCCTGGGATAAATTCACCTGATCATGATTATATGATATTTTTGGATTTAATTTGCTTTTGTTTAGATTTTTTGCCTTTATGTTAATAAGAAATATTAGCCTATAGTTTTCTCTTCATGTAATGTCCTTGTCTTGTTTTGGGATCCAGTGTGTGTGCATTTTGAAGATGTGTGGAGGTGTGTGAGTGTGTGTGTGTGTGTGTGTGTGTGTGTGTGTGTGTGTGTGTGTGTGTGTGTACATATGGTTGGACCACAGCTATCTCAATCTCTAGATTGTGTTTATACGAGGAGGGAAGGGTAAGGAGGAAAATGTCTTCTCCCTGTATGTATAGCTCATGTGCTGCAAATTGCTACCTACTCTTGCAAGAACATGTGTTGAACAGTTGCTTATAGGTGATATAGGGTAAGAATCACAGGATAGCAGAAAGGACCTGTCAGAATAATCTTCAATGTGAGAAAAATGGGAAAATAAAACTAAATTGGACTTTCGATGTCTTTTATGCAATGCTAACTAAGATTGAATAACCCCAGCTTAGCGGATGCTTGATATTTTGTTCTAATATAATTTTCCTACTGTAATTTTCATACCAATCTGGGTGGGAGTAGATCTTCTCCTAAATGAAGTAGGTTTTTCCTCTTCCATCATGCTATGGAAAGGCCACATAGGACAGAAAATAAGAAATAGAAACTGAGCTTAGCTTGAGACAAGTGCTTGAACCCAGAGGCCTGGAGATGCTTGAAGCTGACATCCGTCAAATGCAGACAAGCAAGAGGTTAGGCAGGAAGGGCACAAGTAGCTGGAGGGGGAGGTTAGAAGCCAGTTGCCAAACTTAGGCGGAAAAGCACCGGGAAACCCTTAGAGTGTGGGAGGTTCGAAGATAAATAATAAAGTGTGAGGACATATGAGGAGAGCATAGACGAGAATTTAGCAGGGAAAGAGTTGTGTTCAAATCCCGGCTCTGTCACATACCTAACTGTGTTGTTCTGAGGAGGATATGAATTAATACACATAAAGCTCTTAGAATAGTATTGGACAAGTGAACAATTATTGATGACATAGACTGGTGAGGGCTCACTAAAACATTTATTGATGGAAACATATTCATGATATATTCAATGAAAATGTCACAAAATAATATGTATATCTTAATCATATCTTGTCAATATATATAGATATACAAAGAGAAATTATGGGGAAACATACTCCAATATCTCTTAATGGGGAGAATATAGGTTAATTTTCTCCTTTTCACATCTCTCCTTCTGGAATTATCTAGAGTGAACTTTTATAATAATAAATATATATATTTTTTAATATGTAATAAACGAATAGTATAAAAATTCTGAAAGTTGATTGATAGAAATTAGATTCTTTAACACGCACCAAGAAATGGGTTTTAAGTTTTAAAACACCCTAAAGAATTCACAGAGGAGTCTCAATTGGACTGTTGACCAGTGTGATGTTTAAAAGTTATAGCATCTGCTGTTATCCAGCTTTCCGTTTTAAAGTAAGTCCATCCTCATCAGCAAAGGACACTCTACCTCAGTAAATACAAAGGAAATGGACAGGCCTTTACAAATAGCACAAAAGCAGCTGTATGGTCACCTCACCTTGAAACACTGGGTAGCACTTACCACTTAGTATTACCTGAAAAATAGAGGTGCTCTAAATGATAGAGGAGGTGCTCAGTTTCCCTGGGCTCAGGTTTCAGGACATGCCTCTGGGTTTCCAGCCACTTCTGGAGGCCTCAGTCCCCCTCCTCTAGGATCGCCCCTAGAGGACAACTACTGTTGCAAGCTAGACCTATTTTCAGCACCAACACCTGGAACATGAGGCCACGAGGGGCTGGCTTATGCAGATCAAGTGGCTGGGCATGCTCAATAAAGAGCACAAAATATTCTTGAATATGCCTGGTGCACGTGATAGTATCTGACCAACAAACATGCTCCAGGAAGAGACAGACGGAGCATGTGCAACACTAAATGTTACACGACTTGGAACCACTCCCTTAATTGAATATTCATTAGATAGAGAAACTATAAAAGCTGAATAACAGGTGAAGGCTGGGTCTTTGCTCACTCTCCTGGAGGCAGGCTGTAGTTCACTGGCTGGGGTGTGTATACTTTACTTTGTATCAGACTTAACTTTCAGCAAGCAGCTGTTCATTCTCTTGAGTCAGCCTGCACTTTGTACTGAACTTTATGTTTTTCTTATTTTTGTGTGAGGCTTGATGTCTCTTTGTACTGAACTTATTTTTGTGTTAAATATGGTGCGAACCCTGCTCATTCTCTAGAGCTATGCCACATTACCTCTGTGGATCCTGTATTTCTTGTCTGTTATATTAAACTTCTTATTTTTTACTATGACTGCCCTTGAATTCCTTCCTGTGGTGGAGTCAAGAACCTGATAAGATGACTGGATGGGTTGAGACTGACTTTCGGGCCCCCTGGACCCTAACTCTGACATCTTAAATACATTCACTTTTTAAATTCTCACAAGTATATAATAAGGAAGATACTATCATTAGCCAAATTTTATATTAGGATCCAGAGAAATTAAGTAACTTGTCCTAAATCATGTAGCCAGGAAGGGATCAAACCAAGATCCAAACAAAAGCCTGGGCACACAGCCGGGCACTCAGACAAGCTTTTAGCTACAGGAACTCAGAAGCTCTTGTGTGCACACACTACATGGAAATGGAAAGCGTCTGAGTCCATTCAGAATGCTATAACAAAAAACCATAGACTAAGTATTTCAAAAACAACAGAAATTTATTTCTCACAGTTCTGGAGGCTGAAAGTCCAAGTTTAAGGTGCAGGTAGGTTTGGTGTCTGTTGAGGACCTACTTCTGGTTCATAAATAGTGCCTTCTCACTGTGTCTGGGGCAAGGTAGCTCTCTGGTGCCTCTTATAAGGGCACTAGTCTCATATACGAGCACTAGCCTCATTCATTAGGGCTCTTCCCTCACTGAATCACGTCCCAAAGGGCTCCACCTCCTAAGCCATCAGGTTGGTGCTTAGGTTTGAACATCTGAATTTTTAGGGGACATAAATATTCAGACCATAGCAGAAAGAACCCACAGAATACATCATAACCAATTGTTCCCAAGTGTTTTCTAGCACGGACCCGACTGACTTTAGAATTTTATAATTTTGAAGTGAAATGGAAAAGGAGGAAATGCAATCACTAAAAACATTGAAATATAAGAATATGACACACCTCCCTATGTAAAACATCTAAAAACAGTACATTGCAAGTTTGGGAACTCAGCATTACAGCGGACTTTTTCTTAATCATTTATTCATTTATTCCACATATATTTCCAGAGTGACTGTTCTGTTCTAGGGACCATGTGGGAGCAATTGACAGTGATCTAAACATTCCACTTAGAAGCACTTTATTTTTTTATTTCAAGCTTCTCAGACCATCACTCACTGAGATTCAGTATCAACAGAAAGAAAAACTTACCTGCCTCTAAGCACATGCACACTCCTGCATGGACATAGGCCATGGCTTTCTCTCATGTTCTCTAAACGAGGCACAGATCTAACTGAGGGCCCATTTATCCCCAATGATTTAAAAAAAAAAAAAAAGTCTCTGAAAATGATCATCCTCTGTAAATGGTGACTAAATCTAAGACTGCTTTTACCCACTGAGGGCATTTTGTTTTGATGGTGATGGTGTCATTCTCCTTCTTCCAATGCTGGAGAACTCTTGATGGGCACCAAGCACCGTGCATCCTTTATTATGGGAAGCACGTTCTGTAATGGAGTCATTATCCTGCTGAGGAGTAAGAGAAAGTGTTCCTTCTTTCCTGTATTAAAGTGCCTGCTCCTTGACTCAGTTATTAAAATGAGGGCTCAAATAGCTCCTTGTTCTAATTTTCCTTATCAGCCTCCACAGGGCCCATTTCAGGCTGTCTGTGAAGTGTTAGAATGCAATTGTGTGCTTGAATAAAAAAAGGAGAAACTGAATTAGAGCCTCTTAAGACCATTATATTGTCTTATTTAGTGACACTGTTTGCCTCGCCATTACTAAGCAATGAGCTAAGTGTTCTTTCTGAGTAATAATAACAATACCCACATTTAACCAGCACTTTACACTTTGCAGAGCACTTTCGCATACGTTATCTCTTTTGAACCAAGCAACAACTCCGAAGCAGATCAGGCGGGTGTTCTGATCATCAATTTACTAAGGAGGGGACCGAATCATGGATAACTTGTAGCTTTAAAACTTCAAAGCCAGGACATGAAAGCCAATGAGCCTGATATTGGAGCAGTGTTTTTCCTACCTTTGGTGGGTGCAGTGACTGCCACAGACGCCTTCCAGCTCATCAGGGATGCAACCACTGATCCTCCCAGCTGCCTCTGTGTAGAGGCCTCCAGATCCTGACTTTAACCATTAGTCTTTGAGAGGACAGAAATGCAGCAAATCAGAAGACCTTCATGTTAGCAGGCATAAATCTGAATATTTCTTATTAATCCATAAGTGGTAGGGAATAGGTCATTTCTGAAGGGTTTAAGTTTTCGAAAGCTGTTTTAACCATGTGGATTCATGCGATTATTCTCAAAATTTGTTAAGATATTCTGTCATATGGAAAGAAAAGTCCACATTTTATAGAACATTTTAATGTTATCATGAACGGTCTTTAATTATAAATGACTCCAGCAGGTATATATGCAGGTTTGATGCTTTTAGAAATAAACATGATCCTGGAAATATTAGTATAAACCAATTTTGTGACAAAATAAATTTTATGAGGGATTTTTCTTATTTTATATAATTTCCTAAAGATGCTATTTTATGATGTAAATAATTTTCATGATGGGGTTCAGGACACATTATCCCAAAATATGACACCTTGGTATACTGACTGTTTTATGCTGAAGGAATTTGAGAAACATCATGTGCAAGAAGGACTTTCTGATCTTCCCCTGAAGTAGGTGAAAACCCTAACCTTAGAGTTATCCTCCCTATACCTGGAGGAAAGAAGCATCTTCATCTCTAAAGATGAAGGGACTCATAGAGGAATCTAAATGAACAGGCTTTGCTAAATTCCCCCCCAGTTTGCTACTCTCAGCTCATACCTTTTATGCCCTATCGTATTTCTCCACTTCTCACACTTCACCAAACCTAGTATAAAAACACTCGGGTTTAACCACCTCCTCGGGTCTTCACCTTCTTATGAAGGCTTTTGTGTCAGGTATAACTTGTGTTAAATAAATTTGCATGTTTTTACTTTGTTAATCGGTCTTTTGTTACAGGGCCCCAGCCAATGAACCTAAGATGAGCAGGAGGAAAAGATATTTTTCCTCCCTTACATCCACTTGACTGACTTCACTGATCAATTTGTATTTTGAGTGAGTATGGGATCTTCAAGTAAAATGCATATATATGACTTTTAGACATTTCAGTTGTTCCGTGTAAGTCAGTTATATGTTGAGCCCCTGTGATGGGCAAGAACACTGCTAAAGACTTGGAACTCAAAGACAAAAATACAAATCCTAGTGCCCAGGCTGCTCACAACCTCTGGTGGGAAAGAAACTAACTGGGAAAATATTCTAATTACCCATCTGATAGTGAGGAAGTTCAGGAAAATGCTGCCCCCAACTATGCTGCTTTGGTTACTGATTACTTCAAGCCAAAGGCAAGTGGAGAACAACAAATGCAGGATGGGGCTTTCTCTGAACTCCCTTCATCTGCCTAGAGACAGATCTTCCGGAAGGAATTCAATTGTCATCAGTCCCCTCCCAGGGAGTTTCCTCAATGAAAGATGAACTCTTATCACAGGAGGAAGACTAGAGTTCGCACCCCACCCGGACATACTTAGTTGCAAGCTATCCTCCATTCTTCTAAGGGCCCTGTCATCTTTTCCCCAAATCATTTACTCTCCTCTAAGTTGCCTACATCCACCCTCCGCTCTCCCATATAAAAAGGTACATAAGTCTCTGTGTCTCACTGGATGCGGGGGTATTCCCTTTTCTCGCATGTGATGTCCCCATGCATATAATAAATTTGTATGCCTTTTCTCCTGTTAATCTGCCTGTTGTCAGTTAATTATATAGACACAGTTATCAAAACCTCAGAGGACAAAGGGAAAGCCAATTCTCTCCTGCAGTGGTTTGCAAATCCCAGAGGTTTCTAAAAATATTCGTGTCATTACCAAATGCAGGTTGTATCATTACCAAAAATAGCATCTTAGCCTGAGGCCTCTAGAAAATAGAGCCGTGACAAGTATCAAGATGGTAATGCTTTGGTTAAGAGTTGAAAGGCCCGGGCAGAGGGTAACAGAGAAAGGGAATAAAAGCAAGCAAGACGCGACATGTTACAGCCATGCACCACTGTGTGGCCCTCACTTCAGGGACAGCCAGCAAGTTGCCAGCAAGTTGGGCAGGCATATTTATTCCATACAGCAACATCTCTGGAAAGGTTATAAGAAGGAGCTACTCCTCAGCATGGTCCCTGGAAGAGAGAAGGGAGGAGAACTTATGTGCGGGGCTCCTGTTTTTTGTCTTTTGGGTTATTGATTTATATTTTTTTCTTTCTTTTTTGGTCAAGGGTCACACCATAGGAAACAGATTGTGCAAATCAGCCCCTCTTGGTCTCTCAAGAAGCCAGTTACCACATCCCCTCTCCCAGGGGGTGGGGTTTTATTCAAGTTCAAGCATGAAAGGAATATCTGACTAGAATGAGGTACCAATCAGGAGAGAGACAGAAAGAGAAAGGAAAGACAGAAAGATGGAAAGGAAGGAAGACAAAAAAAGGGGGGCCAAGGAGGGACTTTGAGATAGTGCATAATCATTCATCCCAAAACAGCATCCCTTCCATTTCTATATTTTAGACTCAGTACATAAAATAATTACATACATTCTTCCAAGAACACTCTGAGTGGAGATTTTAGACAAGACTGCCTTTTTATATGATCTGGAAGAATCGTCTTTCTCTCCTTCAGAACACTTTCAAGTTTATAGTCATTGGTGTTAGTTGATTACTATCCGTAGTCTCACTAAATAGTAAGTTTTTGATCACAAAAATCAAGTCTGATTTTTATCTCTATTGTATCTTCAGCAGCTGGCACTTAGTGGCAGCTCAGCAGGTGCTAGGTGAGTGAATACATGAATGGAGAAGATCAGTGTGCCCAAGACTCAATCACTGAGTTACTGCCACTCAGCTACATCTTGCCCAGCTTCTCTGGTGGCGCTGACTAACATACAGATTTAAAATATTTTTTTCTTTGTCATTTTTGTTGTTGTTGTTCTCAATGGGATTTAAACCTAAAATGGTTTTACTATTTTTTCTTTGTCTGTTCTTTAACTCCTCTGCCCCCTCTTCTCTTCCTAACTCCTGAGTTGTTTGGACAAGGAAAGAGGATTAGAGAAAAGCAACATCTTTTTGTTTGTGGATGCTGCCGTGTCTCTCTAAGACATAGATGCCCTGTGGGTGGCAGGTGTCCAATTACTCACTCTCTGCGGAGTACATGTGTGTTTTCTAGGGTGGGTCTGCTGTGGTCCCTATCTGCAGAGCTCCTTGATATGGGAGATCTGCTCCAGTTCAACTTCTGCCAATACCTCCTCAGCTCCCATGTCCGGTGGCACACCCCTCAGGCTCTTAGTCCTGGGGTCTCCTCACCTGGCAACCAGCCCTCTTAGGCAGATGGGGGGAAAGTAGTAGCAAGATGGCCCAAGCCCTGCTACTTTCCAAAGTATCCACTTCTCAAGGAGGATTTTCAGTTATGGCAGTGTGAAGGTGTCAGTCATTTCTCTCCACAAAAAGAAGGAAAAGAAAAAGAAAGTATAAAACTGGATAAAATTGTCAACCATTTGGGGGCACTAGACATCCTCACACCAAGCTATCAATCTTTCCTAATCCACTCCTCCATTTGATTTCTGGCCTTTGTCCTTTGTGCTTTAGATGACTAAAGCTAATCTAATTCCTGTTGTGGTATTGATAAGCATAAATGATATAATGGGTAAGCCCCTCCAGATGACACATCTGCAGTTTAACAGGTCCTTTGAAGCCCTACTCATAAGGAAGAGGAAATAATGAAAATTTTAAGCATTACTAAAAATCAGTGAGGGAGGTACTTAAAACAGGAAAAGGAATGATTCTTTTAATTCTTCTTAGGTCTATCATTTATCTAAGTTGCTTCCTTCTCTCCCCCCTAAAAACATTGAAGTCTATATTTGTGCTTAAGTTAAAAAGAAATAAATTACTTTATAAGATTTTTGTGACACATTTTGAGATAATTGGAGACCTCCGTGCCATAAAACCAGAGATTGAAATTTTCTGCACTAAATGATTTGGTAGTTTGCCAAAAACGTATACATTCAAGGCACTTATAAAATAAGTCCCAAATCCTCCATCCAGAGCTTTGGTTCTAATCTTTAAATTATTTTGAGCCACTTTCATTGGAGCTTCTTGTGACAACTGAGCTATAATTGCTAGAGGTGCTATAAATTAGACGGTATGTTATGTCTTTTTCTTCTATAAAGTTAAACTCTTTTTTTTTCTTTTTGTCTTTTTCGCGACCGGCACTCAGCCAGTGAGTGCACCGGCCATTCCCCCCGGCGGGAGAGTCGCTGCGCTCCCAGCCCCTGCGCCACGGGCTTGGCCCTATAAAGTTAAACTCTTAACATTAGTCAGAAATTGAGTTTCCGTTGTTTACATTGAAAGTTTCAGGGCGCCATCTGCTGGTATAATATGTAAACTCATGTAACTTTCCTGAATTATAAATGATGTTCTGTGTAGTAAGATTTCCATCATCAAAATTCAAAACAAGAAAAAATTATTGAACAAAAGTAATTCATGTACATAAAAATGTGTATGTCCATTTACTGAAATAATTCAAGAACTTTTAAGGAAAAAATCACTAAACATAATTTTAGAAAACTTGGCTTGGTTCTGCCAACTTCTTGCCATGAGACCATGAGCAAGTTTTAACATCACCAAGCCTCAAGTTCATAATCTGTAAAATATGGTTAAAGAAATAAAACTGTTCCTGATGAAGATGCCCTAGAGTGCTGGGGAAGGATGGAAAAGTGCTAAAGGTGATATGGTTCAGGACACACCACCCCAAAATATGGCACCTTGGCTTTTGAGAAAACAGCAGAAGCAGAAAGGTCACTCCCACCTTTCCCTTGTCCCTTTTCTCCTGAAGTAGGTCATAAAAGCTAGCTGACCTTCCTCTAAAGCAGGTCATAAGACCCTCAGATGACCTCGAGGAAAAGAATGTCACACAGGGACACAGAGAAGAACCTGAACAAACAGGCCTTGCTAAGTTCTTCCTAGCTTATTACCATTAAATCATACCCTTTTGTTCTCCAATCATACTTCTGCACAACTACCTGCAAAAAATTCAGTTTTCTCTGCTCCTTTGGGTCTTCCTTTCAGAAGATTTCATAAAACTTATATCAAATAAATTTGTATGCTTTTCTCTTATTGATCTGTCTTTTGTTATAGGGGCCTCAGCCATGAACCTTGTGATGGGAGAGAAATCCTTCTCCCTTACAAGGGTTGAGAGGAAAATGCAGAATGAAGAATTTATTACATTGATCCAAGTCCTACAGGATGCATTTTACAATTTGGTGGAAAATAAGAGAAGAAGGTGCTGGTAGAGAAATAATACATTGTACAAGGAATGTAGCCTGGCAAGAAAAAAAGGAAAACCTGGACATGGAAAAAATAAATAAAAAGGCAAAAGACTAGAGATCAAAATGAGGTGATAATGCAGGTAAGCTGTAAATAAGGAAGTAAATGATCCAGAGGAATAGGAGGTAACAATTAAAGACTCATCCCAGAGCATTCCAGATGATGGCAATGTCACAGGTGTGCACAGAGATGAATGTCACAGGAGTTGATGTACCATGAGGCTGGCTGTTGGCTGAGTTGTCCAAAGGACATTGAATGGTCAGTGGCAGCAGACAGAAAAGACCATCAGAAGGAGTCAAAACCCTTAATACTGGGTGAGAGAGACCAATACTTAAGATGACAATAAGCAATAGGAATTGAGGATGGTAAACGCTGATGGCATCAGTCCCAAAGCAGGTGGAATTTATGCTTGAGGATGGCAGTTTCCTCAATCATTCAGTCAGCCTCTCAGTCCATCTGTGTGTATGTGTATGTGTGTACATGTGTGTGTATGTGCTCTGTCTCTCTTTCACTGTCTTTCTCTGTCTCCTTGTGTCTTTCTGTCTCTCTTCTATATATATAGTGCCCCAAAAGTTTTAGTGTAATGTTAAGCTTTAATAACTCCAAAAGTATAAATGCTACTAATATACACACATATTCACACATACCTATGTACATGCAGAGACCAAT
Organism: Cynocephalus volans; assembly: GCF_027409185.1. Taxonomy (NCBI): domain Eukaryota; kingdom Metazoa; phylum Chordata; class Mammalia; order Dermoptera; family Cynocephalidae; genus Cynocephalus; species Cynocephalus volans. Next base: position 57,567,808 of record NC_084468.1, read on the forward strand.
TCAAATGCCTTGAACTTGGGAAGGCTTCCAAGTTTGTTCCTGGAGGTGCACAAAACAGCTGTTCAACTATTAAGATGTAGCACTGTTTCAATTTCAAAAAAAATAAGGTCATACTCCTGGGAAAATTTTGCTAAATGACCCAGGTAATAGCTTAGATTTCCTGTCTTTTGATTTTTCCTTACTCCCTTTGTAAAAAGAAGTCAACTATGTTAAAAACATATTTTAATAAAACTTGAGTCGAAGTTATTTTATATGACAGGGTGTAGGACACACTATCCCAAAATATGGCACCTTGGCATATTGAATATTTTAAGCTAAAAATTTTTAAGAAATGGCAGGTGCAGGAAGAACTCTCTGACCTTTCTCTGAAGCAGATCATAAGACCCTCATGTGAGAAGTGCCATCCCTATACCAGGAGGAAAGAGGATAATAGAAAGGAATCTGCACGAACAGGTCTGGTGAGGTTTCCCCCAACTTATTACTCTTAGCTCATATACTTTTTGTCCTATCAATTTTTGCACAACTTTTTGCTGTACATCAAACCTAATATAAAAGCCCTTAGGTTTAACTATTTCTTTGGGTCTTCGTTTCTATATGAAGACTCTCATGTCATGTAAAACTTGAAAAAATGTGTATGTTTTTCTCTTGTTAAGCTCTTGCTAATTGTTTTATAGACCCAGATGAGAACCTAGAAGGGTAGAAAGAAAAAGATATTTTTCCTGCCCTACATATATATGGTATATTTTATATATTATATTGCATCAGTATATTGTTTATTATACATTATATGATGTATGAAATATATTTTCTTATAAAAGTAAAAAAACTAGGCTATGCTATTTTTAGCATGTGCTTCGGGGTGGTAGACTATAATAGCTATAGCTAAAAGCAAGGACTCTGGACTCAGACTCATCTGGGTTGAAAATGTGATTCTTCTACTTAGTATCTCGGTAATCTTTGGTTAGTTAGCCACTTTGAGTCTCAATTCTTCTACTTCAATGGGAATGATTTAAAGGGATAACATATGGAAAGACACAGCAATGCATCAGAAAGGTTTCCTTTAATTGTGTAATTAGCTCAGACTTCTTTACATCATCTCTCTCCTTTTCCTTTCCTCTTTCACACATTAACCTGGCCTGCCCCACAATAATTTAAAGTGGGAGGTTAAACCTAACTTGCCCCTGAATCTGATTTTTCCAAATTCATTTTAGAAAAGAGTGCTTCCTTTTCCCTAATTCTCTGTATATTATAAGAATTTGGGGCCAAAATGTAAGACAATTTCATTTGAATTCCAGGGAGAGCTTAGCATATTTGAGCTCTGTATCTATTCACCGTAGCAGACTTTAAATGTTAGATTCTAGTCCTTAAACCAAAAGAAATTGTAGATTTATTCCTGTCAAGCCAAATTCTCATTCCTTCTGTTCCCTGGACACAAATGAAATGATTATTAAAAGGTTAAAATATTTTTGGAAACTGTAACTATTATGCCTAGATTTAACTAATTAACCCTTCCACTGAATTAATGATGGGGTTAATTAGCTCAAACAGGATACCTCTTTTACATCTTTTAGTTTGGAAAGAAAAAAAAAAGCCTTAGTGATTAGGGTCATTCTTTTGCCATCTCGTGGTTGAATTCCCACACTGCAATGTGTTAAATAGATCTCTATAAAAGCTGGATAAATACATTGTTCATCTACGTAATTCTGGCATACCTTGGCATGTATTAAAAGCTGCCACTTAAAACTACCAGATGATCACATTTTGTTCATTTTTCCAAAATGCCAGATACTCCAATGTTCAGTCTTGATATCCTTCTAAAGAGGGAGAGTATTTTCATATGTTTAGTGAAAAATGAAACAAGATGCTGTGAAGAACAGCTGAGTTTACAAAGGAAGGCTGAAACTTGCTCAACGCCATGGGTTTCTTGCTTATAGCCTACATTTTCTGTCAGTGAATCATTCATAGTTTTTATCAGGACAGCTAAGGATACCCTTAGAGGACACAATTGACATCATTTAGATAACTTAACTTGAAGACAAAGGGTTATTGTTCTGTTGTTTCTGTTGTTGCTGTTGTTTTTTATTAACTTCTCCTTCATGTGTCAAGAGGGCTACTTCATTCACCTCCCTCACTTTATTCAAACTGCTGACAGGAGAGCCTGAATCCACCCTTACCCGCAGAGCCCTCTGCATTAGCTAGGTAGACACAGCCTCAAGGTATCAGTTCCAAGGAAAAAAAAATTTTAGGTTCTCTAATTCCTCATCCACTTTCATTTTTCCATCACAGGCTTAAAACATAGTCTTATCTACATAGCATATATAAAACAAAAATTCTCCTATGTTTTTATGGTTCTAAAAAAGAACTTCCAGAGATAATCTTTGAAGCTAAAGTGCAACCCACACTCAAAACAAGCAAATCCATAATTTTCCAACTAAACTATAACTGGAGGTTATAGTATTTAAGGGTGCAGTACAGACATGCACTGCACCCTTAAATAATATCCCTTTTTGTCTCCGACATAGCTTTATAAATGAATTCACCAGGAAGACTTCCTATTCTACATCAGTTAGCTAATGTAACAAACGGTTAGCTTTGTATTATTCTCTGTTAGTTAGCTGCATAAGAAACCATGCCAAAATTTAATGGCTTAAAACAATAATGCTGGTCTTCATTGGACTCACATACACATCTGTGGTGATTTGCTAGGTTAACCAGAAGGTGGCTGGTGTAGGATGGCCTCAGCTGGGACAACTTGTCTCTGCTATACATGCTCTCTCATCCTCCAGCAGGCTAGCCCAGGCTTCTTCTCATGATGTCTGAACAGGCTTCCAAGTCTTATTAAGGCCTAAACTTGGAACTGGCTGAGGAAGTGTAAGACCCATGCACTACGCACAAATCCCACACATCAAGAGTGGCTTACTTCACCAAGACCACGAGACAAGAGAGCGCTGCAATTAAGCAAGAGGTGTGTTTATTTCAGCATGCTGGGTCGCTTTTTCCATAAGCGGCCCCGACTTTACAATACCAAGGCTTTTTATACAGTTTTTCTTAGACAGACTCTCATAACAGGCTGAGTTGTTAATTAGCTGTGGTGCCTTAAAATTTATGGTTAGGCTCAACAGGCTAGCACTGCTAGCACCCCGATAAAAGATGTTACATGTTTATCTTCCCTGGTCCAGCCAGGTGTCCAGAAGATAAGGAGGGCTGGTTCAGTCCTTGGGACCGGCTGTCTCCTGGAATGTGTGCCTGGTTCTGCCTTGACTTCTGCCTGACCTCTTAAAAGCTGCTTCACTTAAAATACCTTTAGATATGTTTTCCCTGTTTTTAGTAAGTGCTTACAGGAATAATTTGTGCAGGTTAGGTTAAAGTCATACTTTTCTGTTACAATTTGTGCAGGCTAAAGTTATATAGGCAATAGTGCAGGTTAGAGTTACATTTTTTATAACCATTTTCCCCCTTTTCTTCTGGTGCATATTTCAATCATGAAATACTTGACCCTTGCTGATCGAGTTCCCAGTATTGCTGTCTTAGCATCATAATTTGGACAGTACCAATACGGTTCTTAACAAAAGTCACCAAACGATTCAAAATGCAGGGACCAAAAGTTAGAATTAACACCAGAATAATTAACGGTCCTAACAGAGTGGATACAAGAATTGTGAGCCAAGAGGAGGAATTGAACCATGATTTAAACCATCTCTGTGTTTGTTCTCTTTCTCTTTTTCTTTTGGCCAGGCCCTCTCTAATTTTGGCCATGGAGTCTTTAATTACCCCTGAAGGATCAATGTAAAAATAACATTTTTCTCATAATGTGGCACAAAGCCCCCCCCTGCTGAAGGAACAAGAGGTCCAGTCCCCTTCTGTTTTGCAGGACCACCTCAGAAAGGGAGGTGAGGGACTCTTGTAACTTGGTGATAGAATTTTCTATTTCTTTAATACCAGCATCAATAGCTGCCTGCAAACTTTGGTAATCTTGATGCTGAATAACTAGAGCTGAAGCTCCTGTTGCTGCCCCAGCTGCTCCCAATCCCAAACCTAGGAGGACAGAGAGCGTGATACTCAGAGGCTCTCTTTTAGTCCGGTAGTTTTCATTATTTTTATCCCAATATGTCAATAGTTCCTCGTAGGGGTGGTAAACCAGCCGAGGCAGCAGATGAACTAAAACACAGAATCCTGGGTTTCTGTCAGGACCTTTGAGCTGACGCAGGGTGTAATTCCGGTAGCGCAGCCCCCCCCGCCCCCCCGCGTCCCCCCACAGCGGAGGCAACAGATATGTGTCATCTGACCACTTAGTCAAGTTAAGTGTCTGATTGCACAGCTGGCTGTGTGAGGAGGGGATTTTACCCACACATGTTCCTTGTCCCGTTACTGCTGACAGAGTGAGCTTGACTTGCTGCTGCTGCCAGCGACAGTTAGAGACATTTGTTGTTGTTCTAATTCTATTTCTGAAGGCTATTCCTTCATAGTATGGAGGAGCGACATCATAGCAAAGCCAACAGGAGCGGGTAGCATTAGGGTTGGTATTATTTAAGACCTTGAAGGCTTCAGAAATTATACGGAGTAACCCGGATTGTTCTTGAAGTTCAGGTTTGGGAGGCTCAGGCCTTTTCTTCTGTCCCTGGCTTTTGACCTCTTAGTGAGGGCTATGGACTCTGTCTGGCTGGGTACTTACGTATGCCAGAGTAGCCTTTGGTTTGGCCACTGGAGGTCTCGCTGGAGCTAAATATTTATTTGGGCCCACGGCAGTGTACTGGATCTCTACCTTAAGTCTGATAGTGAACAATAGCCCATCATCATACTTTTTTTTATAAAACCTTAATCCCCATGTAAATCTTTTGTCCCAACCCATAGCCTGCTTTCCTTTTTCTGTGAAGGAGACTTTGAGGGGGTGGCACCACCCGCTACACTCGGGGATGTTGTGCCACCCTTTATTTCCTATTCCCTGGTGGGTGTAATTAGCCTTTACCGTTATGTAGTCCCAGGATGACGAGGGATTCCAATATCCGTCCCCCGTGGTCTCGCAGCCCCAGTTTTTGCAAAAATAATCTGCTTGTCCTCCACACCTGTAAGTTAATGCCCTGTTACCGTGAGGTCCAGAACATACATAGAAAGTGAGAGCACATAGCATGCTTCTTCGGAACGGTGTGGAGCAACCTCCCCATGGATTTAGCCTGGTATAGGGACGCTTCTGACTGGGAGTGTTAGGGGGTTTGGAGATGTCACTGTAAGCCTCTAGGTCCCAGTCAGCAGGAGCCCCCATAGCTAATTTACATATGTCAGGGTACAGGTTAGGCCACCATGTCCCTGTCCCTATGGTGATTTTGGATGAGTTCCAGATTGTATTTCTTAGCCCATTTATAACATACCAAGTTAACCTTTTAGGAGCATGTGGGCTGGAAGTTTTGGCGCCCTGGAAGAGAATGGTTAGACTTAAGGGAAACAAGAGGGTATTCATCTTATAACAGTTAGGGTGTCCGTACAATTTTCAGTCTTAAGAGGTGCTCTGCAGCACTTTGGACTCTCCAGGTGACGCTCCCCAGTCCTTGGTCCTCTGGCAGCGCAGGTTTCACGTGCGAGGCGTGGATCCAAGCGGAGATCCTGTCTACCTTCACAGCCGTTGGGTTGTTAGAAGCACTAAGTAAGGTCCTTTCCAGTAAGGCTCCAGGGTCTGGGAATGGTGTCGTCTGACGTAGACTGTGTCCCCAACCTGGAACTCATGAGAAACTTCGGGGGTCCCGGGCTCGTAAGCGGCTGCCAACTGCGTCCAAACTTCCTTCTGTACTGCTTGCAGTCCTTTTAACCTGGCATGTAAGTCACTGTTACTGTGGCAAGTAGGTTCAAAAGCATCCCCCAGCAAAGTCAAGGGGGAGGGGGCACCATGGAGTATCTCAAAGGGGGTCAGGTTGAAACGAGAGGGGGTGTTCCTAACTCTGAACAAAGCTAAGGGAAGGAGCAACACCCAGTCTACGCCAGTCTCTATGGTTAATTTAGTCAGAGTCTCTTTTAGAGTTCTGTTCATCCTTTCTACCTGCCCTGAACTCTGGGGTCTGTAAATACAATGTAATTTCCAATTGACCTCTAGTTGTCTGGCCACTCCCTGACTCACCTTGGTGACGAAAGCGGGTCCATTGTCGGACCCGATTACCTTGGGCACCCAGAACCGTGGAAAGATTTCTTCTAGGATCTTCTTGACCATGACAGTGGCTGTTTCTTGTTTTGTCAGGAAGGCTTCTACCCATCCAGAGAAGGTGTCTATAAAAACTAGGAGATACTTGTAACCATATCTGCCCAGTTTAATCTCTGTGAAGTCTACTTCCCAATACATCCCTGGTCTGTCTCCTCTGAGTCTTTTACCAGGGCCCGCTGTATTCTTGCAGACATTTACTTTTTGACAAGGTACACAGCTTTTAACCATTTGTTCTACTAATTGTTTTAGCCCCATTATATGATATTTGGTTTTTAGGGCAGTCTGGACCAATTTATCTACTCCCAGATGAGTCCATTGATGCATCTGTTTAACCATGATGCGTGCTTGTTCTTGTGGCAAGATAGGCTTGCCTGATGCTGCATACCAGCACCCTTTTTCCTGATCAAAGCGGTTGTTAGAGTCCCTTGAGATTACCGCTAGTCCTCAGCAGAGTATTTAAATTTGGGCTTTTCTAACTTAGGGATGTCAATTAACAGAATAGGCGTAGGCCTTTTGGCTGCTGCCCTTGCTTCAGAATCGGCCAAGATGTTTCCCTTGGCGATAGGGGAATCTCCTTTCTGGTGACCTGGGCAATGTATAATACTCACTTTTAGCGGTCGGTGAAGGGCCTCCAGCAGGGCTACGATCTCTTTTTTTGTTTTTGATCTCTTTTCCTCCTGAGGTCAGGAGACCCCGCTGTTGATAGATAGCGCCGTGCACATGGGCAGTGGCAAAGGCATACCTGCTGTCTGTGTAGATGTTGATCTTTTTGCCTTCTCCCAGTTCAAGGCCTTTTGTGAGGGCGATGAGTTCTGCCTTCTGAGCGGACGTCCCAGCCAGTAAAGTCTGTGCCCATTTCAGATTCTGGCCGTCCACTATGGCAGCTCCTGCCTTCTGTACTCCTTCTTCCAGAAAACTGCTGCCGTCCGTAAACCAGGTGGCTTCAGCATCCGTCAGAGGCTGATCTGACAAGTCTTTCCGCCATCCATGTGCCTCGGCAAGCACTTGTTGGCAGTTACAGATGGGTGGGTTGAGGTCAGGGTCCAGCAGCAGTGTGGCTGGATTTAAACTTGCCGGCGGAGCAAAAGTAACCCGGTTTGAATTCAGTAACAGAGTCTGATAATGAGTCATGCGAGCATTTGTAAGCCAGCGGTCGGGAGGCTGGCGGACAACACTCTCTAAGGCATGCGGTGCTGAGATTACTAAATTCTGCCCCATAGTCAATTTGTCAGCATCCTTTACTAGGACAGCAACTGCCGCTACGATTTTTAGACAGGCTGGCCACCCTGCAGCTACTGGGTCTAATTTTTTGGACAGATATGCTACTGGTCTTTTCCAGGGCCCCAGTCTCTGAGTTAGGACCCCTTTTGCAATTCCCTTATTTTCTGCCACATACAGATGGAAAGGCTTAGTTACGTCGGGGAGTCCTAAGGCCGGTGCAGACATTAAGGCTGTTTTAATATTATCAAAAGCCTGTTGTTCCTTTTCTCCCCCATTTAAAGGGCTGATTGTTTTTAGTGAGGGGATATAATGGGGCTGCCATCTCAGCAAAACCAGGTACCCACAGGCGACAAAACCCAGCAGTACCTAAAAATTTTCTGACTTGCCTTTGGTTAGAGGGTGGCGGGATGTGGAACACTGTCTCTTTTCTGGCCTCAGACAACCATCTTTTTCCATCTTTAAGAAGGTACCCCAGGTAACTGACCTGTCGCTTGCAGATCTGGGCCTTTTTGGTGGAGGCTCGATAGCCCTGTTCTCCCAACTCTGTAAGGAGTCGCTTTGTTCCTTCTAAACATAGCTCTTCATTGGCCGCTGCCAGGAGGAGATCATCTACATACTGCAACAGAGTTGCCTGGGGGTAGAGGCCTGGAACACAGCCAAGTCCTGGTGGAGGGCCTCGTCAAAGATGGTGGGCGAGGTTTTGAATCCTTGTGGCAGGCGGGTCCAAGTGAGTTGCCCCGCTAGGCCAGTCTCTGGATCTTTCCATTCGAAGGCAAAGTAATCCTGACTTTGTACAGTCAGTGGCAAACAGAAGAATGCATCTTTAAGATCCAGTACTGAATACCAGGTCCTGTCTGAAGGTAAAGAACTCAAAAGATTATAGGGATTAGGGATGGTGGCATGGAGATCGGCCACATGTTTATTTACCTCTCGGAGGTCTTGGACCGGTCGATAATCATTAGTCCCAGGCTTCCGAACTGGCAGCAAGGGTGTGTTCCACGCTGATTGGCACTTCCGTAGGATTCCCAGCTGGAGCAAGCGGGCAATGTGGGGTCGGATGCCCTCGCGTGCTTCTCGGGACAGTGGGTATTGTCGGACAGCTATAGGGCTGGCTTGAGCCTTTAATTCTACATGGACGGGGGGGCGGTTCTTAGCTTTTCCTATCCCTGCTGTTTCTGCCCACGCCTGGGGATATTTTTCTAACCACCAGTCCATCTGTCCAGGCTCCTGCCCATGGTTTTCAAACAATTGGTATTCATCTTCTAACCTGAAGGTTAATACCTGGAGAGGCTTCCCTTGTTGATCTAGCACCCGAGGTCCCTCAGGGTCAAAATGAATTTGTGCATCCATTTTGGTGAGGAGATCTCTTCCCAGCAATGGGTAGGGGCATTCAGGAATAACTGTGAACGAGTGGGATACCCGGCCCACGCCTAGGTCCACTGTTCTTCAGGTAGTCCGTGAGTACTGTTTGTTTCCTGTAGCCCCTTGTACCCAAGACTTTTTCTTGAGAGGAGGTCCATTTGCTTGTAGCAATACTGAATTTTCAGCTCCTGTATCTACCACAAACTGAATAGGCTTCCCCTCCACTTTAAGAGTTACCCTGGGTTCGGGGAGGGGACCTGAACCTCATCCCCTCTAATCACTGTCCTCCTGCAAGGTCAAGACTTTGGGGGCTTGAGGCTCTTTCTTTTTCTTAGGGCAGTTTCACACCCAGTGCCCCCTCTCCCTGCAGTAAGCACATTGATCCTTTGCCAGGGGTCCCTTTTTATTGCTTGGCATCATATTATTAGGCTCTCTGGTTTCCCTAACTACAGTGGCCAGAAGTCTGTGAAAATTTTTCTCTTGGCGCTTTTCTCTCTTTATTTCTTTAGCTTCTTCTGACTCTGTTATGATAAACCTTTTCAGCCACCTGCACTAATTCTCTTAATGACTTATCCTGTAACCCTTTGAGCTTTTGCAGCTTCTTTCTGATGTCCCTGCTAGACTGATCAATAAAGGCAACCATCACCGTAGCCTTATGCTCTTCACTACCAGGGTCATATGGGGTAAACCGACGGAATGCCTCCATGAGTCTTTCTAGAAATGTTGATGGAGACTCATCGGACCCCTGAGTTATTTCTCTCACCTTAGTCAAATTGGTGGGGCGTTTTGCTGCCCCTCTGAGACCTGCCATTAGAGCCTAGCGATAGACCTTTAGGTGCTCCCTATCTTCAGCTGATTTAAAGTCCCAGTTCGGTCTAATCAACGGGAACCCTGCATCTACAACATCAGGAAGGAGAGTAGGTCGCCCATCGGCCCCTGGCACATTCTTTCACGCCTCAAAGAGGATTCGTTGTCTCTCCTCTGTGGTGAACAGGACCTGTAGAAGCTGCTGGCAATCATCCCAGGTGGGCTGATGAGTAAAGAGGAGAGATTCTACAAGGTTAGTGAGACCTTGAGGGTTTTCAGAGAAAGGGGGATTCTGAGATTTCCAATTGAAAAGATCAGAGAAGAGAAAGGCCAATACTGTAAGGGCTGATTGCCTTCTTTATCAGGGGGGCCGTAAGCCCGCAGGGGGAAAATAGGAACAGCATCTGGAGGGGCTACTCGTTTACTGTGTGTCCCTTGAGCAGGCCCCCTCTCTGGTTCAGTCTCTGGTGGGCCCTCCTCCAGTGGAGCAGATGGTCGGGCTGCCTGCAATCGGAAAGGAGTAGGGTGGGGAGAGGGGTCAGAAAGAAGCCAGTCCGGGTCGGTGGACAGCAATACCTCCAGTTTCTTTTTTGCTCCTCAGAGAGTAAACACAGCTGCTGGACCTGTTAAGGGAACAAAGGGACGAACCCAGGAAGGAGGATCCGTGACTAAGTCTTCCCAGACAATAATATAAAATGTCTGTTCTGGGAGATGTTCAGAATCGAAAATTTTCCTTTTCACTGCCGTGATCAGCAGCAGAGAGAAGGTACCTTCAGCAGGCCATCGGAGTTGGAAAGCCGGCCACTCCTCAGAACAAAGTGTTACACATTTATACTTTTTAATTGGCACAGACAGACCATCAGCTCTGGATTTCACATCAGTCCAGTGTTTCAAAGTCAGACTCAAAGGAGTTGAGACAGTCTGCCCCATGTCGCCCCAGAAACTCGTCAGTCCCCACACACACACACAACCAGACAGACAAGAAACAAAACACCGATGCTCCCCTGCCACAAGCGCTGCTAACACCAGATTATCAGAAGACTCGGAAGGAGTCTCAGGCTCCTACAGAGGAATTCGGAGTGTCCTCCAGAACTCCTGTGGCTGCGGCATGCCGGCACATCTGCCCCGCTGCTTGACCACTACAGATGGCCTCCCTACGGAGCCCCAGAAAATCTGAAATCAGACCGGTGATTACTTCTTTGAACCACCGTAACCAAATGACAACAGACAACTCACAGCAGACAGCAAAGGAAACAGACACAGTCAGACAGACAACAACCGCAGTACCTACTCGAGTGATCCTCCGTTCTCTAGTCTCTGGTCCCAGGGAGAGCGAGCCAATCCCAGACGAGCCCCCAAGATGTAAGACCCGTGCACTATGCACAAATCCCACACATCAAGAGTGGCTTACTTCACCAAGACCACGAGACAAGAGAGCGCTGCAATTAAGCAAGAGGTGTGTTTATTTCAGCACGCTGGGTCGCTTTTTCCATAAGCAGCCCCGACTTTACAATACCAAGGCTTTTTATACAGTTTTTCTTAGACAGACTCTCATCACAGGCTGAGTTGTTAATTAGCTGTGGTGCCTTAAAATTTATGGTTAGGCTCAACAGGCTAGCACTGCTAGCACCCCAATAAAAGATGTTACATGTTTATCTTCCCTGGTCCAGCCAGGTGTCCAGAAGATAAGGAGGGCTGGTTCAGTCTTTGGGACTGGCTGTCTCCTGGAATGTGTGCCTGGTTCTGCCTTGACTTCTGCCTGACCTCTTAAAAGCTGCTTCACTTAAAATACCTTTAGATATGTTTTCCCTGTTTTTAGTAAGTGCTTACAGGAATAATTTGTGCAGGTTAAAGTCATACTTTTCTGTTACAATTTGTGCAGGCTAAAGTTATATAGGCAATAGTGCAGGTTAGAGTTACATTTTTTATAACAGAAGCCTTCAAGGACTCTGGAGTCATAGACTCAGATTTGGCATAGCGTCACTTCTGCTGCTTTCTGTTGACAAAGTGAGTCACAAGGCCAGTAGGATCACATGACCAAGGGCATTGATACAGAGAGAAGTGAAGAATTGTGGCCATTTTTCATAATCTGCCCAGATGGCTTGGGCCAACCCAGCTCTCCCACCCTCCTGCTTGTAGTTCTCAGAATAACTGTAGGATAAACCAAGAATGCAATGTCCTGAGACAAGAAGGAACTGTCTGGCACAGCCCAGGATCTGTCCTTGTTCCTCCTAGAACAAGATGTCCCGCAATGCTTGAGCTCAGTGATCCCAGTGGCACCCAGAGTATAAAACACACACACGGTGTAGGGCTTTCAGGATGCCTCAGCTGCAGTGTGATGTGGGACACGTTGGTGAAACTCCATCTGCCATTGGCAGCTTTCCTGGGCCTTGGGGAATTGGCTTGCCCTGAATCCTAGGCTTCTATTTATCCTTGCTGCTTTCCTGTGAGTAATAAATCTGCTTTGCCTGACTTGTGCAGTGCTCTGTCTCACCAGAGTCAGGCAGGTGGTAGAGAACATTTGTGCTCACCTCCTTCCAGCCTTTGCTGAAATACCACCTTCCCCTCGAAGCCTTCCATAACTAACCTTTTTAAAATTGCAACCTCCCTGACCATACCCAGAAACTCCTTTCCTGCTTTATTTATTCCCATAGCATTAAGCACTTTCTAATTCATATATAATTTGTTCATATGATTTTCTGTTTTCCCTTTCTAAAATTCTCCATGAGAACAAGCATATGTTCTTTAAAAATTTCTTTTACTGCAAAAATAGCGTTTGGCATAAAGTAGACTCTCAACATAAATGTGCTGAGTTTGTTGAGCTGAGTTGAGTCATGGTTCTCTCCTGTAGCTCCATTACTGGAAATGTCTGAATTTTCTCTTTTCTGGTATATACCCCCATTCAGCTCCCCTGAGCTCTACTCTATCTTTGTATTGTGAACTTCGGCTTTCAAATCTTTCCTAATTGCCAATCACTGTAGATATTGACGCAGTTTATCCAAAAATCTTCTCTATCTACTTCAGAACAGCTTCATTTTTATTCTGTTGGATCATCTGTTTTCTGAAAAAAGCCTTTATTTTCTTAATGTAACTGTCATTCCTTTTGCCCATCCCCATCCCCAGCCACACATCCAGGATGTGGTTGGCAGCTTTGTCTTGTCTCGTCTGTCATGTAATCTGATTGTCAAACAAGTTGTCACTCACTGCAAATGTTAGCATATTGAATTCTCCCATTTACATTGCAAGTACTCTTTGCCCAACTGGATTAAAGCCATTTGACATACATATTTTTGGCTGTTTTTTTTTTTTCCAGGCTGGGTAGGAAGTAGAGAGAGTGGGAGGATGACAAAAGATGGGAGTTAGGCATAGTAATTATATGGTGAACTCAGGAACCTCCACAGTAACCTTTTATTTTTTTTTTTTTTTTAAGAGCTGACAGGGATTTTTTTTAGATCAGTTAGCCCATTGCCTTAATTTATGGAAATGAGCAAATGCTGGCCTGTGGATAACAAGTTCTTTCTCAAAGCCACCCACAAATAAGTGGTAGAGCTGGGAGTAGAGCGTAAGTTTTCCATTTCTCAAGCTGGTGCTCTTTTCAGTCTACCAGACTTCCTCCCAATAAGGATATTCCAGAAAAATAATTTGCCCGCTTCCTTTCAATTACCACCTCAACCTTTCCTTTCTTCATTAGTTCCTTTTATTTTGATTGAGTGGAGCTTATGAATTCAGATAACTACATGGTCTTTAGGTGTAATCATGAAATCATCATCAAAAGCAGTAATTTCTGGACTCAAAATGCAATTGTTTTATCTTATTCCTACTTTACTACTTTTTTCACTGCAGTGCATTGTTTTTCTGTGTAGCACTGAGGTTATTAATTCCCAGTTACAACATATGGGGTTAATGTACAATCTGGTTAAAATAGCATTGATATTGTGTAGAAAATGTGCAAAAATGACTTAAGTTTCTATGGAAATATTATTAGATTCTTGTAACACTGGGAGTCTGCTCTATCACTGTTCTAAGCTGAATGAGAACAAATTTGAAATTATTCAAATAAGGGTGATGTAATTATATATGTTGGGTATAAAAATGGCAGATTAAGAAAAATGCCACAATTCTTCACTCCTTTAATATTGCCTATCTCTTATACAGTTGTAGTTGTTATTATCTTAATAGGTTTGTCCTTTAGTCTACATACTAAGGAGATAAGTAGTTTATTCATCACTCTTACCACTTTGGTATATTCTGAGTTGATGAACTTCCTTTACTAGTGAGTTTTATTCATTCAGATGTCTTCTTGTTACACTTTAGCATCATCTTCTTTCAGACTGACAAACTTCCCTTAGTACTTCCTGTAAGGCAGGTCTAGTGTTGATGAATTCTCTTATCTTTTGTTTGTCTAAGAAAGTCTTTATTTCTCCCTCATATTTGAAGGTTAGTTTGGCTGGATACAGAATTCTTTGTTGACAGTCTTATTCCTTCAGCACCTTAAATATATCGTCCTACTCTCTCCTAGCCTATAGGGTTTCCACTGAGAAATTTACTAAAGCCCTATTGGGGCTACTTTGAATGTTTTGTGTTTCTTTCCTCTTGCTGTTTTCAGTATTTTTTCTTTGTTTTTGGTTGTTGATGATATGAATATGATGTGTCTTGGGGATTCCTTTTTGAATTGAGTTTGATTGGTAACCTCTGAGCTTCCTGTATCTGGACACTGTCATCTTTCTCCATACTTGGGAAATTTTCAGCCATTATTTTCCTAAATATGCTTTCTAGGTTTCTTCCTTTTTCATCTTTTTAATATGCCAGTTATGCAGAGCTTATTTCACTTTACAGTGTCCCATAATTGATGCAATTCCATTTCATCTTTTTGTTTTTCTTTATGCTCCTTTGATTGGGTAATTTCATATGTTCTGTCTTCAAGCTCATTTATTCCTTCCTCTGTTTGGTCAAGTCTGCTGATAGAGCTTTCCATCAAGTTTTTAAATTCAGATAATGTGTTCATTAATTCTAGAATCTCTATGTGGTTTATTATTATTATTGATTTTTTCCTTTGTCAAGTTTCTCTTCTATTTCTGTATTCTTTTTCAAATACCATTTAATTTTCTATTTGTATTTTTGTGACTCCCTGAACATCTTTGAGATTATTCTGAATTCTCTTTCAGACATTTCATGAATCTGCTGTTTTTCTGAGTTATCACTGGTGCTTTTTGGTTTCTTTTGGTGGTGTCATAGTTCTCTGTTCTTTCTTGATCTTTGTGTCTTTGCATTGCTGCCTGTACATATGAGGAGATGGCTACCTCTTCCAGGTTTTGTAGGTGTTCTTTGGTAGTGTTAGGCCTTTACTGCTCAATATCAGAACTTTGTCTCTGATCTGTGGGTTTTTTTCATCCTGTGGTAGATTAATTGCAACTACCACTTAAACACTGCACTGAAAACTAATTTACTGCCCTGATGTTAATTCTCAAATTAGGGGAGACTTATTATGGGAACCAGAACTTGAATGCTGTGCCTGAGCTAAATTGCTTTCTTGCTGTTGTTTCTTAGTCTAGGGAAAACTTTGTGGGGACCATTTTAATTGTCGGCCTTTTAGTCACTTCTGGGTCATGTGGAGACCCCACAAGACCAACTGAGCTGTGTGGAAAATCTGACCCAGCACTGAGTCTCTCACAAATTGTGCCCCTTGTATATTTCCATGATGTGGCACCTGTACTGATCAGGAGACAGATCATCTGCCAGTATTGCACTCTTAACATTTCCTGTGGGACAAGCCCCATGTAAGTCCCTTGCAAAGACTTACAGACCTCTGGGCAAATCAGACACCCACCTCTTACTCTCTCCTCTCTCCTGTGAGTCAGTAAGTCCAGTGGTCTTCTCCAAGTGCTATGCTGGCCTTGAAGATGGGGGATACGGCATTCTGAAGTGATTCTTTCCTCCTGCCAGCTGTGACCCCTCTCTCCTATGTGAGCTCAGGTAAACCTTATGAGTAGCTATGCTAACGGGAAATAGGATGAGATATTTTTTGCCTACGGTCACAGCACTTTTTGTACCTGCAGGCTCCAAGTAGCTTCATGCAAAAAGTACTGTGGTGGTTTTGCTGTCACTAGGAAGCTGCTCTGTGCACTGTGTAATACAAGCCTAGGGAACAGCTGGGGCTGGGACTGATCAGAGTAATTTTTCCGCCCGCCATGGCTTTCCATGTCTTCACAGACTCAGTGGGTCTCTCCTCTTCCCTCAAGTTCTAGTGGTTTCAAAATGGCAATTCTGTGTTTTAATTGGTGCAAGTTGATTTCTTGTGGAGGGGGGAGCAATGCCAGGAAGCATCTAGCCTGCCATCTTGGTGATGTAACTTCTCCAAATTAGTTTTAAAACAACAATAAATTCATTACATGTTAACATAATACACATAAGATTTTATGAGAAAAAAACAAATTTTCAAAAAAATAATAAGTGTGGCATTGTTTTACATTTTTGGAAATTTCTTTAATATCTGGCTTAATAGAAGACAGAAGAATTCTCATCTCTGCTTCTACATTTAATGTATTGCAATATGTTATTTTGGTTGAAGTAAATGAAGGAAATGCAGTCACACAGATAAGTATTTGGAAAAGGAAAGAGTATTATAATAGCCTTTTTCCAGATTCTAGTGTGTATTATTCTTTCATACTAAGCCAAAACTTGGTAAGTGGTATTTTCTTAAACTTAATTCCAATATGACATCTGAAAAACCATACTAATAAACTTTTTCAACTCCATTATGCTAAAGTCTGGCCACTCTTACATTTTGAATGGATTTTTTTACCTATACATGATTTTGTGTCACCCATTGCTCATTCAAAAATATTGGTTCACTGAGTTATGCAGAGCTTCAAAATGCAGACACATGTCACTCTATCATATCAAAAACTTACATTCATTAATATACCATCACCAAAGTATTTACGTATTGGAATGCAGTGATGTTCAAGGTGGCATACACAAGTCTTCAGGTTTTCAAATAAAATTCTAATTTTCACTTGAAAGCTCAAATTTACCACTGGGAACAAGTACTGTCAGTTGCTTTCCCTGAAGTTATAGGCTCATGTAATTCATTTTCAAGAAATGTTTGCCAAAAATAAAGCCATGTATTTACAGCCTACTGCAGTTGCTTGTACATTGAGTCAGACCCAACATGAAGAGAAATCCCCTTAAAAATTTTGTCTCATTGTGGGAAAAATGAGAATAGGAAAATCCCATAAGCCCTTGCCACTGAAGACCTTAACAACCTATTCTGCTGCCAAACCACAAACGTTTACAGCCTAGGGCACTGAGGCACACATAGTTAGTGTTGGCATCAACCACAGCTGAAGAACCTGCCCAGAGACTAAACCACTATATCTACACATAAACAGAATCACCACACCCTTTTCAACCAGACCCAACTGCAGGTGAAAAATTCTGACTATGAAAGCCACACTGTAAAGTTTTGAAAAGGCAATTTTCTCATTAGATGCAAGGACACCATCAACTCAGGGACACAAGAAACTTGAAAAAGCAAGAAAATATGACACCACTGAAGGAACCCAATAATAACATGCCAGTGACAGACCCCAAAGAAAAGGAAATCAATGAACTACTAGAAAAAATGTTTGAAATAATGCTCTTAAGAAAACACAACAATATGTAAGAGAATACAGATGACAATTCAACGAAATCAAGAAAGCAATTTATGATATGAATGAGAAATTTAACAGATAGATATTATAAAAAAAGACAGAAACCCTGAAGCTAAAAAATTCAATGAATGAAATGAAAAATACAATACAGACCTTCAATACCAGACTAAAACAGAAGATGCTCTGAAAAAAAAGTCATTTGAAATTACCCAATGAAAAAAAAAATCCCATTAAGCAAACAAATATTTGAATATTTCCATAGAAGAGAAGAAAAAATTCATAGAAAACCCATTTAATGAAATAACAGCTGAAAACTTTCCAAGTTTTGGGAGAGATCCAGGAAGTTCAAACATCCAGGAAGCTCAAGGTCCCCAAATACATTCAACCCTCAAAGGTCCACTCCAAGGCACATTAGAGTCAAAACGTCAAAAGAAAGAATTCTAAAACAGAAGGAGAAAATCATTATGTCACATGTAAGGGACTCCCCAATTAGACTAACAGCAGATTTCTCAGCAGAAACCTGACAGGCCAGGAGACAATGGAATGATATATTCAACGTGCTGAAAGAAAAAAAAAAATGCCAGCCATGAATACTATAACCAGCAAATCTGTCCATCAGGAATGAAGGAGAAATAAGGTCATTCACAGACAAGAAAAAACTAAGGGAATTCACCAGTAGACCAGCATTACAAGAAATAATCAAGGGAGTCCTTACATGGAAGCAAAAGGAAAATAGCCATGACCAAGAAAGCATGCAAAAGATAAAATTCACTGGCAAAGTAGGTACAAAAATGGGGGGGAAAAAAGAAATCAAAACTTATCACTATAGAAAAACACCAAACTGCAATGATAAACAATGAGAGGAAAAAAGGAATAAAAGATATACAAATCAACCAGAAAGCTATCAACAAAAGGGCAAGAGTAATTCCTCACCTATAAATAACTTTGAATATAAATGAAATAAATTCCCAATTAAAAGATATAGACATGCTGAAATGGACTTGAAAAAACAAGATCCAACTATATATATAGGCTAACTTGAAGAAACTCACTTCACCTGTAAAGACACACATAGACTGAATGTGAAGGGATGAAAAAACATATTCCATGCCAATGAAAACCACAAGCAAGCAGGAGAAGCTATTCTTAGATAAAATAAAATAATGTTAATTAAAATTAAGGTTAAAGGGGTCAATTCAGCAAGAGAATATAACAATATTAATATATGTGCACCCAATATCAAGCACCCAGATATAAAAAGCAAACATTATTATACCTAAAGGAAGAAATAGACCCCAATACAATAGTAGTCAGGATCTTTAACATCCCTCTCAGGACTGGACAGATCATTTAGACAAAAATATTCAACAAAAGAAACTTCGGATTTAAACTGCAGTATAGATCAAATAGACCCTGAAGGCATTTACACAACATTTCATCCAACAACCACAGGATACACACTCTTCTCATCAGCACATGAAACATTCTCCAGAACTGATCATATGTTAGGCCACAAAACAAGCTTTAATTTTTTTTTAAATTGAAATCATATTCTCAGACAACAATGAAACAGAAATAGAAATTAATAGCAAGAGAAACTTTCAAAACTGTACAAATACATGCAGAGTAAACAACATGTTCCTGAATGTCAAATAAGAAATTAAGAAGGAAATTTACAAATTTCTTAGGAAATAAAAACAGAAACATAACATACCAAAACCTACGGGATAGAGCAAAAGCAGTCTTCACAGACCCAGTGAAGAGGGAAGTTTACAGCAATGAATGCCTACATTAAAAAGTGGAAAGATTTCAAATAAACAACCTAACAATGCCTCTGGAAAAGCAAGGACAACCCAAACCCAAAATTAGCAGAAGAAAAGAAGTAATAAAGATCACAGCAGAAATAAAATTGAAACCCAAACAAAAAAGATCAACAAAACATGATCTTTTGAAAAGATAAACAAAATTGGCAAGCTATTAGCTAGACTAACCAAAAAAAAGAATTATTCAAATAAATAAAATCAGAAATGAAAATGAAGACATCACAACTAATACTACAGAAATACAAAGGATCATTAGAGATTGTTAAGAACAAAAATTATATACCAACAAATTAGAAAACCTAGAAAAAGTAGATAAATTCTTGGACACCTATGACCTACAAAAATTGAACCAAGAAGAAATAGAAAACCTGAAGCAAGACCAATTACAAATAACAAGATGGAATCATTCATCACAGGTCCTCCAACAAAGAAAAGCCCAGGATGGGACAGCTTCACTGTTGTATTCTGCCAAACATTTATAAAAGAATTAATAAGTTTACTTGAACTATTCCAAAAAATTGAAGAGAAGGGAATTCTTACAATCTCATTCTACAAGGCCAGCATTACCCTCATACCCAAACGAGAAAAAG
This sequence comes from Cynocephalus volans, assembly GCF_027409185.1. NCBI lineage: Eukaryota > Metazoa > Chordata > Mammalia > Dermoptera > Cynocephalidae > Cynocephalus > Cynocephalus volans. The sequence goes on from NC_084468.1 coordinate 57,587,453, forward strand.
ACACAACAAAAAAGAAAATTACAGACCAATATCCCTAATGAACACAGGTGCAAAATACCTTAACAAAATACTAACAAACCAAATCCAGCAGCATGTGAAAAAGATCACTCACCATGATCAAGTGGGATTTATCCCAGGGATACAACGTTGGTCCAACATACACAAACCAATAAATGGGATACATCACATCAACAAGAATGAAGGACTAAAACCATATGATCATCTCAACTGATACAGAAGAGACATTTGGCAAAATTCAACAGTACTTCATGATTAAAACCCTCAAGAAATTTGGCATAGAAGGGACGTACCTTAACACAACAAAAGCTACATATGACAAACTGATAGCTATTATACAGAATAGGGAAAAGCTGAAAACTCTTCCTTTAAGAACTGGAACAAGACAAGAATGCCTACTCTCTCCACTCTTATTCAACACAGAACTGGAAGTTCTATCCAGCTAATTAGGCAAGAGAAAGAAAGAAAAGGCATTCAAATTGGAAAAGAGGAAGCCAAACTGTCCCTGTTTACAGATGACAACATGATGTTATGTATAGAAAATCCTAAAAACTCCACCAAAAACCTCGTAGAACTGATAAGCAAATTAGCAAAGTTGCAAGATACAAAATCAACACAAAAAAAATCTGTAGCATTTCTACACACCAATAATGAGCAAAACAAAAAAGAAATCAATAAGACAATCCCACTTACAATAGCTACTAAGAAAATAAGATACCCAGGAATTAATTTAACCAAGGTGAAAGATTTCTACAAAGAAAAATATAAAACTTGATGAAAGAAATTGAAGAGTACACAAAGAAATGGATAGACATTCCATGTTCCCAATTGGAAGAATTAATATTATGAAAATGACTGATAAGGATTGAATTGTGTCCCCCAAGTTTTATGTATTAGAACCTTAATGCCCACTGTAACTGCTGAGTGTGTGAAATCCTATTATGGTAATCGAAAGATGGGGCCCTGGAGAGTTGATTAAGTTGATGGTTTAATGGTGGTTGTAGGTGTGGTTCTGAGGGCTTTAAAAGGAGTGCACATGAGGAGCTCTCTCTCTGCTCTTCCATTTCTGCCACGTGAGATCCCTGGGTCAATGTTGCTACCAATAAGCCCTTCACCAGATGTGTTCCCTGGACTTTGAACTTCCCAGCCTCTGAAACTGCAAGCAATAAATTTCATTTTCTTCATAAATCACCCAGTTTCAGGTAGTTATGATATAAGCAATAGAAAAAGACTAATACAATGACCATACTACAAAAAGCAATTTACAGGTTCAATGCAATCCCTATCAAAATACCAATGATATTCTTGACAGAAAAAAAAAAAGAAAAAAAAATCCTAAAATCCATACAGAACCACAAAAGACCCCGAATAGGCAAAGCAGTCTGGAGCAAAAAAAAAAAAAAACAACAGCTGGAGGCATCACACCACCTTACTTCAAAATATACTACAACCCCGCTGCCTCGTCCCTTGCTGGCCCGCGTGTTCGTTTCGGAGTTAATCATTCATCGTCCTAACCGTTTCTCTCTTTCTCTCCGTAGCCAGAGACTGGCTTTAAAGGAAGGTTGAAGTCTTGGCCTCGGAGGATGCAGCCTTTGGACTCAAGTTTGCAGAAATGGACTATTAAAAACTGAAGGTTGAGGCCTGACACACATTGTCGACTTACAGGACCATCCCACTTCACCAATTAATGAGGCAACAGCTTGGAAGTGTGGAGCAGGAAAAGAACGGTTTCTTAGCTGCAAAAGTGAGTCTCTAAACAGGGAACACGGCGCCAGAGCTGCTGTGGATGCAGACAGGATCCCGGACGCTGGGGCCGCGCTGAAGGCGGCCAGCTGCCCTATTCAGGATTTGAGGTTTCAGGCCGGCATTAAAGAAGATTCCTGGGAGCGCCCGAGCCGCTCCGCATCTGAACAGCCCGAGGCGGCAGCGGCTGAGAACGGGGAAGGCGGCAAACCAGAGACAGAGAGTGAGCACCCAACCTGGCACAGCACTGTGAGTGACCCTTGGCCCAGCTCTGTGCGGGGGGCTGACGCCCACCCGGCTCCCGCCTGCATCACCAGGCCACTCACCGCCCCGGGGCAGCCTCCATTTCCCCAGGTGCTGGCAGCTCCGCCCGGCTCAGCCGTCACTGAGCCTTCCCACTTGCTTGGCCCGGCACGGGGCTTTCCAGAGCCTGCGGACCGGCCTCCCCTCCTACTCCCTCCACGGTTCTCTGGCGGGGCTGGTGGTGGGGGGCGTCCTCGGCCAGTGTCGCGAGGGCAAGGAAGTACGAGCGGGCCGACTGTCACTCCACCACACCCTGGACTCCGGCCCCAGGTAAACTTCCTGTTACTGGGAGGCAGATACCATCTCTGCGGCCACCAGTTTGGAAAAAAGCCTAACGAATTTCTGGTTGGGAATAGTGTGGTAGGAGAGTTCCCAGGTCCGCTTGAACCTGCCAGAGAGCTGGCTGCAGGCGGGCGCTAGATTCGATCTATGCCGGGGGGATACAAAGGTGAACAAGACCTGAGAAAGATCTACACAGTGCTACAAAGGCACCCAGAGCGACCAGTCGTCTGTGCCTAGCAGAAACCTGGTAGACTTCCTGGGCAAGGCGGTGCCGAGCAGGGTCTTGAAGGCCCAGCTGATAGACGAGGGGTGCAGAAGACATGCCCCGGCCCAGCACAGTGCGCACAGAGTGGGGAGACGTGCGGCCAGGGAGGCGGAGACTCGACAGAAACCACAAACCCGGTGGGGTCGCCACTGCACGATCTAACAGCCTGGGCCAGAGCACACGGAACAGGGAGAAGTCCTGCACGGGAAGTGAAAACTCAACAGAGATCACACACCCTGTGGTACGTGATCCACCAGCCCAGCAGAGTCCAAGCTGACCAGAAAGGTGACTCCCCGGAGAAGCCCAAGACCCGAGGCAACCACACACACAAGGCACTAGAGGCCAACTGAGCAGTCACGGAGGGAGCCATATGAAATTGGCAACCACAGCAACATCTTAGTTTGTCATTAGTCTCAAACCAGTGGACTGTGAAACCCCCAGCCACAATGAATAAACACCAAAAAAAAGATACCAGAAATACAAAAAATCAAGAAAGTACACCACCAAAAGTTAATAAATCTCAAAATCTAGATCCTATAGAACAAGAAGCCCTTGAAATAACTGACAAGGAATTTCGAGTGATAATTCTAAGGAAACTGAATGAGATACAAGAAAACTCGGCTAGACATCATGATGAAATGAGGAAAAGTATACAGTATCTGAAAGAGGAAATGTACAAGGAAATCAATGTCCTGAAAAAAAAAATGTAGCAGAACTTGCTGAACTGAAGAAGTTATTCAGCGAAATAAAAAACACAACAGAGAGTTTAACCAGCAGGCTTGTCGAAGTTGAAGAGAGAACCTCTGAACTTGAAGACGGGCTGTTTGAAATAGCACAAGCAGAAAAAAAGAAAGAAAAAAGAATCAAGGACATGGAAGAAAATCTGAGAGAGACATCAGACAACCTTAAGCGCTCAAATATCCGAGTCATGGGTATTCCAGAAAGGGGGGAAAATGGAGATTCCATTGAAAACATATTCAACAAAATAGTGGCAGAAAACTTCCCAGGTATAGGAAAAATCACAAATCTTCAGATCCAGGAAGCTCAACGATCTCCAAATGTATTCAACCCAAAAAGACCTTCTCCAAGACATGTCATAGTCAAATTGACAAAACTCTGAGACAAAGAGAGAATCTTAAAAGCTGCAAGAGAGAAGCGTCAAATCACCTATAAGGGAGCCCCAATCAGGTTAACATCAGAGTTTTCATCACAAACCCTAAAAGCTAGAAAGGAATGGGATGATATTTTCAAAATACTAAAAGACAAAGATTGCCAGCCAAGAATACTCTACCCTGCAAGGCTATCCTTCCGAAATGAAGAGCAAATAGTATATTTCTCAGACAAACAAAAACTGCAGGAGTTCACTACCACACGACCACCCTTACAAGAAATCCTCAAGGGAGTAATGGGTTTGGTTCCTGAAAGACGTAGAAAATTTGAACAGACCAATAACAATAAAGGAGATTGAAGCTGTTATCAGAAGGCTCCCAAAAAAGAAAAGCCCAGGACCACATGGATTCACAGCAGAATTTTACCAAACATTCAAGGAGGAATTGACACCGATTCTTTACAAACTATTCCAAAAGATTGAAACGGACGCAAATCTCCCAAACTCATTCTATGAAGCAAACATCATCCTGATACCAAAACCAGGTAAAGATATAACCAAAAAAGAAAACTACAGGCCGATATCCTTGATGAATATAGATGCAAAAATCCTCACTAAAATACTAGCAAGCAGAATACAGCAACACATACGTAAAATTATTCATCACGATCAAGTGGGATTCATCCCAGGGATGCAAGGTTGGTTCAACATACGCAAATCAATAAATGTGATACACCATATTAACAAACTCAAACACAAGGACCATATGATCATCTCTACAGATGCTGAAAAAGCATTTGATAAAGTTCAGCACTCATTCATGACAAAGACCCTCTATAAGTTAGGTATAGAGGGAAAGTATCTCAACATAATTAAAGCCATATATGCCAAACCCACTGCCAATATCATCCTGAATGGGGAAAAGCTGAAAGCTTTTCCTTTAAGAACAGGAACTAGACAAGGATACCCACTCTCACCACTCCTATTCAACATAGTGTTGGAAGTACTAGCCAGAGCAATCAGAGAAGAGAAGGAAATAAAGGGCATCCAGATTGGAAAAGATGAAGTCAAACTGTCCCTGTTTGCAGATGACATGATCCTATATATCGAACAGCCTAAAACCTCTACAAAAAAACTCTTGGAATTGATAAATGATTTCAGCACAGTAGCAGGATACAAAATCAACACACAAAAATCAGTAGCATTTCTTTTCTCCAATAGTGAACATGCAGAACGAGAAATCAAGAAAGCCTGCCCATTTACAATAGCCACCAAAAAAATAAAATACTTAGGAATTGAGTTAACCAAGGAGGTGAAAAATCTCTATAATGAGAACTACAAACCACTGCTGAGAGAAATTAGAGAGGATACAAGAAGATGGAAAGATATCCCATGCTCTTGGATTGGAAGAATCAACATAGTGAAAATGTCCATACTACCCAAAGTGATATACAAATTCAATGCAATCCCCATCAAAATTCCAAAGACATTTTTCTCAGAAATGGAAAAAACTATCCAGTCATTTATATGGAACAATAAAAGACCACGCATAGCCAAAGCAATGCTGAGCAAAATAATAAAGCTGGAGGCATAACACTACCTGACTTTAAGCTATACTACAAAGCTATAATAACCAAAACAGTATGGTACTGGCATAAAAACAGACACACTGACCAATGGAATAGAATAGAGAATCCAGAAATCAACCCACACACTTACTTCCATCTGATCTTTGACAAAGGCACCAAGCCTATTCACTGGCGAAGGGACTGCCTATTCAGCAAATGGTGCTGGGATAACTGGATATCCATATGCAGGAGAATGAAACTAGATCCATACCTCTCACCATGTACTAAAATCAACTCAAAATGGATTAAGGATTTAAATATACACCCTGAAACAATAAAACTTCTTAAAGAAAACATAGGAGAAACACTTCAGGAAATAGGACTGGGCACAGACTTCATGAATACGACCCCAAAAGCATGGGCAACCAAAGGAAAAATAAACAAATGGGATTATATCAAACTAAAAAGCTTCTGCACAGCAAAAGAAACAATTAAAAGAGTTAAAAGACAACCAACAGAGTGGGAGAAAATATTTGCAAAATATACATCTGACGAAGGATTAATATCCAGAATATATAAGGAACTCAAACAACTGTACAAGAAGAAAACACGCAACCCGATTAAAAAATGGGCAAAAGAGCTAAGTAGGCATTTCTCTAAGGAAGATATCCAAATGGCCAACAGACATATGAAAAAATGCTCAACATCACTCAGCATCCGGGAAATGCAAATCAAAACCACATTGAGATACCATCTAACCCCAGTTAGGATGGCTAAAATCCAAAAGACTCTGAACGATAATCGCTGGCGAGGTTGCGGAGAAAAAGGAACTCTCATACATTGTTGGTGGGACTGCAAAATGGTGCAGCCTCTATGGAAAATGGTATGGAGGTTCCTCAAACAATTGCAGATAGATCTACCATACGACCCAGCTATCCCACTGTTGGGAATATACCCAGAGGAATGGAAATCATCAAGTCGAAGGTATACCTGTTCCCCAATGTTTATCACAGCACTCTTTACAATAGCCAAGAGTTGGAACCAGCCCAAATGCCCATCATCAGATGAGTGGATATGGAAAATGTGGTACATCTACACAATGGAATACTACTCAGCTATAAAAACGAATGAAATACTGCCATTTGCAACAACATGGATGGACCTTGAGAGAATTATATTAAGTGAAACAAGTCAGGCACAGAAAGAGAAATACCACATTTTCTCACTTATCGGTGGGAGCTAAAAATTAATATATAAATTCACACACACACACACACACACACACACACACAAACGGGGGGGGGAGAAGATATAACAACCACAATTACTTGAAGTTGATACAACAAGCAAACAGAAAGGACATTGTAGGGGGAAGGGGGGGAGGGAGAAGGGAGGGAGGTTTTGGTGATGGGGAGCAATAATCAGCCACAATGTATATCGACAGAATAAAATTAAAAAATAAATAAATAAAATAAATAAATAAAAATAAAATAAATTCACCTATGGAACTTGCACAAAGTACCCCTTACAATAGCTGCTCAAAAATGTTTCCTTTAAAATAAAATATAATTGTAAATAATTACCTTAAATTTCAAGCCTTCAGTGCTCAGTGTAATAACTCCTTGCAATCTTTTGTCTTTCTTAAATTTGATTTTAATACTCTTGATAAAGATAGAAAACTAACTTTATATAAAAAAAAAAATACTACAAAACTATAGTAACCAAAACACTACACTACTGGCACAAAAAAAGACACACATAATACAAGAGAATAGAAAACACAGAAAAATAAAGCCATGTGTTTACTAACAATTTTTTATAAAGGCACCAAGAGTATTCACTAGGGAAAGTGAATAAAATAAATGGTGCTGTGAAAACCATATAGTCATATGCAGAAGAATGAAACTAGACCCTTATCTCCCACCATATACAAAAATTGATGCAAAATGTACTAAAAGCTTAAACATTAGACCTAAAACTATGAAATTACTAGAAGAAAACATAGGGGAAACATTTTAGGACATTAGGCTGGGAAAAGACTTTATAAGGAGGACCTCAAAAGCACAAGCAACAAAAGCAAAAGTAAATAAATGGTATTATATCAAACTAAAAACTTCTATATAGCAAAGGAAACAATCAACAGATTGAAGAGACAACCTGCAGAGTGGGAGAAAATACTTGCAAACATGTATCTGACAAGGAATTAATCCAGCATACACAAGGAACTCAAACAACTCAATAGCAAAAAAACAGTCTGGTCAAAAGTTGGGAAAATGAGCTGAATAGACATTTCTCAAAAGACATACAAATGGCCAACCAGTATATGAAAGAATACTCAACATCACTAATCACCACAGAAATGCAAATCAAAACCACAATCATCACACTCCAGTTAGAATGTCCATTATCAAAAAATAAAATAACAAATGTTGGTTAGGATGCAGAGAAAGGGAAACTCTTAGAGTTGTTGGCAATATAAATTAGTACTACTGTTATGGAAAACAGTTTGGAAGTTCCTCAAAAAACTAAAAACAGAACTGTCATATGATCCAGCACTCCCACTACCAGGTGTATAGTCAAAGCAAAGGAAATCGGTATACTGAAGAGATATTTGCTGCTTTAAATTAGATTACCCCCCCACCCCCCTCCCACCCCCCATTTCATTGAAGCTTAAATCTCCACTGTAACTGTCGAGGTTGGGAAATCCTATTATGGTAATGGCAAGGTGGAGCCTTCAAGAGGTGATTACATTGTAGGACCATGCCGTAATGAATGGATTAATAATGATGGTCAGAGGCATGGTTCCAAGAGTTTTAAAAGGGCTGTATGTGGAACTATCTCTCTCTTTCTGCTCTGCCATTTTCTGCCATGTGAGACCCCTGCATTGCTGTAAAGCCACCAACAAAGAAGACCCTCACCAGATGTGTTCCCTGGACTTTGGACTTCCTAGCCTCAGAAACTATAGGCAATTAATTTCATTTTCTTTTTAAGTCACCCAGTTTCAGGTATTTTGTTATAAGCAACAGAAACAGACTAACACATTCGCACTTCCATGTTTATTGTAGCACTATTCACAGTAGCCCAGATATGAAATCAAACCAAGTTTCCATTAACAGATGAATGAAGAAAGAAAATATGGTATATGTACACAATGAAATACTATTCATCCTTAAAAAACAAAATATACTGTCATTTGCAGCAACATGGATTAGCTTGACTATGTTAAGAGAAGCCAGGAACAGAACAATGAATATCACGTGTTCTCACTCATACCTGGCAGCCAAGAAATTTGATCACACAGAAGAGAAAATGTTGGTTTACCAGAGGCTGGAAAGGGTAGTGGGGAGAGGGAATAGTTAGAGATCAACAGATACAAAGTTAGATAGCAAGAATATTATCTAGAGTTCCATAGCATACAGGGTGACTATAATTAACAATTTATTGTGTAGTTTTCATTAGCCAGAAGAACGTTTAATGTTTTCAACAAAGAGAAACTAGAAATGTTTGAGGTAATGATAAAAAAATTAGTAGTTGCCAGGATTTCAGGGGATGAGGGAGGAAGGTAGGGAAAGAGGGATGAACAGGTGGAGCACAGAGGATTTTTAGAGCAGCAAAACTATTCTGTATGATACTGTAAGAGTGAATACATGATATTATGCATTAGGCAAAGCCCATACAACTGTACAATGCAAACAAGGAACCCTAATACAAAATTAACAGTAATATATCAATACTTATTCACAATGGCAACCAATGTACCCTGCTAATGTAACATGTCAATAACAGGAGAAACTGTATGGTTGGGGAAGGGAAAGAGTAATGGGAACAGTCTGTACTTTCTGCTAAATTTCTTTGTAAAACTAAAACTGCTATAAAAATAAAGAAAAAAAGAATCAGTGATTTGAAGATATATCAATAGAAAGTATCCAGTTCAAAGAATGAAAAGAAAAAAGATTTTTTAAAAGAATGGAACAAAGAATTGTAGACCTGTGAGATAGTAAAAAGCATTCCAACATATGTGTAATGAGATTGAAAGTAGAGGGGAAAAAAAAGGAGATAAAAACTGAATATTAGACTAAAACTTCTCAAATCTGAAAACATTAACATTCAGATCCTAATTTACCAAACCCTAGTATGATAAATACAAAGAGAACACTACCTAGAAATATTATAGTGAAAATAATAAAAGACAAAATCTTCAAAGGAGCTTGAGGAAAATGATTTATCACACAGAAAGGAACAACAATACGATTTTCAGTGGACTTCTAACCAGAAAGGACGGAAAGCAATGAAATGGCACAAAGTGCTGAAACAAAACAAATTGTAAACCTAGAAACAACTAAAACTATCTTTCAGAAATGAAGTCAAAATAAAGTCATTCCTGACATACAAAAGTTGATAGAATTGCTAATAGACCTACTCAATAAGAAATACTGAAGTTCTTCATTCTGAAAGGAGAACACCAGATGTTAAGTCTGATACACAGGAAGGAATGAACAGCAACAAAGATAATATAAAGAAGTGTATGTATTTAAAAACATATAATTTGAAGCAATAATTACAACACAGAATAGTCAGGTTAAGTAAATATACAAAATCAAATATTTGCATATTATAGTGTTTTATATATATAACAATAAAGCACAAATTAAAAGGGAAAAGAAATGAGGCTATACTGATGGAAGTTGCTATATTTTACCAAACTGAAGGCAGTAACCTGACAGAGACTGAGACAAATTAAAAATGAATAAAGTAATCTCTACAGCAAGCATTAAAACAACTCAAAAAGTATGGATAAAATTCAGAAGACTTAAAATGGTACACCAAAAAAGATTCCTAACCAAAATTAGATAGTGAGGAATCAACAAAAGAATAACAATCAAAAAAGTTTTTAAAACATGAGAGATAAAAAACGAAATGGCACAGCAAAATGACAGACATAAATCCAAACTTACCAATATTTACATTAAATATGAATGGATGAAACATTCCAATCAAAAGACATAGATTGTTAGGCTGGATTTAAAAAGAGCAAGATTCAACTGTGTGCTTCTATAACAGACTTATTTTAAATTTAAAGATACAATAGGTTGAATATAAAAGTACAAAAAAAGATACATCAGACACACAGTAACTATAAGACAGCTGAAGTGACTATATTAATATCGACAGAATAGACATTAAGAGATAAGAAACATCACCAAGTGGGACATTTTATAATGACAACTGGGTCAACAGAGAAAGAAGATATAACAATAATAAAGGAATATGAACCTAAAAATAGTCTCAAAATATATGAAACAAAAATGTACAGACATGCAAGAGAAATAAATATTCCACAGTTAGAATAAAAGCTATCAATACTCCTGTAACAGTAGTTAAGAAAGAGCAATCACACAGAAAATCAGTTAGAATATAGATTTGAGCAATACTACCAACCAACATGTCCTAGCAGACATAGAATACCTCATCCAAGAATACATATTTGTTTCTAGTACACATGGAACATTTCCCAAGATACAGCATATTGTGGATCATAAAACAATCTCAATAAATGTAAAAGAAACAAAAGTGTACAAAGTATGTTCTCTGACCACATCAGGATCTGGCAAACCAAACCCACACGTAGAATCCAGTTCACTGTGTTTTGTTTATAAAGATCTTTGGAATATAACCATACCCATTCATTTACTCATTTATTCATTTACTATCTATCAGCTGCTTCCATGCTACTATAGCATAACCAAGTAGCTAAAACAACCTCATGAATGCAAAGGTTAAAATTACAGAAAAACAACCTGGGAAACTCTCAAAGGTTTGTATTTTATAGGAAACACATCCAAATAAATCGGTGGTCATAGGATATCACAACAATTAGAAAATATATTAAAGTAAATAAAAATAAAATAAAAACATGACATTAAAGTGCACGAGAGATGCAGCTAAAAAAGTATTTAAAAGGAAATTTGTAGCTTTAAGTGGTTCAATTAGAAAATAAAAAAATTCTAAAATAAATCATCTAAGCCTCCATCTTAAGAAACTAGAAAAAGAAGACTAAATCAAGCCCAGAGTAAGTAGAATGCAGATTATAAAAATCGGATCAAAAGTTAATGAAATAGAAACAGAAAGACAACACAGAAAAATTAACAAAATCAAGGGGTGGCTAATTAGCTCACTTGGTTGGTGTGTAGTGCTGTAAACACCAAGGTCAAGAGTTCTGATCCCCTTACTGGCCAGCTGCCAAAAAACAAACAAAAAAATGATTTAAAAAATCAACATAATCAAAGGTTATTTTGAAAGAGCAAGAAAACTGATTTAGCTAGCTTATGCTAGTCTAGCTAGAATGACCAAGAAAAAGAGAAGAAAAAAATAGACAATTTACTTCACTAAGCATTGTTATATTAACTTATATCATTTTGATGAATATATGAAATCTCAAGAAATCTGGTGAGATTATGAACTTCATGTAAATCAACTTGAAAATTTAGATACAAATTCTTTCAAACTTAGATATAAGCCAAATTTTACTAAAACTGAAGAAACAGAAAATCTGAATAATCTGATACTTGTAAAAATAGTTAAAGCCATAATTAAAAACTCTCCCATAAAGAAAACTCCAGGCCTGGATGGTTTTAGTGGTAATTCTAATGTTTGAGAAGTATTTCCAATCATAACTTAAAATGTTCCAATAAAGAAAACTCCAGGCCTGGATACTTTTACTGCTAATTCTTTCTAACATTTGAGAAGCTAATACTAGCAATCTTATATAAACATTTCCAGAGATTACAAAAAGAAGGAACAGTTACTAATCCGTTTTATAAAATCCACATAAGCTTGACACCAACATCTGACAATGTCATAACAGCAACAAAAACCACAGATCAATATTCCTTCAAGAACCCAGACATGCAAAAATATCTTAAACAAAATATTAACAAATTGGTTCCCTGTGCCAACCAGCACCAAAAAAGAAAAAAATTAAACTAAATATAGCAATATATAGATTAGTTCATCATGACCAAGTGAGGTTCATCCTAAAGAAACCAAAGAGACATAAACAAAAAATCTTTTAAATGTAATTCACCAAACAGAACAAAGGAGAAAACCAGATGATCATTTTAATAGACATAAGTAGAATCTTGGTTTAAAAAAAAAAAAAAAAAACAGCAAACTAGAAATACAAAGAACTTCCTCAATTTGACAAATGAGTCTACAAAAAGTTTACAGCCAACATTATACTTAATGGTTAAAGACTGAATGCTATCAAGAATGAGAACAAGGCAGGATGGCTACTTCTATTTAACAGTCCATTGGAGGTCCTGGCCAAAACAATAATGCAAGGAAAAGAATTACAAGGTACAAAGATTGAAAGGAAAGAAGTCAAAATTTCTTTATTCGCAGATGTGATGGTATACATAGAATATATACTCATACAAAATCCTAAGGAATCTCAAAAAAAGTTAATGATTAAATTTAGTAAGGTCACAGAATACAAATTGAATATGTAAAAATCAATTGTACTTCTGTATTTTAGAAATAAACACATGGAAAATGAAATTAAGGAAACAATATAATTGACCATAGTATTAAAAAATATGCAGTGTCTACCAATAACTTTAACAAAAGATGAACAAAATCTCTTTTAAAAACTATTAAAATTAAAATCTAATAAAAAAATGTACCATGTTCTTTGAAGACTACATGATATTGTCCAAATGACAGTTCATCCCAAATTTATGTAAAGATTCGACTCAATTCCAATAGAAATCCCAGTAAGCTTTATAGTAACCATTGAGACACTAATTTTTAAATTTATATGCAAATACTCAGGACCTACATTAGCCAAAACAATCTTGAAAATCTCAAAATCAGAAGGCTCACAGAACTTGACTCTAAAACTTACTATAAAGCTATAGATGAAAACAGAGTTTAATGGAACAGAGAAGAGAGTCCAAAAATCAATTCATACAGTTAAATAACTTTAGACAATTTAACAAAGCAATTTAATAGAGAGAAAAAGTCTTTTCAACAAATGTTGCTGGGGACAACCAGATAACCATATAGGAAAAGAAACTGACCTTTATGCGAACCTCACATTACACACAAGAAATTAATTTGAGATAGATCTTAATCCTAAACTGGCAAAAAAAAAAAAAAAAAATTCATAATACATACAAAAAACTCATCTCTAAATAACTTCTACAACTCAATAAAAAGATGAAATCTAGTTTTAAAATAAACACAAAAGTTACACAAATGGTCAGTAAGCATACAAGAGCACAAAAAAAAGTAGGCAAAAAAATCATTAGTTTTCAGGGAAACGTAAACCTCCCTGAATGAGATAACACACACACACACACACACACACACACACACACACACACACACACACACACACACACACACACACACACACACACACACACACACACACACACACACACACACACACACACACACACACACACACACACACACACACACACACACACACACACACACACACACACACACTTTAACTCAGCATAGGTATCAACCTAAGAGAAATAAGAACATATGTCCATAAAAGAACTTGACAAAAATATTCACAGAAGCTTTATTCACAATAGTCCAAAGCTCAAAAACAACCCAGATGTCCATTGAGAGGAAAACAAACAGTGGTAATAATAATATGGAATATTATTCAACAGTAAAAGATGAACAACTGGTTTACACACCATGGTAGATGAATCTTTGATATTGTGCTGAATAAAAGAATATTTATTTTAGGAGTCTACATAAAGTTCTAGAACAAGTAGAATTCATCTAATGATAGATATCAGAACTGTATACCAGGGAGTAGAAGTGGAGTTGATTTTGGAATTGACTTGGAGACAATAGAAAGGAACTTCCTGGGGTGACAGAATTTATGTGGGTTACTTAGGTGTAAGATGCACTTAAAAACTCATTGAACTGTACTTACAATCTACACATTTGCCTACATGTAAATTGTAACAATAAATTAAATACTTCACTTTAAAAATCAAGTCATGGCAGTTGACTGAGAAAAATGAACTTTTGGTCCATCTATATAAAGATGAAAACATATCTGGTTATGTAATTCCTGACTTGGGAAAGCAATTAAACCAGTTTCTCTAGTAATAAAGTTTGTTCATATACCAAACACAAAAACTTCTTAGGGAGACACTGAGGAATACAATAGACAATGTCCTAGAAAGCTCTGTGTGAAAAGTAATACATTTCCACTGGTTTTTCTTTTTTTAAAAAATAAAAGCAGTTTAAAGCATACTGCTGAATTTGAATTCTGGCAAATGGGACCAAGGTACTCGAGTCAATATGAGAATATTTAAAAGTATCTTCAGGACTAGCTGCTGACAATTTGCTTCTGACATTTAATTGAACCATCTTTTCCTTAAATCTCTTTAGTTTTCTACGTATGTTAAGTGTACCTGGTAACATTAATAGAAAAGTCTGAGTTATTCTCTATTGATCTTAACACTAACTCTCTTTATAACAACAAAGGGTCTTAAGCAAAAGCAATTATTGTTGAGACCAGGGGTAAAAACTTCAGCAGGACCAGGAAAGAGAAAGAATGAATTTTTATAAGCCAAATTCTCTAATTCATGAATTAGGGGTGGTTTCCAACATATTAAAGAACTCGCAGTCCTGATGGATTACTTTCTATGCTACTTTTCTATGTAAACACTGAAAATAGTTAGTCTCCTCTACTATATACCTATATTTTGTCTCTGTACACCAGAGGTGTATTAATACTAAGCACCCTGCAGGAATTAATAAATACAGTTAACAACATAATTTCTATGTTTTCATATAATTTCCAAAAGAAAAGTTTTCACTAACCCACAATATAAATATCCTGAAAAAGTTCAACATTGTCTGTCATATCAATATACCATGACATTTATTTACATACACACATTCGCAAGCTAAACATTGAGGCAAAAAAGTAAACTGAACTTAATTTGTACGTATATTTTCTTTGTTAATTTGAAAACATATTACTACGTTAGTGTTTGAAACATATGGATCATGTCAGTAGTGTTCACTTCTCTACTCTTTTCATTTCTGAATATGCACAATCTACCTTTAGAAGAATCAATATTATCTTCCTTTTTCTTATCTCCTTTTCTTAAAGCTTAGAATTTGGGAGGCAGGAAGTAGAGTTAAAGCATATACTTAAGAGTGGTGGTCAAAAAAAGGCGAATGAACAAAATAATTTATGTATTCCTATCTAACTATAATCTTTGATCAATACTCAAATACTTGGGTCATATAGAATAGTCAAGTTCAGATTATTTCCAGCACAAGCATAAAATGTCCTTAATCAGAGATGCAAATAAGTAATTTTAATTTTTTCCTTTTTTAGTTTTATTATGCTTAAATTTTTTAAAAGATTAAACTCTTAGTTTAATTCAAGATCCACCCTAATGATAATTTAATAGTGTTACGGACATTATAAAATAGCTATCTGTTAAAGGATTCAGTAATTACTAGGAAAAATATTTTAAGAATTTATATTTAAACTTGAATATACATAATATTTCACATGTAATTTTGAGAAATGTGATTTAAGAAAAATTGTTAAAATACATTAAATCTGATACTGATATCACAAAACAATTGAATACAGATGAAAACATATGTAATACTTTAAGTAAGTTAAAAGACTGAAAGAAATTACTGAAATCAAAGCATCCAACTAATGCTTAAGGTTTTCTTTTAAAAAGATTCCAAAATAGGCAGTTAGTTGCTCTTTAAGCCAGAAAGGACGTTGGTGTTGAGGGACAAGAACTACAATGGTTTCTGGTGCTTTGACGAAACCTCAGATGCATGGCCTTCTGTCCAAGAGTCTGAGATTTCATTTTGTTGGAGCACTCGCTGTATCCCTGGGGGTTGCAGCTCTCTAAAAGTTTGCAGTGGCACCAAGAAAGAAGACATATGCAGATTTCTACAGAGATCATGATTCCATGAAAAATTTTGAGGAGATGAGGAAGACTGGTATCTTTCAGAGTGCAAAGTCATTTTCTAATGCAAAGAATTTCTTTGGATTGAGTTTCATAGAAGTTTATCACTGATGACCTGTGTTCCTAAACTATGAAAATGAATATGTGTGCTAAAGGATAGTTTCTCTTAATAAATAATTAACAACAACAAAAAAATCCCAAAAGATTCCAAAATATTACTTGTAATATAGCAGTTATTCTCTATTGAGTTACTCAATACTCAATAGAGAATACTCAAATTCAATTACTATTGCTCTGTAAGGAGAACTAGTAATAATATTACTGGACTATTCAATTTTTTAAAAAATGACTAGCTAAAATTTATTTTTGTAATAAGAAAACTCTATATATACATGTACAAAAGTAATAATCTGACTATGAAATACATGAACAAAATCATACCGATATCATATTTATCCCTACGGAACTCATATTAACAACAAATTGATCACAATGTAAAGAATAATCATCTTCCATTTTTATGGAAGGGAAAATTTTTTAAAAGCACTGAAATAAAAAAACCTTACACACCACATTTCTCCTAAGCCTCACTCCAAAAACTATTTGATTGTATGTATTTAACTGTTCAATAATAGATCTGAAAATGGGGTTGGTCTAAGGATAACTCACCATAAAACATCAACTTCTTCAGAGTTAATAATTTTAATATATAAACCAAAAATCAATAAAGAGTAGACTCTTTAGCTTATTTACTGAGGCATTTAATTTTAATATTAAAAGGGAGAAGGAGAGGCTGGCCAGTTAGCTCACTTGGTAGAACGTGGAGCTGATAACATCAAGGTCAAGGGTTCAGGTCCCCATACTGGCCAGCTATAAAAAAACAAAAAGCAAAACAAACAAGGGTTGGGTGGGAAGCCATATACAAAAAGCAATGGCAAAGGGCACTGCCTCCAGAAGACAATATGAGCAGAAACATATGTAATACATAAATAGATGTCATGTGAAGAGAGAGACACAACAGGCAAGAACACCATGTGACAATGAAGGCACAGACTGAAGTGCTATAGCTGAAAGCCAGGAATGCCAAAGACTGCCAGCAAACCACCAGAAGTCAGGAGGTTGGAAGGATTAGCCCATATAAATTTCAGAGACGTCATAGCCCTGACTTAGTTTCAAACTTCTAGCCTCCAGAACTGAAATGACAAATTTCTATTGCTGTAGGTCACTCAGTTTGTGGTATTTTGTTACAGCAACCCTGGGAAACTAATACAGATGTACCATTTACCATAGTTCTCTACTATTGGATTATTTAATGATCAATGATTTAAAACTAATATTTAGAAAAGATTTGTTTAAATAAATAGACATATTCTTCTGAAAAAGAAATGTGTTATATTTCATTGTGGGAGCAGTGATTTTGGTAATCTTTCCACATTATTAAAATAACCTTCTGAATATGGGCTTCACTATAGCATGTGTATATTAATGGAAAAATTAAAGATATGGATTCAGGTCAAGATGGCGGAAGAGACGGTCCCCAGTGTCACTCTCTCCCACAAATCAACCAATTTACATCTATAAAAATGTAACAACAGCCAAGCTGGGGCTACTGGAGCTCAGGGAAAGAGGAGGAGAGACCTACAGAGTTCAAGAAGCAGGAGGAGCCATGATGAGAGAAAGAACTGCTCAGAGCATTTTGGGCCACGGCCGCTTTCAGGCTGGAGCTGCTGAGCTCATGGAGCAGGAGCAGGCAGAAACCACAGCTGTGCCCTTCAGATGGAGTTGCTTGGAGGCAGCAGGGGATAAGAGGACCTTGGTGGCCCCCAAGACAGCAAAACTACTAATAGGGTTCCCATGGACCCACGCAAGAGCGAGAAGACAGAACAGCTGAAAAAGAGGAGCCATTCAGAGGCCGATGAGTCATCACAAAGGACTGGCGCAGGGCCCTTCCCACAGGAAGTGTTTGGAGCACAGGCGCTGGGGGGGGATGGAACCACCAGGAAAACACTGGGACACAGCAAGGACAGCCAATCCACCCTCCAGTCAGCACAGGGCCACTGAGAGGAGACTGGTCAGGAATGCAGTATTGTGCGGGGTGCAGTGTGATGTAAAAACTCAGGCCCAGATCAGAGTTTCTACACAATCCAGGTGCACCAGGTCTCTGCAGAGCCAGAAGAACCTACAAATTCAACCATTAAACCCTGAGCAACACAAAAGTCTTCCCTAGGGAAACAGCAGCAAAGCAGCAATTTAGCTCAACCATGCAATTCAAGTACTGGATCCCACAGGAAGTTCCCCTGTTTTAGAAGTAAGCAAAGGACAAAAAATTAGTTCCAGTCCAAGTGCACCACCAGTGCCTCGGGGCCAGCCTGGGAACCTTAGCCTTAAAGCTGGGGACCGGACCCCACTCCCACACCCAGGCACACAGCCAGCACAATGGGGCCCTGCCCAGGGGCCTGGGTAATGGAGACGGGGACCTGACGCTCCTGCCCATAAGTAGGCACACAGTCAGCACCTCGGGGCCCCATCTGGGGGACCAGGGCATGGAGCCGAGGACCGGACCCCTCGCCCACACCTAGGTACAACACCAGTGCCTCGGGGCCCTGCCCAGGGGCCCGGGACAAAAACCCAGGGACCAGACACCCCCCGCCCACACCCAGGCACACCGGCAGTGCCTCAGGGCCCCATCTGGGGGCCCAAAGCATGAAGCCAGGGACTAGACCCCCCCCCCCAGCCCACAACCAGGCACACCACCAGCACCTCAGGGCCTGCCTGGGACCACCACTCCCACATCCAGGAACACCACCAGTGCCTCGGGGCCCACCCCACAACCAGGCACACTGCCAGCACCTCGGGACCCCACATGGGGGCCCCAGGAATGGAGCCAGGGACCAGAAACAACCCCCCACCCACAACCAGGCACACCACCAGTGCCTTGGAGCCCTACCCAGGGGCCCAGTGAATCAAGCTGGGGACCAGAACCCTGCCCAAAACAGGCACACCTCCAGTGCCAAGGAGCATGCCAAAAACATCACATCAATGTGGTTGGCCCACCACAGCCACCACAGTAACCACAGCTGCTGCAAAAGTGGCTAGACTTCACAACTACCATGCAGAGTCTCCACCAGCAACTTGAGTGCATTGACACAAGGAAAGTCACCAGCAGAGACCAAAGAAAAGAGGAGGATATCTCTCTCCACAAAGCCCATTCCAGAGTGACAGAAGAAGCATCTGCTCTATGATAATATTGGGGGCCTCTCAGCATTGGACAGATCATCTAGGCAACAAATCAACAGAGTAACTATTTCTCTTTCAAAGGGAAAGAAGAAATCTAGGGTTATCAGTGGTGGGAGGCAGGAGACGAGGGGGTTAAGGAGAGATTGGGCAAGGGGCATAGCGAATAAGTACAATTTGTAACAATATACATAGTAGTAATATTGATTTAATCAACATATGTCAACATCGAATCCCAAAAATATGTATAATCAATTATGGTTCAACAACAACAAAAATAATTAAAAGACACATGGGGGAGTTTGAAATGTTTACGTAATACAAGTTTACACAAAACAGAATAAAGTTTTTATTTTAAAACATCATAAGTAATTACAAATATAAATGTCCCAACTATACAAACTGTTTTATATATATACATGTATTTAAACTTGCTTCATCTTTCACCTTTTTATCTGAGTAAAAAGAAGAACACTTTCCTCATTCAGGAGATTTTTGATACTGTAATGATTACCTAAAAAAAAGTGATAGGAAAATAAATTTATTTCCATAAGAATCATTTCCTTTTGAGTAAGTATTTAGTCATCAGCTGACAGTTACAGTATACAACACAAAATAAAAACAATTCTCCTAACCACCACCTGTGATACAGATATGGCTTGAAGGAATGTAAATTCCACATCATTCTGGTAATGAATGCAGAGATGAGTTAGAAAAGGGTGCAGAGAAGAGAAACTCTCTTCCTGAAACCAATCTTTATTAGGTATTTGGATCTGCTATGGATTCCCCTAAAGCAGGCATATGCATATATAGGAAAGTATAAATGGTACAATGTTACGTAAAATAAAATCTCAATATTTAAAAAAGGCAAATGACACTCTTAAATAAATGAGGTAATAACAGCAAAAGTGAAATACAGAGGGACAGCATCACATATAGATTTATTAGCACTGAGTACTATTACTGCAACTTGATACATTAGAAATTGATACATATTAATTGATACATATTAAGATTAACTGAGTTAACAATTATACAAAGTATTCACAACAGTGCAAGCACATACTAAAGACTATATAAACATAATAGCTATTATTGTCTCCTTACATTAAAATGTAAACTCCAAACTCTTAGAGAAATGTTGTCCATAGAAGACCCTTAATCATATTTCTGAGTGAATGAAAAAATGAACAAATGAATGAAAATTAAAATTAAAATTTCCAATGACTTGTGCTCTTCAATAACTGATTCACACACTGCTCTTTATGTTTAAAATAACCCACTAGAAACTGTTTGAAAACGTCTCAGAGAGAACGTGGGGGAAATAATTTTCCTCCTACCCTGGAATACAACATACCTCCTTATCTAAATATTTTTATATTCAGCAATAAACAACTCTTGTTCAATTTTCATGTATCAAAACATTAATATGCATACCTAATGATAAAATGAAAGGAAAAGATGTACCAAACTGCTTTGTCATCAGTCTTACACATCATTTTGACTACTGTGGTTTCCATTTTCATGGTGCCCATGAGCAACTATATAAATATTGTAACTGTGAAATAAAATGTCTTTAGTTATTCTTACCTGAAGGAACATAGAATGAATCTCCAGTAGTTATTAAATAAGGTGTTTCATGTAAGGTACACAAAAGGTCACCGAAATTAACATTAAAAACCTGTAAAATTAAAAATAAAAATGTCATTTCTAATTAACCACAACAACTACACTCCAAGGACCTTAAAGGAAAAGTGGTAGAATAACAACTCTCCATATGTTCATGCTCTAATCTCCAAAATTTGTAAATATATTACATTACATGGCAAAAGGGACCTTGATTATCCTTGAATATCCTTGAAAATCAAGGTGAGCCCAATCTAATCACATGAGTTCTTAAAAATAGAGAACTTTTTCCTGCTGGAAGAAGAGGAGAAATCAGGCAGAAGGAGAAATTCAAAGCTTGAAAAGGACTTGTACTGTTCCTGGCACTAAAGATAAGGGGGCCATAAACCAAAGAATATGAGCTATTTTTAGAAGTTTAGAATGACACACTGGCCAACAGCCAGTGAGGAAACACTAACCTCAGTCCTATAACCACATGGAACTGAATTCTACTAACAGTCTGATGAAGATTGGAAGTATATTAATCTTCAGAACCTCTGGGAAGGAACACAGACTGGCCCACATCTTGATTTGTCTTGTGATACTCTAGAATACCCAGCCAAGCCCACCAGACTTCTAACCTGCCCAACTGTGGGATTATAAAAGAATGTCATTTTAAGCCACTGAATTTGCAATAATTTGTTAGGGCAGCAATAGGAAACTAATACCAGAAGAAATTTCTTCTGTTCTTCTTTAATATTTACCAGCTCATGAAAATTCAGAACCAGTGTAAAGAATATCACTTAGCTATACCAGAAAAATATGTAGATTTTATGTATGCATCTTTAAAGGTTACAATGCCTGAGACACCAGACTACTGTACACAAACTAATGAATAAAAGAGAACAAAAAGGCAAATCTCCCTTCCCACCTCCCAGAATCACACAGTTAAACAAGGATCAAGATTAAGAAAATAAAAGAGGATAGATAAATCTAACTATGCTGGCTTCCATATGCAAATGTGGCAAATTTCACACTTTATTCATAGGTAGCATACTCTCAAATCTGTTTCTTGAACTAAAATAAAAAGTGTAAGGCCCTCAAACTTTGAGAATCAGCCATTGTTATAGAATGAATGCTTGTGTAATCCCCCACCCCCCATTCATATTTTGAATTCTTAATTCCCAATGTGATAGTATTAAGAGCTGGGGCCTCTGGGAGAGGAAACCCTAATGAATGGGATTTAGTGCCCTTATAAGAGATACCAGTTTTCTCCCTTTCTCTTTGCTCTCCACCATGTGAGGATACAAGAAGTCTGCAAATCAGGAAGTGGGCCCTCAGACACCAGATCTGTCAGCATCTTGATCTTGGATTCCCTAGCCTCCAAACTATGAGAAATAAATGTTTGTTCTTTAAGCCACTAAGTCTATGGTATTCTTGTTATAGCAGCCCAAACTAGGGCATCATCAAGGATATGCCTCAGATAAATCCTCATCCTTCTTGGGTTTTTTTTTTTTTTTTTAACTGCTTTGTACAATGAGCCTAAAATACCAGAATAACAATTTTAGCTAGCCCTTATACAGCACTTACTCTGTGCCATGCACTGTTCTGAGCACTTTATTTTTATTCATTTAATGTATGTGCCTACTAATGAAACAAATATTACTTTAATAGCTTTTCACAAACAAAGAAACTGAGGTACAGAGAGGCTAAGTAACTTTCCAAGGTCACCATGTAAATGGCAGAGCTGAGATGTGAACTCAGGCCCTCTAATTCCAAAAGTCATGCTCTTAACTACCATGCTATACTGCCTCCCTAAATGCAAAAAAAAGCTCCTGAAATGTTCTGAAAGTATTGCTATAACTTAATAAGACCAAAAAAAAAAAAAAAAAAAAAAGTTTTATTGCACCCAAAACTATTTGCCTCAATTGAAAAGACAAAAGTAACAACAGAAAGTCAAGCATATACTTCCAAGTGTTTTTTTGTTTTTTTCCCTTATCTATTGATTTTGGTTCTCAAAGCACACCTCTCCCCATTTTTGCAAACATTTAATTAAGAAGGCTTTTAAAACACACAAAAAAAAACCAGAATGAACTCCCATGAATACCTAATACCAACAACCTGCCCAATCCAGTCTCTCTACTTTCCTCATTCCATATTATTTTAAAATAAATGTCAAGCATCATAATCTGCAAATATTTCGATGTGTACTGAAAGATCAAATGCTGTTATAAAACATACTGCAGTACTACTATCACACCTGAAAATAAGTGAATATTTAATATTAAATACCCACCGAGTCATTCAAATTCCCAATAGTCTCTTAAACGTCTTATTTTTAAAGGTCTGTTTGCATCAGGATCCAAATAAAAGCCACATACAGTGACTGGTTGAGCTGTCTCACAATCTCCCAATCAGTAAGACTGTTTCTCAATCAGGGGTGATTTTGCCCCTCAGGGGACAACTGGCAATTTCTAGGAATATGTTTGATTGTCCCTACTAGAATGGTGTTACTAGAATGTAGTGGACAGAGACCAGGGAAGCTTCTAAACATCCTACAGTGAACAGAACAGCCACCCTACCACAAAGAATATCCAATCCGAAATGCCAATGGTGCCGTGGCTCAGAAATCTTAATCTATAGGGTCTGTCTGATTCTTTTTTATGACTTATAGCTTACTTATTGAAAAAATCATGCAGTTTATTGTAAAAACTCTTCACAGGTAAGGTTCTGCCATTCTTTATTTAAACTGGTTGTTAGACCTAGAGAATCAGGTTCAGGTTTTGGTTTGTTTTTGGTTTATGTTTTTATGTTGTATTTTTCCATCTGGAGACACATAACTTCTGGTTGTGTTGTTTTTACATATTAGCAGCCACTGGTGCTAAACCCCTATATCCAATAGTTTGTCAGGGGTTGTAAAATGGTAATATTCAATACTAGCATTCCTTCTTCATTCATTCATTAGCTGGAATATTTCTAAGAAGAACAAATTTCTCATCTATTATTCGATTTCGTAGAGTTCATATGGGAAAGGCAGAACACGTTTGGTTCTTTCCCTTTTATTTGCCGTATCAGTTGTCAATAGAGTTGGCTCCCGAGAATCCTCCAAAAGTGACAAATTAGTTTTTCTTTTTGTAGTATTCCTTAAAACTCATAGATATATAATTGATACATATCAATCTACTGAAGTTATTTTTATTGATACTCAAGTTTTTACATCTTTGGAGCATCTTCAAGTGGGATTCTGAGACCTTATAATCCAATCCTAATGGTCTTTGACAGTTTGCTATCCATTATGATAAAAATATTCCAAGCTTAGTCCCAGGCCTGGAATCAGGCAATTTTCAAAAAAACCTCTGATTCCTTTAAGTGTGTTACTGTCATTTTGTTTTTTTAGTTCTGGAATATTTATTGTCTAATTTTTAAAATATTTCTAGCCTTTGTTCCGTGGGGTATTCTTTTTTCCTCTCTCCACCTGAAATTATTATTTCATTATGTTGGCATGTTTTTCTCTGTTCTTCAAATCATTTAACTTTTATATTTTCTATTTCTTAACCTCTTCCCATTGTCTTCTGGGAGAGCTCCACAATCAGCTCTTATAGTTCATTTGTTAATTCTTCTGTGGTTTAATTTTTTGGTTTTGGGGGGGGGGGTTTGGGTTTTTTGGCAGCTGGCTGGTACAAGGTACAAACCCGTGACCTTGGTGTTATAATACCAGACTCTAACCAACTGAGCTAAACTTCCAACCCCAGGATTTAATTTTAACAAAGCTATTATTACTACTCTTTCTCTCATATATGCTCTCCTGCACTGTATTTGAAGGGAAGAGTTAATGGCCTATGCTGGTTCTCCATCTATTCTTTTTTTTTTTTTTTTCCCAAAAGCATCAATTTTTATGCACCCATTGTTTTAAAAATGTAAAAATTCCCCCAATACTAAAAAGACTGACTCTAATTTTCATTATAAAAAGTCAAAGGGAATATTTAGAAAAAATTAAAATCAACTGTAATCACACAATAACGTTATTTTTTTCTACATTTCCTTCAAGTTTCTGTCATTTATATTTTAAAATTCTGGTCAGAAAAATAAGATACAAACTTTTTGTATCTTGTGCATTTGCTTTAATCCCAAAGGTTTTCTTATATGGCTATTCTTCAAAATAATGTATTTAAATTAATTTTAAAATGCCTAGTACTGTGCCTGGAACATATAAGTGCTATATAACTACTTATTATATCATATAATAGTTTATCCCACTACTAAATCAAAATAAAAATATAACCATTTTCTTCCTGTTGCACATTTCAATGTTTTCTAATTTTTGCAATTACAGTCAATGTTACAATAAATAACTGCATATATTTAGCTTCCCCAACTTTTAAATTATTTCCCTAGGAAAAACTTCTATACATGAGATTCACAGGTAACAGGGTATGAATATTTTTCTAATAATTTCTTCTAATTCAGTTATTATAAAGTGTCATTTGTTTTTAATGTGGATTACTTCGACTGTTAGCCAGGTTAAACACTTTTAAACATTTACTATTCAAATCTCCTTTTGAATTGTGAAGGCATTACAGTTCAATGGATAATGCCTATTAGTTCAGTGTTGACATTTCATAATGTTTATCTTCATTATTAATTGTTCCTTTCTCATTACACAGAGACCATGTATTGCTTTTCAAATGTCTTACTTTTAGTATCTTAATAATACCTGAAGATCTATAATATTTTAAGACTGAATTAATGAATATCTTAAAATTATTTTAAATAATAATTAAACTAAGATTCCAGTTGTACTTATGTATTAATAAATTAATCTTTGGCTTTCATATGTAACTTTTTCTTGCCTTAATTTGCCTTCCTTTGTTAATACAGACTCAAGGGTCTCAATATCTTTTTCTCCCCTTTCAGCTTACTCTAGTTTTGTTAGTAAAAAAATCATTTTGTATGGGATACTTCAGCAACTCATGATGTCACAGAATGCTGAAATATCACATACTGAAAAATGTCCCTTAGTTATATTATTTTTTTAAATGGTGGTATAATATTAAATATTTTGAAATTTGATGCTTTAAAATTTTTACAATTTTCCAATTCAGAATACAGAAATATATATGTCTATAAAAACAGACCAATGTTGCAGAAGTGTAAGTCTCCAAAGGGGGGCTGGGGCTGGAAGGGGAAGAAGAGAAAGAAAGGAGAGAAGGAAGGGAGGAAGGAGGGAGAGAGGGGAGAGGAGAGAGAGAGAGAACTGACTGACTCACCCTGAATCTCCTAACTTCAGCCAGTAATACTGTTATACCTAACAGAATACAGGCATACCTCAGAGACACTGCAGGTTTTGTTCCAGACCACCTCATTAAAATAAATATTGCAATAGAGTCATGCACATTTTTTGGTCACCCAGTCCACATAAAAGTTATGTTTGCACTGAAGTCTGTTAAGTGTGCAATAGCATTATGTCTAAAAAAGTAATTAAAAAATACTAAGCAGGCTCCATAGTTTGGCGGTTAGAGCACTGGTCTTATAAAAATACTTTAACGCTAAAAAATGCTAACAATCATCTGAGCCTTGAGCAAGCGGTAATCTTTTTGCCGGTGGAGAGCCTGGCCTTGATGTTAAGGGCTGCTGACTGATCAGGGTGTTGGTTGCTAAAGACTGGGATACCTGTGGCAATTTTTTAAAATAAGACAACAATGAAGTCTGCCACATCGAATGACTCTTCCTTTCACAAAAGATTTCTCTTTAGCATGTGATGCTGTTTGACAGCAGACCTTCTTTCAAAACCAAGGTCCATCCTCTCAAAACCTGCCTCTGCTTTATCAACAAAGTTTATGTTATATTCCAAATCCTTTACTGTCATTTCAACAATGTTCACAGCATCTTCACCTGGAATAGATTCCATCTCAAGAAACCACTTTCTTTGCTCATCTGTGAGAAGCAACCTCCTCATCTGTTCAAGTTTTATCATGGGATTGCAGCAATTCAATCACATTTTCAGGCTCTACTTCTAATTCTAGTTCTCTCACTATTTCCATCACATCTGCAGTTACTTCCTCCACTTAAGTCTTGAACCCCTCAGAATCATCCATTAGGATTGGAATCAACTTCTTCTAAATTCCTAGTAACGTTGATATTTTGACCTCCTTCCATGAAT
The DNA here is from genome assembly GCF_027409185.1 of Cynocephalus volans. Classification (NCBI taxonomy): domain Eukaryota; kingdom Metazoa; phylum Chordata; class Mammalia; order Dermoptera; family Cynocephalidae; genus Cynocephalus; species Cynocephalus volans. Next base: position 57,614,724 of record NC_084468.1, read on the forward strand.
CAGGAATAGAACATTCTAATAGAACATTCATTTGGCATCTAGAATGGTGAATCTTTTCTAGGAAGTTTTCAATTTATTTTGCCCAGATCCATCAGAGAATTCACTATCCGTGCCAGTTATAGACTGACAAAATGTATTTCTTAAATAGTAAGACTTACAAGTCAAAATTACTCCTTGATTCATGGGCTGCAGAATGAATGTTGTATTAGAATGTGGCAGCAACATTAATCTTGTACATCTCCATCAGAGTTCTTGGGTGGCCAGATTATCAATGAGCAGTAATATTTTGAAAGAAATCCTTTTTTACTGAGCAGTAGGTCTCAACAGTGGGCTTCAAATATTCAGTAAACCTGGCTGTAAACAGAGGTGCAATCATCCAGGCTTTGTTGTTCCATTTACAGAGCACAGGCAGAGCAGCCTTAGCATAATTCATAAGGGCCCTAGTATTTTCAGAATGGTAAATGAGCACTGGCTTCAACTTCAAATACCAGCTGCATTAGCCCCTAACAAGAAAGCCAATCTGTCCCTTGAAGCTTTGAAGACAGGTATTGACTTCTATTCCCTAGCTATGAAAGTCCTAGGTGGTACCTTTTTCCAATAGAAGGCTGTTTCATCTACACTGAAAATCTGTTTAGTGTAGCCACCTTCATCAATTATCTTATCTATATCTTCAGGATAACTTGCTGCTTCATTTTTCACTTTTATGTTATGGAAATGACTTCCTTCCTTAAACCTCCTGAACCAACCTCTACTAGTTTCAAACTTTTCTTCTGCAGCTTCCTCATCTCTCTCAGCCTTCACAGAATTGACCAGATTTAGGGCCTTGCTTGGGACCAGGCTTTGGCTTAAGGATATGTTATGGCTGGTTTGATCTTGTATCCAGACCACTAACACTTTCTCCATATCAGCAATAAGGCTGTTTCACTTAACATTCGTGGGTTCACTGGAGTAGCACTTTTAATTTCTGTCAAGAACTTTTCCTTTGCATTTACAACTTAGCTAACTGGCACAAGATGCCTAGCTTTCAGCCTGTCTCAGTATTCGACGTGCCTTCCTCACTAAGCTTTTGATTTAAAGTGAAAGGCATGTTATTCTCCCTTTCACTTAATAACCCTATAATGGCCTCTAGGTGTTAACTGGGCTAATTTCAATATTGTTGTGTCTCAGAGAATAGGGAGGCCCAAGGAGTGAAAGAAAGATAGGGGAACGGCCGGTCAGTGGAGCAGTCAGAACATATATGACATTTACCAATTAAGTTCACCACCTTATACGGGCATGGTTTATGGCGCCCCAAAACTGTTACAATAGTAACATCAAACACCACTGATCACAGCTCACCATAGGATAAAATAATAGTTTGAAATATTGTGCAAATTACCAAAATGTGACACAGAGACAATGTGAGCACATTGTTGGAAAAATGGCTCCAAAAGACTTGTTCAATGCAGGGTTGCCAAAAACCTTCAACATGTAAAAAATTCAGTGCCTACAAAGCACAATAAAGCCAAGTGCAATAAAATGAGGTATGCGTGTATTACTTTGTACTTACTGAAATAACTAGCTCTTAGTCCTGAGTCTACTACTAATCAGTTAAGTGATTTTCAAAGAAATTTTTTAACTTCTCTATTTCTCAATTGCATGATTGGAAAAATGGAGAATTAGACAATCTTTATAATTGCCTCCAGCTCTAAAATTCTATTTACTTGTTTTCAAATCTACAGTAGTCCCTCTTACACACTGTTCCACTTTCCAAGATTTTACTTACCCACAGTCAACCAACGTTCAAAAGTATTTAAAGGAAAATTCCAGAAATAAACAATTCATAAGTTTTAAATTGCATGCCTTTCTTAGTAGCATGATGATGAAATCTCGAGCAGTCCTACTCTGTCTCGCCCAGGATGGGAATCATCCCTTTGTCCAGCAGATCCATGCTGTATAAGAATACTTCAAAAAGTTCATGGGAAAATAGAATTAAAAGATAATACAAATCCTTCCATGAACTTTTTAAAGTACCCTCATATATGACACCCAGCCATTAGTCACTTAGTAGCCATCTAGGTTATCAGACTCACTGTCTCAGTATAGCAGAGCTTATGTTCAAGTAACTCTTATTTTACTTAATAATGGCCCCAAAGTGCAAGGGTAATGATGCTGGCATATTGTTATAATTGCTCTATTTTATTATTACCATTGTTAATATTTCATTGTGCCTATTTTTTCAGAGGTTTGTATGTATAGGAAAAATCATAGCACATATAGGATTCGGTACTATCTGTGGTTTCAGCCATCCACTGGGAGTCTTGGAACTTATCCCCCACGAATAAGAGGGTACTACTGTATATTCTAAGATTCTTTAAAGACCATGCCTTAAACATCTGAACCTTGTATGCATACAAAAGTTACTTTTAAGTAACCATTGGACGGCTGACTCTAAACAGATTTAACAAATAAAAAAATTTCTCTTCACAGAGTCGTAATAGGATTTCATTTTTGAGGAAATAGCATTTCAATGCCTCATCACATCTGATAAATCACTCGTAACTATAGCAAAACATAAATACATAGAAAAATATACTCACCAGTATATCTGGGCCAACATGCTGCTTTCCCTTTTCTTCATGTGGTCCTAATATCAATTTCCCAGTAGAAAAAAGGGGTGTATCCAATGTTTTATATACTTTCAACACCCCATGATCAACAAAAAGTTGATATGTATCGCGGGGCCTTATAAGATCTACGGGAAAAATAGTAATACAAATATAAAGCAGTAGTAATGATATTGCTCAATGATATAACATACATATTTAATAAAGAGTTATTTCTAAATATAAACCTGCCTTAGAGAGACAGAACTAAGATTATCAACTTGAGCTAGAATTCCAGAAGTCAAATCCTGTCTTATAAGCTGCATGACCTAAGACAAGTTACTTAAATGCTCTCTGTACCTCAATTTCTTTTTCCTAAACTGAAAAAAATAATTCGTCTATGTTAAAGAATTGTTGTGAATATTCAAGAGTTAATGTGTATAAGCTAAAACACTGTCTAGCACAAAGTAAGCACTGTTACTCTTAGCTTAATAATAATAATGGCAGTATTATTATTTCTATTATAGATGAGGCAGAAAATAAAATTATCTGACACACAAGAAAGAATTCCATATCTTTAAAAAGTTCAACACAGCCACTATAAAAATGTATCATCACTATTATGGACTAAATTGTGTCCCCCTCAAAGTTCAATGTTTTAGAGGCTTAGTCCCCACTGTGACAGTGTTAAGAGGGTGGGAAATCCTATGGTGATAGATGAAAGGTGGGGCATTGAAGGAGGTGATTAGATTCTGAGGATCATGCCCTAGTAAACAGATTAATAAGTTGATAGTTTAATGGTGATCATGGGCGTGATTCAGAGGGCTTTAAAAGGAGAGCACATGAGTAGCTATTTCTCTCTATGCTCCACCATATTCACCATGCGATACCCTGAGTCACTGTAGTCACCACCAGGACAAGGCCCTCACCAGATGTTTTCCTTGGGCTTTGGATGTCCCAGTCTCCAAAACTGTAAGCAATAAATATTGTTTCTTTACAAATTACCCAGTTCCAAGTATTCTGTTATAAGCAACAGAAATGGACTAATATAATTGCCATGCGAATAGATTATTTTCTGCTTGCTTGACTAATAATTAAATAACAAGACTTTTATTTCCCTTTTACTTACAAACCCTTCCAGATCTATAATTAATACATTTATCAGCTTCTGACTGTATTTCCCTGAACATTTTGAAATGTTAGTTATCCATCCCACAAACCACAGGACATAGAAAATATATAGATTCAATAAACAGACAATGGAGCTGGGGACCAGACCCCCCCCCACCCCGCCCACAACCAGGCACACTGCCAGCACCTCAGGACCCCACCTAGGGACCTGAAGCATGGGAGCCAGGGAACATACCCTCCCTCCCACACCCAGGCACACTACCAGCACCTTGGGGCCCGGGGCATGAAGCTGGGGCCTGGACCCAACACCCACATCCAGGCACACCGCTAGTGCTTCAGGGCCTGCCCAGGGGCCCGGGGCATGGAGCTGAGGACCGGATCCCCCGCCCACAACCAGGCATACAATCAGGGCCTCAAGGCCCCACCAAGGGACTTGTGGCATGGAGCCTGGGACCGGACCTCCCACCCACACCCTGGCACACCGCCAGTGCCACAGGGCCCCACCCAGGGGCCCAAGCCATCAAGCCAGGGACTGGACACCCCGCCCACACCCAGGCACACGGCCGGCACCTTGGAGTCCTGCCCAGGGGCCCGGGGCATGGAGCCAGGAACCGGACATCCCGCCCCCCACCAAACACACTGCCAGCACTTCAGGACCCGCCTGGGATCCTGAGGCTTGAAGCCATGGACCGGACCCCACTCCCACATCCAGGCACACTGCCACTGCCTCGGGGCCCGGACCACCCCCCTCCACAGTCTGGCACATCACCAGTACCTTGGGGCCCCGCATGGAGGCCCAGGGCATGGATCTGGGGACTGAACCCCTCCACCCACAACCAGGCACACCACCAGCGCCAAGGAGCATGCCAAAAACATCACATCCATGTTGGTGGCCCACCACAGCCACCATAGTAACCATGGCTGCTGTGAAAGTGGCTAGACATCACAACCACCATGCAGATGGTCCACCAGCCACTGGAATGCATCGACAAGGAGAGTCACCAGCAGAGACCAAAGAAAAGAAGAGGATGTCTCTCTCCACAAAGCCCATTCCAGAGTGACAGAAGAAGCATCTGCTCTATGATAATATTGGGGGAACTGAACACAACTCTCAGCATTTGACAGATCATTTAGGCAACAAACCAGAGTAACCATTACTATTTCAGAGAGAGAGAGAGAAGGAATCTAGAGTTATCAGTGGTGGGTGGGGGGAGAGAGACGGGGATAGGGAGAGATTGGACAAGAGGCATAAAGAATAAGTACAATTTGTAACAATATACATACTAGTAATATTGATTTGATCCACATGTCAACACTGAATCTCAAAAATATAATCAATTATGACTCAATAAAAAAAGTAATAAAAAAATAAACAGACAAAAAGTGAACTCCCAACAACACTTGCAACTTCCCTAATTAGCAGAATACAGTGATGTTTTTAGTTAAGGCACTATACTAAACAAAACCCTCTGTACTTCTACCTTTGTTGCCAAATAAACAATATGAATACAGAAATAACTTTGCTAAGATGTAAACTTAAGACATCAAATGGAACCTATTTTATAGCAAAAATTTTAAGTGGAAATACCATTACTACCTTTCTGGTTTGACCTACTTATCCTCCGACTTAGGACAAATAGTCATCTGTACTCACTGGTATAGTCATTAAGGTTGTTAAAATATTTAAATATTTCCTAATGTAAATATTGCCTGGTTGGTAAACAGCTGAGTATTCTCTAAACCCCCACCCCACTATAGCCCATCCCTTAGGACCTCCCATGACCTCAGAGACTAAAGTTTAATGCCTATCTAATATAGCAGGAGCCTTCTAGGACCTTGTTCCAGGCTTGTAGTTAAGTCTGGCATTCGTATAGCTTATTGATGCTCTTGTTAGTCATCCCCACAAAGGTTTCATATCCTAGGTACCATTATTGGCATACATAGGGCAAGAAGGCAGTCTGCCCTACCCACAATTCCTGCCTGGCCCCACAGCAAGGGTGTATTCTGGGGTCTGCCAGCTAATTTGCTATAGTTCTCCATAAACAATCCCTGTCCCCCATATGTCCGCCTGGTCAAAGAAGATCTAGACCCTGTTAGGGAAGGCAACACTCTTGATGGTAGCACTTGTACCCCAGAGAACAAATGCACAGCACTCTACATCCCTGGAGGCTGTCTGCCATCGATACTCCCCAAGAACTGTCCTCACATGGGCTGCTTATTGGAATTAGACCCTCTACTGGACTTGAGTACTGAAAGAGCTAGGGAGAAAAAGAAAAAATACACAGACTGATCATTAAGTCAGTTTGTTCTTACTAGATGTTAAATTAAGTATTTTTAATACCATTCTTGATCTTACCCATGAGAACAATCTCTCTTGTTTCTGGGTCCTTTACCCTCGTTGGCTGCAAAGGATCTCCTACAGGTATACCCAGATTTACCATTAATCTATTTTCTGCAAAAGAAATATCACTGAAATAAAAACTACTTAAAATTCTTTTCAATTACAAAAAAAGTCCAGTACAAAATATATCTATAAGGGCTGGCTGGTTAGTTTAGTTGGTTAGAGCACGGTGTAGTAACACCACCAAGGTCAAGGGTTTGAATCCCCTTACCAGTCAGCTGCCAAAATTTAGCTATAGACCAGTTGTAAAAGAAAACAGTATTTTCCTGTTTATAAATGACCACGCTGATAAACAAAAACACAAATCCAAAAACTCACAATGATTTAATATAGAAGCAAGTACCTTAAACTTCCCATCTCCTGTAAACCTATTACAACATGTCAGCTCTTGAAGTCTGGTATCATTAAAAAGTTAAATGATATTTTGCATATTCTCTAAGAGAGCTGAAAATATGTAATACACATTAGAAAGAATTCATTAAAATGTCTATTCTAACTATAGTTTTGGGCAAAGAAAAGGTAAGCTTCATTTGACTGGGCAATTAACTCATGAGGAAATGTTTTATACCATACTATTAATTAATTAAGAATAAAATTAAGTATAAAATTAGCTTACTTTCAAACCTTGGGAAAAATGAACATCAAAAAGCAAATTTTACCTACAGTATCATGTCTAAAGTTTTTTGAGGTAAGAAAAATTGTGCAAAGAGTTTCTTCTCAAAGCACTATATTATTTAAAATAAAATCTAAAAGTTACTTTCAGGAGTAAGTTCATACTTCTTTCATCATTATCAAGACAAATCCTTTTCTTATTAACTATTTTGTTGATTTTTCCCTTGTTTCCTTTTGCCTTCCTTTTAGATGATACTGTGTCTGGGGATAGTATTCCACCAATCTCCAATCCGCCTGAAATTTAACAAAAAAGGTAAAATATCTTACCTGGAAAAGTGAAAAGATTGAAACAAAACTCTTTAAATTAATGTGGCACATTTCCTTTAAAGTACCAAAGAATATATTACTACTAGATTTTATACATAACAGTTCAAACAACACAAATAATAACCAATTTTTCTTATGTCTCTATCACCCTAAATTTAGAAGCACTAATGAAACATGATTAGTGATCTCTGTTGCTTACTTGAAATCAACAATCATCAGTGGAGGTTAAAAACAAAACAAAACAAAACAAAAAATAACAAAGGTTAGCAATGAACTATTTAAAAAATTTAGTCCTTTGTCATATATATTCATCAAAGAAGGAAAATAACTTTCAAATAACACTACTTTCTTGCCCACCCACCACAACTTTGTAGAAAAATATGATGAGAAAATAGCTGATGATAATAATAATGGGAAATACTTTATCTTTACCAGTTAAAATTTTCTCATTTCTAATCAAATGCTTTATTTTATACAATTAGAAACCTTATCAGATAATAGAAAAATAACAACACTCTATAAGCCACACAGTCAAATAGCTACCAAAAGGGAAAAAAATCAGCATTTCTTTAGTAATCAAGACAAATCTGGACTTGAATCCTATTCTTATCTTTTGAGCGGGGTGATGATTAAATGAGGTAGTATATGTAAATGTATAAGAAAGTCCCTGGCACACAGTAAACATAAATAAATTGTAGGAATCATTATTATTTTTTATTGACAGACATTATAGTGTAAATTAGGTTTTACCTGATGGTGTTCCCTGATAATCTATCCGCTCCCCTCGCCAGTATTCCAAAGGCTTCAAACGTATTCTCTTGGTCCTGCGAACATTTGGTGTGTTGGAGGGCAATACTGTAGAAAGATGTCAGGCAAAAATGTACATATAAATGTTTAGTTCGATGATACCTAGCAGTGGAAAGATTCATATTACCAAAAGGTAATATGTTTGTTTGCTAGAGCTGTCCAATTCTGCAAGTTGTTTATTGAAATCACCCATTTTAATTGAATGAAAATTTTCTTGCTTTTCCCATTCATTCTTTCTTTATACATTTTAGTCACTAGGTAGGTTGGTGCTTAAGAGTTTAAAATTTTTTCCATCTTCATAAACTGTTCATTTTATCACTACATGTCCTTCTTTATCTCATTCAGCACTTTTAACCTTAACTTTGTTTGCCTAATATTATAAATGCACTATTATTTTCTTTTTTACATTAGCCTACCTAATTCTTTGAAAATCTTTTATTTTAAAACTTGTTTTAAGTGTTTCTTATAAACATATAGTTGGCTTGTATTGTTTAACCAAATCCAACAGTCTCTATCTTATTAAAGGAATTCAATCCAATCACATTTATTCAGTGTAATAAGTAATAAGCTTCCTTTTATTCCTTCCATCTCCCTTTACATTCACTAGATATCTTACTTCAATGATTCTTCTTTCTCATTTTTATTCGTTGGATTGAATGACCATTTCTTTTCTCCCTTCTCCCTTGGGTCATTTCAATTTGCTGTGTTTTTTTCACTCTAATATTGGTTATCTTCCCATTCCTGACACTCAAAAATCAAACTCTCATTTCTCCATGATTACATCAAAAACAATATCCCTTACCAAGATACTGTATTATCTCCTTTTTTCAAATTTGGTAAAACAAAACTTTCAGACTACTTTTATTACCCCTCTTCTGGCCCTACTTTCTTCCCCACTATACTGTGGATAGTAGACTTAACTCAGTGGCTTGTAATGATTTACTGTGAAATTCATGAAAACTAAATACGTAATTTGAATTTATCTACCAATTAATCCAAATAATAGTATTTCTCCTGCTGAAGTAAAATTAAGCTATATTTAGAAAAAGAAATTATATATTAGCATTTTCCTCAAAAGCAATATTAAAAAAGAAAAATAATCTTACCTAATTTATGATGTACTTTGTTCTCAGGTGCCACTTTATACCTTTTTACTCTTGAGTCACCTGCAAAATGCAAAAGATAGTATCATGAGCAATGGCTATTAATTCTATGGTGATTTAAAGTGTGTTGTTATTTTGCCAACTTCAGTATAATTATTTTAAATACTCCTCTTTATTCATTTTATTACTCCTTTTGCTTTTCACTGAGGAATAAAAACTAAGGAAAAATTGTGTACCATTTCTCTAGACTTTGTTACAATGAATATATCTAAGGAGCATAACAATTAAAAATAACAATAAACAGGTTTTCTGCTGCTCAAGGACAGGTGAAATAAGCCACTGGTGAATAAAAACGCAGAGCATGATAATGAACTATTAATATGATAATAAGTAATTTACGATCTATCTGCAACTTTCCCTTGAAGTTCTAAAATAGCACAAAGGTACTGAATTTAGCAGTATGCCAATGAGCTCAGGAGTTCTCAACTTTAAGTGTGGTTAATAGCATCTAAAGATAGCTGACATCAACTCTTTCCCTTCCTTTGCACAAATGCTCTTTATCAAGAAGCAGAGTCTCATTCCCTTCTCCTTGAATCTCTGTTGGCCTTAGTGACTTGCCTGATTAATAGACTGCAATAGAAATGATATTCTGGGACTTTGATAGCTAAATCCTAATATATGCAGATTTCATCTAGGTCTCTTGAGATCTCACTCTAGGAGAAGACAGCAACAATACCATATATGAAGACTGACTATCCTAAAGCCACCATGCTGTAAGGAAACCCAAGATGGCCACATGGAGGAAAAGAGAGGCTTGGTCAGCCCTCGATGTTCCAGCCCAGTTGAATTTCAGATGACTCCAATCCCAGCAGCTTGCATCTAACTGATTTCATGAAAACACCCACGTGAGAATGCCCAGCTGAGCCAAGTCAACCCACAGAACCATGAAAAAAAACCAACTGCTGTATAAGTCCACTAAGTTTTGGGGTGGCTAGTTATGCAGCAATATGTAACTGGAAAATTTGTTTATGGACCACCTAAAATTATAGATATAATCTTGTATGTAATACATATGTTTTCCTGATTCTCAAATAAGTCCATGAAAGCAAAAAAATTGTTAAGAATGACTAAATTAGATACTTTAAAAAATTCCTGGTTTGGAAGAAACTTCAGTGATCATAAAATCTAATTTCTCTGTCTACAATACAGAAATGTATAGAGATCAAAAGTAAATTAGTGGTTCTATAGGCCTGGGAGGAAGAGAATAGAAAGTGACTGCTAAAAGGTATCGGGTTTCTTTCTTAGGGTGATAAAATGTTCTAAAATTGATTGTGGTGATGACTACACACCATTGATTTGTACACTACAAATGGGTTAATCGTATGGTATGCAAAGTCTATTTCAACAAAGCAGTTACCAAAAAAAAATAAATCCAATTTCCCATTCAATCTCCACTAGAACAAGGAGAGGTCTTGTTTCTGTTAATTTTCCCATACCAGTGCACCTCAGAGGCAGCTAGTGGGGGTCACAGAACAAATCAAGCAAATAAGTAAATATACTGAGGATAATAAAAGCCAGGTTTCTCGCTATTTGAGAAAAGATTTATAAAAATGGAAAAGGCAAGGTCTGTGTTAGACTGGAATTGGAGGTTCTGATGTAAGCTCTTGGTTTCTGAATATAAATATAGAAATAGATATAGATGCCTGTATTATGAATAGTGTACATATGCATATGTGGGTGTACCTATTTCCTCTCTCTGTCCACTAAGAAAGCCTAAAAGCAATGATATCCCAGTAATAAGGAGCACACCAAGCACCCAGATCTGGGTTTCCTCTGCTAAAAAGAACCAGTTTCCTCAGGAGAAATAATTGATTCCAGAGTTGATGCCTGGGAAGTAGCCTAAAACATCTAATGCAAAAAAACACACAAACCAATAATAATAAGATAGTATTCAAAGAATGACAGAAACATAACAAAAGCATACAGGGACTAGTTCAAAGAACATCAACTGGCCAAATCTAGCACAATTTCAGTATCAGAATAGACAGTTAAAGATTACAACCCCATGGAATAAACTATGAACCCAGTAGTCTATACTGATATAAATGAATAATGAATAAATAAAATGGGGGAAACTATTTCTTATAGTAGACTGACAACTAATTAATGGATAAGGAATTAAAGAGGAAATAATTTGGTACCATCATTAGCATATGATTCAAGTGGGAGTCTTCAATGGATGCTACGGTTGGTGAATAAAGGTTTGATAAGGAACAGGTTATTGAAACAGTACCAAAATATCACTCCACAAAAATATTTATCAATTACAAAAGAGAAAAACGGTGTCTTTAAAGTAGAGAAACCTAGCAGACAATATTTAACATCACCAGTAGTAGATGAGTCTACACTGTGTGCCTCCTAATGTGATACACAAAGAACAACATGGTATCATTTTTGTATTATTCCTGTCAAATATGCATGGCATGCATTTGATCATGAGGAAACATAAGAAAGACCTAGAATGAAGAATATTCTAAAGAATGAAAAGCCTGTACTCTTTAAAATTGTCAATGTTAGAGCAGTTAGGAAAAGACTAAGGAACTGTTCTATGTTAAAGGAAAGTGAAGGGACACGATATCTAAATGTAATGCATGATCCAGGACTGGATCCTGAACAAAAGGGGAAAAGAAATATTGACGTAACTGCTAATGAAATTTGAATGGAGTCTGTGAATGAATAGCAGTGTTGTATTAATGTTGATTTCCTGATTTGGATGTTTGAAGGGTGATTATGTTCCTGTCCTGCTGAAATACATTTCGTAGTATTCATGCTAAATAATATACCATACCTGCTATTCACTCTCAAATAGTTCAGAAAAAGACGAATGCTAATAAACATGTGTTTATTATATTTGTAGAGAAAGCAGGGAGGGAGATGGAACAGATGTTGTAAAATATGAACAATTATGGAATCTGGATAAAAGGGATTTGAGATTTTTGTGTAAGTTTGAAATTATTTCAAAATAAATTATCTTTTTAAAAATGCAACCAACACAGAGACAACTCCTGAATTTCCAAGGTGAAAGAATCCTAATAAATATAGAGATAGAAGAAAACAGGTTATCTACAAAGGAAAAAAAGAAATAAGGCTGCCCTCAAATTTCTATTCATTAGCATTAGCTATCATGAAGCAAAAGAGCAACAACCAGATAGTTTATAGGAAAAAAGATCATAATTCAAGATTATTTTTCCTATTTGACTCATTGTGGTTCACTATTAAAAAAAAAAAAAATCTTGAGTCCTTACTAGCATATGTGAGAATGTCTACCAACCTCACAAAGAAGCAACAAGTAAGTCTGCTGACCAGTAATATAAATGTGTTAAACATTTATTAAAAGAAAAAATACTGACAGAGCAAGTGAAAAATAACAATTCAAACACGTGCTGTTTCAAAGCCACTTAGTTCTCTAAGAAAGGTTAAGTAAAAGGATGAACGAAGATACAAGAAACAACAGCCAATCAAAAGAAAGCAGAGGTCCCAATATTAGACAAAACAGACTACAAAGTAAAAAGCACTTAACAGGATCAAGAAGATAAATTTGACCAAAGCAGATATATTCCATATGAAGGCTTACCTGCTCAGTAACAGCACTGAAATGTATATAACAAAGACAGCAGGAAATAAGTGAAACAGACCATTGCAGTGATAACACTTTACTTCAATTCTAGCTGTCCTTAACAGATCTTAAATCAAAAGTAAGGACACAAATGACCAGAATAATATCAAGCTTAACAGGTCCAAATTGAAGACCCTTTCCTTTTCCCCAAAATCTGCTAACAGTCCCCAAAATCAGGTAATGACAATGCCATTCTTCCAGATGCTCAGGCCAAAAATCTTGAAGTTATCCCTGACATCTCTCTTTCTCTTACACCCCATATTCCATTCATCAAAAAATCCTGTTGGGGGCCGGCCCTGTGGGTCACTCGGGAGAGTGCGGCGCTGGTAGCATCGAGGCCGCAGGTTCGGATCCTATATAGGGATGGCCGGTGCGCTCACTGGCTGAGGGTGGTGCATACAACACCGTGCTGGGGGTTGCGATCCCCTTACAGGTCAAAAAAAAAAAATCCTGTTGACTCTACCTTCAAAAATGCCTAAAAATCCTACTACTGCTCTCTACCTTCTATTGCTACCACCCTGGTCCAAGCCATCACCTCTCACCAATATTATTTCAATGTCTCACCAACTAGTCTCCCTGCTTTCAACTTTCACCTGACCCCTCAACCCCATCTCTTAATACAGCAGCCACAGTTATCCTGTTAATGTAGGCCAAGTTAGCCACAGTGATTCTGTTAATGTAGGTTTCTGCTCAAAACCTTCCAATGGCTTCCCATCTCTCTTAGTAAAAGGTTTATGATAGCCTTTAACACTCTATATGATCTTTCATTCTGCTACCTTTGTGACATCATCTCCTACTACCTTCTCCCTTTCTTCCTCCGCTCTAGCCCCCTGGCCTCCTTGGTATTCCTCAATCAGGACAGACTCTTTCCCACATCAGAACCTTTGTCCTCGATCCTCTCTCTGCCTGGGACACTATGCACCCAGAGAGCTGCATGGTTTGCTGTCTCATCTTTTTCATATCTTTGCTCAAATGATCACCTCCCTAGTGAGGCCTTTTCTGCCCATCTACCTGAAATGTAACCTCCATTTCCCACCCTAAACCCCTGCTTTATTTTCTACTCTCAATATCCAACAAATCATAAATTTTGCTACCTTTTTATACTGCCTTTCAGCAGGCCCCCTCCAGAAAGTATGTTCCAGAAGGGCAGGAATTTTTGCCAGTTTTGTTCACTGCCACATCCCTAGCCCCTAAAAAGATACATAGTAAGTGTTCTATAATATTCCATAAATATTTCATAAATAAGAATTCTATAAATATTCAAAGTATACGCAAAAAAATACATCCACATATTACAAACAAAATAATGAGTGGATAAGTATTTTTAAATCATCTGTACATAAAATATTCCCTCTTTTTCAAGCACTCGTGAAAAAATGATAAAAACTAAGCATACACTAGAACACAAAGAAAACCTTAATAAATTCAAATAATAAATAAAACAGGCCAAGTCCTCCAGAACTAAAATATTAACAGATGATCAAAACAAAACATAACTTCTTACAATAACAGCCAACACTAAGTATTTAACATACACCAGTTATTAAACTAAGCAAAGAACACGTATTCATCCTTTCATCAACCTATGGAATTGGAATTGATATCACCATTTTACTGATAAGGAAACTGAAGTTAAGAATACTGAAATGTTTTACTCAAGATAACATAATAAGTAGTAGAGCTGGATTCAATCTCAGGTTCCTGCCTCTGGTGACCAAGCTCTTGACTAATGCACTCTTAAAGTAACTCATGAGTCAAAGAAAAATCATCACTATAATTTACAGTATATGACAGTAACACTAAACAGCAAAACCTGTAAAATGAAACCAAAACTATACTCAGGAAAATTCATTTTTTTTTTTGACCAAATAAAAAGAAAAATATAGAAAGCATTCAAGTTGAGAGAAAAATAATAAAACGAATCTAAAGACATGGAAAAATGGAATAAGAAAGGAAAAAAAGATTACTAAATTAGGAAAGAAAAAAAATCTAACAGATTATATCCAACCACATATTCCTTAGGAGTATGAAAAAATTATAAAACTCTCTGTTAAGAGGAATTTTAAAAACTTTATTGTGGAAAGCTTCAAACATACTCAAAATAGAGAAAATAGTATAATGTATCCATCACCCAACTTCAGTAATCATCAATAGATGGCTAATCTTGTTTCATATATACCATTATCAGCTTAACATTTTTAAATACTGAAGTAGATACCTTAAGTGCCAATATTTCACTATCTTCTACTAAAAAAAAAGAACAATCACTCATTTTCTTTCTCTCTCCTTCTCTCTTGCCTAGGTACAGGGTCTTCTTATAAATCTCTAACTACATAGTAAGTCTCTTATGAGCAGGTACACAAGACACATTTGCCATCGATGACAATTTAAATAAAACACAGGACAACTTATTACATACCCATAATGCCATAAAAATCAAGATAATAGAAAATAAACAATAACTCACCTGAACTTTCCTGAACTTCCTCATCATCCACATTAAAATTTTTCTTTCCAGAAATTAAATAATTCTTGAGAATTGAAGGTCCACTTAAGGAAAAAAAAAGTAAGCCACAAAATTTGTGCCTTTACAATACATATGTGCAATGTATTTACCTTAATAGTCATTTTTCTCCTAAAACTGCCATAGGTTTCTTACAAAACCAGTAGTGATGTTATAGGTCACAAAGAGTATATTTACTTGCTGCATAAAACAGACTATGATTTAATCCCATAATTGATAGCCAAACATGATAAATACTGAATTTTACAACTCACAGATCAGAGTTATGAATTTATCAGTCAACTCAAATGATAACATTCTTTGATTAAAAAATCAATTATAAGAAAAAATTAGAAATATATCAGTGTATCTTAATTAAAAAAACAAAAACAAAACAAAAACCTACAGCCAAAAACAAATGGAATTTAAAATGTAGTCCAGAAATTGTCAAAGATGATTCAGGTTATCCTAGCTCTAGATCCTTTTACTCCTATTGTGAACCCAGGATAGGCCTAGTCATTACCCCCTACATGGTAATCTTAGCCATCACTTAAAAGTCTGATAATTTGCTCTAATATGCCACTCATTTTTAAAAGGTTATATAACTTCAGGTATAATATGTGTAGGTTAATTTGATTTGCTCACTGAGTGTGGTTGTTTTAACAATATATCCACAAATTCTTTGATACTCCTCCTTTTCAGGGGTAGACCTAATTCTCCTCTCCTTAAATGTGGTCTGGACTTAGTGAGCTGTTTCTAAAGAAACAAAATAAAGTAGAAATGACAGTGTACAACTTCAGAGACTAAGTCACTAAAAGGCACTGTAATTTCCATCATAGTCATACTTTCTCTTGATCATCCGCTTTGTGAGAAGCCAGTTGCCATATTGAGCAGCTCCACAGAGAGGGCAACATGTCAAGAAACTAAGGTACATTGGCAAAAGCCAGCAAGGAAGTGGATCCTCAGGCCAACAGCCATGTGAGAGAGACATAAGTGGATCCTCCAGTTCCAGTAAAGCCTTCAAAAAACTACAAACCAGAAAAACATCTTGACTGCTATCTCCTGAGAATCCCTAAGCCAGAACTAGCTAGCTAAGCCTCTCCCAGATTTCTGACCCACAGAAACTATGAAATAATAAATGTTTGCAAGCCAGTAACAAAATTAAGTTTGGGGATGTGTTACACAGCAGTGGGTAACTAATATAGTGAGTAAATCCTATTATCTTTAGAATACCTTCCTTGCATACCTTCCTTCCAAAACTGAAGTCTCAGGCTCTCTAGAATCCAAGTTAGACTTTGTTGGTGTCTTGCATGTATATCCACTGGTCTGAGACTTTAGATGAAGACTTTGCGCAGTTATAATACCATCATGATCCTTTGAGCTTCCTGTAGATCTATGAAAATGAAAGGTTTATAACTGTTTACACTTCTTCATAAAATATTTCTTCCAGAAACAATACACAGGTGGGTGTAGAGAAAATATAATCTTGACTATAACAAATACCAGATCACCCTGTTCAGGTCCTAAGATTACAACTAGCTCGGAAGGAAATTTGATTCTAGGACCTACTAAGAGTTCTCATTTGAAAAATTCTTATGAGAGAAATAGTGCAGACCTGGTCTAGGATAAAAGTGATAACAGAAGGACACAGGGAAACACTAACTACAGGCAGCTTATGATGTATACTACACATCTAATCTCTCAGAGTTTATGGAGTATTCATAAACAACTGAAATTGTTTTCTTTAATACCCCTAGTCAGCCTACTGAGAGACACTAGGATCCTCATAGGACCCAGTTCATCCCTTTGGTTCATCCCTGCCAGCTAATCAGCTTACCCCAAATATATGCAAACAAAATATACTATTCTTAGTAATAGTTTATTTCTGGAAGTTCTACTATTCTCCTGGTCTTTATCTCAAAAGAGATAAGAGGGATTGTAAGAGAATACTATGAACAACTGTATGTCAACAACTTCAATTATCTAAATGAAATAGATGAAGTCCTAGAAACACACAAATTTGCCAAGCTGATTCAAGAAGAAATAAACAATCTCAAAAGACCTACTAATCAGTAATCAAAAA
The DNA here is from genome assembly GCF_027409185.1 of Cynocephalus volans. Taxonomy (NCBI): domain Eukaryota; kingdom Metazoa; phylum Chordata; class Mammalia; order Dermoptera; family Cynocephalidae; genus Cynocephalus; species Cynocephalus volans. Next base: position 57,631,952 of record NC_084468.1, read on the forward strand.
ACTACCCACAAAGAAAAGCTCAGACCCAGATGGTTTCACTGCTGAATTCTACCAAGCATTCAATGAAGAATTAACACAAATTCTTCACAAACTGTTTCGAGGAATAGAAGAAAGAATAACTTCCCAATTCATTTTATGAGGTCAGTATTACCCTAATACCTAAACTCAACAAAGACATCACATGGAAAGCAAATTACAGACCAGACCACCTCAATAAAATGCTAGCAAACCACAACCAGAAACACACACACAAAAAAGAGAGAGTATGGGATGTCTTTATACACCCTAATGACATACACTAATACATTTTAGGGTGCTCTATCATTTATTTTGGCACATACCCAGCACTTTGCTGTTCCTAATACATAGTATGTATCAAATATTTGCTGAATGCATACTATAGCAAAAAGCAAGAATGCATAAAAATAATACCTCAATTGGTTGTCAGAACTCATTAAAAGCAGCATTCATTAAAATTCATTAAAAGCATCTAGCAAATAGTTGGCATATAGTAAGCACTCAAGAAATATTAACTAGTATCATCTTAAGAGGAAAAGTATTGAGATATATTCCTAATTATTGAAATCACATTAATCTCACTTAAAAGGAAGCAACTCTAACTGTACACGTATAAATCATTAAGATGGTAAATTTTGAGGTTTTTACCACAATTCAAAAAAAAGGGAAGCAACTCTTAGGCAACAATAATACTTACCTGATTAAATACTCACAATCCCATGTGCTATATTTTATTACCCATTTTAATATGAGGGAACAAATTCAGAATACTATATTGCCTGAGTGCTAACCCAACTAATGGTAGAACCCAGATTTAATACTAGGTCTGCCAGAGTGCAGAGCTATTTATGCTAATACAGTAGTCCCCCCTTATCCTTGGTGGATATGTTTCAAGACCCCTAGTGAATGCCTGAAACCACAGATAGTACCTAACTCATTGCTGTCTACTAGAACTCATTACTGTCCATATCTTCCACCCACAGATTTATTGCCTTTTCCATTTTAACTAAGCACTTACCATGCACTATGGCCATAACTTTTGCAGTTTCAGGCGTGGCAGCAAAACTAGCATGAATTTCTTTTCTTCACAATTTTAAGGGTAGAAGATTCATTTTTACCACACATCTTAGCAATGTCAACATAAAATTATTTTTTCTTCCCTTATTAAGTTGAGAACTTTTACCCTTTCACTAAAGAAAACACTTTAGAGCTTCTCTTTTACACATCTGAATGGCCAGCATCACTACTCTTGTGCTTTGGGGCCATTATTAAGTTAAATAAGGGTTACTTGAACACAAGTACTACAATACCACAACAGTTCATCTGATAACTGAGACAGCTGTTAAGTGACTACACTATTAAGTGACTAACAGACGGGTAGTGGATACAGTGGACCTAAAGATGATTCACACCTTGGGTAGGATGGAGCAGGACAAAGCAGAAAGGCACAAGATTTCGTCACAATACTCAGAAGAGCTCAAAATCTAAAACTTATGAACTGTTTATTTCTTAAATTTTCCGTTTAATATTTTCAGACCACAGCTGACTACAGGAAATTGAAACCACAGAAAGGAAAACCATGGATAAGGGGGGACTGCTGTACTGCCTCTCTGTAAATGATTAAATAACAAACTATTAAATGCTGAACAACAAAAATAATTATACTGTACACATAACAGACATTACCCAGAGCAATCAAGATTTTTCTTCTTAGCCAGGTCTGCCTCATCACTTTCCAATGGCTCATTCTGGGAACAACTGGAAATTTGACCATGGTGAATAATACCTTCAGAACATTTAGCATTTAAAACTTTCTGTACTCTTGAGCTGCCTTGAGGAGCTGTCTTCTGCCTCTTAATTGGAATAGTTTTTTTCCCAGTATTCTTAGATGACTGATTTGTTTTCTTAGAAGGTTTTTGTGTACTGTTGTGATGCACTGACAATTCATTTCTTATTGAAGAACTGCTATAAACAGGACCTGAAGGATTCAATGATAATCTAAAGTTAGCGTAACATTTGTCCAGATAATGTGGCTCAATGAAATACCAACATTATTTATATTTAAATACAAACACATACACACACCAATCTCATAGGCTAAATTTGTTTCCAATTCAAGTTCCTTAAACAATGCAGCTCTTCAATTTATAGATACATGCACCATACTCTTTAAATTTATCAAAAGCTTCCAATACCATTCTCTCTGGCTCTGTCCACTACTCTTCTGGCCATCCTTAAGATCGTGGTATTCCCCAGGGTTCCAACTTGACCTTTTCACTCTTGAACTTTCTTTGAGGGGCCTATCTACCCATACCTTTAATTAGTATCTACATGCGGATACCTTTAATATCCACCTACCACTCTCCCCTAAATCTGCTTCTCTTGCTTTATTTCTTATCTTAATGAAAAGTACATTTATCCAGATGCCTAAATCTGAAATCTGAGTCATCCAAGACTCCTGCCCCTACCCACAATCAATCCCTAAATCCTGTCAGTTCTACTTTCTTAATGCCTCTCAAATCTGTTTCTTTCAAACTCTCCTGCCTATCATTAGGAGAGGCTCTCATTATTTCATATCTGGATTATTAAAACAGTCCCTTAACTAATCTCCCTTCCTCTAGCCTTCTTCTTCTTCCATCCATTCTTCACACTGCTTCAAAGAATTGTTTTCGGAAAACAAAAATTGGATCATTACAACCCTGGCTACAATATTTAGTGATTATCTATAGCTTTAGAATTAAGTCCCAATATTTTCAACATAAATCTATTTCTACCTGCTTATTTCATTAAACACAACTATCAAAACCCCCCTTCAAACAAACAAACCAAAAAAAGCCAGCAGTACTAAACTACTTATAGTTTCTCTGAAGAATTGGTTCTCAAAAGGTAGTCCCTAGACCAGCAGGATAAGCATCATATGGGAATTCGTTTGAAATAAACATTCTCAGTTTTCACCTCAAAACTACTGAATGAGAACCTCGCAGAGTGGGGCCCAGTAATCTGTTTTAATAAGCCCTCCAGATTATGCTGAGGCACACTAAAGAAAAAAATAAAAAGAAGATCAAGCTCTCAGCTCCAGATTTCCGCACATGCTACTTTTGCTTGAAACATTCCATCCTTCCTCCTTACCCACCCAATCACTTACCTAACTCCTAAATCACCCTTCAGGAAGCTTTCCCTGATTATCAAGTCTTAGGGTAGCTCTCTCTCATTTAATAATGAGATTGATAATGTTTATTACAAACCTGACTGTTTACTTATGTCTCTCTCTCTCCTCCAATAGACTGAAAACTCTTTGAGACCCTGGAAATGATTGGTGTTTTATCTTTCTTTATATTCCCAGTGCCTAATGATAGGGGCAGGATTGTGGTAAAACAAAAGAGTGGCCTTAAGTGGAAAACTTAAGGAGATACTCAGTTTCAGGGTCATTCAAGTACAGAGCTTGAACTCACACAACCCTGAGACCTAGTGCCTTAAATTTTCCTCTCTAGTACCTCACTTGCCTTATCCTAGTCCTGGGCCTGCCTTACATCATTCCTACCTCACGGCAAAACTCAATATTTCTTTCTTCATATATATAGAAGGGCAGCAGTGCACTATAGGTAGCTTGTGGGCAAGTCATGTTGTTTTTCTGGACTTTATAATCCAGTTTCCGCTTCCATCAGATTACGGAGTTTGTACTATATAATCTGTAAGAATTCCTCCATTTTTGTGACTTCCAGCTTGATCAGAAACCCAACATCTATTTCAGGACCATCATATAAGTTTTCTTCGGATAAGTTTCAGAGTTCTAGAATGTTTATCCAAGCTCTGTAAGATTCTACTTACCCATATATTTACAAACTCATCTACCATAATATGGCATTCCAAGCAATGCAGAAAAGTAACTTCCTCAAGGTAGAAACAGTAGTAGTTAACATTTCAATACTAACTATATGCCACCTACTATGACAATCACATTTAATTCTTATAAAAACTCAGTGAAGTAGAGGTATTTGTAATTAAATGTTATAAAGTGAGAAACTGAACCAAGTAATCTACCCGAACACCTTGGTGGCAAGAACCTCATCTTACAAATCTTTGTATCTCTCTTGGCCAAGACATTCGAACAGCAGGATTAACACTCCCCTGACCACATCCACTGCTTTCCAAACAGGTCAAAAAACTTACAGGATTTAAGTGATATTAGGTGTTCTTAGTAGACTGCCTTTTCCTCAACATTACCTGCAACAGTTCTCTCTGCACCTGCCCAGGTCTAATCTCATTACAGCTTTCACATGGTTTACTTCAGTTGCCGCAGAAATCCAAGTCTCCTGAGATATTCTTCAGATCAGAACTCATCTTCACAGAATTTAAAGATCCCCTAAATCTCTCTTCCCTGACCTTCACTGACCTCTCCAAACCCTTCCACTAGTATCAGTCATTCTTAACCTTGGATGCACAATAGAAATATTTGGGGAAATTTAAAATAAAAAAATATTAATGTCTGGACTTGCTGTGGTCAGCATGTTTGTGTCCCTCAAAATTCATATATTGAAACCTAACCAGGAGATGCTATTAAGAGGTGAGACCTTTGGGAGGTGAACAGGCATGAGGGCTCTGCCCTCATAAATGGGATTAGTACCCGTATAAAGAGGCTTGAGGGTACCTCTACGCCCCTTCCACCTTGTGAGGACATATAGTAAGTGCTACTTATAAAGGAGAGCCCCCACCAGACACCAGTTCTGCTGGTACCTTGATCTTGGACTTCCTAGACTCCAGAACTGTGAGCAATAAATTTCTGCTATTTATAAGTTACCTAGCCTAAGGTATCTTGTTTTAGCCCAAAAAGACTAAGACAGGGCTCTACCCCAGAACAATTATATCAGAATTTCTGTGTGGTAACCAGTTATACGTAGTTTTCTAAAGCTCTACAGCTCTACTATCTTGGTCAGTCACACTCATTCACTGAAGATTTTAACACTTGTCTCCATTGCTACCCTAGCAACATTCTTGATAATCTGAACACTCAAACTTCTGATATCTTTGTCCCAAATCCCACCATAATCTCTCACTCCCACAGTTGTGTCTGAGACCAATTACTGCACTACTTCCAAACTCTGTTTCAATTATCCCACTATCTGACCTCAACTACTGTTTGACCCCCTGAGATTACCAATCCATTAACTTTATATCCTCTTTTGAACAAAAACTACTCCTTCAGTTCTTCTCCCAGCTCTTTCCCCTTAACTTTATCAAAAGAAACATTCTACTTTTTTTTTTGGCAGCTGGCCAGTACAGGTATTGAACACTGAACCTTGGTTTTATCAGCACCATATGCTGTAACCAACTGAGCTAAGCAGCCAGCCCCCCTTAACAGATTCATTTATCAAGCTATCTTCTCAATGTACCCACTTTGATATCTAAAAAACACCTCAAAATTAACATATCAAAACCTGGAATCTTGATATCCTTCCCAAATCTGCTTCTTTCATGCCTTCCCTTATCTCAGTAAATAGTAGCTCCATTCTTTGTACTGCTCTGGCAAAAAAAAAAAACCCTAAGTTATCCTAAACTCCTGCCATTCTCTGACTCCCATCCACCAGTACCTCCTTTGCATCACCTTTAAAAAATATCCCGAATCTAACTATTCTTACTTATCTCTTCCCTCCACCAACCTCCTAAAACTAGTCACCATGCTTCCATTTTTGCCCAACCCGTTTCCTCTCTACATCGCACTAAGAATGATCCTCTTAAAAGATGAGTCAATCGTGTCACTTTATTGCTTAAAACTTTCTAGTAGCCTCTCAATACATTTCAACTGAACTCTTTATCATGGCCTGCCTCACTGACTTCACCTCCCCTGGCTCTCTATGTTCCAGCTACACTGGCTTTCCTGATGTTCCTCAGACATGTCAGGCATGATCCATCAGGACCTATACAAACATTGTTCCCTTGGCCGAGAATACTCTACTCCAAGCTATTTGTGTAGCTTCCTCCCTCTATTCACACATTTGCTCTGAAAATATAATGTGCTCTCATGCTATTATAAAAATAATATCCCAATCTATCCTCCTATCCACCCCATCCTTGCCATCTACTTCCCATCTGCATTTTTATCTGCTTTATTTTTCCTTATCACATAACACTGCATGATTACCAATACTGTAAATTTAGCATGAATAAGTATTAGAATATAAGTTCCATAAGAGCATGGACTTTTGATTTTCGGTTCTGTTTTTCCACAGCTATATGCCTACAACTAGAATATTGTATATGTTAGAAAATCAAGGAATTTCTTTATAATTTATTTAATATTTCTGTTGATAACCCAATTTAACTGTCCTTGTGAGGTTTTCTCCAGATAATGGGAATATAAATCAAACATAAAGTTCTTTACAGAATAATTTTTTGGGAGCTCTCACTGAATATAATTTAACTAAAAATACTTACTTTGCTCTGATTTTACCACCCACCAATCAGATGGACGCCTGGAAATTCTTCTACTTCTCATAACAGTCGAAGTCACTTCTTCAGGTATAAGTTTGTTCTTCTTGGAACCATGGGAAAAACTCTTCCTTTTGGATTCTTCCTTATCTTTTTTAGTGTTATTTTTCTTGCTTCCTAAAATAAAGAAAACCATAAAAATTCACAATCTACCAAGCCAGGGATTTCAGAAAACCACAACAGATTTAAAAATAAAAACAACTCTCAATTATAGGAACTTTTAAAATTTATCCTGTGGGTTTCTTTTCAACTCTATTTTTTAAAAAGTCACATGTTCTCAATAAGATCTCTTTCTACCAATTAAATGAAAACTTTTCACACTGCTTAATAATGCTCATATACTCCTCTAAGCCAAATAAAACTAGTATCTGAAAGGGAAAAAATATATGTGGTTTCTCTCAACTACACATCAATGTCCCAACTAAAAATAGGTAATTATTGCTTTTCTGTTTTGAAATAATAATTTTTTCAACTTAACTTCTGGAAGAGGAAGTTTAAAGTGTGATTCAGTTATAAACCTTGAAGTGGGAAGATTATCCTGGATAATCCAAGGTAATCTAATTAGATGTGTTCTTAAAAGCTGTGGTCAGAGAGAAATGGGACAATGGAAGAAGAGGAAAGAAAAATGTGAAATGTGAGAAGGCTGGTATTGCTGGATTTGAAGATGGAAGAGGAGGGATCATGAATCAAAGAATATGGGTGACTTCAAGAGGCTGAAAAGGCAAGAAAAACAGATTCTCTTCTGGAGCCACCAGAAAGGAATACAGCCCTGCTGACATCTTAAGTTTAGCAAGATGAGACTTCTGACCCACATAACTGTAAGATAATAATAAATGGGTGTTGTGATAAGCCACAAGAGTATGGTAATTTACTATGATGGCAATAGAAAAGTAATATAACTGGTATGGTAATTAATCAGAACATTTATTCACTAACCAATCCAGATAAAGAATATATGTGAAAATTAGTGTAGAATAGAGAAGGTACCCAATAAGCGTTTAACATTTATAATTACAGAAAGCATTCTTCAAGTGTATTTCCCTCACATAATGTGTTTTCCTGAGAAATTATGGATAAATCAAAATTTCACACCTTCGAATTTTGTGAATTCATTTTCTATTTAAGGGAATAGAAAGAAAAAAACAATCACCCTCAGTTTAATCAGATTCTTTATCTTGTATTTTCTTAAAAAGGCCACCACTAATTCGAAGCCAAAGCAAATAAAGAACAAATTCAATTAAAAAAAACATAAAACAGGACAATTACAAAAGAAGTCTTCAAAACAGAACAGGTAGCTTTTTTCTCTCTATTTTATGTAGAATTATTCAAAAACACAAAGGCACATACAGACAAAACTGAAGTCTGCCACCTATTTATTTCAGCAGTATAAAGTCTATGTTATAGATGATATCAAGTCAGAGCTACGATAACTGAGCAATTCAGTTTAATAAAGTGAAATTTGTTTTTATAAAAATTAGCTTAAATACTTTGCTTTAATATACGCTTTCTTCCCTCTATGTTAGCAATATAGTAAGTCATCTAGAAACTTCAGTTGCATATAGAATTCTGATCAAAAGAGTTTTCTGGTTAGCTAATGGTTTTTATATTTGAGCATCAAAAATATTTTCACTTATTTCAAAACTTCTTGGTAGAGCTGAAAGGATATGGGCTGTAAGGCAAGAAGATCCTGGACCAGTTTTTTAAATAATCTCCTTTGAGTGTTACCTCATACCTTATAGTATTGTCAAAAAGAACTAAATTATATTATACATAAAGTGCCTAATAAATTTGAAAAGTGCTTTCTATTCCATTAACTATTCTGAAGAGAGTTCTCTTTATAAGAATAACCACGTTTTCTATTACCTAAAAAATGATACAACGAACATAAATTGACCTTTTCTTCATGACCCAGTGTCATCATTACAAACCCCAACCAGTGGCCACATTCCAGGTTTGCCTGGAACAATCCAGTTATGCTTATTGCTCAGATGTTCTCATTCTCAAAAGATTTTATTATTATTATTTTTTTTTTTTGGCAGCTGGCTGGTATGAAAAGTGTCCTAATTTGGATGATAAATTATATGTCCACCAAAGACACAAAGATCTATTGAGGTATTTAGTTACATAATTGTTCTTTTTGCTTCCATTTTCTTCCTGTGCACATATGTATACTTATCTGTTGGTCTACAGACCCCCCCAGAATGATCTTGTTAATAGTGAAAATTGTGTCTTAGCAATTTTTGTAATTTCAGTGTCATAGCAATACAATGTCTAGTATTTAATGACTGTTAGATAAATGAGTAAATGATAGAAGAGTATGGATTTTCATCTCTTTAAGAAATAGCCCTATGCTATCCTGGGTTTTCCCTCCAATTTATATTTTAATAATCCTAAAGAATTTATGATTTTCTCTTATTCATGTCATAACTAATTTGTTTACTAGCCTTTCCCTTTCACTTCCCCCTCTATATATGCTGCCATCGTACAAGCTAAACAAAAACAAGTTGGAACTGAATTATATGTATAATGAAGAAATTATAGAAGAGAGACTGTATGTAGGCTTTTGAGCTCTTTGACGATTTACGTTTACTTTGCCTACTTTCCAAAGCTAAGCAGTGATACTAAAAAACGTAAAATGTGGAATAATGCTCACAGTTATATTTAACATGAAGACTTACCCACAGGTGGCATCTGTTTTTTGGAAATATCATCATTTCTCCTCTCTTCACACTCTTCCATGTAGCTGTCTGAATTTCTTTGCAACTTGTCTTGGGCAATATGTGACATATTCATGTTTTCATCTTCAGAATGTCCTATGTCAAGATGTTCTTCTACTACATTCGCCTTACATTTTCTTCGTTTTTGTTTTACAGTCCTTTTGTTTCCAGATGATTTTTGTGCATTCTCAGAATACATTTCATGTTTTGCAGATCTACAATTATTTTCCATTTCATCTATCAAAGCACAACTTGTACCCAACTGTTTTTTATCAGAGGACTGAGATGTCTTTACTGGGTGAGCTTTATGGGAATGTTTGCCACTTGTCAAAGTCTTAGGTAATACATTATGTTTTTCTCTTGACTTCTTACCTTGAAGGAGTACAGTGCTCTCAGTCGGGTATATTGGGTGTTGTTGCAAAGGCCCAGATTTTCTTGGTATCATAATCCAAGACTGACTGGCAAAACTTCTGTCTGACTCATCAATTATAAATTCATCCTCTGTTAACTTCGTATCATTTGGAGGAGATGAATGAGGAGGAACAGTCGCTACATGCCTAACAATGGGACTAAAATGGGATGTTACTTCAACAGCTCAAAAAAATGAAGGTTTTACCTTTTTAAAGTAAAGAAATTAGAATAACCTATATTAGAAATAAAATCTACATATCTTTTAAAGAGCAGTTCACATGTCTCTTCAATTTTCCCTTATTCTTATAAATCTTTCCCTCCTTTTACATTTCTATAACAACAGATCATCATAGAAACTTAAGAGCTGGAAGAAAACCTAAACATCAACTAATTTGATGCTCCCTCCCACCCACCCACTATATATACTAAAAAATCAAAACCCAGAAATGTATAATTATAGCCCAAATACAATGACTCACAGTCCAAAATAAATATGTACAGATGCCTTCTGGAGCCTGAATTCCTTCACATCCAAAACAAGAATGAAAACAAGAAACCTCCAAGTCTACATTCTAAAAGAACACTACTAAATTATAGGAGATCAAAGACGATTTCTTGAAATCTTTTTTTTTACATCCCACAGGACTTTATACACAGCAACACCAAACACATAGATGCTGAGTGAAAGGAACAAAATTATTAATATCACTAAACTATTTTATGTAAAAATTTATTCCAAGTTTGAATATTTCACACACATTTTCAAATATATTTAAATATTATAATTATACTATAGAAATAAATGGAATGTATCTCGAAAGGTAGCCTAAGCACAAAAAAATGTAGTGCACAGAAACAAGGAAAAATATGAGGCAACTTTTATTACAAAGCATTCAACGCCATAGAAATCTGTTATAATGAGGTCAAAAATGTTTCCCCACTCTAGCCCTTTTTCTCCACACCCCTAGACCAACATTTACTTATCTTACTAAAACAGAGAAAGCCTAGATCATGATTATTATTTCTACACCCAGTATTGTAAAAGGATAAGACAGTAAGATAATTACATAATTTCAACTATAATCCTATTTTTATAATCTAACATTAACACTCTCAAATATTCATAAAAGCATGTACAAAGGTATTTCAAAAAATTCATGGAAAGATTCGTATTACCTTTTAATACTATTTTTCCACAAACTTTTTGAAGTACCCTTGTACATATTAAGTACACACAAAGCAGTTTGCACATTTAGTGAAGTGGTGAATTAATTAAATCTAGTGAATTGGGATTAAATAGCACCTCTTCCAACTAGTTGGGAAAGTTTTCTAGAGAAGGAAAAAATTATTCAAAAGATAATAATCTGATGGACTCATTTTGCATTTCCTTGCTTTTTATAACAACCTTGAGCAAACCACATATTGCAGTAAGATATGCAAAATCAAAAAATTAGGGTAAACCACCAACGCTAGCATATGTAGTCCTATTTCTGGCTTTTTCACTTGGGTAAGGATGCTTAGGTATTTTTAGCATTAACAGAAACAAAGCTAGAATAAAATAATTAGATTATTTGTTTTTCTCTTCTTATTAGAATATATAAAAGGATTATGAAATGAAAATACCCTCTCCTCTAATCTCAAACCCCTGATAAATCTTATAATGTAAAACAGTAAATACACTAAAAAATATACTGTCATCTAATAGGTAGAGACTTACAAATTTATATAACTAGAATATGCTATAAAAACTAATAAAGAACAAAGTCTATATAAACAGAAGACAATTAGTAAATGTGTAACAGAAATATTGTTTTTCAACATTTAAAGAAACAGCCAAACTGTCACAAAAAGTCTAATTTCTTTTATTATATATCATTTTCAATACCTATTAGTTGTCCACTTATAAAGAAGTAATGCTAAGTATTTAAAAATAAAGCCTTCTCAAACCAGCCAACAAGAACTATCCAAATCTGCAACTCTTCTACTTCAAGGTACCTCCATCTAACTAGTTATTAAAATCAAAGATATCCTTAGGAAATAACCTTGACACTGTTAAAATTCAAAATAGAAAACAATGATTTCTGACTAGGCGAAAAAAATCAAGGAAGACTTTTTGGCATTTGAGCTGGATCCTGAAGGATGGATAAGATTTGGTCATAAGAAAATACAAGAAAGACAATCAGAAGGAAGAGCATAAGCAAAAGCAAAGATGCTAAAAAGCACCAGAAATAGTGAGTAATTACATTTAGCTACAGCAAGTAAGTATAACATAAATTTTACTCACTAGATTATCAAAAAGAACATTAAAAAGAATACTTAATTACTTTTTCAGATGTGATATAATTAGCCCATAAGTGTAACATATTTATTTCAGATCATGGGGACAACATCCATGCATGGGGTAAAAAAATATATATATAAATAACTGAAATCAACTATGGGAACAGACTGAACAAAAGAGGAATTCATTTAACATGTTTTCATAAAAACTTCCTAACATGTTCACTAGCACTATGATACATACCACAGAAAATACAAAAGCAGCTCTAAACTTCTGGAACAGAGGGCTTATGTCTTAATCTACTAAGAAAGACATACATAAAATAGCTAAACTATGATACAAGGCAAGAAACTATTTAAAAAACACTGAAGAAGTCTAGCATGGACCTTAAATGAATATGGAGATTGGCTGATGACAAGGGAAAATGGTGTACCAAAGCAGAGACAACTGCAAATGTGTATGACTAAGTGGGCAGAAACAGTTGATAAGGGAGGGTGAAGGCCTTTAATTACCAGCTGACAAATCTGAAGTTTATTCTACAAACCAGTGATTCTCAACCCTGGCTGCCATTAATTCTAGGTAACTCTAATGTGCAGCCAGGGTTGCGAATCACTGTATGAACATTATAGAACCAATGGACGTTTTTGAGTAGACAAGAGCACATTAAAATTTATTTAGGTCTATCCTTTTATTTGCACAATCAAAGGAAACAGAAAAAAAAAAAATTTAAAGCCTGTAATAGTGAAATACAGGTACCCTGACATAATTCTATTTCTAAATACTGCAGTGAAAACTGAAAAAATTTATTATCTATCAAAGAATAGCTTTGGGGTGATTTACTGGTAAGAAACTACTTCTCCATACGGGTCAGGCAAAATTTCAATTAAAATTTGTGTCAATTAAAAGGTCTATTTCTAAGTTAAATAACATTAGGAATTCTTAGACATTGTTCATAGAATGTGAACAAACAATATCTCAAATGACAGTTTCTTAATAACTCACCTGGATTCACTTTTTCTTTTCACAGTTTCTAAAAACAACGTTGAAAAACTCTTTCTAGCTTGTGGTTGAACTTCATATTCTGAATCCTGTATTCTTTTCTGAAATGTTCCTGATGATTTCCTTTCTTGTTGTCCTTCTGATATTTTATCCTCTGCTTGTGATACTTTACTCTCTATTTCCACTTTCTTCAAAATATCTTTATCTTCAAAGTTTAACCTTAAAGGTTAAAAGGAAGGCAAGATGAATGTTCCCATTAGATTTGTTGAGTTACGAGTCTTCCTGAACTCCCTTACAGTGACAATACATACCACTTACAAAACTTTGCAGTGGGCCTTCATTATTATATAACTTTGCAGTGGGCCAATCATAATTTATAAATGCTGATTTGTAAACTCTTACATAAAATATATAGGTAAATTGCTAAGGAATTATACTTTGTACTTGTCAATAGAAAAAAATAAAAGAGAAAAGAATGGTTAAATTATACACCAAGGAAATGTGTAGCTTAGAGCACCGGTTCACAGAGCACGGCTTCTCAGAGCACTTTTAGAGTACTGTGGCAGACCACACTTTTAACAGCAAAGTCTTAGAATATACTTATACTTAACTCATTGGCTCCAGAAATCACATATAACTCTAGACAGAAATTACCCTCATTGCAGAGGTCTCTATATTAGTCCATTTTCTGTTGCTTGTAACAGAATGCCTGAAATTGAGTAATTTATAATGAAATTTATTTCTTACACTTTTGGAGAACGGGAAGTCCAAGGCCAAGGGGGCACATCTGTTGAGGGCCTTATTCTTAGTGGGGACGTTCCGCCGAGTCCCAAGGAGGTGCAGAGCATTACATGGTATGTGGGGCAAGAGAGCATCTCAATGTGTTCATTTGCTCTCCTTATTAAGCCACCAACGCCACTCCTATGATAATCTATTTATCCATTAATCCATGAATGGGTTATTCCATTCATAAGGGCAGAGCCCTCACAATCCAATCACCTCCCAAAGGCCTCACCTTTCAAATACAATAGTTGGATTTCTCACCCTCTTAACACTGTTACAATGGGGATCAAGCATCAATATGCATTTTGGGGAACATTCAAACAGTCTCCAATAGCAAAAAACCTTGAACAATCTGCTTTGTTTCCTGAAGGCCAAAGGAAAACCCCCAAAGAATGGAAGTAGGTTTAACAACACATCCTCAAAAATACTTATACTTTGCTACCCTAGGAATGACCTAATTCATACCTACCCTAGCAATTACAAGTAATACACATATAGAGGAAATACAAATTGTTTTTCTTATAAATACAGTTAAGTTTATAAGTTATAGAAAACTTACTATCAGAAAGAAAACACATTTTTCCAAACACTATAGAAAAGTTAACCACCGAACTTCTCTGAAGTATATTTTAAGGCCTTCCTTATTAATTATAAACTAAATATATATTGAATGTGTGCCATATTTTTCTCATAACATGTTAATAATCCTTAATCCTTACTACAAAGCTACACAAAAAGACTGAATTAGCACTTTTAAATATAAATGGTAAAAACTTTAAAGTAGAATAAACATTATTTAAATAAAGATTACCTTTTCTTGGTTTTAAGAGAAATCTCTGTACTTGAAGACAGCACATTTACTGAATTTTCCAAAGTGTAAGTTTCTCTCTTTTGAGAAACAGATGGAACAGCATTTTGCAATACAGATGTTTTTGCATCCAAAAGAACAGAAGGTGAGCCAACAGATAAGTAAAATTCTTCATCAACTTCACTGTGATGATCATTTTGTTTTCTACTGTTTTTTGAGTCAGGTACATTTTCAGAACCAACATCAGTTGCCAGAATTTTCTGATGAACTTCATGGGCCTGAACTAGAAGAAAATTATATGAAGATACTTGTCAATTAAAAAAATAACATTAGAATCAAATATGCTTTTTAAAATTCAACAATTAAAATAGTATAATTTAATGCAGTTTTCAAAAAACTCACAGGTCACTATATTTAGAATCAAAGATCTATGATTAAAATAAGTATTTTAAAAGTTCTAATTTATTAAATTAATGAACTGAAACATGCATTTGGTTCATGCTATCTGAAGTTTGAAATGACAGTATTCTCAAACATAGAAAATTCACAAGTTTGTTGAAATAGTTTTGAAATTTGAGTAAATTTACACACAGCTAAAATAATGAAGTAACCTAGAGAAAACATAAGATTCTTCTATCTTTAGGCTAAGAGTCGGTAAGCTACAGCAGCTAGATGAGCACATACTTATACATGTACACACACATATAGAAATAACAAATGAGAGATATATAACAACATATATTTATGTGTGTGCATTTATACTCATATATACACACATATATGTATGTGTACTTCTATCTACATATAGAGATAGAGAATATATATATATATATATATACTCTTAACCCTCAACTTTTTCTCTCTAAGTACAACTAAATACCCTGAGAATTATCCATTGGTCAACAAAAACAGGACTCTGAAAACTGGAAGGAAGAAGGCAGACTAGGTAGGAACCTCAAGACTTAAGGAACAACAGACAATGTGATGAGTCCCTTGGGTTTTCTATTTATCTCCCATATACCTCTGGACCGAGCAATGGCGAGACCTGCAACATGGAATCATCAATAGGCAAAAGGGGGAAAGAAAAAAATTGCATTCCCTGAACAAAGACTTGAACAAGAGAAACCCAACAGAGACCTAGTGGGGATCCCCAATCCCTACTCCAAAACATGGGCCACAGACTACACTGGCAGAGCAGCAAAGCCTGGGCCATACTATGGGACAGCAGCAGCAGAGGCAAAGCCCCAGACCAACCCAGTCCCCACTTTAACAATCACAGATGGCAGGTGGTATCACCCACATGCAGCTGCTGAGCAGTGAAGCCTCGGACCTTCCCAGCCCCCCTGCTTCACAACCCAAGGCAGTGTTCTGACCCACTGGTACTGCTGACACCCCCAGCCATCTCAGTCCCTACTTCACAACTAGGGTACCAGCAGACACTCTAACCTGAGAGAACAGCATGAGAGAGCCCAGCATCCCTCTGCCCTCCACCCAGGAATATAACAACACCCGGGTCCAGCAGCTTCTGACTAGAACCCCACACAGGTGAAGGACATCAGGAGGCTCAAGAAAGCACCCTCCCTACTCACCTCAGGAAATACCTACAGAAATAGCACCAATAGGAACTGAGCTAGATTCCTAGCAGCAAAACAAAATTAAGCAGACCATGGGCTGGCTGGTTAGTATGGGACCGCGCCCTTTTTCTAAGCAAAAACAGATGGCCTAAACGGTGGCACCCAAGGGAAATTAAGGGAGAGAGCTAAGCATAGAGAGGCAAGGCACATGCACATTTGACCTTTTCCAGGATTGGCCTAAGCTTGGAAATCCCCGCCTGCTAAGCATATAAATATGAACTTCTGTGCTCCAAAATACCAATTGGGCTAAATTTGAAAGCACACCCCCGCTTTTTTCCGAACAACCCCAAGCTTTCCCAGTTTCAGCTCCTCTTTTCAGTAAACCCGAACCACTTGAAGATACATGGGGAAATCCCACAGATCAACTAAAACCTTCATTTCAAGCCTACCCTGTTAATGTTAATCCGGGGGGCAACAGACCAGCCCCTTGGTATCCTTGGGAAGCCCAGGATTTAAAAGAACCAAGGCTGTTGCTGAGGATGGCCCTAATTCTCCATGGGCAGAAACTATCCTTCAGGGACTAGCCCATCAGCCTTGCACCACTCAGGACTGAAAGATGTTATTTAAGGCAGTCCTGCCCCCAAATTTGTTTATTAAGTTCTGTGCCTTTTATAAGGAGGAGTGCCATGCCCAAGCAGAAAGGAATCAAGCAGCCAATCCTGTCATCCCAGTTACCTTTGGCATGTTGTCCAGAAATGCAGATCAATATAGTACAGGAATCCAACAGGCGGCAATCCCACCTCCTTACCAAGACCAGGTCAGGGCTGCCACCTTAGCTCCCTGGGCAAAGCTCGCAGAGAGCCCCACGGAGCCCCCAAATGCTGGAATAACCCAGAGGCCCAATGAAGACCTCCCTTCCTTTATTGTTAGGGTAGAGCAAAATATACAAAGAAAATTTCCCCCCAGCCCACTCAGAGATCAGTTTGTTAAGATGCTTGTATGGGATGGAATGACCACTGATCATAAGTTGGCTTGCACAAGCTAAAGGGGACCGATCCATGGAGAAGTGGGTTATCTCTTCCAAGGAGGTAGGGAGTCAACATTTTCAAGCCAGGACTTTATCCACAGCCTTGCAGGCTCAGACGCAAAACTTAACCGAAGCCTTCAAGGCATTTACCGCCCTGATCCCCTCAGGAAACAATACTTCCCCACCCTTCAAGGGACAATGTTTTGGTTGCGCAAGACAAGGTCATCTTAAAAGCCAATGTCCCAAGGCTAAAGGCAAAAAACCCCCTACCACACCTTGCCCCCCATGTAAAAAAGGGTTACATTGAAAAAAGGACTGTAGGTCCAAATTTGACAAAGATGGCAATCCTTTAAACTAAGCCAGGGGCAACCCCTAGCCCCGTCACCCCAAGGGGGTCATAAAAGTAACCAGCCAAAAGGGCCCAGGGCTAATTGGACAGTCCCTATAGTCCCTGGAGTAAGGCCAAAAATGGACATCACCATCGAGGGTAAAAGGTTCCAATGCTTAATTGATACAGGGGCAGATTGAACTGTCCTCCGCCAAGATGAAGTGCCTCCTAGCTGGGATGTTGTCCCTGGGCCTCAAATCCTCGGGGTAGGAGGTGAAACACCATCTTTTGAAACAAAGGGATGGTTAAAATAGAGAGATGCAGATGGCACCACTGGGGAGGTGAAGCCCCTCATTGCTTCCGGACTTAATGCTAATCTTTTAGGACAAGATGTCCTTGGCCAGGCAGATGCTTACATCACCACCAATCATAAGGGCTTTTATGATGAGCTTTTAGATAAGGAAGAATACCAACAACAGTTCCACATTCGCTGTCACTCTACGAAATGCAAGCTCAACAACCCCTCCCCAGAATCAGGGTTCACCCCCAATTCTAGAGGCCACTGCTCCCCTGTTCCCCCAGATTAAATGGAGAGACGGACCTCCAATATGGGTGGAGCAGTGGCCACTCCCTTCTCACAAACTACAGGCTTTAAGAGATATTATCCAAGAACAACTTAGGTTGGGACACACTGGACCCTCTGTCAGCCCTTGGAACATACCCATTTTTGTAATAAAAAAGGCTTCAGGAAAATAGAGAATGCTCCAAGATCTTAGAGAGATAAACAAAAGGATGATTATTATGGGGACTCCTTTGCAGGGCCTACCTTGGGCCCCTGCCGTCCCCAGCCACTTGCCAGCATTTGGAAAATTAAAATATATTTTCATGTCTATTGACACTTATTCTCATGCCTGTTGGGCTACAGCCCACACTGGGGAAAAGGCTAAACAGGCACAAAGTCATTTACTACAATGTTTTGCCACACTCGGCCTCCCCAGTCAACTTAAAACAGATAATGGCCCTTGCTTTGTTAGCAAAGCCTTCCAAGATTTTTTATCCACTTGGAACATACGCCACTCCACTGGCATCCCTTACAATCCTCAGGGACAAGCCATAATAGAATGTCACCATCAGAATCTAAAGAACCAACTTTTTTTAAAAAAGGGGAGAATTATTAGCCCCACCAACAGTTAGGAATGGCATTATTTACCTTAAATATTTTAAATTTTCCAAAACATGAGCCAATAACTGCTTTCCAAAAACACTGGTCAACCCAATCCCCACGTCCAGCCGTTCAGGTGTGATGGAAAAATCCCCTTTCAGGACAATGGAGAGGCCCCGACCCGCTCTTAACTATGGGCAGAGGATTTGGATGTATTTTTCCTTTCAACGAGCCCAACCCTATATGGGTGCCAAGCAGAAATCTCAAGTTCTCACCCACTGCCCAGGGCGATAAGGACCCTGAGGAAAACCTTTCTTATGTTTTCCAGGAAAGTCCACAATGAAGCAAGCTTATCTTCTGCTAGGGGTCTTCTCCATGATTGGTGAAGCAAGTCCACCCTCTTCTCCACACACTCCGGCTAACTAAACATGAACAGAAGGGGCTTGGACTTGCTGTTTCTGCAACAAGGAGGATTATGTGCAGCCCTCAAAGAAGAATGTTCTTTTTACGCAGACCATTCCGGCATTGTTAAAGATTCTTTAGCTAAATTAAGAGAAGGATTAGAAAAATGTAGGAGGGAAAGAGAGGCCAATTCCGGCTGGTTTGAAGGCTGGTTTAGAACTTCCCCTTGGCTCACCACTCTCATATCCGTCTTAACAGGCCCTCCATGCATGTGGGGTCGGCTAACGGCCCTTATAAGGTGCAACCTAGGGTCCCTCACCATGCTCACCCAGGTGGTGGAAAAAGTAGCTAATGAACAACACCTCCAAGACCCTTGGGTCAATTTGGCTCTTCAAAAAAATTAACACCAAGGTGTAATCTCCTGTTTGGCCTCAGCTTGGTTGGATAGTCAATGACAGGTAAGATCCCCCACGGGGGGGTGGGGGGGAACAACCTAAGACAGACACAACCACACAAGGCTTCTATTAAAACAAAAAGGGGGAACTATGGGACTGTGCCCTTTTTCTAAGCAAAAACAACAGATGGCCTAAATGGATAAAAGGTGGCGCCCAAGGGAAGTTAAGGGGGAGGGCTAAGCATAGAGAGGCAAGGCACGTGCACATGTGCACATTTGACCTTTTCAAGGATTGGCCTAACCTTGGAAATCCCCGCCTGCTAAGCATATAAATATGATCTTTTGTGTTACAATAAACAAAACTGCCTGACAGAACCCCCGCTGCCTATGTATGTGTTTGTTCCCTATCTGGGAGAGCAGCGGTGTGCTCACCCATCTCTTGGGATCTCTTTTCGCCCCGCGTCCTGGCGGGGGAGAAAAGGGCAATCCCTTTGGCCCCAACCCTCTAGGGAAAGGAAAAACCTGTTGGGGTCCCATGCGGCCGCCGGAGACGTTAGCTCAGTTGGTTAGTGTAGTGCTGATCACACCAAAGTTCACGGTTCTATCTTTGTACTGGCCAGCAGAAAATGAAGCAAACCAAAATACAACTGCTAGGACACTTAACTACTATTGTAAATCAACACAGAAGAGTAGGGAAATACTTATGCTTTAAACCAAAACAGGGCAATTATGTGCTGTAACAAAAGATTTAAATATGATCAAGAATATCCTAGTATAATAACCAAAATGCCGAGGATACAATCAAAATGACTCATCATACCAAAAACCAGAAAAAAACACAATCTGAACAAGAAAATATCATCAGGGCTGGCCAGTTAGCTCAGCTGGTTAGAGCATGGTGCTGATAACACCAAGGCCTGGGTTTGATCCCTGCACCAGCCAGCTGCCAAAAAAGAAAAAAGAAAAAAAGAAAATATCATCAGTGAAAACAAATAAAATGAATGAGATGTTGGGATTATTTAACAAGGATTTTTAAAGCAGACTTCATAGAAATGCTTTAAAAATCTACTACAAATTCTCTTGAAATAAATGAAAAGACAGAAACTCACAAAGAAAGAGGAATTACTTAGAAAAAAAAATTTTTTTGGATTTTAGCAATTCTTATTGGGTGTGTAGTGATTATAAGCCAAAGTATAAAGTTCCTACCTCAAAAAGTAGGGGGGAAAAAGAGTAAAAGAAACCCAAACCAAGCGGAAGGATGGAAAAAATATAGATAAGAGCAGAAATCAATGAAATTGAAAAGAGGAAGATACAGCAAATTACTGAAACAAGCTAACTCTTTATGAAATGTAAGACCCAAAACTATGAAACTAATAGTAGAAAACAGGACATTGGTCTAAGTAAAAATTTTATTTTATTTTATTTATTTTTTTTTTTTGTCGTTTTTTCATGACCGGCACTCAGCCAGTGAGTGCACCCGTCAGTCCTATATAGGATCCGAACTCGCGGCGGGAGCGTCGTCGCGCTGCCAGCGCAGCACTCTTCCAAGTGCGCCACGGGCTCGGCCCTAAGTAAAAATTTTATAAGACCTCAGAATCACAGGCAACAAAAGCAAAAGTAGATAAACAGGATTATATCAAATGCAGAAGCTTCTGCATTGCAAAACAATAGAACGAAGAGACACCCCACAAAATAGGAGAAAATATCTGCAAACTATGCAACCAACAGGGATTAATATCCAGAACATACAAGGAACTCAAACAATTCAACAACAAAAAAATCTGATTAAGAAAAGGGCAAATGATTTGAACAGATACTTCTCAAAATATGCAAATGCCCAACAAGTGTATGAAAAGATGCTCAACATCACTAATCATCAGGGAAATGCAAATCAAAGCCACAGTGAGATATTACCTCACCCAATTAGAATGGCTATTATCAGAAAGACAAAAAATAACAAATGCTGGCAAGGATGCAAAGAAATACACTTATACACTGTTGGTGTGAATGTAAATTAGCATGGCCATTAGATGAAACAGTATGAAGGTTTCTGAAAAAACTACAAATAGAACCACCATATGATCCAGCAATCCCACTACTGGGTATAAATCCAAAAGAAAAGAAATCAGTATGTCTAAGGGGTATCTGCACTTCCACGTTTATTGCAGCACTATTCACAACAGCCAAGATATGGAATCAACCTGGCCAACAACAGATGAATGAATAAAAAAATATGGTATATATACACAATGGAGGCGAGTTTGTTCTTGCACTTCTGGGAATGGAATAATTACTGCTACAGCAGGTTTTTAAAGAGTCTGACTTCCTTGGTTTCTTTTTTGCTTCCTCTTGCCATGTGATCTCTCTCTGCATGCACCCATTTCCCCTTCTGCTTTCCTTCATGAGTTGAAGAATCATGAAACCCTCACCAGATACAGAGCCCAATCCCGAACCTTCCGGCAACCAGAATCACAGGCCACATAAGCTTCTTTTCTTTATAAATTACCCAGCCTCAGGTATTCTGTTATAGCAACACAAAACAAACTAATGCAGTAATAATACACAATAACCGACATTTATAGACAACTACACCCAATAATAGAAATCATTTTTTTTTCAAGTGCTCATGAATCACTCACAAAGATAGATAGTATTCTGGGTTATAAAACAAATCTTTACAAATTTAAAAGAACTGAAATCACACAGTACATGCTGTGTCATAAAGGAACAAAATTAGAAATTAGGGCTGGCTGGTTAGCTCAGCTGGTTAGAGCACAGTGTTATAACACCAAGATCAAGTATTCAGATCCCCATACTACCCAGCTGCCAGAAATCAAAAAAAATTTTTTTTAATTAAATAATAAAATAAAATGATTAGAAATTAATAATGGAAAGGCAATACAAAAAATTACCAAACACTTGAAAATTAATACTTTTAAATAACCAATGGGTTAAAGAAATCTCAAAAGATATTGAAAATTACAGAGAAATAAGTGAAACAAACAAAAAACACAACACATCAAAATCTGTGGGATGCAACTACAGCAGTGCTAAGAGAAACTGATACCACTAAATACATACATCTGAAAAAGAGGAAAAATCTCAAATTACTAACATACCATGACCAAGTAGAAATTTTTCCAGGTATGTAAGGCTGATTAAACATTCAAAAACCAATCAATGTAAGACACCACGTCAACAGATTAAAGAAAAAAAGTCATGTGATCATATCAATTTATTCTGAAAATGCATTTGACAAAAATCCATATCTATCCATGATTAAAAACTCTCAGCAGAAGAATAGAAAGATGGCAAGTGAACAACCTAACACTTCACCTTAAAGAACTAGAAAAACAAGAACAATCCAAACCTAAAGTTAGCAGACGGAAAGAAATCATTAAGATCAGAGCAGAACTGAATGAAATTGAAAACCAAAAAACAATTCAAAAGATCAACAAATCAAAATGTTGGTTTTTTGAAAAGATAAATAAAATTGACAAACCATTAGCATGGCTAACAAAAAAAAGAAGAGAGAAGACTCAAATAACAAAAATTAGAAATGAAAAAGGTGATATTACAACTGATTCATCTGAAATACAAGGAATCATTCGAGACTACTATAAACAACTATACGCCAACAAATTTGAAAATCTGGAGGAAATGGATAAATTTCTGGACACACACAAGCTCCCAAAACTGAACCGTGAAGACGTAGAAAATTTGAACAGACCAATAACAATAAAGGAGATTGAAGCTGTTATCAGAAGGCTCCCAACAAAGAAAAGCCCAGGACCAGATGGATTCACAGCAGAATTTTACCAAACATTCAAAGAGGAATTGACACCAATTCTTTACAAACTATTCCAAAAGATTGAAATGGACGCAAATCTCCCAAACTCATTCTATGAAGCAAACATCATCCTGATACCAAAACCAGGTAAAGATATAACCCAAAAAGAAAACTACAGGCCGATATCCTTGATGAATATAGATGCAAAAATCCTCAATAAAATACTAGCAAACAGAATACAGCAACACATACGAAAAATTATTCATCACGATCAAGTGGGATTCATCCCAGGGATGCAAGGTTGGTTCAACATACGCAAATCAATAAATGTGATACACCATATTAATAAACTCAAACACAAGGACCATATGATCATCTCTATACATGCTGAAAAAGCATTTGATAAAGTTCAGCACTCATTCATGACAAAGACCCTCTATAAGTTAGGTATAGAGGGAAAGTATCTCAACATAATTAAAGCCATATATGCCAAACCCACTGCCAATATCATCCTGAATGGGGAAAAGCTGAAAGCTTTTCATAAGAACAGGAACTAGACAAGGATGCCCACTCTCACCACTCCTATTCAACATAGTGTTGGAAGTACTAGCCAGAGCAATCAGAGAAGAGAAGGAAATAAAGGGCATCCAGATTGGAAAAGATGAAGTCAAACTGTCCCTGTTCGCAGATGACATGATCCTATATATCGAAGAGCCTAAAACCTCTACAAAAAAACTCTTGGAATTGATAAATGATTTCAGCACAGTAGCAGGATACAAAATCAACACACAAAAATCAGTAGCATTTCTTTTCTCCAATAGTGAACATGCAGAAGGAGAAATCAAGAAAGCCTGCCCATTTACAATAGCCACCAAAAAAATAAAATACTTAGGAATTGAGTTAACCAAGGAGGTGAAAAATCTCTATAATGAGAACTACAAACCACTGCTGAGAGAAATTAGAGAGGATACAAGAAGATGGAAAGATGTTCCATGCTCTTGGATTGGAAGAATCAACATAGTGAAAATGTCCATACTACCCAAAGTGATATACAAATTCAACGCAATCCCCATCAAAATTCCAAAGACATTTTTCTCAGAAATGGAAAAAACTATCCAGACATTTATATGGAACAATAAAAGACCACGCATAGCCAAAGTAATGCTGAGCAAAAAAAATAAAGCTGGAGGCATAACACTACCTGACTTTAAGCTATACTACAAAGCTATAATAACCAAAACAGTATGGTACTGGCATAAAAACAGACACAATGACCAATGGAATAGAATAGAGAATCCAGAAATCAGCCCACACACTTACTGCCATCTGATCTTTGACAAAGGCACCAAGCCTATTCACTGGGGAAGGGACTGCCTCTTCAGCAAATGGTGCTGGGATAACTGGATATCCATATGCAGGAGAATGAAACTAGATCCATACCTCTCACCGTATACTAAAATCAACTCAAAATGGATTAAGGATGTAAATATACACCCTGAAACAATAAAACTTCTTAAAGAAAACATAGGAGAAACACTTCAGGAAATAGGACTGGGCACAGACTTCATGAATACGACCCCAAAAGCACGGGCAACCAAAGGAAAAATAAACAAATGGGATTATATCAAACTAAAAAGCTTCTGCACAGCAAAAGAAACAATTAAAAGAGTTAAAAGACAACCAACAGAGTGGGAGAAAATATTTGCAAAATATACATCTGACGAAGGATTAATATCCAGAACATATAAGGAACTCAAACAACTGTACAAGAAGAAAACACGCAACCCGATTAAAAAATGGGCAAAAGAGCTAAGTAGGCATTTCTCTAAGGAAGATATCCAAATGGCCAACAGACATATGAAAAAATGCTCAACATCACTCAGCATCCGGGAAATGCAAATCAAAACCACATTGAGATACCATCTAACCCCAGTTAGGATGGCTAAAATCCAAAAGACTCTGAACGATAATCGCTGGCGAGGTTGCGGAGAAAAAGGAACTCTCATACATTGTTGGTGGGACTGCAAAATGGTGCAGCCTCTATGGAAAATGGTATGGAGGTTGCTCAAACAATTGCAGATAGATCTACCATACGACCCAGCTATCCCACTGTTGGGAATATACCCAGAGGAATGGAAATCATCAAGTCGAAGGTATACCTGTTCCCCAATGTTTATCGCAGCACTCTTTACAATAGCCAAGAGTTGGAACCAGCCCAAATGCCCATCATCAGATGAGTGGATATGGAAAATGTGGTACATCTACACAATGGAATACTACTCAGCTATAAAAACGAATGAAATACTGCCATTTGCAACAACATGGATGGACCTTGAGAGAATTATATTAAGTGAAACAAGTCAGGCACAGAAAGAGAAATACCACATGTTCTCACTTATCGGTGGGAGCTAAAAATTAATATATAAATTCACACACACACACACACACACAAAACCGGGGGGCGGGGAGAGGATATAACAACCACAATTATTTGAAGTTGATACACAAGCAAACAGAAAGGACATTGTTTGGGGGGAGGGGGAGAGGGAGAAGGGAGAGAGGTCTTGGTGATGGGGAGCAATAATCAGCTACAATGTATATCGATAAAATAAAATTTAAAAAAAAAAAAAAACGATATAGATTGGCTGAATGGATTTAAAAAACTAGATCCAACTATATGCTGCCTGCAAGAAACTCACTCCACTAGTAAAGACATACATAGGCTAAATAGTGAAGGGATGGAAAAAGATATTCCATGCAAGTGGAAACCAAAAACAAGGAATAGTTGTTATATTTGTGTTGGATAAAATAGACTTTAAACCACAAACTAAAAAAAAAGAGATAAAGAAGACTGTTATATAATGATAAAGGGATCAATGCAGCAAGAAGATGTAACAATTATAAATATATATGCACCCAACATCAGGGCACCCAGCTATATAAAGGAAATGTTATTGGATCTAAAAGGAGGGACAGACCCCAATACAGTAACAGTTGGGGACTTCAACATCTCCTCTCAGCACTGGACAGATCATCTAGACAGAAAATTAGCAGAGAAATATAAGATTAAAAATACACTTTAGACCAAATGGATATGACAGATATTTACAGAACATTTCATTCAACAACTGCAGAATATACATTCTTCTCATTAGCACACAGATTATTATCCAGGGTAGACCACATGTTAGGCCACAAACAGTCTCAACAAAGTTAAAAATACTGAAATCATATCAAGTATTTTTTCAGACCACAATGGAATAAAACTAGAATTGATAACAAGAAAAACTTTGGAAAGTGTACAAATACATGGAAATTAAATAATATGTTCCTAAAAAAAAAAAAAAAAAAAAAAACTCTCAGTATACTAGAAATAGAAAACTTCCCCAACCTGGACTGGCTGGTTAGCTCAGTTGGTTAGAGCACAGTGTTATAACACCACAGTCGAGGGTGCAGACCCCCATATCAGCCAGCTGCCAAAAAAAGAAAAAGAAATCTTCCCCAACTTTATAAAAAGCATGTACAAAAAACCTACAGTTAACATTTTACTTAATAATGAAAGACTGGATGGTTTCTAAGAGCAGGAATGAGGCAAGGATTTCTACTCTCCTCACTCTTATTTAAGATAATATTGGAAGTGCTAGCTAATGCAAAAAGAAGAAAAAGAAATTAAAGGCGTAAATAGACTAAATTTACCCAAAACCATCCACAATTATTTTAAATGACAAAGCACTTATATAATTTCAGTTAAAATCATAAAAAAGACACAAATGCCTACTATCACTAGAATCACCGACTCAAAGATTATAGCAAAGGCAATAAGATAGACTGAAATAATCAGATCAAACATAAAATAACAGCTAAAACCTCTTTTTGGCTGATAACATGGCTATATGGCTTTAAAAAACTGAAAGATTCTCATTTTTAAATGTCTAGGATTAAGGCCAGCCCGTGGCTCACTTGGGAGAGTGTGGTGCTGATAACACCAAGGCCATGGGTTCGGATCCCATACAGGGATGGCTGGGTGAGCGAGGTGCTGACAACACCAAGTCAAGGGTTAAGATCCCCTTACCGGTCATCTTTTTAAAAATAAATAAATAAATAAATAAAAATAAATGAATAAATGTCTAGGATTCATTTTTTTAAAAAACCTTGGTAAATACCAGATTAAAATTTTCTCTGTATAAATAGCCACTTAAAATTGAAAAAAAAAATCTATTCAGAATACTGCAAAAATTATAATATAGTTAGAATTAACCTTAATAAGAAACTCAGAGACCCAATACTAAGAGGGAGGGGAGGATGGGAAATCAGGAGACAAACGTTTTTAAAACTTTTTTTAATGGAAAAATATAATATAAAATTTATCATTTTAACCATTTTTAAGTGTACAATTTAGTGGCATTAAATACATTCACAACATTGTGCAACCATCAACACTATCTATTTTCTAGAAGTGCAACCATCAACACTATTTTCCAGAAATTTTTCATCATCCCAAACAGAAACTCTATACCCAGCAAGCATTAATTCACCATTACCTCCTGTCCTCAGCCCCTGGTAGCCTCTATCCTTCTCCCTGTCTCTGAATTTACCTATTCTAAATATCTTATATAAGTGAAAACATACAATACCTGTCCTTTAGTGTTTGGCTTATTTTAGTTAGCATAATGTTCCCAAGGTTTTTCCATGTTGTAGCACGTATCAGAACTTCATTCCTTTTTATTACTGAATAATATTTTATTCTATGTTTATACCACAGGTTTTTTATTCATTTGTTGATGAACACTTGGGTTGTCTCCACCTGTGGGTATCGTGAATAATGCTGCTATGAACACTGGTGTACAAGAGTCTGTGATGAGCTTTCAATTCTTTTAGGTATATACCTTTAAATGGAATATTTTGGTCAAACGGTAATTCCATGTCTTACTTTTTGAGGAACCACCAAATTGTTTTCCACAGTGGTTGCACCATCTTACATTCCCACCAGCACCGCATGAGGATTCTAATTTATCTTCACCTTAGACAATACTTGTTATTTTATGTTTTTTCTTTTTAAATAACAGCTATCCTGGTGGGTGTAAAGTGGTATCTCACTGGGGTTTTGATTTTCCTTTCTCTAATTACTAACATTTTGAGCATCTTTTCATATGTTCACTGGCTAATTGTATATCTTCTTTGGAGAAATGTCTATTGAAGTCCTTTGCCTTTTTTTTTTTTTTTTTGGCAGCTGGCCAGTACAAGGATCCAAACCCTTGACCTTGGCGTTATAACACCCCCATATTAACATTTCTGAAGGATATAAATATATGACATATGTTCTTTTGTAGAAAAACTAAACATAAAAATGTGAATTCTCACAAAATTACTTTAAAAATTAAATACAATTCTAGTTAAATTCCCCCAAAATTTTATTGTGAATTGGATAAAGCTGAAAGATCACAGGAAAAAAAAGGCTAGAGAACGGCAGAGGGGCAGTGAAGATATTTACCTTTATATAAGCATATACTGCAAAGCTACTATCAGTAACAGCAATATTGTGTTGACATAGGCAGAAACAAATCAAAATTCAAAAGTATACTAAATGATATGTGAGACTTAATACACAATAAAAATGGTACATTCAGAAGAGAATGGATTAGTTAATGAATGGAAGTGACACAACTGACTATCTCGAAGAAAATAAACTTGGAAGATTAGGTCTCATCATATACCAAAATCACATTCCAGATGAATTAAAGACTTAAATTTTTAAAAATATATTAATACCCAAAGGAACAGAAATCTTCATGTTGAAGGGATACCTGCACTCCCATGTTTATCACAGCTCTGTTAACAATAGCCGAGATATGGAACCAACCTAAATGTCCATCAAAGGACAATTGAATAAAGAAAATGTGGTGTATATATATACACAACGGAATACTACTCAGCCATAAAAAAGAATGAAATTCTGCCATTTATAGTGACATGGATGAGCTTAGAGAAAATTATGTAAAGTGAAAAAGAAAATTATGTTAAAATATATTAAATTATGTTAAGAAATACCACACATCCTCACTCATACGTGGGAGAGGAAGGAAGGAAGGAGAAGGAAGTAAGGAAGGAAGGAAGGAAAGAAGGAAGGAAGGAAGGAGGGAAGGAAGGAAGGAAAGAGGGAGAGAGACAGGGAGGAAGAAAGAATAATTACCATAATATATTGAAATTTCAAAGAGAAAGAACAGAACTGTGGTTACTAGAAGTGGGAAGGGGGAGGGGGAGGAGGGTTAACAAAAAATTGGTTAAGGGTCACAAAGAATGATTACGTTTTATAATAATGAATATAAAAATTTTCCTGATTTGATCATCACATATTGTAGAAAAGTACTTATATTCAACACTGTACATCACAAATATATAATCAATTATGTTTCAATCTTTTTAAAAATAAAGTTTTTTTAAAAATTAAAAATAAAAAAAATATTAAGAGGAAAAATCTGTACGTCATATACCATTAGGGTAAGACAGACCTTTTAACTGGAACAGAAAACTTAAAGCTATAGAAGAAAAGTCACACATTTAGTAATTAATATAAAAAATTTTACCTATCATATAGTTAAAGATACCATCAACAACTGTAATGGTCAAGAGATCATTGGAAAAATAAGTCACACAATTACAGATTAATGGTTACAGATATTCAAGTCAAAGATCTCTTACAAAGGAAAAAAAAGAGATAAAGAATATGAATAGAATAGACAATAACAGATATTCATATTGTCAGATAAAAGCATGTGCAAATAACCAAAAAACTAACAAAAACATGCTCAAAGTCAGCGGCACTCATGGACATGGACACCAATGCAATAATGAAGTCACATAATACCAATTAAACTAGCAAAAAATTAGAACTGAAATTGTCTATCGGGTAAAAGGCACATACTCTTTTACATTGTTGGTGTGAAAGAAAAGTATAATAGCCTCCTCTGAATGTATATATAGACATAGACACATACCCACACACATGCTTACATACTTCCTCATGTATGAGCACCAATAAAGACATGGAAAGATTTAAAAGTTACTCAGCAGGATGATGGGAGAAATAATTAAGTTTTTTCTTTTAATCTTCCGGGCTGGCCCGTGGCTCACTTAGGAGAGCGTGGTGCTGACAATACCAAGTCAAGGGTTAAGATCTCCTTACCAGTCATCTTTTAAAAATTTTTTTTAATTAAAAATAAATAAATAAATCTTTTGACTCTGTTACCTCAAATGGAGCGGTACTCTTCTAATTTGAAAAATAAAAATAAAGAAAACTTTAAAAAGTAGCAGCACATATAACTGACTAAAGGAAATGGAACAAAATGAGAAAAGAAAAAAGAGCACTGACTGTGGACTTTTGAGGGAATCAAAAACAAATTCATCCATTTCATAAGTCTGTCTAGGCTGACCCTGACCTTGTCACTCAATCCAAAGCTTGTGCCACCTTTGGTATTTCTAACTTTTTAAAAATATCTAGGCAAATAACATCCAGGGGAATGCCACTAACCTGATCTGCTGGCAGTTTCACTTGGTTCTACAATGAACTGCAGAGAGGTTTCTTCCTTCCTTGAAGAAACTGTAACTGACTTTGGATGCGATTTCTGGCACTGAGCGTAGAAGAAATACAACATTAGATCTACTTTATTAAATCACCAATTCTGATTAAACACATTTATTTTCAAGACTGAAAAAAAAAAACAAGTATTTTAAACAACAAACCAGCTCACAGAGTTATACACTGAGGTAACTACTTTAGAAAACAATTTGACATTATCTAATAAAGTTGAAATTTCATATAACCTACCACAAAAATAATGCTGTTCTGAATAGCAAAAAACAACACTGACAAGAGACTGAATAAATTATGGTACAGTCATATAATATTAGGTACAACAATGAATAAATAAACTACAGTAACATGAATAAATGATTACATTAACCAAAACAAACCAAGTTGCAGAAGTACATAATAATCCCATTTATGTAAAGTTCAAAACATATACAAAGACATGTAAAATATAGTATTTTGAGATTCACTCTCCGTAGGAAAGAATTAACATAGCAGGCCCCATCATTTAAAGGGCCAACATCACTAAATGATGAGTTCATGAGTTTTCATTTATATTATTTTTAATATCTTACATGTATTATATTTTTTTGTAAATTTGAAATAATTCAAGCCATAAAATTAACATTCAATAACCTCATTGCAGAAGTGCATATTCTAGAGTCATTCAGTTTATAGTATGCACATACGGAGACATGAACAAAGATGTTCACCGCCTCACTGTGATAACGAATGCATGGAAACAACCAAAACCCAATAGGGGAATAAATAAATAATGAAACCACTGTACTGCTGTTCAGTGGATACACTATGGAACTCAATCCCATAAAGAAAGAAAGCCATTCACTTAATCTCTGCTCCATTCACTTAAAATGTCATCAAGGATTTTTAAAAACGTTATGAACCCAGTAGGATGAATGGAGTAGATGAACCCACAATGAGAACGGAGTAGATGAGAGATGTCAACAAACTTTTTAAAGTTGGAAAACAGACTAGTAGCAACTAATCAGCCCAGAGAGAACAGAGACATGCTACCAATAAAGAAAGCCCAGGAGGAGACAGATTCATGTTCATGGAGAAACTCATAAAGATCAGTAATTAGAGGAACAAGGCACCTCTAAAAGATGGGGTAAAGGTGAGGCCTGCAAACAGAAAGGTTGTTAAAAGAATATATAGAAAGTAGTGAGACCAAAGAGTCCTTACCCTCCCGACTCTATCAGAATAGTAGATGTTTACTCTCTTGAGTTACAGAATCAGAGAGACTGTGAATTTAGAAGCATGAGACACAGTTGAAAGTAAGGGTAATACACTAAACAGAGATATAAAGTGGAAGCATTCAAACACCTTCCCCTTTACCCCACCTGGTTGAGAACACTTTCAGTTAGAATCAGACCCTCAAGCAGGAGAGATTTCTTTGTCAGAAAAACTTACCAGGCCAAGAGAAAAAAATCTACAGATATTAACACCTGGACATCGACAATGAAATGGCCCAGATTACACAACAGTGAAATCCTCCAATCTACAAATCTTACTATGCATACAGAGTTTCCAATGCATTTTAGGGTCCCACTCTTAAATAGGAGACAGGTAAGGATTACTGGCATTTGACAAAAGGCTCTAATGTAAAAGGCAATGAGCAAAGTAAATTTAAAAAGTACTTCTAGGAAACAAAATCTGAAAGAAGAAACCATAATGAAAAGGGTTAGAAGAACCTAACATCAGGGAGTATAGTGAAATTTCAGTTCACGGTAGACAGATGACAAGATCCTAAAAGCTCGCGAAGAAAAATAGTCATTCACAGGGCCGGCCCGTGGCTCACTTGGGAGAGTGTGGTGTTGATAACACCAAGGCCACAGGTTCAGATCCCTATATAGGGATGGCTGGTTAGCTCACTTGGGAGAACGTGGTGCTGACAACACCAAGCCAACGGTTAAGATCCCCTTACTGGTCATCTTTAAAAAAAAAAAAAAAAAAAGTCATTCACAAAGAATCAGAATGGTATTCTCAATAGAAGAAGCTAAAAGAAAATAAAGTAACACCTTAAAAAGTCTAGGGGAAAATAACTTCCAGCCTATAATTCCATACCCACCCAAATTACCCACATGAGGGTAAAATCCTGGTATTTTCAAACATTTAAGGTCTTAAATTCTCAGAAAGCTACTAAAGGATGAGCCCCACCAAAAAAAAAAAAAAGAAGAGGCCAAGAAAAAGGAAGATTTGGGATCCAAGAATATAAGCTGCAATTCAGGAGAAAAACAAAGGGACTCCCTAGGATAAGGGGAGATCACATGGCAACACCTATGTGACAGGCCTAAGGGCAGATAAGAGTAAAAAGAAAACGGTTCAGAGATCTAGCTAGGAGCGATATCTCAAATGAAAAAAAATGGAAAATAATAAATTACTTGATGTGTCTACTTATACTAGGAAGACATTTATACTTCTGTCACAGAAACTGGTGATGAATTAGTCATAGGTGCACAGAAAGTCAACAAATGAATAAACCAAGACAATCAAATTAAGAGAAAACTAAGAGCTATACATACAGAAAATTTAACCATTAGTATTCTACATAGCTGTGACTGTTTAGACAGTCTTAATAACATAAACACTAAACACTGATTTTACCAAAAATTATAATGTGTTATACTAAGGAATAGAAGTGTATGTGTTGTGGTGGGAAGTAGGAGCCTAAACTTCCATAGTAGAAAGCCAGTGAAATAATATCTAAGACAAAAAAAAAAATCAAGAAATAGTAATATAAACATTATTTAGAAACATGGGACCAAAATACCTGGAAAAAATGCTAAGAGTTGAGAAGTTGGAACCTGGGGGAGGAACGAATGGGGTCTACTGTTTTCGATAATGTATCTTGTGGAATTATTTGAAGTTCTATGTACACAATGCCTTTGATATTAAAAATCATTCTCCCAACAAATGAAAGAGAAAAAAATGTGTAAAAAGATAGGAAAGAGAATAAAATAGTGAACCAGCATAGGCTGCTAGTTTTTTGAAAACACTAATAAGAAGAGAAAGACCTCTGACAAGACACATTTTTTTCAAGAAAGATGTAAATGAGCAATATGTTGAATAAAAAGAGAGAAATAACTACAGATATTGGAAGGATCATAAAAGAAAGTTAACTATACACAAATTTGAGAACAAAGGAAATAAATGTTTCAAGAAATATATAAAATGCCAAAACTGGCAAAAAAAATAGAAAGAATTTAACAGATAATCATTAAATACCTTAAAGTGATAATCACAAAAATCTCCACTAGAACAGTCCAACCATATGTTTTACAAATGATCTAAATTTGAAGGAACAGATCATTCTTTCTTAATCAAGTTTTCCCAAAAAACAGAAAAGAAAAACTGATATATTTTATGAAGCTAGTTTGTCTCTCAGTTTAAACCTAAGGAGGCATGTCTTGTTTTACCCCAAAACATACAAGTATGAAATAATAACTAGACCTAGGAATCTCAAGCTCTCAAAAAGAAAAACCTATACAATACATACAATCTTAGATCTGATTAACCCAATTCATTTTCAAATCAAGTAAACAAATTCTATTTCTCATGTGGAAGGTCTTGGCCAAGGTTGCTGCATGGAAAGGCCCTATTTGGAAAAACCCTAACACATATAAAATATCTGCTATTTGTAAGCATCCACCTGAAGAGTTAGAGGAAAAATTAACCATCCAAAAAACAAAAAAAAAACAAAACAAAACATAGAAAGAATGAAATAAAAGAAAAATAACAAAACTAAAAACATATATGAGAAGATCAACAAAGCAAAACTTGGTTTTTCTGAAAGATCAAAACTGATAAACCCTGACTAATCAAGGAAAAAGATAAAGCATAAATAACCAATGTAAGGAATGAAAAAAGACATCTTATATAAAAGAATGAAAAAAAGATCACTATAGATCCTAAAGACATTAACAAGATTGTAGAAGGATATTACAACTTTATCCAAATAAATTTGAAAATTTAAATGAAATGAACAAATCCTTAGAAAAAGAAAATTTAGTAGAGCTGTCCCAAAGAAACAGAAAACCTAAATTGTCTACCATAACTATTAAGTAGAATCTTAATCCTTCAGGCGTTATATCTTCATCTACATAGTGGTTGTAAAAATTCATTAAAACATTAAAATACTGCAAAAACACTTCAGGAAAACAGAAAAAAGGAAACACTGAACAATTTGTTTTACAAGGCCAGCATAAACAGAGCAGAACCTTGATATTCAACATTTCTTATTTCTTCATACATACCCTTTAAACACTATTTTAGCTAAATCTCGTAAGTTTTGATGTCACATTTTTTTTACTGAAACGTAACTGATTATACATATTTGTGATATTTTTATCATTCAGTTCAAAATATTTTCTGTTCCTATTGTGCTTTCTTCTTTGGCCTATAAGTCGTTTAGAAGTCAATGGGATTGACCTCCGCTTTAGAACAAGATGGAGTAACAAAGACCATATTTACCCTCCTGCCAGAAACGATTTACAAACCAGACAAAATATACAAGACTCTCAAGAAATTTAACATAAAACCACAAAGGGAAATGATCCTTGAGAGACTGAAAACAAATGAAGTGAACCCTGTGATTGCCTCAGCTTAAGGCTTGGAGAGTTTCCAGGCTATGGTGCAAGGAGGGAAAACCCTGAGTTGAGGAGGGAGGTGAGGCTGAGAATCTGGGAAGGTTGAAGTGGTTAGAATTTGCAGGGTAAAGAATTTACTGGAGAGGAGATAGCCACACAGAAAAAGAACTCCAGAGAT
Source organism: Cynocephalus volans (assembly GCF_027409185.1). Taxonomy (NCBI): domain Eukaryota; kingdom Metazoa; phylum Chordata; class Mammalia; order Dermoptera; family Cynocephalidae; genus Cynocephalus; species Cynocephalus volans. The sequence goes on from NC_084468.1 coordinate 57,667,505, forward strand.
ATGAAGATCTCCCTCTAGCATTCAATTAACTGTTGATCAGAGCATGCGTGAGAAAAGCATGCAAGGCCAGGGAAAAAAAAAAACACCCAAAGCCTGAGGAGAAATAATGCTCTCAGTCACATAGGACCTAGAATAATGCCTATACCTACCAGCCAGAGCGGAAAACCTCTATAAGTTAGGAGGCACTGTGAGTACAGACGGATTTTGCCTCAGAAGTAAAGAAAATTAGCCATAGTCTATAAGCTGCTAGTCCTTGTTGTTTTTACAGCTCCTCATATCTTTAAAGATACTATTTGTTTGCATTTTATGCTTTTTTTAACTAGCTATTACAGAAGGAGTGTTAGCCTATATGCTGTTACATCCTACCTAGAAGAGGAACCCCTAGCATAACCTTGATACCAAAGCCCTACCTACAAGAACATTTTAAGAAAAAAAGACAGTATCATTCCTGAACATAGATGCAAACATCTTAAATATTAGCAAACAAAATCAAAACGATTAACACTTTATAACCAAGTCAAATTTATCCCAGGAAATTTAAGGTTAATTTAACTTTCAAAAATCAATGTAATTTTTCACATTATAGAAGGCCTCTCAATTCTGAAAGAAATGGCTCTATCTTCATTCTTTGGAACCAAAAGGCTATATGTATATTTAATATGTTGATTACTTGCTTACAAGTTTCTAGTGAACGCTATTTCTAGCACTAAGATTTTTCTAAATAGTATTGTTTTTGAATAATTTGCCTTGGATCATCATCTTCAAAAACTCTACTGGAAAGTCTACTATTTTGTATAGTTAAGTAAACCTATCCTCTTAAGATACATAATCAACAAACGGTTGATTTCATTGTATAGCAATGAAGTACCTTCAGTTTTTCAGAAAATAACCAAATTTATCAATCTAATCAGGAACTTCAGTAGCTGCCCACTTTCCAAAGCTGCCACAAGAAGTGCCCTGGGCTCCCAAACTGGGACGGTCGGGGGCTAGGGCTTTAGCCATACTCCCCTGACATCTGCACCCAGCCTGGAACGACCAAGCCACCACTGGAAGCACCCGGGTCTCCCCTGTGGGAATAAGAGGGGTGCCACAGGCCTCAACCCTGCCTCTCCCCTTTCCTTCTTCCACCCTATTTCCTTCCCCTTTCCCCTCTTCCCCCAACTGCTTCACAACATCATAGAATGTAAAAAACATAATACTAACTTAAAAAAACAACCTAATTAAATATTATTTTAGGAGAAGTAAAAAATGATTGTTATAATTTGATAATTCTAATTCCAAGGCCCCTAATTTCGAACACAGAAAACGTCAAATCAAAATTTTCACAAAATACCTCTAAATTCTATAAAAAGTCAATGAGAATCCAGGATACCCTTTCAAGAATAAGACTTACAAATTTAACTAAAATGTACATAAGTATAATGTGTATAGCTTTGTTCATTAAAACATTAAACCTACACCAGCTCTCCTTTTTGACTTACCTCGTTGTTTGGTGACTTAATACAAATGTCTTTTATTTTGGGTGTTAAATAAAGCACTGATTTTGTAGGATTTGTGCTAAAATCATTGCCAAGACCTAAGAGAAAAGTATGAAATTTTAAAAAATGAAATACAGAGTAATAACTAGTGGTTACAATTAAAGGTAGCTACATATGACACGCAAAGTACTGTCTGTTGATTCTTGAAACACAGTTAGCTTAAATGAAGTACAGACACGAATTCAATATTCAAATGCTCCTGAAAGGCATCAGGAATTGAGAAAGGCACACAAGATTCCTCAATGACTATGTGCCAGCTACTCTTTCAGAGCTTTTATAAAAAAAGATCCTTCCCAATCAACTGCCCTTATTTCTTTGGTTGGCATGTTCTTATTCCATTATCTTCTGATGCTGATCAGCATTTTAAAAAGTTTTTGCCACGATTCACCACTTCCTTACAAAGGGATACAAATCACCAAAGGTTATCTCAAACTCTCTAGTAATCCCAAGAATTCCGTACATGTATTTCCATTATATGAAATACTTTCTCTTGTATGATAAGGACTTCTAGATTACAGGAATCTAGTGTGAACCAAAGGGATGACAAATTATTATCAAATTATTGTCATTTTTTGTCAGTACTATCCTAAGTATAACAAAAGGTACATGAATGATTGCATATGTACTCAAAATCCTGTGGAAAATATTTTACATATATTTAAATGCTAGGGCATATTTGCTATATTTGGTATTAATTGATATGACAAAGTTATGTTTTCATCCATCCTAACCATCAAAGTCCATCTAGAAATGAAGCCTTACTTTTTTCTTCAAAACAGTCCTGTAAGATTTCCAGTATGTTCTGGCCCTGCTCTGTATTAATGTCAGGTGCCCTAATAAGAAAGAAGAGAAAATGCATTAATTCCTAAAGGAATCTGTTATTTATGTTACAAATATCTATTTGAAAATTCTATATTTCACTATATAAAATATTAATTTTATGTAAATCTTACATAAAATATTAATTTATATAAAATATTAATTTACTTAATAGGCTTAATAGGAAAATATCACCTTTACTATTTGAAGATAAAACAAGTACTTGATGGTCCAAGAGTTCCCAGTGAAGTATGTGAACTATGTCATTATATTAACAATTACATTCCTTAGTTGGATGGCCATGTCTAAGCTGTTTTAGACTACTGCTACTATCTCAAGATGAACATAAATCTCTTTGAATGGATCTAATTGTTCTTGAAATGCTTCCTTAATGAAGACTCTAAAGTCACAAGTCCTACTACCTCTAAATAACATACTCCTCCCTATAAGTTCTCAAATGCACTCGATGCAGTATCATTAATTTTAACAGCAGCTTATGAATCAGTATAAATTTTTTAATTAAGAATTATATTGATAGTGTAGATTCAAAGGCAGTTGTAAAAAATAATAGTGATTCCTTGTTTATTTTACCCAGTTCCCCCAAAACTAGGTAACATTTTACAGAACTACAGCATAATATCACAACCAGAATACCGATATTCATACAATCTAATCATATTCAGGTTTCTCCAGTTCTACATGTACTCATTTCTTTATGTGTTTATGTGCTTAGTTCTACACAATGTATCACATCTATAGGTTCAGATATTACCACCTGAGTCAAGATACTCAACAGTTCCATCACCACAAAGATCTCTCTATTGCCCTTTTATAACCATATCCACCTCCCTCTCGCCTCCTTCCTGCCTCCTCCCAACTCCCCATTCATAACCCCTGACAACCACTAATCTGTTCTCCATTTCTAAAATTCTGTCATTTGAAAAAAATTATATGTAAATGAAATCATATAATGTAACCTTTTGCATTAGCTTTTTTCACTCAGCATAATTCCCTAGAGATTCATCTAAGTTGTTGTATATATCAATAGTTCATTCCTATTTTTAGTGTTAAGTACCACAGTGTTTAACCATTTACCTGTTGAAGGACATCTGAATTTGAATCAGTATAAAATTTTGATATGCACCTCTACTGGGGTTGGCAGCCTCATGCTTAAAGGGCCAAAGGACAAATATTTTAGGCTTGGAAACCATAGTCTCTGCCACAGCTACTCAACACTGCCATTCTAGCTTGAAAGCAACCACAGACAATACGTAAACAAATGGGCATAGCTATGTTCCAATAAAATTGAAACAAAACCTGTTACAAAACATTTAGCCAGTCTATGGGCTGTAGTTTACTGACCCCTGATCCACAACATTCTCATTCTTCTTCCCAATAATTACGCAAGATTCTTGTAGGCAAAAGAACATATTTCTACACCCCACTGAGCCTCGTAAAATCAAGGCTCAATAAACGTTTGGTAACTGATAATAATGTCTCCACTTTAAAAAGCATGTCATTCAACACAGTCATGCACTGTATGACATTTCGATTAATGACAGAGTTCAGTCAACAGACTGTATATATACAACAGTGGTCCCATAAGATTTAATACCCTAATTATACTGTACCTTTTCTATGTTTATTTTATTTATTTATTTTATTTTTAAAAGATGACCGGTCAGGGGATCTTAACCCTTGACTTGGTGTTGTCAGCACCATGCTCTCCCAAGTGAGCTAACCGGCCATCCCTATATAGGAATTTGAACCCGTGGCCTTGGTGTTATTAGCACCACACTCTCCCAAGTGAGCCACTGACCAGCCCTTTTTCTATGTTTGGATACACAAAAACTTAACATTGTGTTACAACTGCCTACACTATTCAGTACAGTAACATACTGCACAGGTTTTAACCTAGGAGCAATAGGTTATACCATATAGCCTAGGTGTGTAGTAGGCTATACCAACTAGGTTTGTGTAAGTACACTCTATGATGTCTGCACAATGACAAAATCACCTAACAATGCATTTCTCAGAAGGTATCTCCAAAGTTAAGCAACACATGACTGTATTTAACTAGAAAATTTTACCGATTTTACAACTAAAAGAAGGACCAAAGCAACCCAAATAAGCACCCAGCAAATAAATACATGACAATCTGCATTATTTTTCTTTTTGCCCCACTGAATAAGCTACATCTTTCTAATTTTACCATTCAATCCATTCTACAGAGTTCTTTTCCCATGGCTGTCATTTAGACAGAACTGAGACTGACTCTTCCTGGTTAAGCATTTTATGAGGTGAATTTCTTCTCTTGCTGCTACTACATCACTGCATTGCTTGCATTAGCATTTCTCTGTTAGTATAAAATAATTAAGATGACTATACCTAATCATTACTTTAGTCAGAGGTAACAGTTTTTCCTTTCTTAATTTAAAAATCCACTTGCTAACGACAGGAATAAAAATCATACTAAAATCTTAAGTATATACATCACCTGGAAGGTCGGCAAAATCTTCTTCTGTAGTCATTTTTGAGATGATCCTGAAAGAAAAGTAAATCACCAGTTTGGTTTCTTTGTTTAAAATATATTCAAATACAGCTTATCTTAAAAGAATTTCACCCTGATATGGGCATGCCAGAAAGTTGCAGTTCTTCACTTATTCATTCAGCAAGTGTCTGCTTACTGTCTAATACAACGCTATAAAGAGGAATTTTTCTAGATCAAGTGAAAGAGAACTTGCTCTCTACTGTTTCCAAACCTTTGCTTATACTACCTCCTATCCCCCTCCTCTAGGACTTATTCCATTGTATCCTTCCCCTTCCTCCACCTCCCTCCATACATTTTCCATCATCAAAATCCTATCTGGGCTTCTAATAATTCAAGTTGGTTGACTAAAAATATCTACTTATATCCCTTCCCTGAAGAGAAATCCCACTAAAATAATAATAAAGAACTAAAGTGGTATAAAACGACAATTTAAAAAGAATTAAAGAGGACCACATGTGAACAAATAAATTTAACAAATTTCTGGAAGATGGAAAATAGATGAAAGAGTGATAACTGATAAAACAGAATAAAAGCAGTATCAACCTAAAGTAAGCTCAGAGGATACTGTCCTCAATGAGGAGGGAAGCTGATCTGCCCAGAAGAAAGCCATAAATATGCGGAACTAGAAAACTCCAGATCTGAAGGAGACAAGAGGTGACACAAGGGAATAAAAACAGGGCAGTTAAAGGAAAACCCATATAAAGAAAAGTAGACCCATATTCCCCATATCTTCATAAACACAGAAATACTGTTCCCAAACAGTATTCTATAGTCTCAGTTTCAAAAATGACCAGCATCTGTGGATCACCAGACATTAAGTCTCTAATACAGAAGAGAAAAATCAAGACATAAACATTTTTTTTTTTTTTTTTTTTACAGATGACCGGTAAGGGGATCTTAACCCTTGACTTGGTGTTGTCAGCACCACGGTGAGCCAGTGAGCAAACAGGCCATCCCTATACGGGATCTGAACCCGTGGCCTTCGCGTTATCAGCATCGCACTCTTCCAAGTGAGCCACGGGCCGGCCCTAAGACATAAACTTTTAAATGAAAAAGAAAAAGTCCCAAGAAGAAACTAATACCAAGAATAGGAAAGAAGAAAACAAGAAAACTCCAATCAATACCTTCAAGAGATATCTGAAATACTGGATTCATAAAACAAAGTGGTATACTATAAACACTAAACAGAAAGCCAAAAGAAAAAAGAAAAAAAAAAAAAAACTTAACTGAAAACAAGATTGCCTAAAATTGAAATAATTAAGAAAAAGCTGAGATTATTTCTTTTTAAAAAAAAGAGCAAAATATGAAGAGAAAATGGGAGAAAGAATAAGATTTTAAAAAAAGATCAAAAAATAAGAAGGTACATCTTCTGACCAACAGTTATTCCAGACAAAACAAAGAAAAAGAAAAAAGGTATAGTCTAAGAAAATACAGTAATTTCTCAAATCTTTAAGCCATGAAGAATGAATAATTAACAGAATAATGAATTGAAGAGATCCATACCTAAGAACATAACAGTGAAATTTTAGAAAAATTGAGGATAAAAGGATCCTAGAATGCTTCAGAAAGAGAAAATAGGTACCCCAACAAAGAAGCAGCCCCAATCAATGGTAACAACATGAAAAATAAAATGCAGACATGCTGATATTGGAGGTTGAGAGCATATCTGGGATACTTTGGGTCCTATCTTGTAATTGTAAAAGCTATAAAGGTAAATTTTCTAGTTTAAGATTGGGTAATCTGGCAATACAAAGGGAAAAACAAAATTTCTTACACTACACTTTTACAACAGGCTTCTGACACTAGATTTGTAGGGCGTTTTCCCACACATCAAGCAGTCAGTTCTGCAGTGGACACCAGCTGGGTGTCCTCAATTCTGACACTATCTAGCTGGAGACAGCCTCGGATCCAACAGATTGAGGGCTCAGTCCCACAAGACTGCCCCCCCCCCCAAGTTCAGAGGCCAGTTGCAAGCTTCAGTTTGTTTTACCTTTATTGCTGATTGACTGGCTATAAATTGGTGTTCCCACAACCCCCTCCTCAGGTTAAATTAACTTGCCAGAGCAGTTCACAGAACTCAGGGAAACATTTACTGTACTTACGTTCACTGATTTATTATAGAGGATATCACAAAGGATACCGATGAACACCAGACAAAAGAGATGCATAGGGCAAGTTATGTAAGAGGGGGTGCAAAGTTTCCAGGCCCTCTCTGGGCACACCACCCTCCAAGAACCTCCAGCTATCCGGAAACTCCCCAAACCCGGTACTTTTGGGTTTTTATGGAAGCTTCATTACATAGGCATGAATGATTAAATCACTGGCCATTATCCATCAAATTAACTTTGAGTCTATCTTCTCCCCTCTCCAGAGATTGCTGAAAAGTCCCAACCCTCTAATCATGCCTTGGCCCTTCCTGTGACCAGCTCCAATTCTGAAGCTATCTGGTCAACTCATGAGATTGCAAAAAGGCACATCACTTTGGAGATTCCAAGAATTTTAGGAGTTGTATGTCAGGAAATGGGAAATGGATGAAATATATATTTCACAATATCACAGGTAGTAATAAAATGAATAGCATACTCTTAAAAATGAAAATATTATCAATACCAAATGTGTATTAAAGCTCATTTTTACTCAGCCCAATGGGATAAAATTGTGTGTATTTGAAATAATTGAACGAACAAAAACATACTATTCGTTCTAGGCTCATCTTGTATTTTCTCTGCCCCAGACCTGAAACTCACCATTTTTAAAGAAATACCTAGTTCCTTTTAGTGGAGAACAGACTTTAGAAACAGGAACGAGGTGGTATGTGTACTCATTGCTTCAGGTATACTGTTGTCTGCTTTCAAGCCCTCTCAATGGACAAAGGAAAGAACACATACGTGTGCGCATATACGTATCACATATGGCAAGCAAGTTAGAAAATATGAGTTTAGAATAAGCGATGATACGGGTTTTATAATAAATAAACCATAAGCGAAGTACTGTATACTGAAATACTATATAAAATAGTGAATACCGAGGAAGTACAGAAACATGGAAACAAAAACTGAGTTACAGATCCCGTTAAGTCATTCCCGGCTTGCACCTTTTAACTAACAGCTGCCTTTCAAAAGACTGTCAAAAACAGAAGCCCCATAAACAGTTTCAAAAACTGCTTACAAGGCTCAACATTCTCACAAAAGATAAATGAGAACATCAGATTATTTCGAGACAAACTTGTTACGTAATCAAGAATCTTGTTTCTCCAGACCAGCAAGTCTGAATGCGAAGTCTGAAAGCAAAGTCACACTTTTAAGGCGTTTCCATATTTCTATTATGGGCAGAAAATGATTCAGAGGACTAGGAAGCGGAGCTAGAATACAAAGTAGAAACCACAAGATTCTCTGAAGAGAAAGACGGAGTAACAGACCGCGTTATTATTTCCTCAAGATTTCACGACATGAAATCTTGAGGAAATAATAAAAGTAAATTAACTCTGGCTATCGGCACACGATCCCACCTGGTTTCAAAACTTCATGCGGCTTTCCCAGTGAAATCCCGAGAGACAAACGAGCAACGTATCCTTCCCCCTGCCTCAGACCAATTTTCTGCTCGCCAGGAGGGGCTGGGGCCTGCACTTACCAGACCCGACGCAGCCATGTTCGGACCCCACTCCGCTCGCGCAGAAGTCCGAGGAGAAAACCCACAGGGGCCACAGCTGGAGGAGGCCGAGCACGGACAGGACCACAGGTCTAGCCGTAAAGCGGAGGCCCAGGAAGGACCCTGAGGCGAGACGCGACGGGCGCCAAAAGCTGTGAGCCCATGGGCGAGCGCATCCGACGCTCCCCGCCCATTGGCTCCTCCCTCAACAAACACTGGCTCCCGGCTCGCACCGAGGTTTGAAATGAACGGCACATGCGCAGAACGGGACACGCAACGCAACAGGGAGCGAGCCGTTATTGGGCCCGCCCCCTCGCGGCTTCAGGACTCAGCCTCTTGCTGCCTGTGTCCCGCTCGCCCTCCCTTTCGCGGCCTTGCGCTCTCTCGTTCCCTTCCTAAGCCCTACGCTAGTGACGTACGTGGAGCTGGGCTTTAATTTGAAAGACACGGTTTTGAGAACCTCCTTTGCCCCTTCAACCCAGAGTAAAACTTTTCAACAGTTCTGTAATGGAGTAAGAAATAGCTGGAAGGAAGAATTGCAGAAGACGTTGCGAAGAAAAAGATTTCCCTGTGCTGATTCGTCAACCACATATACATCATCTCTGAAAAATAATAATATTATAATAATAATGATAATGATGATGTCTTATATTCTTTTTTCATGTACGTGGGTGATATATTTTATAAAGAACTGCCAACAAAATGACCTATGTAAATATATATCATTTAAGTTCTATGTCCTGAAGAGAATTCTACACCAAGAGTCTTGAAACCTGCTCAGTCATTATCATCTAGGGTAAAATTGTGGCACCATTCTGGGTATTTCCTTAATGATATAATGGAAGTCTAAATTAAATGCTCTGGGGACCTCTTCCTACCTGACCAGTGTAAGATTTTATGAAGCCATATCCCATTTTTATGATTCAATCAAAAATTACAAGAAGATTTTAATCAGAAAATAGATTACTTATTAAATAAATTTTTAAATCAAGAATTGTGCTAATAATTTTTTTAACTTGTAGTGCTTTAAAAAATACTGTCACCCTTTAAAGCAAGTTTTTAATTTTATTTTTGGTAGAAAGGAAAGACTGACCCTGAAATCAGACAGACCCAATTGCACTCTACACTAATTCTGCCATCATGGGAAGTTAATTAAATTGTCTGTTCCTCATGTCCCTTATCTGTAAAATGGGAATAATGCAAAATTGTTGATATGTTGGAATTATATAATTCCTGTTAAGATCTAAGCAAAATGCATGGAACATAGTAAGAATTCAATAACAAAGCTATTGGTATCATTATGGAGATTTCTTTACTATGTTTAACGGTGTTGCCATCAGTCTACATTACAATTTGGTGTTGTCGTATTTGGAATAGATAATTAATAATAAAAACTAACGTATAGAGTGCATACTATTTGTGAAATTCTGTAAATGCTTCATTCACATGCATTTGAAGCATTTAGAACATCCCTGTGAGAGTACAATTAATATCCCTATTTTATAGACAAGGCCATTGGAACACAGAAACTTAAGTAACTTGCCCAAGATGACACCACCACTAAATAGCAAGGCTGGGTATTAACCTAAGAATTCTGACTCCAGAACCCAGCTTTTAATTCCTACACTGTTTGCCTCTCAGTGAGAAATTTTAGCAAACACAATCATGAATGTAAATTCCCACGCATAAAATTATGTCATCCTGCTTGCATGGGAATCATTAACTCCCACAGTTATTTTGAGAAATTAGAAATGCAGGGCTGGCTAGTTAATTCAATTGGTTAAAGCATGGTGCTTATAACACGAAGGTCCGGGATTCAATCCCTGTACCCGCCAACTGCCAAAAAGAAAAAAAAAAAAAAAAAAGGACAGATTGAGATAATTAAAGTATGGCAAAATGTAAACAATTATTGAACCCAGATGGTATGTGTATAGGTATTTGCTAATGCTAATCTTTCAGCTTCTCTCTCTGAAATGTTTCATAGTAAAATGATGGGGGAAAGTGACATTAATAAAACCACTGAAGTTCTTAGAAATTTTGGCAAAGGCCGGCCCGTGGCTCACTCGGTAGAGTGCGGTGCTGATAACACCAAGGCCACGGGTTCGGATCCTATATAGGGATGGCCGGTTTGCTCACTGGCTGAGCGTGGTGCTGACAACACCAAGCCAAGGGTTGAGATCCCCTTACCGGTCATCTTAAAAAAAAAAAAAAAAAAAAAATTTTGGCAAATAATATTCTGTAAAAATCAAAAATGAAAATATTAGCAAACCACTATCATATAACTTTGTCAGAAAATTATACACCAAAAATAAATTTATTCTAAAAATTATAGCATAGTTGGAATTATAACTTAAAATTCGCCAAGGTAAAATAAACTTACTTTTATAATTTTGGTGTTTATTTTCTAATATAAATTTGTATTTTATTTTATTTTTTTTACTATTTACTATAAAATGTTGGTCCCTCAGTTAAGTAGCCTTTTCTGACAAAACTATCCTCACATAGAAATGCTCTACCAGACGGTAATTACCAAAGTTAATAAAGTATGCTTACAATGTGCAGGTAGGTGGCAGCAGTGTTCACCAAAAACCCAGTTTTACTATGCAATGAATTGTTAATGTTGGCAAGGTAAAGTGCTGTGTAAATTAACTGAACTTTACATTTCCTAAATTACTTTTGGGTCAACCATTTGATTCTTAGTTGCAATTATATTCTGTTATGTACACGTTGTTTCTCTTAACCCAAGAACACAACAAACAACACTATTCTGTAGGTCTCCTTTCTGTGTCCTATAGTTTACTTGTAGTCAACAAGGAAATTTTGCCATTGAAAACTAAAGCCAGGGCTTACAGACCCCCTCAAGTCTGTTGCACAGATTGGGTTACAAACCCTCCACACGCAGCTCTGTGAGCTAGATAATAGAAAAAAAAAAGGTTCTGGGAGCTATAGGTATAGAAAAATGAATGGGTTTTATTTAGATCTAGGAGCAACTGTCCTAGTGGCTTCTCTGAGAGTTCTGAGAAGCACTGTGGATCAGAGCTGTTAGTCTTTTATACCTAAATCCACAACCCTGGACACCTAGGTGCCCATACACAACTTACATTAAGTAGTAACAAGGAACACCTGAGGATATTTACAGCAAATGCTCGGCAAGATTCTGAATATCTGAGGGTCCCTGACCATTTTTCTATTTTTCCCAACAATCCACCCCTTCAGGGTCCCTCGCCGTACAATGTATGTGTTCAGAATCTTCTGTGATGTTCCCTTAGCAAGGATAAATGACCCTTACATTCAGACAACCTATCGTCTGTCCAATATTCCTTAAGGCTTTTCCTGTAGTTTTGTTCTTTCAATTACTAGCCGCACATGTCCAGTTAGTAGCCATCATTGTTATGAAGTTCAGTGTATATTCAATAAGCCAAAACATTGGTCACATGAACGTATGTCTGTATCCAGCTGACTCTGGTGCCCACAGCCAGAACACTATGGGCGAAAAGACAGAAGAGTTATTGGTACCAATAGGGGGAGTTCTCGCCCCTCTGATAAGATACATGCCAGTTTGCCATCCTGGGAAAGGATGGTTGCAGGAATAGGTATCTTACCTGGTTTATGATGCCATACATTATCTGCTAGTACTGTTGGATCTGTAGGTTCTATATGTAACAGTATAGGGGAACTCATGATTGGCCATAATGATAATACTACAAATGTGCCCTTTGGAATAGAGCATTTATCTGTTCCAGGCCATGTTACCTTTACTCGAGGAGGACAAATACTTGTCACCCAAGGTGAAATTTGCAAGTCTTCTAATCCTTTCCCCCAAGGCCCTATTAGGCCTACCCAGCGTATATGGGGAGCTTCTATTTTCCAAGGCCATTCCCACTGTATTATCTGTTCCTGTTATAAACAGGTTGGAGCTGGTAAGAGAATATTTCCATTCTTGCCATATCCTGGCTTCAAAAGCTCATCTCTAATAGTGACTTGCTGCTGTATAGGTGCTGCAGCCCTATGCAACAGAGCTTTCACTGGAGAGGGCCCACCCTTGAGGGGTCTCTCATTTAGAATCCTGACTGTCGGCCATAACCACCGTGTCCACCCCTTCAGGGATGAGGGTTGGCAGATAGCCTTAGCCCCTTTTTTAAAAGACCATTGTATCGCTCAATCATCCCTAGGGATGATACAGCATATGTAACTTACACTGAAAAGACAAATGGGAAGCCCACTTCTGAACCTCATGTCCAGTAAAGTGGGTTCCATTGTCACTCTCTATGACTATAGGTCGGCCATACATGGCCATAAGTCAATTCAATGCCTTCACAGCGTTTACTGTGGGGCCTTACAAGGCCATACAAACAGAAGACCTGTAGCTGTATCAACAGCAGTGAACATGTATTTGAAATTCTCTGACCTTGGCAGTGGCCCGACAAAGTCCACTTGCCATCAAGTCGAGGCACCCTTCCTCCAGTTATTTGCCCATCTATATGGGGTACCGGTGGGGGGTGTGGACTCTCTTGAGCACATACTGGACAAAGCATGACAGGCATTCACTACATCTTTCCACTTTATAGGCAAGTTGCGTCTTTGAGCCACCATCCACATGGTTTTGCTACCAGCATGCTGCATTCGTTGATGTAACCATTGGGCTACATCAGTAGCTGGGGCTCTCTCCAGCCAGCTACCTTACCCAAGGCATCAGCTTCATCATTTCCTGGACTGGCTAGGGGGAAATGTCCTCTGACATAAAAAAGTGTCACTTCTTTCTCATGCCCCAATTCCCATAACTCTTGCCACACGGCTTGTCCCCACAGGGGTTGGTGGCCTACCATCCACTGTTGATATTTCCAAGTAGAAATCCAAAGGGTTAAACCTTTGTACACAGCCCTGCTGTCAGTACAGATGGTTAATGGCCCAGGCTCATTTTTTTATTACCATTCAAACAGCTCTCAATTCTGCCCATTGACTGCTTTTCCCTGTGCCATTTTCATACCACATGGTACCTGTTAAGGGCTGGACAGCAACAGCTGTCCATGATGCTGAGAGTCCCGTGCTAGACCCATCTGTATACCAAGCTTGTTCTGTGATAAGTCCCTGTCCCTCATGGAAAGGTGTAGCCTCCACCTCTATGGCTAAGGGTTGTGTCAAATTTTCCTCCACAACCTCTACTGGGCCTAGCACAGCTTGCAACTCTTTGGACAGAGGACTCATTGACACAGTGCTTCTTTGTTCTATATATGCTCACCATTTAGACAGAGTGGGAGTCTGAGCTACACCTGTGTTAGGGTTCATTGCCCATGTGCGCAGCCAACCTAGTATGGGATCTGTTGTCCTTACTAGGACTTTGGCAGTTCCTGTGATAGATTCAGTGGCCATCAAGGCAGAATATACAGCTGCTAGCTGTTTTCCTATTAGAAAATAGTGTACTTCAACACCCTTTCAGAGCTGAGACCAGAATCGTACAGGTGTTCGGAATCAGTCTCGTTTCTGCCACAAACCCCATCCTAACCCCTCTTGGGTGATATTTACATCTAATTCAAAAGGTTTAGTGGGATCAGCCACTGTAAAGCCTGTACTTGCTGTATTGCCCTTTTTGTAGCTTGGTAAGCCTGTTCTACTTCCTCAGTCCAATCCCATGGGGCTCCTTTCTTTGTTAATGCATACAGTTGGCATGTCATTTGAGCCATATGGGTTACAAAAGCTCTCCAATACCCCAGAAGTCCCAAATATGTCTGTAGCTGAGCTACAGTTGTGGGTCGAGGATATGCCTGTATCTTGTCTACAATAGCTTCTTGGGATGACCCTGGTCTTACCTGACCAGACCGATCCTAAGAATTTGACTGACAGCTCAGGTCCTTGTACTTTGGCTGTGTTCATGGCCCACCCACATTGTTCCAAATGGCTTAGCAGCATTGGAGCTGTCTGGGTTAAATCTGTAAGAGAATCAGAGGTTAACAACACATCACCAATGTAGTGAAACATCGTAATCATGCTGGGCTTTGTCCACTTGGCTAGGTCCCCAGCCACTAAACCATGACAGATGGTTGGGCTATGCAGATAACCTTGGGGCAATACTTGAAAGGTCCACTGCCTCCCTTCCCAGGTGAAGGCAAACTAATCTTGGCTATCGGCCAAGATTGGAATAGAGAAGAAAGCATTTTCAAGGTCCAATACATAATGATAAGTTCCCAGCTGAGTCATCAACTGATCCATCAAGCCGTGAACTGAAGGCACGGCTGCATGCAAAGGAGGTACTACTTTGTTTAGTTCTCGATAGTCTACAGTCATTCTCCAGGTATCATCAGGTTTTTTCACGGGCAATACAGGAGCATTAAATGGGCTATGAACTGGACTAATAATGCCATCTTTTTCTAACTCCAATATAGTGACTCCTATCTCTGCATGTCCTCCCGGTAGGCAATACTGCATTATATTAACCACACATCTTGGCTGGGGTAACACCTATGGGTCATGTTTAGCATATCCCAGTAACACAGGCTTTATTGTCCATATTCGTAGCCAAAACTCTCCAACTGTTGTTTGCAGGTGCAAGCCATAAAGTATGTTTATACCCAAGATGTACTCAGCTACTGGGGATATATATACAGTATACACATGAGGGGGCAATCATCCTATGCTTAATGGTAGTGACACAGCTTTGACTTCAATAGTATGTCCTCCATAGCCATCTATATGAACTGTGGCCCCTGGAAACTTATCTGGATTGCCATATATCAGGCTATGTTCTGTGCCTGTATCTACCAATGCCAAAACACGCTGCATGGTAGTCCTTGACCAATGTATTGCCAATTCAACGTGAGGTCTCTGGTCCTCACCTGCCCTCAAAAGATGAGTCCTTTGACCTGCTCCCTAATCAAACTGGAACATTTCATCCACATCCTCAGAAGCAATCAAAAAATCCTTTAAGTCCACCGAGCGCACTTAGCTACCTGTTTCTGGATGTTCAGGGTATAATTGCTGCCACAAGGCAAACAAGACTGCATTTGGCTGCTGGTCAATTTTCTTGCTATCAACCCCTGCTGCAAGCAAGTCAAGTCACGTCTGCTTATGGCTAGTCTTGCCTGGTCCCCTAGGGATAAAATCCTGATCATTTCTTAGGGGTTTGGTCTTAGCCACCTTCTGGACCTCTTTTGCTTGTCTCTTCTCCTCTGCCTCACCCAGGCTGGCTATCATGGTTGTTACCTCATGTATAGGATGACTAATGTATGGGGCCAGTATGGCCATCAGTGACCCAAAGGACATTGATGGGGCATTTTGCAGCACTATGTCTCTCATGCAGCCTATAAAATTTTCATTGTATGGGCCATGAGTGTTCACATTAAACAGGGACTGCCTCATCCCCAACTCCCGAATTATTTGAACCAAGTCAGTATATGTTTGCCATTTACTCACAGTCTTGGACAGTTCTCCAGCATTTGCCCACACAGTTTGGGCAGCTGTACTCACCCATTCCATTAAGGAGTAATTACCTGACCTTTGTGTATATCTGCAGCTATTTTGTAGCCGCTGCCTCAAGGTTGGGTGTATGGTGATAGAGGCCAATTTTTCCATCTCCTCACCAGAGCACACCACACTATCCACCCATAGGTCCCATAACCGCAGCAGCCAAGCAGTCAGTGTCTCCCCATGTTTCTGCTGGAACTGTCTCCCTAAATCAACTAATTCAACCTGGGTAAATGGGACATAGGTAGTGAATTCAGTCACCTGTGGATCAGCCTCCAGTTGTCCACCTGGTCCTATAGGCTGCTCATGTTTCAGTTTCTGGTGCACAACAGGTCATGCCTGGAGACACAAAGTCTCCTCCAACTCACCACTGGATTTGTCGTTCTTCCAGGTGTAAGAGGCAGGGGTGCCCAGTTGCAGCACGTCATCTTCCAGACAGATTATCCATGCTTCCAACAGCTCTGCTTTCTTCTTTAAACCTCGATCAGTTTGTATCATAGTGAGCAGTAGCCAGGCTCCGGTCAGCAGAAAAGTGGCCACCGGGCACCATATACTCAAGGAAAGCCACATTTTCTCCCCCTCCCAAGGGGCTCTCCGAGACCACACTGCTTCAGGGAGTGCCTGGTCTATGCTGACTTGTATAGTAAGCAGCAACCAGATCCCGGTGAACAGGAAAGTGGCCAGAGGGCACAACATTTTCAGGAGTAGCCACATTTCCTCCCTCACCAAGGGGCTTTTGGCTCCTGTACCTGCTCAAATATCCTGCTGACTATGCCAACTGTAAAGCTAGGGCTTTACACAGATTGGGTTAGAAACCCTCTGCACTGTGACCTAGGTAATAGAAAAAAAAGGTTCTGGGAGCCGTAGGTATAGAAAAATGAATGGGTTTTATTTAGATCTAGGAGCAACTGTCCTAGTGGCTTCTCTGAGAGTTCTGAGAAGCACTGTGGATCAGAGCTGCTAGTCTTTTATACTTAAGTCCACAACCCTGGACACCTAGCTGCCCATATGCAATCTACATTAAGTAGTAACAAGGAACACCTGAGGATATTTACAGCAAATGCTTGGCAAGATTCTGAATATCTGAGGGTCCCTGACCATTTTCCTATTTTTCCCCAACAAAAACACACAGATTTTCAAAAGCTAAATGATATAGTTCTGCATTATAATTTTGGCCTTGCAAAGATTTAAATCACCTTGAGTGAAAAGTGGCAGATAATGTAGAAGAAGACTTCTAAATTTCAGGCAGTGATTGTTTTGCAAAGTAGTGCAGGACGGTAAAAATGACCATCTAAGCTGAAACCATGTAAAGCAATTTTAATAATCAATGGGGAAAATTCCAATTGTTTCATGACCTTTAATAAGTTTTGTCAAAACATTAACTAACTAATGTCAGTTATAAATGTATAGGGAAATGAAAAAAATAGTAAAACTAACATTTATTTAGTACATTATAACAAAGTATTAGAAACACTGAGAATTAAAGTGTTTTAGTTCTTTGTAAAAAAAGTTCTCAAGAGTAGTGTGAACAATGCTTGCCTTCTCAGCTATAACTTAAGACAGAGTAAGCATATTTTGGTGAATTATCATAGTGCTTGCTAAGCTTGGATTATTTTAAACTAAGTACATACAGGGCATGATATATAAGATATTTGTAAATTCAAGTATCTATAAAAACTCATAAAGGGTAAAATGCCAAAACTGTAGCATGCAGGTAGTACCTAAAAGATTTTTAAAAGGTGGAGGAAATAGGAGGATAAACTGTAAGCAAAGACATGGGAAAGAGAAAATTTGTCTGATACTGAAAAGTGATTATGTCAGCAAAATGGAACTAGATTATGGAGCATCTTTGATGTGAGGATAACTTTTACTTATTCTATAGACAATGAGGAATTGTATTGATTAGAGGTCAGTTACATAGAACAGAATTTGTGATAGCTAGTTTGGGCAAAAGGAGATTTACTATGGGCATTTAATAGCTTACGGAATTATTGGAAGGAAAGAAGAAACATTGTACTGTATTTTGGGTCTCATGAATGATTCCCAAAAACACACTGCAGAGCTAAGCCACCAAGAGGCAGCTGCTGTTTCTAAAGTCAGGAAGTAAACTGAAAAATTGGAAAGCTGTGCTAATGTTGATGTCTCCAAGACAATGTTGACACTGTGAAATCAGAAAGCCACCACAATTACAAAACTGCCACATTACGGGAGCCACGACAAATGAGAATCCTCCAATGAGCAGCAAGCCTTCTTACTGCTTCTAACTCCAGAACCACACCATACCTAATATGACATGGATCAGCAAAACTGGTGTCCCATGGCTTGACTATCAATACCTATAAAACTAGTGATCAGACATTGGGAATTCTGATAACATGAAAAATCAGATGCCTACAGAACATGCTTGCCTTTTCTTTGGTTAGAAAAACCAAAGGCAGCATAAGAATGAATTCTGCTTCTCTTTTGTCATGCCAATCATGTTGAATGCTTCCCAGTCCCAGCTGCAAAGAAGTCTGGGAAATGTAGTTTTCAGCTTTTCAGCCTCTGCAATAAAGAATGGCACATCAGAAGGGGTTGAAATGGATGGATGTTAAGCGCCAATCCACCTTATTCCCTAAAGAAGCACTGAAGGATCTTAAATGAAGGAGGCTCCATTTATATGGAGCCTTAACTATTATAAAACTGTACATCCAATGACTCGAATGGTATTATAACATCGATGACTCAAAAGAGCACTGATATTTTGGTTTTATACGAGTTAATCTTATCCTTCTTCCAAAGCTGTCAAGTTATATTTGCCATATAACCTGATTTATAACAAACTGCTGTGACACAGATGCTACTGATGGCTGTAATAGTCGGGCTGTTATGTATTTTCAATATTTGAAAGTAACAATTGTTCTAAATGGCAAAAAACAATCATAAGTCAACCAGTGGTCACATATATCAGAAAAAAGAAAACACCTGTCAAAATGAAAGCTAACAACTCTCCTAATTAAAATCAGATTTTTGAGCTGGAAGCAGATATTCATTAAATAAATGCTATTGCAATCTATAATCTCTACTCCAACATAATTCCTCCCTTCAAAAAACTCAGTTTTCTGTTAATACAAAATGTATACCAATAACTAAAATACAATGGGACAAATAAATGTATTGTAATAAAGAAATGTGCAAAGTCCTATGAGAATGCAGAATGAAAGTGATAAACTTTTCCCTTAGGAATGAGGAAGGCTTCATAAAATCAGGAAATCTTCACAAAGATAGATTCAATCTGGGTCTTAAAGAATGAGTAGGACATTGTCATATAAACAAAGGGAAGGAAGGGCACCGAGGCACAGAATGCAATGATTGAAAAATATGAGAAGATAGGAAAGACCATAGGGTATTGAGACAACTGGGAGTAAACAGAATCACTAGAGCAGAGGGTATTTTGAGGATTTAAAGTTTTAAAGGGCCCTGCTATGAAGGACTTTGTGTACCATGTTTGAGCACCTTGTTGGTACCCAATAAATATTTATTTAGTGTTCAGTGAAAAAATAAAAGCAGGAATCTCAAAAGCCATAAGAATCCATTAAAGTGTTTTAAGCAGGGTAGTGTCTTGATTAGGTTGCATTTTAAAGGAATCAGAGAAGAAAAGAAATGGCAACTAGGAGACTACTTTGAAGCCTATTGCAACTCCTCAGACAAGAAGTTAATTAGTTCATCCCCTCATTTTATAGGTGAGGAAGCTGTGATCCCAGAGAAGTTAAGGGGTTCATTCAAGGTCTCAGAGCTGGTTAGCAGCAAAATTGGTTTCTCTCCCAATGCCCAACCACTTTTTTTTTTTTTTTTTTTTAATTTTATTTTGTCGATATACATTGTAGCTGATTAATGCTCCCCATCACCAAAACCTCCCTCCCTCCCCCCTCCCCCCCTCCCCCCCAACAATGTCCTTTCTGTTTGTTTGTTGTATCAACTTCAAATAATTGTGGTTGTTATATCTTCTTCCTCCCCGCCCCCCGGTTTGTGTGTGTATGTGTGTATGTGTGTGTGTGAATTTATATATTAATTTTTAGCTCCCTCCAATAAGTGAGAACATGTGGTATTTCTCTTTCTGTGCCTGACTTGTTTCACTTAATATAATTCTCTCAAGGTCCATCCATGTTGTTGCAAATGGCAGTATTTCATTCGTTTTTATAGCTGAGTAGTATTCCATTGTGTAGATGTACCACATTTTCCGTATCCACTCATCTGATGATGGGCATTTGGGCTGGTTCCAACTCTTGGCTATTGTAAAGAGTGCTGCGATGAACATTGGGGCCCAACCACTTTTTATACTACATTTTCTCACCTACACATTCATTATTGACTTGAGATATATGAGAGAATTTCCATTGTAATGGTGCAGTGGTAATTGAAGACAGGTCTACCTGGCTAATAATGTTTAAGCAGGATTTTTGCATTTTGTAGTTTGGTTTTTTGTTGTTGTTTTGTTTTGGTTTGGTTTTGGTTTTTTAGGGAGATATAATTTGATCATTGGTATATTAGGAATCAAGTTGTCTTACAGATCAGCAGACCAAAGTAACTTACCAGTGTCTGATAAACTGTTTTTTTAATATTTTGCTCATTTTTTAAAAAGATAAGAAAGACAATTAACCAGAGAGTCATTTCACAAAAATATTCCCATCTTTACATTTTTCTAGAGGCATTCTTTTCTTTCTCTCATGAAACTCTCTGCTCATAAAGTCAGTGACAATTATTCTCATATTCCAACTACTGATATTTCCAGATCCTATTTTCCTCCCGCTTCCTCTTTTCATTTCTCAGTTCTCATCTCTCACTTCACCTTTTCCCTGTATTACAACAGCTACCAGCTACCAAGAAAGTGAGCTAGGTCATTCATCCAATGAAGAGGTTTTCCTATGTCATTCAACTCACTTTTTCAGTACAATGAAACTAAAAAAATAGTTATGGTTTTATCTCAAAAAAATTAAGTTGGACTTATATTTTATCATTTGGGTAGCAGGAAGCAGGTCTAGACATACTATAAAAGCAAGGTAGTAATTCTGAATCTTCAACTCCCAATTTCTGTTTCAAACTGTTTTCATTTCAGTAATGTATCTTAACACTCTACTGCTGATCAGTCTGTATTATTCTCACTTTGTAGACAATTTGGCTCCCCATATCTACAGCTGCAGATTCCATGTGACCCATACTAGCAGGGAAGACCATGTGATCTCTCCATTAGGAAAGGAAGATGAGAGTGGAGATTCCTGTGAACAGGCTGGTCTAACTAGGCCCGGGCTATCCTAAATCTAGAGTAGTTCTGAAATATCGAAGGTGGAATAGGTAATGTGAAATTCTTAGGACTCAGGTAAGACAAATCAGAATTCCTTCCAACATTGCCTTCTCCCATCATTTCCTGCGCTGTGCTGGGCTGAATCCAATTTCTCAAGGACCATTTCCCACATGCAACTATTGGGTGCATTTTGGTCTCAGTGTAGCTCTATGAATCTTACTAGACAACTATGGGAACCCCATCCATGGATCATAGTATCAGTGTTCCATAGCTCAGAAAGCATGAAAGAATAAAATAAAAGTTTTAAAATGTATAGCTTTCTCTACTGGATATTTTCCCCCCCAAATATCCACTGGATGTACTCAAAATATCTATTGACAAAAGAGTGAAAAAATCCCATGTTCCCATACTGTGGTTTATATTTAGTGAACCATCAAAATGAGCATGAGCTAGAACTTTTTTTTTTAAACTTTAACAAAGCTTGGCTCTGAGCTATTTAACCAACAGAAATAGTACTAATATAACTATCCTATTAAGTCATTTTTAAAGAAGTAGAGTTTATTCATGTCATGTCTTCTAGAAATGGAAATGGACAGCAATAAAAAATTTTTCAAAAAAAAAAAGATGGGAAAAAACAAATGTGTCCTTCATGTCTCCCCTAAAGTCCACAATCTCTACACCTGTTTCTTTCATCCTCGGGTGATGTTAACTCTGTTTATTTTTCTTCTGTAAATCTAAGTACATGTAGTTTACTCAGAACTTGCCCTCTAAAAGTTGGTCTACGCCTGTTCTTTCTTACCTCACAAAAACTAAAGGAAAAAAGAGTGTGTGTTTGGGTGTGTGTGTTCTGTGGGTGGTAGTGGTGGTGGTTAAAAGGCAAATTGGGACTTCCTCTTTGAACAGATGCCTTTTCCTCTCACATGAGGGAGATTTCATTTTGGTTAGGACTGGATACAGTTGAAACCAAACTACACATTAAAGAGAGGGGATGATGGCTAAGAAGCCCCCAAAACCAGCCCCTCGCAGGATCTTCCAGGAAAGGTTGAAGATTACTGCTCTCCCCTTGTACTTTGAAGGTTTTTTATTAGTCAAACGGCCAGAATACCAGGTAAGTCTGTAGATGATAATGCTAAACCTGAAACTTCTGTCTCAGTATAAAATTAATTTCATGGTGATGTGATGTGACAGATTTCTTGTTTCTCTTTGTATGTGCTCGGGAAAATGATTCCAATTTCATATAATTTAAATACAATGCATGATTTAAATATATATGAATATGTATGTATAATATATATACAATAACATAAGCTTCTAATATTAATCCACTAATATAAAAAGTCAATAAGCTAAATTTTCAAAGATTCATTTAAACATCACAGAAGATTTAGGCTTAGGGAATAAAGTGTTTCTTATATTTTCTTCACAACTTACAACTATGCTTTAATGATGAAATGTACCGTTAAGATAAAATGATATTATAATTGAAGTTAAACCTTCTGCTCCTATTTTTGGGGCATTTGAAGTTTGTTTATTTCTTTATTTATTTATTTTGGCAGCTGGCCAGTACAGGGATCTGAACTCTTGACCTTGGGGGCTTGGAGTTAGCACCATGCTCTATCCAAGAGCATTTGAAGTTTAAAATGACCGAATTATAAAAAATGATAAACTTTTATAAAAATGATAAGTTGATACTACTTAACATTATATATAGCTATACATTCTAAAAACATTTCTCAAGATAGTGACTTTAAAAGATAAGATTTAGGGTGCTTTTGTGGGTATTAAGTACTCTTACCTATTTAACTACATTTGCTCTAAGAAAATTCACAAAGTGTTTCATATTTTTAAAATATAAAAATTAAAACCTATATTTAGTTAAAATCATTGCTTTTAAAATAGTAATTGTGGATAACTTGAAAATAGTGACAGAAATAAATATGAAATGCCTGACACTAGAAAAAAAGAAATCATTAACAGGTCAAATTTGATAACATTTAAATATTGACTGAAACTAGAAAAATTTTAAGTGTTTTCAGAGATGCCATAAGAAAGGTTTAATGATGATAATAAAATTTATTTTCTGAGGATTCATCAACATATATGGAAAAATTGTGTATATAAAATTATCTGTAATAGTACATTCATTTTTCTTACATATATAATCAGATCACTTACTATTTCAGAGTAAAGACCTGGTCATTTGTATTTTGTTGTGGGTGTTAAACATGTGTTAGTAATATATGTCAGTTATTTTGGAATATTTTTTGATTGGTCTATATAGTTTTAAAGTAAATTCAATCTTGCCATGTTGTTACACTTTACCAGGAAAGGAGAATTGAGAAGAAGAAATTTCTAATTTGTAATTTAAATTTGGTTATTTACTGAATGTTTTTAAAAGTATTTATAATAACTCTTTCTGATAGCAGTTTCCTTTTAATGTTTAAAGAAAGTATGCCATTGGTACAGTCAAAAGAAAGAACAAGAATTTTAGAGTGTCAATAAAACATGTCTTTACCTAATGGTTTTGCCACTTACTTACAGCTTAGAGAGAATACTATTTGCTTCCCAAGGTACAATGTCTGGAATACAGTAGGTACGCAATCAGTTTATTCACTCAAGCAATGTTTATTGTGTGTCACCAAGCATGACACTCAGTTCTGGAGAATATGAATAAAACACAACGACCCTACTTTCAAGAGGCTTAGTTTAGTAGGAGTGATGACTCCCTTACACAGTTGCTCCTTTTTTTTCGTTTCTTAGAAAGCATAATTTGAAATGGAGTGAATAAACTTTTAATATTTCTGATGAAATTAACTTCTGTTTCCATTCAAATTCATGCAAAGTGCCTTTTATTTGTGTCAGGTAGAAGAGAGCAAAAGGATGACAATAATGGCTACTTATTGAGTGGTTTCAAGGATTAAAGGTATAACATATTTTAAACAGCTGGCTCATACTAAAGGTTAGATTCATTCTCTTACCATTTAATTGTCAAATTTTTATTAATATAATAAAATCAGTTTGGGCTCCACAGGTAATATGGCTCAAAGAAAAACCACAGTGATAATTAGAGTGTTTGAAAGTATAAGCTATGAGAAAAAGCTAAGGAAAATAAGTAGGATTTCCAAGCCACTGCAGCAAAGTGCCAGGGAACCTCTGAAAGGAAGGGAACCAAGAGCATATAGCCAGGTCACCTTTGAAGCTAGTGGGCTGGAGGAAGTTGAGAGGCTCTGCAGAATGTTAAGTGGGTTTTCTGCTGAAAGAATTTAAAACATTTAAACCAGAGAAAATATAATTGAGGAGTAACCTGGTTTATAAAGAGATTACATACTGAGGGGTGTTTCATAGCCATTTTTGTGATGGAGCACTTTTAAGAATTTAAGGAGCTTTGCCCCAGGAAAACGTGCCAACATTCACCATTTTGCATGCAACTCCAGAAAGTCCCTAGATCTCAGGTCAAGAACCCATGAAAAGTATATAATCTTCATGAAAAAGAGTACGTGGAAAGATTTACTTAAACCACAGCACTAAGACTCTGGATTGACCAGGAAGATGTATTTGATAATAAAATCTGCTAAAAGCCACGAAGGGATACCAATGACACTGCAGTTCTTACAAATGGGAAAAATTCTCATTTTTCTGGAATTGTTTAAAAATAGCAGAGTTTGGCCACAGCTCATAGTTCCTTCAATCAGTGATGTGCTAAAGTTAAAAAATAATGTGTGTAATCTTTCTTATTAGCCTGAACATGAGAATGAAGAATGTGGTAATTGTAACTATCAAAATGACATTTCTCTGACTAGTTCTCTATTCATCTCTAATTCATTTAGAAAATTTTTAGGGCTAAGTTGTGTTCTCAGACACAGTCCTCTACACCAGTAAGTAATCTTTAAATTTTTAAAATAATAACACTCCTTTCAAAAAACGTTTTGACCACAGATCCCTAATATAAAAATACTATTTTATTTTAAAAGTATATACATGTTCTCCTATACTAATACCCCAATAAATTATTAAATATACACACAAAAATGAATTAAAAATGAAATAAATGAAATATAATTAGATATTCTAAAAGTTTCTTTCCCAATGGATCATCTTACACACCTTTGGGGTTTATGTACCCCACTTTGGAGACCACTATACAACATCTTTCCTCAGGCAAATGCACTTACCTTGCTCAGAAGAAAAAGAATGAAAACTTTTTATTGGAAGGGGATAGAGAGGAACTTAACTGGAGTTTGCATTGTAACTTATTTTTACTAGTGAAGTCAATGAGAGAAGAGCACTGGGGAGTCAGGAGACAAAAATATCAATTCAGGTCTGGAATTTGGGTAATGCCTTAAAATCTTTGAATCTGTTCCCTCCTACGGAAAATGGACAATTATTGTCTTGCATAACTGAGTTGCTGTGATGAGTAAATGGACTATATAATAAGGGGCACATTCTTTGAGGTTTGACATATGGTGACTATCATGGTAGGCTATTAATGTCCTGTCACTCTGGGACTTACAGTAACTCTTCTGGGTAGAAATTATTTTATCCATTTCACAGGTGAGGGAGTTGTGGCTCACAGAGGTTATGTTCAAGGATTCTCATCCATTAAGGAGCCTACCTTGGATCTGATTGCAATGCGCTGGACATCATATTGCCTCTTAAACTCAAGTTCTACTTCCATTTGATTGTAGGCTTCCAAGTTAGAGAAGTCTAATCACTCGACATTTTATCACATTGAGCTCAGCAGCAAGCTCAGTAGACTTTTAAAATCATTTGCTAATTTGAATGAAAATGAGACACTGACCTTAAACTCTAAATACAAGGTCATCTAAAGATTATGAAACTAGCTTTAAATTCAGAAGTTTCATTTTTTGTCCCTTTTCTTACTTCAGTGATTTAACACAGATGATCGTTAAAAAACAAAAGACTTCATACCCAATGCATTTCATCCAAAGATGTGCCCTTTAAAAATTATTTAAAATATTTAAGTATCTCTGTAGATATAAATATATACTTGTATTTTGATTATTGAGATTAATATTTATAGATGACTCAGATTATACTAGTATTCATGATATATTATCAGAAACTAAATCAATATTGTGTATACTGAATGCACACAGGTCTCTGCATACTGAATACAAGTTTGGTCTGTCCTTATGTTTGTGGCTGTTGCAGTTTACAGGGTCTATTGCTGTTTGTAACATTACTTTTCCTCCAAGGCTGCCTTTGCTCTGAACTCAATGCCTTTATACTTGCTTCTTCCCCCATTTAATAAATCCTCCTAATCTTTTCCATTAACATACAGGTTTGCTTACATGTAAAACTCCCAGTTTTCCCTGATTAACTCTACCCAATTCATATCATTCTCTCCCGACCGAACACCTCTGTAATTTTTCTCAGGAGTGCAAATGGATGTCTGAGTGTACATACAGAGGGAACTCAATAAACCTTGACTGGCTATTAGTGACATTAGTTGTTCTATCTTATAGCAGTTTAATACTAAAGAGATGAATTAAGAAAATGAACAGAGTAGAAGACTGTGACTTCAGGATTTTTCCTTGCTTTCCTTTCCTCCAAGAATTATACAATCTTAGGGTTGAACTAGATCTTAGAAGCCGTACTTTAGTAAAACTAGACAGCTAATGGTTAAGTTTCCTGAACAATATACCTACATACCCATGTCCTCCTGCACTCTTCCTCACCCCCATTCTAGTTCCAAAATACAGAATATTTTATTCTTTACTCCCTTATTGCAGAGGCTTACCACTAGAGCAGGGCATGAAAGCCTTAAAAAGAGTGATAAACAAACAAACAAACAAAACAAAAAAATTCCCAAGATAAATTTGAATTATTTTGTTATTTAATTGCAGGTCAAATCTGAGAAAGTTAAAATATTTTTCTAAAGAGTAGAAGACTAGTCACTCCCATGGGTTTTACATAACATCTGCCTAATCACGGTGCCAGTATATATTAGCAACTTCTCAAGCCAAATTTCTCATTACAGTTATTTTTTTATCTCTTTATTTAGAAAAACATAAAAGGGTGATTTTACATAGGAGTGACAATGGGTTTCATTATTCTGGTTAACAAAATATCTCTTCCTTCTCATACATATCCCATTGAGAGAGATCTATTCTAGAGATTTTTAGACCCCACCACCATCACACACACATACACATACCAATCACCATATGGAAAAATTATGATGTGAATAATTAAAAATACAAAGTACCTGTGAATAATGTGAATGATGATGCAATGCTCTCTCTCTCGCTCTCTCTCTTTTCATTTTTTAGTGGCCAACATTTACTGAATACTTGCTATGTCCCAGGTTCTATGTGCTTTACATATATTATTATTATTCCATTCAATTCTTCAACTACTCTATGAGACAGTAACAGGAGACTGATTCCACTATTTCTATTCTTGGTCCGTTAACAGTGAACTATCACACAGGAGACACAATAACTATTATTCAATGGTTTTTAATATATTCACAAACCTGTACAACCATCACCACTATCTAGTTTGATTAGATTTACATCATTCCAAAAAGAAACTCCATGAGCAGTCACCACCACTTCTTCTGCCTCCCTTTACATTTTAATACCCTTTTACTGGATTTTTCTTCCCCCAAGTTTGAAACCAATCAGACATAGGAATCGCACAAATGAAGATCAATTAGTTTTATTATTGATAAAGTCCATCAATATGTTATTTAGATTTGAGACCAACACTGTGCTAACATTTTATTCCAGATTTAGGTATCCCTGAGCTACTTAGAGTCACTGACTCAGCTTCAGAGACAGGAGCCTGCACCTCTTGGGGGCTCTTTGCCTTGAAGGCAGGAAACAGCAGAACACTCACTCTCTCCTAGTAGATTGAGCTAAGAAATGAGAGGAAGGAGCTGAACTAAGTGTGGTGCCTCCCAACCTCACCTGTTAGATACTCAGTGCTATTCTCTGCGTAGGAGATAATTCACTCTGACAGCACTGTGCAGGATAGATTGGAGAGTGTAAGAAAGTGGCAGAAAGACCAGGTAAAGGGCTATTGCAATGGCAATAACACTTTCCATTCAACATGAAAAGGAAAAAAGAGAAGAACTTCTGATGAGTTTGAAATTAAGATTTGTTTTCTTGTCTTATTAAACTGCTTGACTTTGAAATGTGTCAGGTATATATTGGGCACCGGGATTTCAGAAAGAGGAAGAACCTCTCTGCTCAATTTTATTATTGCACCTTCGGGGACCATCTATTGGCTGATTCTTGAATCATATGCCTTTTTGAATTGTTCTTTACTATGGTTATTTGTTCTTGGTTCAGGAGGCCTCAGCACATCCACTACATGTTACAAATGGCTCTCAGTAGGGAGTAGGGAGTAAGATGGAGTGGAAAGACCACAGGACTTGGTCAAAGGTACCTTACCCCAGTTCCAACTCTGCCCTTGAGGTAGATTGCTGCAGTTACACTGCCTATTTGCTCGAGCCTCCCTGTATGCATCTCCCTTTGAAATGAAACTTTTCTTCCTTCCCATAAAGAGGTTGAGACTATTTTCCTACCCTTTGAATCTGGACTGGGTCATGTAACATAATTCAGTGAATTTGACAAAAGCAGAGGCTTAGAATATGCTTGCACATTGGGTTTTGCTGTCTCCCTCCTAGCAACCCTCTGCCAGCAAATGAACAAGTCTAGGCAAGCTGACTAGAGGATGAGACCATATGGAGAGAGACTCCATTGCCCCGGGCTTCCCAGTCATTCTCTCATTTGCAGCTAAGAACCTAGACAAGTGAGTGAGACCACCTTAGACCATTCAGGCACAGCCAAGTACACCCAGAGCAGAAAAACCACCAGCCAGCCACAAAATGGTGAGAAATAGAAAATGTTTGCTGTTTCAGTCTACTAAGTTGTAGGGTAGCTTGTTACAAAGAAAAAGCGAACTAATATAGTCCATATTAACTATGAAGACAAAGGAAGAAAATAGTTCTACCAAGAACATGAGAAAAGATGGTGGTTATAATTCAGAATGAATGTTATCTTTAGCTTCCTGGGAGCCATGGAAATAAAAGCAAGATTGGGTTATAGAATTCCCATTACTTGAGAAAATAAGTATATAAATTCTGAAGAGATGACAAACGTTTTGCTGGTCAGAAAAAGATACCACAAATATGTATAATCAATAACATTTCAATGAAAATAAGTAAATAATTTTTTTTTAATTTTTAAAAAGTATAAATGATGTCAATATTGAACAGACAAAATATCATGATAAAAA
This sequence comes from Cynocephalus volans, assembly GCF_027409185.1. NCBI lineage: Eukaryota > Metazoa > Chordata > Mammalia > Dermoptera > Cynocephalidae > Cynocephalus > Cynocephalus volans. Next base: position 57,697,068 of record NC_084468.1, read on the forward strand.
GTGTCTTCACATTTACAAAATAAAAGAAAGAAAAATTTTATGTGACTTTCTTACATTAATTCTCAATAGATAAGTCACGATCATTCAACAAGTTGCAAAAATTCAGTTTATTATACCTTAAAGGAAGGAATGATCAACATGACTATTAAACTGACTGGAATTTTTTAAAACATGCTTTTGGAAAGAGCTAGGTATGAAGGTAAATCTTAGGTATGGAAGAATTTTATTCTTTAAGCTCACTTGCCATTTTTTTGTAGTACAGCCAACCTTTATGTTTATTTAAATAGATTTTCACTTGAGTAAAATGGGAGTCTAAGTTATTTAAATATTTTAAACTTAAAAATTGTATTTCTATAGAACTGATAATAATGTAAATATATTAATAATTAAATATTCCATAAGAATGAAATTTCAACTTAAAAGTTCAGGTTTGATGGCATTAAATTATTTTTATTATTATCAATTTCTCACATTTCTTTGACATATACCAATAATATATACCATTTATTGAACTCAAACTATGAGGTATGTACAGTGCTAAGTGCTTTACACATATTAATCCATTCAATCTTTTCATCTGTCCCAGAAGGTAGATATTATATGTCTGTCCTAACCTGGGCCTTTAAATGGCCTTTGCATGTGCAAGCTTCACTGAAACTGTGTAAAAAATCTTATATCAATAAGGGAAGTTTTTAGAAGTGATCTATTTAAATACAAATCAAATTATATCCTCACCTCAAACATTATGCCAAAATACAGTAAATTTGACAAGAATTTAATTGAGAATTAAATACAAAGTTAAGCCATAAAAATTAGATGAATTATCCAGGATAAAGAAGCACCTTGGGGGTGGCTGGTTAGTTCAGTTGGTTAGACTGCAGTGCTGGTAACACCAAGATCAAAGGTTCAGATCCCTGTACCAGCCAGCTACCCAAAAGTAACAAAACAAAACAAAACTTATATCCTTGTATCAAACAAACAATTAAGAAAGTTACAAAGAAAAATATCAATAGGAAAATGATTAAATGTACACTAATGAAATAATGCTTATGATTTCTTTCCCGCAGGAGTATAAACATTATTGGACAGAGTTGAGAGGAACTACACTTTTCTTTTATACAGACAAAAAAAGTACAATAGTAAGTAGTCAAATATGTTCAGCTGATTCAATTTTTTCCCAATATACCCTTGTCATATAGTCTGTTATTCATTTTGGATTTTCTGCCATCCAAGAATATTCTCTAGTAAAATCAATTCAAATAAGAAAATTTAAATCTGCGAAGGCTGTCAATTATGATAAGACCAATAGCAAAATTTTCTGGGCAACTCAGAAAGTATTAACTCACATTTTTAACTGTGTATTCTCTTCTTTCTGATCTTCATAATTAAAACTTAGTTTAAAAGTGAGACTTTTAGGGGCTGGCCAGTTAGCTCACTCAGTAGAGTGTGGTGCTGTTAACACCAATTCCAAGGGTTTGGATCCCTGTACCAGCCAGCCACAAAAAAAATAAATAAATAAAAGTTAACATTTCAGTTAGACATTTGGATATAAATTGTTTAATATTAAGTGATAATTTCAGTTTCCTCCACTTTTTGTCTTGCTGTAGTGTGCAGTTATAATCTGAAAGGAACAAGATGATCCCTAGAGAATCATAACATAAAATGTCACAATTTAATGTTTCTGGAAAGACAAAAACATACCCCAGGAAGCAGGACTTCTAAGAGCTTAGGCATGAGAATAACAATAAAGGGATTTTGGGATTGATTTATTTGTATTATTTTCAAATTCTGATTGCATGTTTGTTTCATTTTTCCATGAATTACATGTCGTGTTTTAGTGGCAAATGCTTGCCTACCTTGGAATGCTATACTTACAATAGATTTTATGAGCCAGTAACTTGTTTAAACATTCTGGACCCTGGATATGGTAGCCCACACTTCTTAGAACATCATTATTAGATGCCCAGATCTATGAAATAAACAAAAAAAGAAACTGTGTGATGTATTCCACCTATAGGCATTTCAGTGACATTAGTGGTGAACTAGGCAGAAGCCATTAAAAAAAAACAAAACAACAAAAACTTAAAATGATTATCTTTCACCAGAGTTCTGAATAGACAAGATTTATACAAGGGTGTTTTCAAATACAATTTATAAAAATGATTTCTCTGTTGTGCATTCGAACTTACCACTGATATCAGTAAATATAAAAGACCCTGGTCTAAACCTTGTATAATGCACAGTGAAAGAGACAGCGAACAGTTATTGTCATTTACTACGTGGCAAGAGGCAGTAGAGCTTAGTGATTGAGAGCCTGGTCTGTCCAAACAGACTGCCTGGGTTTTTATCCTGATCCTGCCACTATTAACTGTGAGATCTTGGGCTAGTTATCTAACCTCTCTGTGTCTCAGTGTATCAGACAGAAAACTGGTAGGAAATAGATGTGTCTTCAAATTGGGTAATTTGAAGAGTGTTTAATAAAGGTTTAATAAATATTCAAAGTAGTGGATAGGGTATAAAAAAATTACTGAGGATAGTACAGAACTCTGAGGCTAATAAGAGTACCCTATTATCATGCTTAGGAGTGAAAGAAAAGAGTGGGAGAGTAGAGGGGGGAGTTGTGTGTGGGGACAACTGCCTTGACAGGAATCTGATCTTTGATTAAGGGAGCAACTGTACAGGGTAATAAATACACAACCTCACTCTCTTCACTCTTCTGATCTCCTGCCAATGTTCTCTAGAGTCCAACCCAATAGGAAGTGAAAAGGTAAGGGAGCCCTTTGATGTTGTCCATATAGGTCCCTCTCCAGGTACACAGTATTGGTGGTAAGGGGATAAAAGTGAATCTAGTGGAGAAAACAAAAGATCCCCAACACATTCAGTCTTCAAATCTCTAAAATTAGGATGAAAAGTATAGACCATGTCATAGGCTATCATAAGAATTAAATGAGATAGTACATGTAAAGACTTAAGAGTGTATCTAGCACATAATAAGCATTCAAGCATTTTACTTGCATTATCTCATTTAATTCTCACAACAATTCTGCAGAGTGAGTACTATTTTAATCCCCGTTTTATAGGTGAAAATAGGCAAGTTTAAGAATTAAGAAATTGTAAAGATCAGATAATTAATAAAAATGGTACAATCCAGGTCTTGCTACTGAGCCAACATTCTTTATTTTTTATTAGTTGGCCAGTACAGAGACTGAACCCTGACCTTGGTGTTACCAGCACCACGCTCTAACCAATTGAGCTTACCAGCCAGCTTCTGAGCCAACCTTCTTAACCACTATACCATGAAGGGGTGGTTATAATAAAATGCCGCAGAATTGCACATCTACCAATTTTGTTAAAAAAGAATCCAGAACTTCTGGAAAGTTTTTTGGGGGTGATAGTCTCAGGAGAAAACACTGGGATAGACCAGGTGAGAACTATAGGTCTTCAGCCTACAGGAGGGAAACATTTAAATGTGCCTTTAAATATTTGAAAGGCTGTCAGGAAGTCATGTGAAAAAGTCACTGAATCTGTTTAGGTTTTTTCTATGGAATAAAGGGACTGGGACCAATGGATGAAAATTATCTAGAGAAAAACTGTGGCTCAATAAAAGGAAAAACTGGCTAGCAGTCAGAGCTGCTTAGGAGGCATGAGATCCATGTTGCTGGAGATGTTCAAACATAGGCTGGATGACCACATGGAGGGTCACCCTAGAGGAGTATTCAAGCATCAGATGGCAGCTAGATTATCCAGATGACCTTTTAGGCCCTTTACAATACCACAATTAAAAACAAAAATATATGTCTTCCTTTCCTCTAATAATGGATCAGTGTACTGCACTCTGACTCTGCACCTCTTCCTCTGTTACTTCCTCCTTTGTCGCAGCAAAACTCACTGAGCTTGATCTAGACAATCAGAAAAAGATTCTTGTTTAATTTTAAATTCTATCTTCCTTCCCTAGTACCTCTCCTTCTGTTTTTAATTATTCTTTGTTTTGAAAATAAATAGGCAACCGAAACTTACCCTCAACCTCATCAATACGGAAATAGCTCTGGAAAAAAATGTATTTACTTGTTTTTATGCTCTACCTCATTCAGAAAAATAAAATAAGGAGACTTAACAAGAATGCAGTAAAACAAGTTATATTATGCATAACAGAGAGAAAAATAAAAGGAGATAGAAAGAAGTCAAGAAAAGAATAATATACTTTTTTTTAACAAAAAAGTATAACTTAAAACCCTACTACACTTACTACAGGTGGTTCTTTCTAAAGCTAGAGAGCAAGTCTGGCCCTTTGCATACAGACCAGTCCATATAGACCAATTGCTCATATAAAATATTTTTATTGTATTTAGATAAGATAGGAATTCCTTGATAGGATCCTTATAACCAGCAGTATATGATAAATAATAAAAAAATGGCTTTCTGGGCTGGCCGGTTAGCTCACTTGGTTACAGCATGGTGCTTATAACACCAAAGTCAAGGGTTCAAATCCTCATATCAAAAATAAAATCCTAGAAGTAGGAATTGTTGAAAAACTAGCTTTCTAGAAAAAATGTATAGATATATGGACATAAACATAAATATTACTGATATAAAGAATGTGTACCACACAATTAAAAAATACACAATACTCTGTATTATAATTTCTATGTAGCCAATTGATTCTCACAGAATGCGTTCCTTGATTTTTGCCAAACTTTTGCATAGGTAGCCAAATATAATTGTAACTCAAGATTTGAAAATGGAGCTATATTTCAATGTGCTGTTTCCCTAATAAATTTATTCATGATATTTGACATGAATGTTGGCTGATATTTTTACATTTACATTAATGAGTAAAAGGAAAGTAAAACAATGTATGTCAGAAGTTCACATACATGTCAAAGTCAATGACATGAGCAACTTCTTTGCTGAATTAGATAATAGTTTTTGAGTTCTGGAAGAATATTTTGTCAGTTTTTGTTCTTTTTCTTTTCTCTTATTTTTTATTGAAATGTATTGATTATACATATTTGAGGGGTACAGGGTTGAATATCAGTGCATGTATATAATGTGTGATGATCAAATCAGGGTAATTAGCACATTCATCATTACAAAACATAATCTTTCCTTGAGATAAGGACGTTTGATCTCACTTCTAGCCATTTGATAATATGCAGTAAATTATTGTTAATTATAGATGCCTAGCTCGATTGTACATCCATAGAATTTATTTTTCCTATCTGGCTGTTATGTGCCCATTAACCAACCCAATTTTTGTTCTATTTACAGTGAAACAGCTTCAGACACAACAAACTTTAAAGTTTCATCTGCACTATTAATATTTTCTCCTTCACTTTCTTAAGTCTAGACTAGGGGCCAGCAATCTGTGGACTTTAGGCTAGATCTTGCCTGTGACCTGATTTTGTATATTCTTTGAGCGAAGAATGATTTTTACATTTTTAAAGTGTTGTAAAGAAAAAAAAAGACCAAAAAAAAAAAAAAGTGCAACAGAGAATGAATATATGCCTAAAGTATTTACTATCTGGCCTTTTGCAGGAAAAAAGTGCTGTCCCTTGGGACAATCAACAGTACAAGAAATCAAGCCCTGATTTTTGAGGTTTACCAATTTCCCTGGTGTAAATACTCCTACTATAGCTGATTTCAACCTATCAATGTGACCTCAGTGAATATGGAGCTGGGAAGAAAGGCACAGCAGCACACCATTATATTGTATTTTCACCATACAGAAACAAAAAAGTAAATAACCTCAAAAGCATAGAGAATAGTAAAATGTGGCAATATAATGAGAAAGTTATGAATTTTGAGTTTTTACTACTTTTGTTTTTAAGGTAACTTATTTACTCGCATGTTTATATAATGTAATTTTTATAACATCTGTGTTTAACAACTGACTTGCAAATTTCCTCAAAATTTAACAATTGGCTTTCGCAAACCCTATGCCACTATAAGTGCAAACCTGTATGAGCCAAGTCCAGCACCCACCATATATTTCCAAATGCCCTCTAGGATTGGGAAAACTAGGGATTATATAAAGTACAAATCAGTAGAAAGGAAGATATTACTTACTTTCCTTCCTGCTAGAACTAATGTGCATTACCCACGAAATAATTTAATGAGTTTTTTGTTTATCTTTGCAGTATGTTGACAAACTAGACATAACAGATCTCACATGCCTTACTGATCAGAATTCAACTGAAAAGAACTGTGCAAAATTCACCCTTGTTTTGCCAAAAGAGGAAGTGCAACTGAAGGTGAGCAAGGAGAAATAGTCTGAAAAGAGTTGTGGTTAAAAATAGCATTCACCTCTTCACAAACCCAGTGGCTGAAGTAAAGAGGAGTTACAAGAGGGGCTAAGTCTTTTATTTTGTTAATATTTTCTTGCCTTTTGCCAAGAACTACAGTTCTCTGAATTGGGATTTAAAAGCACATGTTCACTTGTTTAGTATACAAGCACAATGAAACCATATACTCTCAGGGATCCCACCTGATGTTTTTTAAAGATTGTTCTTCAAAGGTTGGCATTCAAAGTGAGCCAATTAAAGTCAACTAACAACAACTGTAATAACATAAAGAGAACAACTTGCAATTGAATAAGATGTAATCAGAGACTTTCCCAAGAGATTACTGATTGAACCTTGAAATCACTGGCCCTTAAACTTTAGTGTACTAGGAAACACTGTATTTAGGAAATCCAGGCCCTACTCCAAACGTGGGCCCCAGGTTTTAAGCAAGCTCCCCAGATGATTTGGATTTGGTATTTAAGAGCACGGGATTGGGGCCAGGTGTCTATGTTTGAGTATTGGCTGTTTTATTCTTAGCTGTTATTTAATCTCTTTGGACATTCGTTTCTTCACTTTGAAGTAAGTCTTTGCTCAAATGTAGCCCTCTCACTAAGGCCTACCTATACTATATTAAAATTGCAACCCTTTTGCCCACCCCTACCCTCAAGCTTCATTCTCAGTCTCTCTTACCCTGTTCTACATTTTATTTTTTCCGTTTATTTTGTTCTGACACTATAAAACCTACTATTGTATTTATTATTGTTCCTTGCTAGACCCTAAATTCCATGAGAACAGATTTTTGTTTTGTTCACTGATGTAAGCCAGCACCTAGAATAGTGCCTAGCATTTAAAGGTACTCAGTAAATATCTGTTAAATGAACAAATCTGTAAAATAAAATTTAAAAAATAGTGCCTTTCTCCAAGTTGCCCTGAAGATTAAATTAAGTAATACCTGTGAAGTGCTTAGAACAGTAGCTGCCATTATAAGTACTCAAAAGATGTTGGCTGGTATTGTTATTACTAGTAGTAGCAGTATTTAGAGCTAGGAATTGGAAGTTTCTACTTTGGTTGCCTCAAACTTAAAGCCAGCCAATTTTAAACACCAAATGGAGAAAGTAATCATAATTAATGCGCTGCAGAAATGTTTGCCAATATTTACTGTTTTAAAGTTAATTTATACAATTTTACTTGTTTAGTAAGTAAACAGATTAAAGCTATATACTTCTGTCTTCTTTTTTTTTTTCTAAAAAAGATGACCGGTAAGGGGATCCAACCCGTGGTGTTGTCAGCACCACGCTCAGCCAGCGAGCTAACCGGCCATCCCTATATGGGATCCGAACCCGGGGCCTTGGTGTTCTCAACACCGCACTCTCCCGAGTGAGCCACGGGCCGGCCCCCTATACTTCTGTCTTCTGACAAAAGAAATTAGTATTGGAATATTTCATAACAAATACATATTAATAGTTCTAAGCAAAAAGGAAAATGAATTATGCCTTTTTAAAACTATTTGCTTCAATAGAAGAATATGCATTTTGTCAATCATGCTAGGTTTTGATGGCTTACCTATTTAGAGTCATAAAATAATCATGTGAAATTCTAAAGTTATTTGAAGTTAGTAAAAGTATTAATTCTCATAGTCACTCATGTTTTCTTAGTCTTTATCTGTTTTTGTCTTCATCTTTAGACAGAGAACACAGAAAGTGGAGAAGAATGGAGAGGCTTCATTCTTACGGTAACACAGGTAGGAACGTCATTACTTTTCATTCATTTATTTAACAAATATTTGCTGAACACCTACTATGAACCATGCAGAGTAAAAGTGGCTAAAGATACAGCAATTGAAAAAGACAGATCTAAACTCTTGTACTTACTCATGGAAGATATGTTTTTATCAGGTGGGTGGAGAGGGAGAAAGTAAACAAACATGATCAATTCACATTTTGATAACTGTTATGAAGAAAATAAACCAGGCAATGTATTATGGAATAACAGGTCGTCAGGGAGATTTAATTTTTGCTCTTATCCTTTCAACACAGTGGTCCTTTGTACATTTTACAAAGAGTATTTGTAGCTTACATAACATCTTCTAAAATACTTTTCAGCTCCTTTCTTATTCACTTGACACATATATGTAAAATGTTTACAGATAAATTTTATAAATAACATAGGCAATATAAAAAGGAGAAACCATCAAAAGAAAAAAATCACCTTTTAACAATTGTTTAGTGAGTCTTAAAGGGATGCTTATCTGTTCAACTCTGGCATCTTATCAGAGGCAAATAGTAAGATCTACTGCTAAAAGTTAACTGCTGCAGCAAGATAGCTATCATTATTTTAAAGTCACTGTAGCAACTGTCTTGGAAACACAAGATACTTTGATAACCAGCCCCCAAAAGAGCACAATGTTTTCTAATACTTTTAGAGGATATAAAAACTTTCCATGTTTATTATAGTCATTTAAACACAGACGCTATCCCAACCCAGTTTCTAAGTAAAGCCCTTGTAGTTACATGAAATAAGCGCTGCACTTTACCAAGACGGTGGATGCTGGTTCTTTATTTCAGCCAGTAACAGGTGACAGTTGGAAGTCCAACTACCGTGTAGAGAAGTCGTAAGAGACTAGAAACGTGGTCAAGTTAAAAATGTGAAGGACATGTTTTCTTATGGCAGGGAGGAAGAGTGAGGGAAGAAATTCTTTGTGGAATTTCATTCTCTCCCTCTCTTATGGAAAGGCATCATTGTGTGGCATGGTGCTTCTTACACTGGGGTGGGTGTATGCCAAGAGCGTGTGACTCGGTCTCAAGGAGCACACGAAAACCACTGGATAAAGCTTGGTGTATTTTTCCTGTATGCTAATTATACTTGAAGTTCTGGCCAAACATTTTGCTTTTAGTTTTTTCCTTTGAGGTAAGGATAAAAAGCATTATTTTTTATATTAAAACATACCTAGATATATTACAGAATATAAAATAAAATTCATGTGAATTTTCAAGAGAAGACAAGTTGCCTCAAATTTTGTGCTCTTTAAATGTTGTTTTGTGCTATGGTACCAGATCACTGTATGTGGACATTCATACCATGTTGTTATTAGGAGAACTTTAGGAGAGAAGTGTGAGAAGCACAGACTAGTTGAAAAGCTTTTGAAACAAATAAGCCCAATTTTGAGTCCTGGTTACACAACTTACTAGCTGTGTGGCCCTGGATTAGTCATTTAATCTTTCTGAGCCTGTTTATTGTTTTTCATTTGTAAAGTGCTTATAATTCCTGTCTTGTAGCATTGCTGTGAGGTTCGCAATAACACATGCACAACGCTCAAAATATAATAGGCAATTAATACTGAGTAGCTGTTTCATTACTTTTTTCCCCCTTATTTTGTTTTTTCTGGTTTGGTATATAAGAAAATAGTTTTTCTAGTTACTAGTTAGCTTAATTATCAAGAAGAATGATCTCTAAACCTTTTTGATTGTGTACCCCTATTAGGAAATTGTTATTTACATTTTATATGTACATATATACATAATAAAACATAAACAAAAATAGGAATTAATGAAATAGTAACTGTAGTGGATTGAATTATGTCCTCCCAAAACTCATTGAAGCCTAAATTGTGTTCCCCAGGTTTTGTATATTAGAAACTTAACCCACACTGTGACTATTAAGAGGGTGGGAAATCCTATTATGGTAAATGAAAGGTGGAGCCTTGAAGAGGTGATTGGATTGTAGGACCTTGCAGTAGTGAATGGATTAAAAATGGTGGTCAGGGGTGTGGTTCTGAGGGCTTTAAAAGAAGAGGAGAGTCTGTCCTTCCTCTGCTCTCTCTGCTTCCACCATCTTGCAATGTGAGACCCCTGGGTCACTGTTGCCACCACCAGATGGACTTTGGACTTTCCAGCCTGGGAAACTGTAAGCAATAAATTTTGTTTTCTTTGTAAATCACCCAGTTTCAGATATTTTGTTAAAAGCAATGGAAATGGACTAATACAGTAACTAAGTAGAAAGTGCGGTTTTATTGTTTTGTTTTGTTGGCTGGCTGGTACAGGGATCTGAACCCTTGACCTTGGTATTACAAGGCCATGCTCTAACCAACTTGAGCTAACCGGTCAACCCAGAAAGTGGAATTCTAATGTTTTCTCCTCCCCTCCCAAACCAATGGACTTTCTTGAATACCCCCTGGAAAGCATGCACCCATCTCTAGAGATAAAGATGGTAATCAGACATGGCTGCCTCCAAGTACAGACTAGTTAGTGTTACATAAAAAAAAAAAGAGAATTCTACCATTCAGACTACATCTTCCAAGAGCACATAGTTAGTCATAATGAGGTTTAAATTTGAAGTATGAGTACAATTCAAGTGACTCAGTCCAAAATACATCTGTAAAAAAGGTGACAACTAATCAGAGAAGTACCATCATTGTAATGTGTGAATGAATGTTTGAAACACACACACAAACACGCCAAAATATAGACTTCTGATTGCTAATCCCCAGTCATCTCATGAATAGTTCCATCTCAATCCTATGTTGCCATATGGCTGGTGGAGCTTATTCCAGGTTACTTGTGAGAAAGTGAGGCACCTTGCAGATGCTCTGGAACTTCCGACACTGATGAACTCATGTGCTTAGAATGAAAAATGAGAGGTTTGTTACTTCACTTGTAGTACAAGGTGGGTATACTTTGATTTGAGGCCAGACCAAAAGGAAGATTTCTTGGAAGAAGGGTGGGCACCTCGTGTAGGTTCTAGTTGTTTTAGAGGTAGGTCTAAGACACCCATGCAAGACCAAGATCCTCTATTTGTGATTCTACCCATCCATCTCTGTCAGGTAACTGAAGCTCCTTAGGAGGAGAACAGGCTCATCTTTAACTAAAGTCAGTAAGTTATTTGGCTGTCTTTCTTGTTTGCTTACTGTTTGAATTGGTTTTAGCTGTCAGTTCCCCAACAAGTGTCACTCTTACCTGGGCAAGTAATTAGACTGCATGAAGTCCTAGAGAGAGAGAAGAAAAGGAGGATTGAGACAGAGCAGCTATCAAGTACTTCTGTGGAGAAAGAGAAAGAACCAGTTGAAGATTATGTGGATGTACTGAACCCTATGCCAGTGTAAGTGCACAATTTATCTAGTTTATTCATTTGACTGTTAAGACTAATTTCTAATTATCAAGAACAGTCAGGACCTTACTAAACAAGGGATAATAATCAGTCTTGGAAATAAACTGCACATCTCTGAATACTTGCCACATTTCCTCTTCTATGTCATGATCAACAAAGTATAGATTTAAACTAACCCTCTTACCACATAGGAAATCCCCTTCCACCCACACTTAAGACCAAATAGATATTCTTTCCAGACCTCAAACTTGAATAAAAACTCCTATGAAGAAGAAAGGAAAAGATATTTTTTCACAATGAAACTCGATGATTGACCAATTTTCTATGAGAAAATTATACCAAAGAATTTTAAATACTTGAAATGTTCTATTCAGGGCCAGCCTGTGGCTCACTTGGGAGAGTGCAGTGCTGATAACACCAAGGCCACGGGTTCGGATCCCATATAGAGATGGCCGGGTTTGCTCACTGGGTGAGCGTGGTGCTGACAACACCAAGTTAAGGGTTAAGATCCCTTTACCAGTCAACTTTAAAAAAAAAAAAAAAAGAAAAGAAATGTTCTATTCAATTGACCAATCAGTGAGTAGTCATTGAGCTTGTATTCTGAGGAAGGTCCTGTGTAAAATGTGTAAGGTGTTGTTGGAAAAATGAAGCAAAGACCATGATGAATTCAGGAACACCCTACATTTATCTTTTATATTGTTGAAAAGATTGTGAGCCCTTCCCTCCTGGGATCTTGGTGTTCATGTCATTGAAACTTGTCTTGGTACCATCTATGACATCAGGTTCTGGTGCATATTCTATCTATACTACGATTGCTGAAACCTGCCAACCACCACTTTTAGCTGAAACCAATGACAACTGAGGGACTGATAGGTTAAAAGTCACAGACTGCTTCTTTTTCTTTTTTCCTCAATAAAACAAGTAATATATATTTATTACAGATAAATAAAAAGATTAAAAATATTTTTACTCCCACCATTCAGAGATATTTGTTGTTAACATTTAAGTGTGTTGCATATCCTGTCAGATTTTTCTTATGATGATATAGTTCATTGACTACAATATATATTATAAAAATGGAAAGTGCTTTTTAAATTTTGTGTATAAAAATACCACCAATGCCATAGAAAGACATATTATACCAAAAGGAGTTCAGACATGTCCTTAAATATCAGTTATTTAAAACAAAGACCATACAATAGAAGCATTGAGAGGTGTTTTGAATCCCTGAAAGGAAATCACCAACAAATATTTATCCAAGGGCTGGCCCGTGGCTCACTTGGGAGAGTTTGGTGCTGATAACACCAAGGCCACAGGTTCGGATCCCTATATAAGGATGGCTGGTTGCTCACTTGGGACAGCTTGGTGCTGACAACACCAAGTCAAGGAGTCAAGGGTTAAGATCCCCTTACTGGTCATCTTTTAGAAAAAAATAAATAAATAAAATACACATATTTTATATATATATATATATATATAAAAAATATTTATCCAAGATCCTATTTATACACTGAGACTGGGGATACATTGTTAATTCTTATTTTAGATTTTCTTCTTTGGGGGATTGGGGAGGAGGGGTGAGCTGGCTGGTACAGGGATCCGAACCCCTGAGCTTGGTGTTAAAACACCACACAGTAACCAACTGAGCTAACTGGCCAGCCCTTGTCTTAGATTTTCAAATGGTAATGGTGATTATATACTAATCAGTAGATAACTTTTCAGGTCGTCTTTGTTTAAAGAGGCTTTGGAGGAATGAGGGAGGCAGGACCTTAAGCATTAGCATATTCGTAGTGGCACTGGTTTGTAACAATATCTAATTATAATTATATAATTGCAATAATAAAGCTGGAAGGTTTCTTTTTACTTTTTTTTTTTTTTTGGTGGCTGGCCAGTACAGGGATCCAAATAAAGCTGGAAGTTTTGAGAAAAGTTAATAACTGCAGCTCTCAAAGTTATTTTGATAGCATGTTTTTTAAGTAGCAATCTTCATCAGTTAATAAAAATTCTGTTTTTTATCTCACCTCTGTAGATGTTTTTATACAGTGTCCCGGAAAGAAGCAACTGAGATGCTCAAGAAGAACCCTTCCTTGGGAAATATGATCTTGAGGCCTGGTAGTGACAGTAGAAATTACTCCATCACTATCCGGCAGGAGACAGAGTATGTATAATAAAAAAAATGCATGGAATTGTTAAAACATGGTATCACTTTAGAAAGTAAAGTCACACAAGTTCAGATCAGCACCTGCTATGGGTTTTGTTGGGGCTAAAAACATGAACACAATGTGCTTGCTTTGGCAACATGTATACTAAAATTGGAACAATACTGAGAAGTTTAGCATGTCCTTGTGCAAGGATGACATGCAAATTTGTGAAGCATTCTATTTAAAAAAAAAAAAAATGAACACAAGAATATGGAGGGAATGTCACATAAGCAATACTAAAGATTGAGCCAAAGCTAATATTTGCAGGAGGGGAAAAGAATGAGCAAATTACTTTGGTCTTGAATATAATTGTACAGTTCATTCATTTGATTCAACATATACTTATTAAATGATTATGATGTACCTAGTAATGCTCTAGGTATTGCAGATACAGCAGGGAAGAAAACAACATCCGTGGTTTCAAGGAGTTTACATTCTTGTGGGGAGATGCAGACTATAAATAAATACATAACTAAAAATATCATATATATGGTGGTAAAGTCTACGGAGTAAAATAAAGCAGTATGAGAGAGATGGGAACCCTCAAAGGTGATATATAGAGAAAATATTTGTGGCTGCTATTGTTTTAGTATAGGGTGGTCAGGGAAGGCCTACTTTATTAACTGACATGTAAGCAGAGACCTGAAAGAAGTGAGGGAACAAACCATGCCAATACCTGGGGCAAGAGTGTTCTAGGCAGCAGGTGCATATGTCCAGAGGCAGAAGAATTCTTGGCTTGTTCAGCAAACAGAAAGAGGCCACTGAGACTGCAATGGAGTTGAGCAAGGAGAAAAGTAGTAGTAGATGAGATTCCAGAAGTAAGGGTAGAGAAAAATCACTCAGAGCCCTACAGGTTATTGCAGAGACAAGGGTTTTGCTCTGAATGATATGAGAGGTCACTAGACTGTTGACATAAAATGATTTATGTATTAAAATGACCACTTTGGAGCTTCTTGTCAAGGTTAATTATTTCTTCATGGTAAAATGGCTTATCTTTGATAAAGTCAGTAACACATGCAAAAGTTGGTTTTTCTGTGTAGTTAGGGTGCTTAGGTCTTTTAAAAGCTACTCCAGCTTTCAGAGTCTATGAAAGCTTGCATTTCAATAGGGATTCTGGCTTAGTTAACCCTTTCACAACTTATAATATAATTAAAATATAGAGGGTTTTTCCCATATGAAAATATTCAATAAATAATTATCGTTCCTATAAAAATATAAACAGAATTTGATTCTTAAATTTTCTACTCTGTGGGGGTAATATTCTTCTATTAACGTTTTTACTATAACATATCTATCAAAGAATCTATCCATCAGTTCACCTCATAAATATCTATAATTTTAAATAGGTTGATAAATAGTGATAAAAGCAGTGAAAAGAAAATAATCACTTGCAGGACAAAAGTAAAATTATGGTATTATGGCTGACTTGCCGGTATAAGCCATGGCCCAGTAAACTTCATTCATTGTCAACTACTCTGTATAAACAGAGTAATTGTATTTATACACTAGCATGTGCACTAAACAGATGGCAAGAATATTAGTTGGTAAATCAGATCCTAGTTCTGTGTGTAAGAGATGTGAGTATGTGTATTTTTCTACAATGAATGTCTGTCAATTTAACCTGCTTGTGGTTTCATTATTTTTTCTCTTTATTATAAGCTAACATTTAGAGTTAATGGGTTTTCAACTCCATTGAAATATGGTAGAATATAGATTTTTCAGTTACAACTTATTTGATTTATAATTTAACTATCGTGAAACAAATCCAAAAGAAATAAAAGTATGGCTTCCATTAAATATCAGTGACCTTAGAAAAACTCCTGGGAGAAAGTAGATTTTTCCATTTAGTATATCCTGGTCAAGGAGTTTGTCCTTTTTCAGGGTTTAGAAAATTATGTGCCAGCTCCGTGGCTCACTCGGGAGAGTGTGGCGCTCGTAGCGCCAAGGCTGCGGGATTAGGAGCCTATATGGGGATGGGCGGTGCGCTCACTGGCTGAGCGTGGTGCAGACAGCACCAAGCCAAGGGTTAAGATCTACTTACCAGTCAAAATAAAAAAAAAAAAAAGAGAGAAAATTGAGTATCACATAAAATAAAAAAAGTCTTTACTATTTACTTCTACTTTTAAAAATAAGATGATATAAAAGTGAATTAAAATGTATATAAGGCTGGCCAGTTAGCTGAGTTGGTTATAGAGCCCAGCCTTCCAACACCAAGGTCGTGGGTTTGGATCCCTGTACTGGCCAGCCACTGAAAAAACAAAACAATAACACAATATAGCAGATTTTGAAAGGAAACACAATCTAACTGCTTGAAAACAAAATTAGATCACACCAGAGTGAGTAATTTTTTTTTTCCTTCATGTTACTCCTTTCTTGGTCTAATTGTCTGATCCTGTGTTACTATTCTGCACAAAAAGAGCAAAATCCCAAGACCTGATTGCTCTTTAAAAACTGTTTATTTCCTATACAATAGCGGCCTGATCTCTCTCTCTCTCTCTCTTTTTTTTTTTTTTTTTTAACCGGTAAGGGGATCGCTCAGCCAGTGAGCACACCAGCCATCCCTATGTAGGATCCAAACCCACAGCCTCGGTGCTACCAGTGCCGCACTCTCCCGAGTGAGCCACGGGCCGGCCCCATGATCTCTTTTGAGGTGGTCTAAATTAGTCCAACTTTTGCATTGCATTTTCCATACAGTTGAGCTATGAAAAATAATAGTGTTTTCTGCTGTAGGTGTGGTTTGTGACCAAACTCAACGAATTTCTATACTTAGGATATAAATTTAATGTCTTAGTTTTTACTTATATTTATATTATAGTTAAGCTATATTTTAACTATAAGAAAGTCTGGCAAAGGAGTTCACATCAAAGTTATATCACTGTGATTTTAGTAGATTCACTTCCAGTTTGAATTCATATAGAAATTCTTGCTTTTGTCTGGTGAGCACAAAAACTTTTAAAATTTCATAAAACTAATCACTCCTCCCATCCCCCCAAGTTGATATTTAGAAAGCAAGAAGTGAGATAGAATGGCAAAACTAAAGCATTGTAGCCATGGAATCAGTATGTGCTTATTTAGGCTTTGGGGAATAGTTTACACCTGGAAATGGCTAAGAACAATTTTAACTGTTAGGATGACCCAGATATGCCTATGATGTTAAGGATTGTAAGATATGTTCTTTAATGCCTCAAAATAGTCCTTTTAGAATGAATGGATTTAATATCTTCTCTTTAACAGGTCACTTAATTTTAAAGGATAGCAAGTATAGAGAGTATTAGAATTTTAGCTTGTTATAATGTAGAGTTTACTGTAAAGAATTTGATAGAAAACTAGACTATTAGGAAGCACCAGTGTCACCTATGAAACCAATTTATTCTCTTACAGGTTATAGGAGAAATGTTCAGCTTTGCAAGTCAGATGATTGTATATGGTAAAACAGTAGCTGAAAAGGAAAAGTTGATTTACAAAGCAATACTTGAAAATAAAATTATCTCCATCTGTTAACAGATCAGCTGTTGAAGGGAAGACTGTTGTTCTCAGGAATAAATAAAAGTCATTCAATGTCAAATTATCAGCTGACTCCTCTCTTGGTGTAGAATATCATCTACCTTTACCCAGCCTGGTGGTGTGAATTCATAAGACATGAAGCTATTCTTAGAACAAGCTTCATGATTTGATTTTGTTTTCTTGAGATTGTTAGGACTAGGTGCCAGTCTAGTAGTATAGACACTTTGGAAAGCCATTAGTGAAGGAAGCAGTATAAATATTTACCCAAAATGTACTCCTTTGCAAAAATTGAGGACAGATGCTAAGAACAACTGGTCCGATGGTAGTGAGTTATTAGAACTTATTTAGTGTCACTGAAGTTGGTATACAACTCCCCCACTGCTAAATTTGACTGGCTTTTAAGAAAAAAACCCAAAAAACCAAAAAAAGCAGCAGCAGCTAAGAACAATACTTATAACCACATTTAAGATCACATACTTTTTTTTAAAGACTTGTTACTTCTTTTTTGAGGTCATAATCAGGAAATCTTAATATAGCAAATTTAATTAACCTTGTTTTTTCCCTCTCTCTATTCCTCTGAAAAAACAAAACATAGTATAAAAGAAAAGCAAAGGGTCTAAAATGAGAGAAAAAGCCTAAGCAACTTCAATGGAATTGTTTTTCTATCTCATTTTCTACTTCAGAATTTAGTCCTTTTAGTCAAAAGTTCCAGGAGACCCTGCTGATCTTTGCCACTTTTCTTTCCACAGCTTTGCAATGAATGACGATGATATGATGGCTACTAACAACAATCATTGTCCCCCCTTATAAGTTAGCATTTGTGGGCCCTGCATTGAATGCTGGCAAGCATTTTCTTCAGGCACAATAAAAACTTTGAGACAGTATTATCCACGTTTTACAAATGAAGAGGCTGAGACTCACAGAAACTACTAAATTAAAACAATATATTTAATGCATATTAAAAAATAGTTATAATTTACTGAGTGCTTAAATGTGCCAAACACTGTACTAAGATTTTTGCAAACGTTAACTCACAACAGCCCTGTGAGGCAAGGCACAACCATTTCCATTTTATAGATGAAGAAACAGGATCAGAGAGCACGCATAACAGAACCAGAATCTGAAGCAAGTTTTCAGTCTCCAAAGGAATAGCAATCACTTATTTCATAGGAATACAGGAATTCTCATTGAAACTGGGGAGAGTTTTCAAAAATAACTGTCTGATTAAAAAGACCTTTTTATGGTTGGAGTAAAGATAAAGCTAGAGCCAATTACCCTGAAAGGGTACTTGTAAGACCTCTTCTGTCCAGAAATAGTTCCTTAACCAATCTGTAACTGATTCCTGAAGTTTCAGCATTAAGGAATACTTTCTTGTAGGAGGGGAGAGGGTTTGGTTAGGCTTTACCTCATGTTTTATAAGTAGGCCATTGGAATTAATTGTTTAGCAATTGGATATCACACTGGAAATTTGGATATAGTAGTAGATGAGGAAGAGAGTCCTTTAATAGAAGACTTCTATGTAGTTCAGTCCAAGAGGAATATGAACCGGAAATGGAGAGAGAAGAGACTTAAAAAAAAAAAAAAAAAAGTGAAAAGGCCCTGTAGAATGTAGACCAGCTTAACCCAATGAACAATTTTGCTTAGAGAGCTTCTGTATATTGGACAAATGTTGAATTAATTGGTTGTTTGAACAAACGACAGAGAAATAAAAGCTGTTAACTTTTCAACATAGAAAAGTTTTGATCCTAACACTCTTGCCATATGAATTAAAGGAATTCAAGACAAACATACTGTTGTTCACAACTAACTGGCATGGACACTGACTTCTGCTCTCAGTATAAATTCATTTAGTTCTAGCAGATAGCACTAGGAAATGGGCTCCTAGAATTTTTTAAATTCAGTTTCATAAATATTTGTTGTGTGCCTAATGCTGAATACAAAGATGAATAGAATGTGTTTCTTGTTCCTAAGCCATTCATACTCAATAAAATACCATGTCTTTAGAGTGTTAATAATTTAGACTGCGATAGGAAGACATTAAGATTCATCTACTGTACTTATATTCCCATCTATTGTTCATACAGTGACCTAGCACTTTCTGTATTTCTAAGTCAGCCCCAAATTTAGCAGATATTCAGGGTGGTATATGAGCGAGCAGGAATAATAGTGATCAAGGGCTTTCTGGTTGGATTAGTAATGAGGTAGAGTAGAAAACAATTTTCTTTCAATAATTCATTGTTACTAACATTTAAAAAAAGTATTTCTGCCTGATTTTCAAATCTTGATTACTTTTTTCTTCTCTGTTATTCTTTCTCATTCACCCACTTGATGACCTAGATTTCCTATATCTCTACTGTGTAACCCCCCAAAAAGAGACATAGCAAACCAGGTAAATAGAAAAACAAAAATCACCAAGGATTTTTTAAAATGTTGCCTAACCACCAAGAATTTTTGTTGTCATGGGAACATAGGTTTGCTAAACAGGTATTATTTTATACTCACTTTAGTTTGCATTGACCTAATTGTACAATCAAATGGAGATTAACCATTTGTTTCATTTTAGCATGCCAAGAATCAAGCACTACAAAGTAATAAGCATAGGAAAAAACTACACTATTGAACTGGAAAAACCTGTAAGTAGCTATTTTATTGTTGTTGATGAACTTTCTCCCAATTCCTCCCAAACCTACCTTAAAGAATACAAAGAAAAGTGGAAAAGCAGTCTTCTTCCCTAGAAACCTAGTTCTGGCGGGAAGCAGCAAAGTTAAGGAGCCCTGAAGGTGGCAGATATATATAGTGAGAAGTGAACAGGCAGGCAAGGTGAAGTAGAACATAATCTGCTTCT
Organism: Cynocephalus volans; assembly: GCF_027409185.1. Taxonomy (NCBI): domain Eukaryota; kingdom Metazoa; phylum Chordata; class Mammalia; order Dermoptera; family Cynocephalidae; genus Cynocephalus; species Cynocephalus volans. Next base: position 57,717,002 of record NC_084468.1, read on the forward strand.
AAAAATTCTTTTTGCTTTTCATTTATCGATACAATTGTTTTAGGGAGAGAATACTGTTTTTGTTAAACATCTGTTTTACATCCTGCCATTATTAAGTATTTATTTATTTTGATTTTTAGAGAAGTTTATTGGGAGACAAATATAAGGATCAGCCTGGGAAACACTAACCAACAGAATTGGAAAGTGCTCCCCAATTATAAGTATTTAAATATGCTTATTTCTAATGGGGAGAAATCCATAAATGTCTAATTCTCTAATACCTGCCATGCAGAAATTCGGATCCCCTCTTAATAGCAATGTACCAGCAAAGAAAGGGTTTCTTGTCTTCAATCCCTCTACCCACCCACCCCCAGCTGGCTTATCATGGTGCTAATGATATAATATCATAACCACCAGATACTATGTTAGGCACAGAACTAAGTATTATGTATATATTATCTAATTAAGTCTTTATCATTACCCTGAGGTAGATATCATTATGCCTATAATGCCCATGAGAAAACTAGTATTTACAGTGGTCTCAACAAATCAGAGTGTGGCAATGTGGCCTACATTCCAGGATACTGGAAAAAAATGGAATATAGCTCTGTAATCTTAGGCTGCAGTGGTGGGAAGATTGGGCCAGGAATAATGTCTCTGAATATCACTGAAATAAAACTGGTGGATCTTGAAGATATTTATAATATTTCTCTAAAATTGACCTTCTAATTCCTCTGCCTCTCTGGGCCCATTGTGTTGATTAAATAGAAAAAGGAAGAATGTGTTTGAATTTCTTATACTTTGATCATAACCTTAGAGAACAAGGCAACTGGAGATTCAGACAGCCCACATACAGCTTTGCCATAAATACCTCCCAGAGATTCTCACTTCTCAGATCCATGCCTGACTAAGCTTTTTACACAAAGTTCTAATGCAAAAGGCAGAGAACTAGATTGCTAATCCAAATAAACAAGTGACTAGAAGCAATGGTCAGGGAAGAACAATGTATCTTTGCAACTGGTAAATGGGGGCTTATTTCTGTCATTAGCCCATACAGTCCACAGTGTAAGGAAAATGAACAGCCTGGATTATCCTTTCACTTTTTACCTTCCCCAATCCTTCCCTTCAACCAGATTGTATTTTTGTGAATTCTTTTTCCTCTTCAGGCTGTCTGGGATATGCAGGTTTAACCTGATCTCACTTGTATAAAAATCTGGTTTAGATGGTAGAGACACATTTCAGTTACTCCTAGACCAGTAAATGATCCTATTATAATGAGATATTAAAATGCTTAAATTCTCTGGCTTTAATAGTTCTTTGATTTCAAGCAGAAGAAACCAACTATGGCTCACTTAAGTAAAAATAAATGTATTACAAGAGTATAAAATGGCTGAAAGCCTGATAAATCTTCAGGGACTAGGAGGCAGTTACTTGTACTAAGAACCTTCAGATGAGGAAGGAAGCTGCTATCCTTTCTTGTTCCTAAACTCAAGTTCAAATTTCAAGGAAGCATTTTCTGACCTTGAGTCACATTCTTATGCCTTAATTGGGGAAAGCAAGGTATTTAGTTATTGTCCACCAGACTATATTCAATGGGAAAGGGGTAATTCCTCAACAGAAAATTGATACATGGTCACTTAGAAAGGAGAAATAAGATGCATGAATTGGTAAAACTATGATCATTCAGCAAGCCATTGAAGTGAGGTCCTGACATGATCTTCTGGAGGTCAGGAAATATGCAGTAATCTTCATGAAATTCTATTTGAGCTTTCTCTTACTCTATCTTTACCCAGGTGACATTGAGCCTTCTTTCACTCTTTCTCTATACAGGTAACACTCCCAAACCTTTTCAGTGTGATTGATTATTTTGTGAAGGAGACTCGAGGAAATTTAAGACCGTTTATATATTCAACTGATGAAGACCTTGGTATGTTCTTCACTTTGTTGCTATATTAAGGAAAACAAGACAAACAAAACCAAAAAAATTGTATATGATTTGTAACACCAGCCAGGTATGAACTATAGTTCAGTCTTTACATTTACCAGTTTGAAAATCATTTTGTCACTGAGTTTGTGAAAATAAGGGAGTACTATATTAGTCTATTTCTTGTTGCTTATAACAGAATACCTGAAGCTGGGTAATTTATAAAGAAACAGAATCTATTTCTTACAGTTTTTTTTTTTTTTTTTTTTTTTTTTTAAAAGATGACCGGTAAGGGGATCTTAACCCTTGACTTGGTGTTGTCAGCACCACGCTCAGCCAGTGAGCGAACCGGCCATCCGTATATGGGATCCGAACCCGGGGCCTTGGCGCTATCAGCACCGCACTCTACCGAGTGAGCCACGGGCCGGCCCTTTCTTACAGTTTTGGAGGCTGGAAAGTCCACAGTTGAGGGGCACATCTGGTGAGGGTCTTCTTTGTGGGAACTCTTGGAACTCTCCAGAGTACTGTCACAATGCAGGGTATCACATAATGAAGGCTGAGCAACAGTGCATTTCTACATGCTTTCTTCCTCTGCTTATAAACCCCCCAGACTACTCTCTGATAACCCATTAGTCCATTAACCCATTAATACATGAATGGACTAATCCACTCAAGAAGGCATAGCCTCACAATCCAATCACCTCTTAAAGGTCCCACTTTTCAAATACCATAGTTGGATTTCCCACTCTTAACACTGTCACATTACATTGGAGGGGAAAAATATTAAAACCATAGCTAGTACCAATATATCCTCATGGACAGGGTATGCGTCCATTCTAGAGAATGAAAAACCCTGAAGCATGTATTGTGACTATTAACTTCATTCCATCATTCTAACTGGCTTTATCAAACAAGTTCAGAGATAAGAGAAAACCATATATAGAGTCATGGAAACCAAACAGGGAATATAAAGGGATGGTCTGTCAACAATGTCAGATGCTCCAGATAGGATAAAATGTCAGTAACTTACAAAGTAGACAACATTTTAAAATCCTAAGTAGGTGGGCCGGCCCGTGGCTCACTCAGTAGAGTGCGGTGCTGATAACACCAAGGCCCCGGGTTCGGTTCCTTAAAAAAAAAAAAAAAAAAAAAAAAAAAAAAAAAAAAAAAAAATCCTAAGTAGGCATATACAAATCAAATATACATTCTCTATATTAAAAGAGAAGTGGGAGGGATGGGGGCAAAATTTTTTTTTTTGCATTTAAATCTGTAATTGTTCCAGTACCATTTGCTAAGAAAACACCATCCTTTCTCCATTGAATCGCCTTTGCTTCTTTGGGGGGAGTGGGGGGGAGTCACTTGACCATATTTGTGTGGATCAATTTCCTTTGATATATGTTCCTACCTTTTTGACAATATCATATAATCTTGGTTACTGTAGCTTTATAGTAGTTCTTGAAATCAGGAGTTCTTTTTCTTCTTTTTTCAAAATTGTTTGGGCTAGTTTCTTTTTTAATGTATTTTATTTTATTTTTTATTAATTAAAAAAAATTTATTATAAATATATGTGAAATATAAAGTTGACTTTCAATAGTTGTATACAATGTGTGATGGTCAGATCAGGATAGTTAGCTTATTAATCATTACTATACAAAATCAATGGAATACTAAGCCATGAAAAGAATGAAATTCTGCTATTTGCAGCAACATGGATGAGCCTGGAGAAAGTTATGCTAAATGAAACAACCCAGGGGCAGAAAGAGAAATACTGCATGTTCTCATTCATAAGTGGGAGCTGAATCCATAGATAAACAATAAAGAGAGAGAGAGAGAGAAAGAAACAACAATCACAATAATACATTGAACTTTTAGAAGGAGAGAAGAGAACTGTGGTTACGAGATGTAAGAGGGGAGGGGTAGAGGGGGATGGTTAACAAGAAATTGGTTAACTGACACATAGAATGATTATGTAATCTAGGTTTTTTGCCTTTCAGTGTAAGTTTTAAAATCACCTTATTGCTATCTACAGAAAAATCCTTCTGGGATTTTAATTGGATGGTACTGAATTTGTAGATCAGTTCAGGGAGAATTGACATCTTTATCTTGAGTCTACCAACTGAGGACTGCAGTATGTTGGTTCATTTATTTTGGTTGTCTTTTATTTCTTTCACAGTGCTTTGTAGTTTTCGGCATACAGATCCTGCACATATTTTATTAGATTTATATCTATTTAATTTCTTGGTACTATTATAAATGATCCTGTTTATAAAATTTGAATTCCAATTATTCATTTGTAGTATATAGAAATATAATTGATCTTTATATATTGGACTTATATTCCAAGACTTTGCAAAACTCATTTATTAGTTTCTAAAAGCTTTTTTTTTTTTTTTTTTTTGTAGATTCCTTGGAATTTTCTATGTAGAAATTATAGTATCTGTGAACAATTTCAGTTCATGTCTTCCAATCTGATTATTTTATTTTTCTTGCTTTGTTGCTTGGGCTGGGGTGTCCATAACAATGTCGAATAGAAGTGGTGAGAATGGACATCATTGCCTTGCTCCTGGTGTTAGAGGAAAAACATTTCATCTTTGACTAATAACTATGATGTTGGCTGTAGGTTTTTTAAAAGATGTCCTTTCTCTGAGCAAGAAAGTTCCCTTTATAATTACTATTTTGCTGAGAGTTTTTTTTTTTTTTTTTAAATCATGGATGAATGTTGAATTTTGTAAAAAGCTTTCTCTGCATCTACTGAGATGATCATATGGTTTCTCCTTTTAGTTTGTTAATATGGTGAATCACGTTGATTTTCCATTTTTGATCATACCTTACATATACACACTTGGTTATAACGTATTATCTGTTTCATATAATATATTGTTGGATTTAATTTGCTAATATTTTAAGAATTTCTGTGTCTGTATTTATGAGAGATACTAGTCTGCAGTGTTTTAAAAAATAATTATTTTGTCCAATTTTGGTATTAATGTAATGCTGGCATCAGAAAATGAGCTAGGCAGAATTCCCTCTCCTTCAACAGGTGGAAGATGTGTATAGAATTGGTATTATTTGGTAGAATTACCTGTGAACATATGGGCCTGGAAATTTCTTTGCTGGAAGGTTTTAAACTATGAATTCAACTTCTTTAATAGATGTAGGACAATTCAGGTTATTTGCTTTTTAAGTGAGTTTTGGTAGTGTCTTGAGGTCTTCAAATTTATTGCCATTTAAAGTCCATAGCTGGGCTGGCTGGTTAGCTCAGTTGGTTAGAGCATGGCCTTGTAACACTAAGGTCAATGATTCGGTTCCCAGCTGCCAAAATAAATAAGTAAACAGAGTTTATAGCGATGTTCCCTCTTTCATTCCTGATACTGATAATCTGTGTCTTTTTTGTTTCTTGGTTAGGCTGGTTAACAGTTTACTAACTGATCTTTTCAAAGAACCAGATTTTGGTTTCATTGGTTTTTCTCTATTTTCCTTATTCTATTGATTTTTCTTTATTTTCTTCCTTCTGCTTGCTTTTCTTTTTTTCTTTTTTCCTAATTCTTCAGGTAGAACTGTAGATTATTTATTTTAAACTACTTTCATTTCTAATATAAATATTTTGTTATAAATTTCCCTCATAAATTTATAAATTTTCTGCTATGAATTTATAAACAGGGCTTAGCTGTATTCCATAAATTTTGATATACTGTATTTTCATTTTAATTCAGTTAAAAATATTTTTAAAATTTCCCTACAGAATTCCTTTTTGATCCCAAGTATTTGGGGGATTTCCCCCCAGTTTTACCGAGGTTTAATTGATAAAATGATATTTATGGTGTGCAACATCATGATTTGATATACATATATATTGTGAAATGATCCCACAATCAAGTTAGTTAACACATTTGTCACCCCTTAAGTGGGAACACTTAAAATCTATTCTTATCAAATTTCAGGAATACACTACAGTATTATTAACTTAGTTACCAGCATGCTGTGCATTAGATGCCCAGAAGGTATTCACTGTATAACTAAAAGTTTGTATTCTTTAACCAACATCTCCCCATTTTCCCACCCTCCAGCCCCTGGCAATCACCTTTCTATTCTGTTTCTGAGTTGGACTTTCTTAGATTCCACATATTATTGAGATCATATAATATTTATCTTTCTGAGTCTGGCTTATTTCACTAAGCACAATGTCCTCCAGGTTCATATATGTTACAAGTGCCAGGATTTCCCTCCTTTTTTATGGCTGAATAATATTCCATTGTATGTATATACCACATTTTCTTTATTCATTCACCTGTCGACAGTTAGGTTGATTCCATGTCTTGGCTACTATCAATAATGCTGCAGTGAACTTGAGAGTGCAGATATCTCTTTAAGATAGTATTTTATTTCCTTTGAATATATACCAAGAAGTGGGATTGCTAGATCATAAAATAGTTCTATTTTTAATTTTTTGAGGAATCTCCATAATGTTTTCCATAATGGCTGTATCAATTTACATTCTCATCAATAGTACATAAAATGTTCTTTTCTGCACATCCTTGCCAACACTTATTTCTTCTGTCTTTTTGATAATAGCCAATGGCCTTAATTTGCATTTACCTGATGATTAGTGTTGTCAAGCACTGTTTCATGTACCTGTTAGCCATTTGTATATCTTCTTTAGAAAAATGTCTATTTGGGTCCTTTGCCCATTTTTCAATTGGATAATTTATATTTTTGCAATTGAGTTGTATGAGTTCTGTATTAGTCCATTTCCATTGCTTATAACAAAATACTTAGAACTGGGTAATTTATAAGAAAATGAAATTTATTGCTTACAGTTTCAGAGGCTGGGAAGCCCAAAGTCCAGGGAACACATCCGGTAAGGGCTTTGTCCTGGTGATGACTATAGCGACTCAGGGTATCACATGGCGAATATGGCAGAGAGAGCTCCTTGTGCACTCTCTTTTTAAAGTCCCCAGAACATGTCTGTGATTGCTATTATACCATCAAATGGATCAAGCCATTTACTATGGAATGATCCTCCCAATCTAATCCCCTCTTTTAGCCCCCACCTTTCAACTGCCATAATAGCATTTCCCACCCTCAACAGCTACAGTGAGGATTAAGTTTTGGGGGGACATTCAATCCAAGGTAAGTTCCTTATATATTTTTGATATTAGTATTTGGAAATTTTTGAGATCATTTTGTTAATTGTTTCTTGTTTTTTTCTGTTATGGTCAGAGATCATAATCTATATGATTTCAATTCTTGTAAACTTATTTTATGGTTCAGAATATGGTGTATTTTTGTAAATATCCCATCTATACATAAAAAAGTATATTCTGCTGTTGTTGGTTGGAATAATTTATAAATGTAAAATAGGTCACATTGGTTGATAACGTGGTTCAGGTATTCAATATGCTTGCTGATTTTCTTCTACTTGTTATATTGATAACTAAGAAAGGGGTGTTGAATTCACGTACAATTGTGGATTTGTCTATTCTTTCAGTTCTGTCTTTGCTTCATGTATTTTGAAGCTCTGTTGTTAGGGTGTGTATTAGTTTTCTGAGCTGTGCAACAAATTACCAAAATTTAGTAGATTAAAACACATTTTATCATCTCAGTTTCTGTGGGTTAAGAGTCTCAGCCTGGCTTAGTTGGGTCTTGCTGTCAAGGTATTATCTCAGACTGGGTTCTCATTTAGACTGAGATCCACTTCCAAACTCACTCAGGTTGTTGGGGGAATTCAATTTCTTACAGCTTTGGGATTCATAACAACTAGCTTCGTCAGGACATTTGAGACATTTGAGAAGGAGGGAGGGAGAGAAATAAGGAGAGTTGGGGAGAGAGACGATTGGCTTACAGAGCAAATCTGCTAGCAAGATCTTATATAATGTAACATACTCATGGGAATAACCTGTCATATAATGGTAACATAATGATGGTATTGACATCCCATCACCTTTGGGGGCATTATTCATAACATCTTTGCCCAGTTCCACATCATAAAGTTTCCCCCTGTTTTCTTCTAGGAGTTTTAGTCTCAGGTCTTACATTTAGGTCTTTAATCCATTTTGAGTTGATTTTGGCATATGGTGAGAGAGAGGTGTCTGGTTTCTATTACTCTACACATGGATATCCAGTTTTCCCAGCATCGTTTACTGAAGAGGGTGACCTTTCCCCAATGTATGTTCTTGGCTTCTTTGCCCAAGATCAGTTAGCTGTAAATACATAGGTTAATTTCTGGATTCTCTATTCTGTTCCATTGGTCCATGTGTGTTTTTATGTTAGTAGATGGTTAATTTTAGTGTGTCAATTTGACTAGGCTAAGGGATACCTAGACAGCTGTTAAAGCATTATTTCTGAGAGTGTTGTGAGGATGTGAAGAGATTAGAATTTGAATAGTAGACTGAATAAAGAAGACCCACCTTCACCAATTTGAACAGGCACTATCCCATCTCTGGAGGCCCACCCAAATAGAACAAAAAGGCAGAGAGGAAGGATCAATTTTTTTTCTCTTCTGGAGCTGGCACATCCTTCTTCTCCTGCCCTGCGACACAGAAGCTCCTTGTCTTGGGCCTCTGGGCCCAGAGACATATACCAGTGTGCGTCCCCACCCCCACCTCCAGTTGTCAGGCCTTTGACCTCTGTCTGGGAGTTACACTATTGGCTTCCCTGGTTCTAAGGCCTTCAGACTCCAACTGAATAAAACCGTCAGCTTTCCTGTTTCTCCAGCTTGCTGATATTGTTCTCCATTTGCCGAATTCTGTGACTGAAAGCAACTGCCTATCTCCATGTCCTCTGTACAGAAAGGGTGAAGTTTCAGCATTTACATAAGGTGGCTTGAGGAGGGCAGATTGTGGGACTTCTTGGCCTCCATAATCATGAGCCAATTTCCATCAAAATTTCTTCTTTGTTGAGAACATCTGTCTTCCTGTTCTTTTCAAGAGTGTTTATGAAACCCTCATGGAGCACAGCTGCTTTAAAGTCTTTGATAATTCCAATACCTTAGTTATCTTAGTGTTGGTATGGATTGTCTTTTCCCTTGAGAATTAGTCACACTTCTCTGGCTTTTTGTATATCAAGCTATTTTGGATTGTATTTTGGACATTTTGAATATTGTCATGAGTCCCTGGGTACTACTGAAATCCTCTGGAGCTTTTTTAAAAGCAGGCAATCATCCTAATTAGATCGAACCAGTTCTTTTTTCTGTGGGAAGCAGTTCCATTATCAGTTAAATTTTCAAAGCTTTTGTTATGTGCTGCTTTGGGTCTCTGTATCTTCAGTGATTATTAGCCTGGGACTTGGGCAGTAGTTAATATCTTAGTTTAATTCTCAAAGCCTTTGCTGTTTTGTATCTGTTCTATGCATGCACAGCTCAGCGGTAGGCCTGGAACTTGTCAAGTCAGTTAATACATAGAACTATGGGATGCTGTTTTCCAGCTTTCACCTCTGGGATTCCCCCCACAGTCAACAGCTACCAAGGATCCTTTCCCTAGTCTTCCAGCTAGAAAGATGGGGCTTCTTAAGTGATGTAGCCATTTGTGCTGTTATGCAGTTCTGTGAGACTGAGGTGGCATAATCCCTCTAAAGAAGTTTAAAGAAAGAAAAAAGTAATTTCAACTCTCTCTCCACCACACCACTCTTTTGAGTCCACTTTTCCTGGTTTCTCTTGCTAGAAGCATGAATTTTCTCTTGGGGTTTTAGGTGCCTAGGCTGCCATTGCCACAGTGTGGCACCTTGACTAGGGGCCACCCTTATGGCAGGGCCAGGAAAAGAAGAAAATAGACAATAGAAAGAAATCAAAATGGGCTGTTAATGTAAAATGTCAATGATTTTAGAAACAGACAACTGGGGCCGGCCCGTGGCTCACTTGGGAGAGCGTGGTGCTGACAACACTAAGTCAAGGGTTCGGATCCCCTTACCGGTCATCTTTTAAAAAAAAAAAAAAGAAAAAGAAAGACACAGACAACTGGATTGCTATTGCTATGTGACTGAACAGTCAGTTTGTTTCGTGATCAGGAACAAATTACTCAACCTCCCTGCATTTCAGATTCCTTTGTTGTAAGGACTATGAAATGATATAAGAACAGTTGGAATTGGAGGGGCATGTGGAGAAAGACTTCAAATAACTGGCATATATTCTATAACGTATTTTATTTCAAAAGGAGAAAGATGATAGCAAAATAAATTGAAAGAATGAATGAGAACAGAAATAGGACTTTCTAAGAAAAACTACACAAAGTCAAAACTTACCTTGACAAATAATGCTAAAGTTTTAAGGAAACTTTGTAGAATCCTAGAATTGTTTAAGGAATTTGGACTCATAGCTGATGGGGCACAGTGGAACTGCTAGAGCAATTATCTTTAATTTGTCTTGAGTTGGGCAATGGGCATTGTCAAGCACCTAAGAGTTCAAATATGGAGACTTGGAAAAAATGTGTTGTGTTTACAATAAAATACTGTTTAAAAGAAAATGAGATTTTCTTTGATCCTAGTTAACTCATGTCAGCATTCAGCTATCTAACTCCAAAGGGCAAGAGCAATGATGGAACCAGTATGGTCAAAGATATTAATCTATTTTTCCCAACTTTGGAAATTGGCAGTTTAAAAGCCACTTTAAAATATAGTATGGTAGGAAACTGGTATTAAGCTAAAGAGGAAGAGAAAAATATATCCTAGAGAAAAATTTATTAGGAACCAAGTTACAGGTTCAGGACAAAAATTGAAAAGCATCTGAATATTCAGTATTACCGAATATTTATTAAACATACCACCAATGTCCTAGGCGCAAGCACAAAAATCAGCTCACTTTGAAAATAAAGAACCATCTTGTTCCTCGATATTTGTTCTTTAATTAATCAAGTTTTTCCACCTGCAATTTTCTAGGCCAAGAACCCAACATAGAAGAGAGAAGCGAGAAGTTAAAGAAAAATCCACACATTGTATGAAATAAAAATGTGAAAACTATCTTCAATGTATATTGGTAATTTATATTTTCAAAAGGAAGATCTCATTATTAAAGAGAAATACCTTTATTCTTCTGATCCTTATACCAAGTCACTCACTTGGACACCAGAATTAAACATTGCAGCATACAACTTCATTATCTTAGCAGAATGAAACCAATTCACTGGAAAACAATAGACTATGGCTGTGGGGGTATATATTGTAAATATACACATTCTCATGCACTGACAGTTGAAAACACATAGTATTTTCTAAATGGAGTTTTTATTTCCCTAGGTGTCAATTAAATACGTTTCTCCTATACAGTTTCCACAGCAGGTTCATTAATTCTCCTAAATCCTACCAATTCCCCCCCCAAATTCTCAATAGGTATATTATTGAAATCTGGTTTTACCAATTTATCAAATGTAAGTCATTTTAATTATCCAGCTAGAAGCCAGAGACATGAAATGAACTAGGAGAAGCCCTTTTCCAAAGCAAATACCCTATGAAATACCCCACGTTTTTTGTTACTGGAAATAGATGAAATTTATCCATTTCCATGAAAATACCAGTCAAAAGAAAACTAGTATAGCTACACAGAAAACAGACTATGGTAAAACATAATACAGAGATATACTTCATAGTGATAAGATATAATTCACGAGCAAAATATAACATGTTAAAAAATTTACATGCACTTAACAATTTAGCCTCAAAATATATGAAGCAGAAACAAAAAGAGGCAAATGAAAATCATAGAGGGTGATTTTTAACACATTTCTTTAAGTAATTGACAGAATAGGTATATTAAAAGTCAGTAAGGTTGGTTAGAGCATGGTGCTGATAACACCAAGGTCCAGGGTTCGATCTTTATACTGGCCAGCCATAAAAAAAAAAAAAAAAAAAAAAATTCAGTAGGGATATATATTTAATAACATAATTAATAAACTTGATCTAATAGACATGTGCAGCACACTGCCCCTAATAACTACAGACAGAATACAACTTGTTTTTAAGTGTGCCTAAATTACTATTAAAATTGCCATATTCTGTCTGGGCAATAGAGTGAGTCGTAAGTAATTTTAAAAGAATAAAATCACAAAAATCATTTTCTTGACCAAAATCTAATCCAAATCTTAAATCAAAAAAGATTAGAAAAGCCCCATTTTGGAAGAAAAAATTCTATTAAAAGTAGAAAATATTTTAACTGAACATTAATAATATACCAAAACACACAAAATAGAAAACAACATTGCTGAGAGCAGAAATTAATGGAATAAGAAACACACAATAGGAAAGATCAACAAAACCAGAATTTGGATCTTAGAAAAGACTAAACTGACCCTACTTGAAATTAAGTTCATGTAGGAAAAAAATGTGCAAATAACAAAAATCATTTAGAGAGTTTATTAAGTTTTCAGGTACAAAGGCAATACAAAGAAATCAACTACATTTTACACGTAATGAGCAGTTACGGAATAATGTAAATTAGGCAATTTGGATTAATATTCTCACTTGAGAACATATAGAAAAGTTAGAATATATTTTAGAAAAAAGTAGGAAGGCATCAGAGAGCTAATAAGTTAATGAAGTTAATGACCAAGCTACTACTATCTGGGAGAACAGAGAGGTTCAGAAAGCTAAACTCCTCATTTAGGACCCTGTGTCCTGGGAACATTTGCAGATCTGCAAGAGGCCACTGAGAAGCTGAGCAGAGATAGGGATTCAAATGTCGAGTCTAGGGCCAGTTAAGAAGTGGGGGCCCTGGTAACCCCAACTCATTTTGGAACCCTGAAGGACTGAACCCTAGAAGTAAGGGTGAATATAAAGTAAGAGTACGAGCATAGTCTAGCTTAGGTTTGAGTCACATAGAAGACCCAGAAAATCTCAGTCTCTGAAAAAGGACCAAAATGACCCTAAATTACTAGTGCCCAGGTACATGGCAGAAGCAAATGAAAAAACTCTGTGAAGGATGAAAATATTATCCTGGGCACCAAATTATTTCTACAGTTTTTATTGTATTGTAATGTATAGTAAATACAATATTGGCAAATAAGATAACCAGACACACAAGGTGACAAGACAGTAAGAAGGAGGACTAGAAGAAACAAAAGAAAAATAAAAACAGACCCACAAGAGGGTTTTAGATGCTGGAGTTATTACACACAGCCTATAAAATAATTGTGCTTTTTTTTTCCTTTGGCGGCTGGCTAATAGGGAACTGAACCCTTGACCCTGGTATTATCAGCTTTACTGAGTGAGCTAACTGGCCAGCCCCAATTATGCTTTTCACGTTCCATAGGCAAGAGATAGAAAATTTTGGCAGGAGAACTGGGAACCACAAGAGTGACAAATTTTCAGGCCTGCAGTTAGAAATTTGATAACTGAAAATACAAAGGCCTAAGAATAACTAAGACACTCTTATAGAACAATAAATTGGGAGGATTTATTTTACCAAGTACCTAGAATATCTCAGCTACAGTGATAAAGACAGTATACTAGCACAAGGGTAGAAAAGATTCAGAAAGATGTATACATATACGAATATATGACTTTGGTGGCACTATTGAAAAGAGAGAAAAGAGCAGACTTTTCAGTAAATGGTGGTGAGGAACCTCCTGGCATACACAAAATTAATTCCTTGTGAATAAAAAAAAATATGAAAGATAAAACTAAAGCTTTTAGAAGACAATACAGAAGAGTATTTTCATGACCGTAGGGTAGGGAATGATTTTTTAAACAACTCACAAGAAACCTAACCTTAAAAAAATATATACTTCTCAGTACTTAACCATTAGCAAACTTAAAACAAAATATACTTCTCAGTACTTAACCATTAGCAAAAAAAAAAAAAAATTTTTTTTAATCAAACAACATCATAAAGAGAGGGAAAGGCAAGCCATAGAATGGGAGAAGATATTTGCAACTATATAGCCAGTAAAGAATAGGATTTATAAAGATCTTTTATGAACCAATGAGGAAAAGTACTGTAAATACAACAGAAAAATGTGCAACAGACTTGACATTTTGAAGAAGAGAAAGTTGAAGTGGCCAGTAAACTTAGGAAAAGGTGTTCAAGTTCATTGGTAATTTGAGAAATGCAGAATAAAACTTCAATGAGATACAACTGCACATCTAACAGACAGGCAAAATTTTTAAAAAGCTGTTACCACTAGTGTTGACCAAGAAATGGAGAAACAGAACATCTCTAATGTTCAGGAAAAACTTTGTAATTATCTTACAATTATCTTAAAACTTAAGGTATGAATACCCTATGACCAAGCAATTCCACTCCTAGATATATACCTCGTTTGCACCAGAAAATATGTAATATAAATGTTCATTGTGGAACTGTAATTGTGCCATGCTAAAAACATTCCAATTGTATATGGATGAGCCTGGAGAAAATTATGCTAAATGAAACAACCCAAGTGCAGAAAGAGAAGTACCACATCTCACTTTTAAGTGGGAGCTGAATTCATAAATAAACAGTAAGAAAGAGTGAGAGAAAGAAACAATAATCACAATAATGTGTTGAACTTTTAGAAGGAGAGAACAGAATGGTGGTTACTAGAGGTGGGGGGGAGGGGGTTAGTAAGAAATTAATGAGAAATTGGTTAACAGACACAAAGAATGGTTACATACTGTAATGATGATTAAGCTAACTATCCTGATTTGACCATCACACATTGTACACAACTACTGGTAGTCAACTTTGTACCCACAGATATGTGCAATAATTTATCTTTCAATTAAATAATAAATTGTATGCTGATGTTTCTGGAAAAAAAAATGAATAAATTCTCATATATTAATGCAGAGGTAAATTATACAGCAATGATGAAGTACAGCTATAACCAATATGTTGAGCTAAAGAAGGCTACAAAAGATCTTTTACATAAAGTTCAAAAACTGGCAAAAGTAAACTATATCGTTCAGGTTTACATACATAGGTGGTAACACTATAAAAACAAGGAAATAGTTATCATAAAAGGTAGGATATTGGTAACCAGCAAAGGGTGTGTGGGTGATTGTCATTAGGAAGGGACTAGCTGAGGAGTTTCTGGGCTGCTGTCAATGTTCTATTAACTTGAATGGTAGGTATATAGGTAGTTACTTTAAAGTATTTATATTTTATGTATTCTTTGGAATATATGTATTTTTAATACATACTCCTCAATTAAGAAGCAAAGCTAAAACATGGAAAGAGAAAAATGAACACAAATTACCTGTTGATACTTACTCAAATTCCACAAGATCTCAACTTCCTGATTTGTTTTTGAAATGTGTGAAGACAGTTAAACCATACCTAGTGATTATATACTAAATGATTAGATATTTGCAATTCATCATAATGAATTAGGTCAAGAGATTTTTCCCTCAAGATCTCAAAGTGAACAATTTTCTTTCTTTCTTAATTTAACTAATTATAAAATAGTACACTCAAGGGTACTTCAAAAAGTTCATGGAAAAATAATTGAAAGATAATATGAACCTTTCCATGAACTTTTTGAAGACCCTTCATATAGCTGATTTTTTAATATTGTCACTGTCACAAGAGTATGCCATAACAGATAAAACAATAAAAATAAAGATACGTATTTATTTCCAAGTTCCACCTTTGGGACAAGTACCATAACTGCTTTGAGCTCAAAAATGAATGCACTTTAACGCCCCTCCACATCCAGTGACTGTTGTATCTCCGTGACTGCAAAACTTGAAAATTAGGAAACATTAAACGAACATTACTCAAAAAATTAAGAGTAAAATCAGCATCTCTGGAGTCAACAATGGAACATGATTTACAAAGATATTCTCAAAACTACTTAGTTTTAATAAGTAAAAATTACTATGTGGCTTTGTATAAAATCAAATAATTAATTTTTGCCTCTGATATTTTAATCACCAACAGTGATCTCATGGTCCAGAAATAATCAAAACGATGAAAAAAAAAAAACAAACTGTCATTAACTTCATCCTGGCTTTCTAGCTTAGTAGAATTAAATAGAAGAAATGATGGCAATAACCATTATCTACAGAAATAAAAGTAATGACAAAATGGTTGCAGGTTTAATCACAAGATGAACTTATATCCTTATTGATTTTGCTTATACCTACTAAGTATTGATGTCTATAAATAAAAATTGATACCATGGATCTAAATTTACTTCTGAAGAGATGTGGAGACAGATAAAATATAAGCAAACTATTAGATCATATTTGAGGACTGCTGAATGGCTATCTTGAAAATAACAGTTGCCATGAAGGAGCATGAAGCAAAGTGAAAGTGGAAAAAAGGATTCTTATACAGAAGTTCTTTTATTATTCCTACCCTCTCAAGTTCCAAACCATAGAGCCTTGCTATTCCTGGATTCAATTTTAAGTAACATTAATTTTAAGTATCACACTTGGGATATGAACAATGAGAGAGGGGAGGATATGGTGAACAAAGATTAGTTGCTTATTTCAAAGGTAGCCATTTCCTTTAAACTCATCCTGTCCACTTTTCCCTACCTCCCAATGTGCAGATTATCCTTTAATATTACAAATTCACTCTCCACTTCCAAATATATTTTCCCACCTGAATGATACTTTTACAAAAAATGAAAACAATACAGCTGGTTGCCAAAGCAACTTAAACTATTTTAAAATAGAATAAGAGAAAAGCAAGTACAGAGTATAAGAAGATACCAAATTGGAATAATACTGATGTGAATTTAGTTTTTAATTTATCAAAATACCTATTAATAGTCAGAACAGGAGAGTAGAAGAAAAGGAGCTAGAGGGAAGTAACTTCTTGTAGTTATAAAATGCCAAATGCTTTAGAATGCACGATAGCCTTAGTAATAAAACAATCACTTGATGTTTTCACTGATTTACAGTGTTGAGTACTGTTTACATCATTTTAGTGAAAGCACTTATATATATATGAACATCTGCAAAAGTTCATATCAGAAGACAGAAAGTTTCTCTCAATAAAGAAAAGACCTAAAAAAATAAATTTTTATCTTCAACAGCTCCCTTTCTGGGAATGGGGAATAAAATAACACGTTTCCCTTTAAAATAAAAAAATATTAAAAATTTTTTTCTGTCCATTAGGTTGCTGGAAGAAAAAAAAAAAAAATCAAGACTCCACTAGAGATGACTTTTAATTTCTAGTTTTCATCTATTTCTAAGGACACTCCCTTTACAAAACCTTTTAGTCTTACATTACATATAATCACAATCAGGTTTACAGTTCCAAATAAATAGCCACATTAGAAGGCATACTGAAGAATCAAATGATTAGCCATATTTATCTGTTCACATTCATGGATTCTCTAAGAGGGTTGTCGGAGTCCATATAATACTGTTAACGTTTAGTCCAAGTTAATGTGTCATCTAATCTACCGCTCAGGACTTACAACACTAATGCTATTAGCAAAAATCCTGATTTTTGAAAGACAGTAATATAACAAATTCTGGTTAAACTAACAGAGGTAACAGGACAGTAAACTGTAACTGCACAATTTAAAATGTCTACTCTTCATCCACCGTTACCATCTCTCCTCTTCTCAATGGTATTAAACTCTCAAAGCCTGATCATATGAGAGGTGCAGGGTACCAAACACTATTTGTATAGAAAAATGGGTGTCAAATATTAAACAAAAAAGAAATGTATAAAATAGAATTAAACTTTTTGGATAGTTGCATTCATTGTTTTCAATTTCTTGATCCTCTCTCTTCTGTTCATAGGTAAATATTTTTTTGTTCTTTTCATCCACAGAGATTAATAGATAAATTTGTTGTAAGCATTATAAAATTGCACTCCAGTTCAAAGTTCCTTGAGATCATAGCCACATGTGAAGGATTAAACAAGCATACACTATGCTCCAAAATGTTTTACAATTGTTCAGTGTAGTGTTCTATGACATTTCCCTTACACTAAGGCTTCATCAAAAAGAAATCCAGCAGATTGATGTTCTTAGCTTCTGAATTAAGCACACTCTTTCCAAAAATCAAGTAGTCCTGGAGTAACTTTAGGACAACTGCTATTAATCAGTGTCATGACTGAAGTAGTATCTTACTGGAGGTCCAGGCAGATCTTCATCTCCATCAGTGTCTGGGGCAAATGACACAGTAAGGTCCACATATTTCTTTTCAGTAGAAGGTTTCACAAGTTTATGCATTCTAAGAAAAACAAGCAAGGATGAATACTTTGGTAAATTCTGTAAAATGAAAGATTTGCTGACTAATGCCATCCAGAGAATCTGAACTTGTACCTAGACTTTATTTTAAAATCTAATAATCCATCTGTTTTCATATATTCATTTCTCTTTACTAAAAGCTCTGAACTCAAGATGCTCATTTACCTAACAGTGGTTAATTTGAACCACTGCTGGTAATGATAAAGAATACAGATAATTTATTAAAAGACAAAAAAAAAATTTCCAAAATGTAAGCAGTAATTAAAAAAAATTAGTTTTCCTCCTATACTCCCTATGAAGTTGGAAGGCATCATAAATTCTCAAGTATTTCTCTGCAAAGAGTGAAAAAGCAAGCTAGATTTAAATCTTTAAATGCAAGCCAGAAACACCACAGTAAAAGACATTTTTAAGTTTTACTTTTCCCTTATATCCAATGTTTATTCTATTTACTGAAAAATCACTTTGTCTTTGCTCCTGTCTTTTTCTCCCCATCCCAATCCCCATTTGCTCCTGTCTTAAATCAAGACATCATCTATCTATATATATATATATATACCCCTTAAGATTACTGCATTAGTTTCTAGCTAGCTGTCTCCAATCTCTCTTCTACCTCCAATCTACACTGCTGCCAGGATTTTCTTAAAATGTAAATTTGATGTTATTCTCCTGCCTAATTATGCTACCTATCATATATTGGGTACCTATTTCATTCCAGGCTCTGAACTATGTAATCTATTTAATTCTCAATAGTAGTTCTTTCCATTTCACAAAGATGTTTTGTCCCATAATTTTTCATTCTTTCTACCATTCATTGTCATCACCTCATCCTTGAGTCAGTCTGAAATATCTGATTTCCCAAATACACCATGCATGCTCTTTTTTAATTGCATGTATTTGTAGGTAGCTCAAATGAAATCTACCCTGAACTAGAGGTTTGAGTTAATGGTGTCCGTAGTACTCTGTAAAAATCCTTATAACAATTATTCAATCATATTAATTAATGACTAACATGTCAATTTCACTTAATACACTGTGAACTCCTTGAGAGCCAGGCTATTTGATGAAAATGTATGATGACAAAATATTAATGGGAATAACATTTATGGAATACTTTTTACATGCCATTACACTGTTAGCTCTTAAAATTATTTTAGTGCTCAACAGCTATGGACACAATCATCCCTATTTGTGGATAGGAAATTAAATTTCAAAAGCTACTCAAGGTGACAAAACAAGTAGGTGAGAAAGTATATGAACCTATGTCTTTCTAAAGCCAAGCTCTTGCTCTTAACCACAACCCCACTGACCGACTTACGGTGTCAAGCTACTTAATAGATACTCGATAAATACCTGCTAAATGAACAATGTAATAAAATGAGAAATATCATTCACAAAACATATGCTGGAGATTTCAAATATTGGCCAACTCACAAAAGCATTTTTGTTAATTATTTGCAGAAAAATTTAAATTTCACTAATCAATACACTTCATGACCATACACGACACTCTCATCTAGGTAGCACACAATAAAGGAATTTTAAATACTGCTCTTAATTTATGCAAAAGATACTTAGGGATCCTAATGAAAAACAATATAAGGCAAATTAATGCTTTAGCTCATAACAATAGTAGTTTTATTTTTTAAGGCATAATTAAGACTACCTTATAATTTAAAAGTGATTAACCTTAATTGATAATCATAGTTAATTCTCACAAATATGTTAAAGACAATCATCATGCTGAGATTCATTTATTCCTAAGACAAATATTTATTGATGCCTATTATGTATCAGGTATTAGTCTGAACACTTGATATACAACAGATCAAATAAAGATTCCTGCCCTTGTGAAACTTATATTCTATTGTGGGGGGCAGGGAGACAGATAACAAATTTAAGCAGAATATACAGTAGCCGTAAGACAGTATAAGAACCATGAAAAAGAGAAAAAGTAGAGCAGAGTAAAAGGGATTGGGCATACTTCGCTGGGGTTGGGAACAGGCTGCAGTATTTTTTTTTTTTTTTTAAAGATAACCAGTAAGGGGATCTTAATCCTTGACTTGGCGTTGTCAGCACCACACTCTCTCAAGTGAGCCACGGGCCAGCCCCTAGGCTGCAATATTTAATGGGGTGAGGGAGGCCTCTTCAGGAAATACAAAGACTAGGTAACCAACTCAGAAAGAGTTATGAGGACAGAGAACAACTAGAGCAAAGGTCCCACTCTGAAGCATGACTGGAGTGTTCAGGGAAAAGTAAGTAGGCCAGTGTAGCTAGAATATTGTGAGTGAGGGGAAAAAAGTAGGGAAGACACTTAAAGGCATAAGTGGGAACCAGACCATTTAGAGCCTTGAAGACCACTGTAAACACTGGCTTTTTTTGGTTCCCTTTCTTCTTTTTGGTCTCTGCTCAAATGCAACCTTATTAGGTGAGAATATGACAGGCAGAGGGAATACTTTGACTTTTGACTTTACTTTGCTTATCGGTGTATATCTAATGCTTAAAACAATACCTGGCACACAGTAAGCACCTTTAACAAAAACCTGTTGAATAAATGAAGATAACAATCTGGCATTTTTGTTTTATACCTCCATCTCATAAACCTGGTCATTTTGTTTCCACATAAGAGGTAGATCTGCTTTTACTTAAAGTATTGATCAAATCAGGTTTCTAAGCCTATTAGCTGAAGAGCTGACTCTGAACTGCAAAAAATTCACAAGAGTATTATAATCCTATCAATCTCTTATGAGGTAGCCTATTGGCCTTCACTTGGCAGATTTACTATATTAATGCCATTAAGCAAGAGTAATGCTTTTATCTGAATTTCAATAACCTCTATGTCCAATTTTCCATTGTGCATCCAGCTGTTTCAATTTTTGTCAATCTTTTGCATGTAATGTTCAATACTTACGTTAACTTCAATCTTTTTGCATGACCAGGCATAACGGGAACATAAAGCATTTTGACTCCCTGTACCACCATTGTTGGTTCAATTCCGTACTTCTCCTAAAAGTGAATACCCAAAAAAGAAACAAATCAAAGACTCATCTAAACATAAAGTGCTTGGGAGACAATGTTTGTGACCAGTAAAAAGAGAGCAAACTCGTGGTAAATAATATTTTTATCTCCAGTGAAGTTATGGATAAAAACTGTGAAACCAGACTGAAAGCTACTAATGAACCAAGTAAATAAAAGTATCTTACTTTGACTGCATTTATAAAATCCAAGAGGGTGAAATCTTCTTTTCCATGTACAGTCCATCTGTCCCAAATTGTAAATGATATTCCATTTCTGTTATAGAAAGATATTGAAAACAAAAGCATTTAAATTTTCTTCCCTTTAGTAATAATATTGAAAATCCTAGCACTCCATTATTTGTGACTTAGCTAGAAATTAATATGGAGACACAAGGAAAATACAACTTCTAAAATATTTCATAGTCTTATTTCTCCATCACATCATATAGGTAACTACTTTTATCAGCACCTGTTGATCGTTCCAGTGTCTCATTATAAATTAGTATGTCTTAGAAAGAATGGGCTCTCTCTTTTAAAACAGCTGCATGAATTTCATTGTGTGCATGTTCTAGTACCCTATTACTGGACAGTTGAGTTGTTCCAATTGTTGGCTATGATAAACAATGCCAGAATGATTATTTTGCATATATGTAACTTGAGATGTGTGAAAATATATCTGCAAATTTGAAATATAGTGCCATATTTTCTTTATTTATGGATTATACTGTTTTGTACTCTCATCAGTAATGTATGAGATTGTTGGCTTTCTCACACTCTTTCCAAGATAGGTTTTTTCAAGTTTTTGATTGCTGCCATTCTAAAAAGTGAAAAATGGAGGCCCATTTTTTTGCTTTGTCACAAGATTGTAGAATTAAGACTCTAAATCTCATGATCCATAGTTAGATACGAGAGTGCATTCTAATGCATTTGGGATAGGCAGAGATCAATAAAACAATAAAGAAAGTATAATGATAGTGTGGCAGATCAGGTGTTGTGAAGAGTTTTTGGCTAGTTTAGTCTGCTCCATGAAGGTAAAGTCTGACATGGTCTTGAAGTGATGGCAAGGATTTACAAATATAGAAGAAAAGGAGAGGTGAAGCCAGTATTTTTGCCTTTTAAAAGGTCAAATATTTCATTTCACTCTCATTTTACAAGAGAAATAGACCTTCATACATACCTGATTTCAGTTTTTCTTACTTCAGATGTCTCTGTAAACACTATAATTGGAATGGCTAAGTTAAGGAAACAATTTTTGTAAGCTTCAAATGGATAGCCACCAGTTACTTTGATCATCTCCAAGGCAACCTAGATAAAAGAAGATGCTCTGATTATATAAATAGCCTAAAACTTTTGTGTCTATAATTGGATCTATTCAGTTTTCCCAAGGCCTTCTCAAGCATTATTCTGTAGAGTAAAAGCAGCTATAGTACTAGAGTAATGTAAATTTCTTATTTATAGACCTCTATGCTATTAGCGTATTTTCTTTTCAATTTCATTTTTAACCTTTACTCATTTATTTATACATACTTATACTTTCAAACTTTCCACCTACTCTACATGTGGTGAACAAAGTTATTAGAAAAAAAATACATTAATTTGACAATGTAATCTCCCTACATTGAAAGCAGATGCCAGAACTCAAAAAATAAGTCTAAAATCACTTAATATAGAGGCAGATAACTACATAACTTCTAGGAATAACTCTTGAGTAATGATATAATATGGTATAGGAAGTAGGGCTATACTAAAGATTCTGAATCATTAAGAGTAAAGATTAGGACAGTTCATTTTATTCAAGAAAAACAGAGCACTTATTCTGTATGGAGGATACAAAGATAACTGAGGATAATTGCCTATAAAAAAATTATAATCTCGAGCTTATTGTTTTATGTTAAAATGTTCCATATACATAAAATCTCAAAACACAGAATTGTATATTTCAAAAAACATCTTGAAAATTTTAATTAAAAAAATCAATATGTAGGCTGGCCAGCTGGCTCAGCTGGTTAGAGTGCAGTGTTGATAATACCAAGGTCAAGGGTTCAAATCCCTATACTAACCAGCTGCCAAAAAAAAGAACCAGTATTTATCCTTCCCTATCTAAGACCTCTGAGTGACTGAGTGACTAGTTGGGGTTGATATGATGGGGAAGACAGGGAAGAGGCAATGAAAAAGGAGCATTTTCATTCAAATAATAATAAACTTACCAGGCCAGAAACTGCAGCAGTGGATGTTGCTATAGCAGGTATAATTTTACCAGCTATGCGCTTTGTTTTGAAACGGTCAGCTGGTTCAATGCTATACATTTTGGCACGAAGATTTGATGCAGCTGTGATAAAATCTATATGTCCATTACGATCATCATCTTTTTCAAATGAAAGCACTGTCATCTGAAGGTCACCTGATCATAACACAAGAAAAACAAAGTCCCTTAGCAAGTGGTAGAGATTTTACTAGGTAAAAAGCAATGTGGGGGGCCGGCCCGTGGCTCACTCGGGAGAGTGTGGTGCTGATAACACCAAGGCCCCGGGTTCGGATCCCATATACGGATGGCCGGTTCGCTCACTGGCTGAACGTGGTGCTGACAACACCAAGTCAAGGGTTAAGATCCCCTTACTGGCCATCTTTAAAAAAAAAAAAAAAAAAAAAAAAAGAAGCAATGTGGGTCCACTACTTTTAAATTATTTTAATACCTCTAAATTACAGAAGTTTTTATATTAAAAAAAAAAACCTTCTAATAAATAGCGAAATAAAACAGCTATATACCACATATCTGCTATCAAGTGGTTTACAATAAAAAAATCAACATTTGGTATTGCTCAAAAATTTATTCCATAAATCCTACTCTGAACAATCTTCCCTCTGATATCTAAAAATAGGGTCAGTTGGTCAAATAAAAATATGAATCCTTTTGAAAGATCTGTAGATCAGTGGTTCCCAAAATCATTCTAATTATTATTATTATAGATTATTTTTCTTGAAATTTTATTGGTCCATACATAAAATCCCCCAAATTTGGGAACCACTGATTTATGTAACAAAAAAATGGTAACCAGGTCTAAAAAGATGAACAAATAAGTGTGCTTTTAAGGAATTAAGAGTTCAGGTTTCCTACATTTTGATATTTAAAACAATTTACTAAGTATGTATACAGGTCAGTTTGTATTCCCTGTCATGGGTCTGACTAAAGATGAGTCTCCACAAGGATACCATTAGACTGAATTTTTAATTCCTTAAAAATCTGAAGGACTACATGTTTTTAGACCTGTTCACCATCTGAAGGACTACAACAATGAGAATAATAACACAGTAGTTAATGTGATTTGGAGAATTAGGTTATAACCTTTTAGGGTAGGGCAATGGTGGGGAAAATAATGAATTTAGTCACAGTTAAAGATAAACAGTGATTTTAATATGATCATGAAATCAATTAATGTCATTATTAGTATTATTATTTAATCCCACAAACTTTTAGATGTAGAGCTTAGAGAAAATAAAAACCCATTCAACTCAAAACATTTTTATAAAGGCTTTCTCTTACTTTTGGTAGCTTCATTAGATGAAATAGCTTTTTCTAGGTGGAAAACAGCATTCCTCTCATCTTCACTGCTAATAGGAACATGGTCTGGTTTCCTTGCAGTTTCATCTGTCTGGACAACCTTTAAATATATGTATATATATTTATTAATGTTATCATATCCTGTATCTAAGTTTGGTTACCATTTACTATTTTATCAAATAAATCACAAAGAGAAAATATTTCGTTCATGTATTTTTTAATCAGATTATTAATCATTATGGTCCAATGTATTTTATACCTTCCCTTACTAAGTAATATTATATTATTTA
This sequence comes from Cynocephalus volans, assembly GCF_027409185.1. NCBI lineage: Eukaryota > Metazoa > Chordata > Mammalia > Dermoptera > Cynocephalidae > Cynocephalus > Cynocephalus volans. The sequence goes on from NC_084468.1 coordinate 57,741,886, forward strand.
TATATTTATTTACTTTTTATCTATCTTCTCACACTGGGGGCTGAGCCCGTGGCGCACTCGGGAGAGTGCAGCGCTGGGAGCGGGCGACGCTCCCGCCGCGGGTTCGGATCCTATATGGGAATGGCCAGTGCACTCACTGGCTGAGAGCCGGTCATGAAGAAAAAAAAAAAAAAAAAAAATATCTTCTCACACTGGCATGTAAACTCAGTGAGAACAGGGATCTTTATTCATCTTGTTCACTGAGAGAACTCTAATATATCTAAAACAAATATGTTCATAGTGGGTGTTAAAAAAATATTTACTGAATAGCTTATAAGATCTAAGTCCACACAGATCTCTTAAAATTCCACACTAAAACTGCATAGCTCTGACTTGTATAGAGTTGTTTTATGTGGCCAAAGAAATTGAAGAAATCCATAAAATACATAATACGGGCATCATTTAAATATTTAGTGACAAGAAGCTTTTTTTCTTTACTAGACAATATGTCTTCCTTCATATAGAAGGTTTAGCACAAATAAGGCAGTATATACCATTAGTAATTTATGCTTATGAAATTACTTATCAGTCATTCCATGAGGGCAGTGAAGTTAATAGTTACAAACCAAGAAATTAACTTCATCATCACTTAAAGTACTATTTCTTATTAAAAAAAAACCAAACATCATGTTTTTACAGATTAAACATTATTACAAATATTTAAGAAATATCAAGGAGTCAAGGAAGCAGAAACTTTTGTTTGCCAGAATATCTACTCGGTATTTTTGGCTGTGACACTTGTAACTAGAAGTGCCGGACCCGAAGCTTCCACTGTGAGCTGCTTTAGGTAGTTGTGAAAACAAACAAACAAACAAACACAAAAACATAATTCATGTTAAAACTGTAGCTAAATTGTTCAAGAAAAGTTATTACCCCTAACCTTTGATACAGATAGAAGCAGTGCAGGCCAAAAAACATACTGAAGCAAGTGCAGTAAAGGCCAGTGAAGTTATTGTATGTTTCTCTGGTCTAGGAGTTTTGCTCACAAGAAACATGGGCTAGGAACCTTCTTTATTTGGGACTTCTGTTTAGCCTTATCGTACTTTCACTATTTATAGCTACACATTGTGAATCATTCAGCAAACCCATCTGCTTGTGCGAAGTCAACTGCCTACAAATCTTACTTTTCCCTAAAATAAAAATACAGAATAGCAGACTGCACACACCACTTCTTTTGAATTTTGCAGGGAGGCAATCATTATTTCACCTTTTCTGGTATAGATAAAGGGTAAGGGGAAGAGACGGTTATTTTGAGGATGATTTTTAGAGCGCATATAAGGAAGGCATATACTGGACATGTGAAAATGAAAAATGCCTATTATTTTCAAACTTTCCTATTTATACTGCCTCAATACCATGTTCTATCTTTATTAATACTTCCTCTTTCTCTTTCTAACATATTTGCCTGACAAAATCCAAACCCTGGTCATATCCAACTTTCCATCTAGTCTACAGTACAATAGTACTCAAGCAGCTAAATGTGGCTGGAGAAAAGTTCATGATCTTTTCTATAGCCACATTTACTAGCATTCATTAAGCAGATGGATCTTCAGTGTTGTACTAGAATTCTACTAAATCTTATAATTAAGTGACTTTTCCACTCTGCTGGGCAATTATTTCATACCTTCTTTTCTCTACTCTAACTTCTTTCCTCTTCCTATCCCCCTTGCTCTCAGCTACTAAGCTTGCTTTTTATTTCAAGTAAGAAAACAACAATCTTTTTTTCTCTTACACTCCAATTCTAATTCCTTAGAAATCCTCTCAGGGCTACAGTAAAATATATACAGAATCCAATACCTTATCATCATCACTTTCCTGTTACCTACTACTTCATTCAGACCACCATCATCTCTTGCCTGTACTTTGCAATAATTTCCTAACAGCTTTTCCGATGTTTCCTCTCTTGCATCCCATATAATTATTCATAACACAAGAACCAGAGTCATCCTTTTAAATGTAAGTCAGATCCTGTCACTCCTTTGCTTAAAATCCTCCACTAGCTTCTCATCTCGCTGTGAAACACAAAGTACTTATCATAACCCCATTACCTTTCTAATCTCACTGTTTACCACTCTCCCCCTTGCATACTCTCCCCCAGCAAAGTCCTGGCCTTAAAACCCTTTCAAGGCCTTTCTCTGCACTTGTTCCTGCTGCCTGAATTGCTCTTTCATCAGGTATCAGTATGGCTCATTCTCTCACTTCCCTCAGGTTTCTGCTCAAATGTTACCCATTCTATGCCATTATAAAGCTTTCCCATTCCATCCCGTATCAAATGACACCAGCTCCATCACTCTTTATTTCTTTTCCCTGTTTTACTTTTTCTTCTTAGCACTTATGCTCACGCTGTAATATACTGCAGGTTTAGAATGGGACTTAACACAAGCAGAAGTTCGAAAACTATTTACAGAATGGATGAATATCTAAACATACCTTGTTGGAAGGTTTGAATTCCTGAATCTTTACTTCTGAAAGAATATTCAAGAGGGCATCTGTTGATAAGTCCTGTTTTATAAAATAGTAATTTTATCAATAAACATATTCTTCTAATTCTGAATTCTAAAGCTAAAAACGTCCTACAAAGAGTCCTTTATCATATTAAAATATTTGAATAGTTTATCACATCCATTTGAGACATTTACCCTTATTTCTATAGAAATATCATACAAATGCTATTTCATATATGGGGGAGGGGGTTGGGGTAAAAAAGTACTTATGAGTCAACAAACTTCCACAATTTTTTTTTTAAAAGGTAGTTTTAGGACTGGTTATAATTCTAAGAGTGAGTGCCTTGAGATCAGGGATTGTCTTTTTCATTTCCTTAGCTTCAATGTTTACGAAGTTTGCCACACAAAGTTATACTCAATAAATAAAATAAGAAAACGGAACTTATACCTTGAGAAGCAGGAAAATATTTAAATTGCTCAAGATGAACTTACATGGATTTAAGGCTATCGGATCCACATTCATTATTAAGCAGCTACATAGGAAAACCTGACACATACTGCTTTTGAGGCCAACTACCACTCTTATCACAAAACTACCACTCTTTTCACACAAAAAAGACCAGACTGAATGCCACTATTTTTACCAGACATTTATGGTGTATTTTATTTGCATTAACTCCAAAAAGAATCAATCTATAATAGCCATTTTTATCTGGATCCAAAACAGCCAGTGTTCATATGGACTTGGTTTCTATATTTAGCCTACCAAAAAGTATAGCAATTTATTTACAGCTCTAATATGTGCAGTTGTGAAAAAGAATTCACTAATGCAGATCTGCCTCTTGAATAAAACTGTATTAGACCCTTTAGATCTTTCTGTCAATGAAAATGATGTCTAAGATAATGGGTACGATGGTAAGGGTAGGAAATGTCAAAATTTCAGATTTCCTGAAAAGCATGTAATTAATATCACAAAATAAAGTCAAATAAATGTTAACAAAGAGAATCTCTTAAGAAATATAAAGTATGACTGCTTTTACAAATATTGCTATTTTACTACTTAAATTCAGAAATAAACTTAGATTTGCTTCTAGTTTAATAATACGACGAGCTTTTAGCTTGTGTTGTGTTAAATGGGCAACCATACAACAAAAAGAAAGTTTACATCAAAAAGAATGATTCTTAAAACATAAACACATTTTGATGCTATTAGTAGATTAGTCATCTAATCCTAACATGGTTTGGATCATTTATTATGGCTCCAAAAATATCTTACCTTTTCTGTAAATGGAATGCAATATACTGTAGCATATAGTTTTGCAGCATTCTGAAGGAAACTGAGGTGCCTTTTGAAATTAAAAATAAAGCAAAGTTTGAACACATAGTTTTTAACTTTTAAAAACTTAAGATGTTTAATCATTAGAGACTATAGCCTTTAAAATGTTTGAAGAAAAATAATCACAGAATTTTTGTTACAGGATTATTTGTTATAGGATTTTTTTTTTTTTTAAAGTGAGACAATGAAATTATGGTCTAGACCAAAACACTGCAGAAGTTATAAAAGAGAAAACATCATATCCTTAAAAACACTAATATTCAGGTAGAGATCATGACTACTTTTGGGAGAGGAGTAGCTAGAATCATTGTAATTCGTAAGAAAATATTATACAATTGGTCTTTTTTTTTTTTTTTTTTAAAGATGACCGGTAAGGGGATCTTAACCCTTGACTTGGTGTTATCAGCATCACACTCTCCCAACTGAGCAAACCGGCCATCCCTATATAGGAATCCGAACCCGTGGCCTTGGTGTTATCAGTACACACTCTCCCAAGTGAGCCACAGGCTGGCCCTTTACAATTGTAAAAGTATATATTAGGTTCAAACTAAGTAAGTGAATTTGTTCAAAAACAATAAAACATAAGTCTAATAGGAAAAATAGTTCAGGATAAGGTGACCAGAAGCCTAAGACAAACAGCAGATGAGAAATTAAGCATAGAGTTACTTGTTGAAAGGAAGGTTAGTAAAGGCAAGCTAAGTGTTTAATTAAAATATATACACAAGTGTGAATCTAATGGGTATCTAATATTGCATATTTAGGTACTCATGCAGAGACCAACTCCTCTGAAAATTAGAGATATTACTTATGGAGATATTCAGCAGTAATCATTTTTTCCTCCATATAACTAAAGATTCTTATATACTGGCTTCATTAAATATAAAAACATTTATTGTCATTTTACTTTACCGATAAAATCAAAGAGATGATTTTTTGTTTGTTTGTTTTGTTGGCAGCTGGCCAGTTTGGGAATCTGAACTCTTGACCCTGGTATTATAACACTGAGCTCTAATCAACTAAACTGACAAAGAAGTGATTTTGGTTTCACTTTAGAGTAGGTATTTATTATAAATAATGAGGTTTTTTACCATGTAAATAAATGGATTCACATTTGTGTGAGAAGAAGGGTTGTGGCTGGCTTTGTTAGCCAGAATGACTTGTTAACTCTTAGATTAACAGAGATGCAATCATTCAACATTAAAGAGCCTGAGGTTTTCACACTGCAATGTACAGGTAGGAAATTAACAACAAAATATGCATATAAAACTAGATTAAAAAAACTTACAAAGGTTCATTTAAATCAAATTTTATTGGAGAGGGTGGCCTCTTTGGTGATTGCCAAAACAAACCTAACAGAAAGAGATACAAATATTATTTTCAACATATGTAGCCATTAATAAATTACATTAAAATCTCTTAACACTTGGTTATACTTACTGCCATCTTTTAATCGTATGTCCAGAGGGAAACAGTGAAGAAGTTGAAGAGCCTAAAGAAAAACATTAAAGAAACCCACTAAATATTATTTGAAGTAAAAAGTTTTGAAAAATAAAAACTAAAAATTTCTATGTGTAGTTAGTACATAAACATGCTTCAAAACTCAAAACACATTAAAAGACATACAGTGAAGACTCCCAGCTACCTTTGTATTTCATCTGTCCATTCTCCTGTCACTAACTCCCATTCCTGGAAAATTCTCTATTATAATTTTGTTTTTTAAATCAATACTTAGCTTTTTTTTTTAACATCCACAGCAAATACAAATATAGATTATTTCACTCCTTTTTATACAAATGGTGGGATATTTTAAATATCATTCTGCTTTTTCAAAGAACTAATCCTTAAAACAAATAAATGAAACTAGTACAAATACACAGTATTTTGTATTTTGAAATTATATGATGTTTGAGATTTGCTTCAAAATCATCTGGGGGGTAAGAATGTGTGGGGATATAAACGAAACAAGATTACGTATTAGTTGATAACTGCTAAACCTGGGTGATAAGTAAATAATGATTACAGCAGGATTCATTATACTATTTCCTCTACACTTGTATGGCTGAATTTTTTCCATAGTATAAAAAAGTTTTTAAAATCCCCCACAGAAAGTAAGAACTAAAAAGAGTTCTTTGTTTTGAAACAAAGAGGTCACTGATAATCGTGGTAAGAACAATTTGAATAGTAATGGGGAAAGTAGTCACATTTGCTTGGTGACTAAGTGGCAACCTGAGTTTAGACCACTTTTCCAAGAAGGAAGAAAAATGGATAAGTGTAATCAAAAGATTTTCTAAAATGATGAATTTACTTTATATTTTGATAGATAAGAGCCTAAAGAGGGGGGAGACTAAAGAGAGTGTAGGACGCGTTCTAGCAACTGTATGTAATTGGAGGTAAAAATAACTGCTAATATTTAGTGATTATTTATGTGCCAGGCTCTGTTCTTAAATGCTTTACAAGTATTAACTCATATAATCCTTAACACTACCCTATTTAGGTATCAATTTATTATCCCCATTTTACAGATGAGGAAAAATACACAAAATGTGATTATCAGATATGGGTGGAAAAGGCAAAATTCTAAAGGAACTTCTGATTGAGTGAATATCTCTATTTTCTGTCTCTTGCTTCTACTATGAACAAACTTCTTTTAGACTGGACATAAAATATACTCGATTCTCTAAAGGGAAACCCTATCTAAAACCCAATTTTGTGCACAGAAAGAAGGGACCAGTTAAATGCATAAGTCAATGAGTGGAGTTTAAATACATTCTTTAATCAGTAACAATCAAAGAGAAATGAGCTGTGTACCCAGCATTTGTTCTCACTTAACTTATTGCTTATATCTGAAAAGCTTACCAAAAGAAAGAGTAGACATTTCAGGTCAGTGAAATAATTTGGTAATAACTAAAAGAACCAAGGTCATACTTATTCTTAATGTTTCATAATGCATACCTACCTTATGGCTAAAATATTTTTCAAACTTTAATCTTGCTAATTCTACACATTGGGACCAACTTCGAGGTCTTCTGCTAAGTAACTTAATAACTTGAAAACAGCCTTCTAAACTGTGTCCGTTTTGTATCTTCTATAATGGGGGAAAAAAAACAAAAAAAGAATACCCTTTCAATCAAAAACACACCCCCCAAAAAAAGTATTAGACAAAGTTTGAAGAGCCAGCTCACGTGTTTTCTGATTTTATTTTACTTTTTCACCTCAAGCTCCTTGTCCTTGACTTTCTCTTCTCCCTCTTCCTTTTCTTTCACAGTCATGCATAGCATAACAATTTTGGCCAACAATGAACCACACATATGACAGTGGTCCCATAAAATTATAATGGGTATACCATATAGGTTTGTGTAAGCACACGATGATGTTCACACAAGGAAATCACCAAAGGATGCATTTCTCAGAACGTTTCTGGTCTTTAAGCAATGCATGAACGTTTCTGGTGTTTAAGCGACGTGTGACTGTATTTTTTTTTTTTTTTTTGGAAGAGGGAAATGAGAGGAGATAGCTCATGAAATTTTAACTTTGAAGTTATATAAGTTTGAACTCATATGAGTTATGAGTATATGAGCTTACTATAAGAAATGCAAAGAATAGCATTTGATACTAAAAAGTTGACCTTTTTAGTGTGGTAAGGGAGGAATTGGTAAACGGCCATGAAAAATGATTATATTGTGTAATGTTAATTATAATACCTGTAATTATATTGTGTAATTACCCTGATTTGAGCATCACATATTGTACACAGGTATTGATATTCAACTCTGTACCCCACAGATATGTATAATCAACTGTGTCTCCATAAAAACAACAACAATAAAAAGGATTCAAAATTCTATTTTTCTATACTTTGATCTCAATAATTATGTCATGGCCTCCAAAGCTAAAAACAGTAGATCATCTGTATTCTAAAAAAAAAAAAAAAAAGATTAAAAGAAACAAGAAATTGCCTTACGTCTGAGAGATTACTGTCCACTCATGCAATTTTCACTAGATCTTACCTCAATTTTTTTTCCAAGGAGCTTAACAAGCCCTTTTATTATTGTAGCTCTCCTATCGTTATCGTCATATCCTTATTAGAATATGATGAATTGCTGTTTTGTGGGCCAAACAGAGTCAAATATTGACATGTTCATACAGTTTAACAAAACTAAAAAAAGAAGGATCACTTGTGACTTAATTTCAAGATTGCTGATTAACATTTCACCTTTTATGTATAATCATAATGTTATAATCTTTATGAAGGTAAAGTAAATCACTTGTAGGTAACTTGAAAATAAGACTACACTGACATGAAGTGTTAGGTTTGTATTAAAATGTATTGATTTTTACCTGTAAGACTTCTTCTGCAGACTGATGGGTTTGCCAAAATTTGTTAAACAAAGAAGGCTTGTGGGAAAAAGAACTTTCAAACTATAAGGGATAAGAAAAAAAAAAATTACAAATATATGTCTGCTTAAATTTGGAAATATCTTCCCTCCAACTTCAAAGAAACCAAATTCCTTAAAAAGGAAATTTTACCTTATCTCTTGCCCACTGTATAGTATGTTCAATAGCAGCTGGAAAGGATTTTAGTGTACAAAATGGTATTTCCTCTTCTGGGGGATCTCGCTAATTTAAAAAGTATGAGAACAGATACTTAAGAGAAGCAATGACAAATTTTTCTTGATTGAATTTACTTCTGAGTTTTAAGACCATTAAAAAAAAAACCCAACCCCCAAATAAATAAATAAATAAATAAAATCCAATCATATATTTTGAATCTTCTCTTCCCTAGGCAATAAGAGGAAAAGTTAATTTTTGACACAATCTATTTGTTAATAGCAATGTAATCACAAACATGAACTCTATTATCATTTATCACCTGTGCACTCAACTAGTATACCATGTAGTACTCATAGCAGATCATCACATATAATTCATTTTTTTTTCAAGAATCAAGGTGATATTTAAAACTGTATAATGCTCCCTATTTCAAAAAGTAATTCAAGAATCCCCGGTACAGTCCCAATATAGTGCTTATCATACCATAAGTTTCTCTGTGGAGAAAAAAATTGGGGTGTAGGGATCATATATCCTCAATGCTTAGTACAGCTTCTTGCAGAAAATACATATTAAATAAACGGTAAATGCATAAACTGTCTCATGTGGATGAAGTACCACTGAAGAAATCCATATTCTATTATAGGGTACATTTAGCTTAGGCTTATTGATTTACCCAACCTGAAATGGCTCATTTTATCTTTTTACTTAGAGATTTATATTTTAGTTTGTTGACCTATGAAACACCACTAAATATTCTGTAAGTCAAAGAAAGAAGCCAGAAGAGTATTAAATTCTGGCTTTTATAAGTGTGAAGTCAGAAAATTTAGGAGAAGATATAGGGAAGATATAGTAGAATGAGAGAATCAAGGAGAACTGTTAGAATTTTATAACATTCCCTACTTTGAAAACCTTCCAATATGACACCCAGAACATCATGATTTTCTCCATCTAATCTCCTTCAAATTAAATTTGTCAATTTAGTCCATTATAATATTTTCATTATATATATATAAACTTCTGATTTAGTGAGTGTACATGGGAAAACAAACTTCATAAAAATTAAATTTTACTAAACCAAATATAGCCATTAAATAAAGGGATACTTATGCTTGTAAAATATTATTCTTTCAATTTTTTTTAACATGGGTTGACCTTTTTAAAATTATAAGGCCTATAATTATTTTTCCTAGACCAGTGGTTTCAACTTTGGCAGTATCTCAAAATTACCTGTAGGGGTTAAAAAGTTATATCTATATCATCTATATAAAAAATATGCCTATAATAGATGGCTTGGTCTCACTGATGAAAAATCTGATTCTCTAGTAAGATTTCGGGTGGGTCAACAGTATTTGCATTTTTATCAAGTTTCACAGGTATTTCTAATGCTATGGATGCAAACTCCTAAATGAGCATAAACAACACCAGACATGACTGCATACTAATTAGACTTGCTTTCTTTATTCTTTATAAGCCAGCTAATGTCTAACATAACAACATCAGAAGAACAGCAAGTGAATATAATTTTGTCTTTGTTGATAGCTCTATTCTCAATCTAAAAGTTTAATTGTTGTTATCAAGCAAACTTAAAGGTTGTTAAAAAACAAACAAGCAGTTCTGAGAAATAAATAGTAAGCACAAGAGTAACACTCCAGAAAGACCAGACGCAAAACTTTGACGATTAAAAAATAAATAGGTTCAATTACATTTTTTAAACATACATGCGCATATGTAAGAATATCATTGTCAGGGCAGAAACAGAAGAATTAGGAAAGGTAAATCAAATCCGTGATTGATAGACAAAAAAAAAAGTATGAGATATAAAGACAACAGACATTTACTGCAAAATATTGATTTACTTACATGACTATTGTAAGATTCAGTCAAATGAGGCACAATAACTTCAGTATGTCCCTTAGTGCCCATTGTTCCAGAATCTAAGAGAGGCCGTAGATTTGCTAAGCAACGACTATTTGGAAAGATAATAGGTAAAAAATGTAAAAGTCAGCAACAGCTATGTAAGCAAAGGATATCCTAACTTTCTACTGACTATCTCAACATGTTGACCATCTCACTTTGAGTGTAATATTTTAGGAAACTGATAAAGTACTGCCAAACAGCCCATTAATCATTTCTGTACCCCTCACATTTCTGTATCCCATACACACAAATTCTATTGCACAACCTAGTAACTGTTTCCTCTCTCTACTATTAACAAATCTTGGTCTTTGGTAACTTTTACCTGCAGGTTAATTCTTGACCGTGTTACCCTTTCTTCTCTTACTTTCTATTTCTTTGGTTATTTTCTGACTACAAGTTCTACTCCACTGTATCTTCTCAATGTTTATTCTCAACAATATCAATCTTCTTTCTCAATACTTACAATACCTATATTCTGTACCCTTTAATTTCTTAAAGTTTTTTCTTTTTTCTTCTGCCCAAGATTACAAACTTTTTGACGCATTTCTCAACTGGTAAATTTTCCTTTTTAATATATCTGCTCTAGCACTCTAACGTTAAGTAGTCATATAAAGATGTAAGAAAGAGCATGTAAGATATATACATCCATAACCATTCACTCATCTACTTATTTAACAAATATTTACTGAACGACACCATGTGTTGAGGATTGAGGATACAGTGATGAAAAATAAACAGTCTCCGGATGAATGATTTAGAAGGAAACCAACATTAAATATATATACATATCAATAATAGTAAGTGCCATGAAGGAAAAAGTATAGAGTGCTATGAAAGATTACCATAGGGCAATCTACTCTAGAGATTGGAGGTTAAAGAGAAAGTTTGTTTGAAGAAAGATAATTAGGAAAAAAAAAAAAAAAACTAAACTAGGTAAAAAGTAGGTAGGTAGATCTGGGATCAAGAGTTTTAGAGTCGAAACACAGAACTTGCTGAAGCTGAAGAATATTGTGTACAAGTCCTGGAAGTAAAAGAATACTGAAGGCCTTATAAGAATCGAAAGAAGGCACGTGTAGCTAGAATAAGGGGAGCCAGAGAGGATCAGGTAAACTTTAAACTGGACTGGTGGACAGGTGGTACTCCATGAAAACATGCAGGCTATGTTACAGATTTTGAATTTTATTCTAAGTATAATGGGAAATCATCAAAGGGTTTGTGATTGCGGAGTACTACAATAGGAACATAAAGAATAACCAGAAACTCAGTGACTTTTCAATAATGAGGTGTGGAAAATAAGAGTGAAAACAAAAGATAATTATTCATGAACCTGAATTTCAAGAACATACCTGTCTACATATCTCCTGGCTTCCACATTATCTAATGCTGTAATAATTATATCTTGTTTAGTATAGAACTCATCATTGTAAATGGTCTCAGTGGCTGGACATACTTTGTTCAGGTGTGCATTTATCTTTAGTTGAGGATTTATTTTGAGAGTAGCATCAGCAGCAGTATAGCTTTTAGGTTTCTTAACACATAAATAAAAACAGAAGGAATAAGTGTTAAACAAAAAAAATGGGCTGTAATTGAACTTACATATTCTTACCAATCTGAAATATATACACAAGGTGAGAGTAAAGTAATGAGACCAATTTTCGTTTTTGGTTTGTGGAAATTACATTCATTGTAGCCAAACTACATTTAAGAATACACATTTTTAAAAAAAAGGAAAAAAAAAGAATGCACATTAGTCTGAATAATTGACACATTATTAATAAAAATCTAAACGAACTCAATTTCATAGCTAAGTGCTTTAGAGCTCTTAAAATAATAGTTATGAGTCCAATTACAAGTATATATTTCTCCTAGTAATGATGTTTGACTTGGAAAGTACAAAAAAACCCCCCACCAAAACATATTTGGTAAAATACTTAAAATCCAGACTGCAAAAAATAAGCTCCTATATATATATGTATATATCTTATATATCTTATATATATGATATGATATGACATATATCATATATATGATATGATATATATCTTATATATCATACGTACATATGATAAAGTTTAATTTATAAGTTAGGCATAGAGTAAGACATTAACATCAATAAGTAATAATATCTTATTGTACTGTACTCATTTTTGGACTGTGGGTGACCATGGGTAACTGAAACTGCAGAAAGCGGAGAAAGCACAACTACGGATAAGGAGTGACTACCATACCCTCAATATTAGGGTACTTCAAAAAGTTCATTAAAAAAAATAGAATTAAAAGGTCATACAAATCTTTCCATAAACTTTTTGAAGTAGCCTCATATAATTCATTCATTCTTAAAGATTTAGTGATCATTACTAGATCATTTGGTGTAATTTCAGGTGTTATCAAAGCTCATTGTGACTTTCTACAGAATTGTGTTTGAATTCATGCATCTAGTTTTAATGGTACTTCTGTCTCTTCTCACATTGTTAGGCTGATATGTTTCACTTTTCAGTGTTCTTAGCATACAAAAAAATAAGAAACTTTGCTAGAACCCAGATAAGAATCAATAGGTCTTTATAAAGTTTTTCTGTAAGTGAAATGCACAAAATTAAGTGAATAAATTTTGTGACATATTTTAGTTCACGAGAGACCGTGTTACTTTGTCCTTTATATTTGGATAAGTGAAGCAACTGGGTTAACTATGCCACCTGCATTAGTTACTCTCTATTCGTAACATTCCTAAGCTTAGTTTACTAAGATTGTCAATGAGTTGTTGAACAATAAAGAAAAAATTTCTAAAATAAAACCAAATATGCTTGACTAAAACTGTTGCTTTTCCTGACCTAAATATTTTGATCTCTATAAAAAAGAAGACGGAGAACAAGCATCATTTTACAATAAAAAGGGATGTTCAATAGTTAAACATCAAAAGAGTACAAAAATTCTAAGTGCTGAAATTTACCTGTTTTGTAACAAAGACCAAAAAAAAAAGTCAAATTTGTGATCTATCAAAACTTCAAATTAGGTAACCTGTTTCTAGACACTTACTTTCTAAAATTAAGTATGTAAACACACCTTGGTGATTACAAAATGAAAAAAATCCTGCCCATGTTTCACAATTCAGATTTTAATATCCAAAATCAATGGAAAAACCGATTTTCTTTTTTGTGTTAAAAACAATTCTATATTTTTCCCTTTTGTCATTCCCACTATTTGATAATTTGAGAAATGCTAACAAAAAATGTATTATACTTGTTCAATCAGTATATAAAAAGGAAACTCTTCTTTTTTGTATAACAATAATGATTTACATTTGAAACAGAATAGCAACATACCTGTATGTGATGAGGACGAAATAGGAACTGTCTATTTAAGTTGGATTTTTCTATCAAGTCAGGATCTGTAACTGTAATCTAATATCAAAAAAAGAAAATGGCTGAAATTATATAACAAATACATATTAATCTATTTTGCTTTTCTCAGTATGACTAAAACAAGCCTCACAAATTATTCTAAATTATTTTGGCTGGTAAAGGTTATAGCAATACAAATATTCCAAAATGGTTACCAATACTACTCTTTTATATTTACAGTTCATTCTAATTAATGCTTAGCACAGGATCACATCAAAAGTATAGCTGAACAGAATTTCAATTCCTGTTCAAAACTTTTTCTAATTTATAATTAAACAAAGGCTAAAACATCACTATCGCTTTTTAGAACTATGTAATAGATTACCCATAGAAGAGCTAGCTCTTCTTTCTGAATTTAGAAAATATCTTTTCTGATATTTATTCTTAATCTCAACTGATTTGGGAAAAATGCTTACATGTTTCAATCTGATAGAAACTTTGGCTAAAGGAGAGGTCTACAAACTACAGTGCAAGCTGCCTGTTATTGTAAACAAAGCTTTTATTGGAAGTGTCACAGCATTTGTTTAAGTATTGTCTATGGCTGTTTTTATGCTTTAAGGGTGGAGATGAGTAGTTGTGACAGAGATCTATGGTCTGCAAGCCTAAATATTTGCAATCTGGTCCTTTAAGAAAAAGTTTGCAGACTCTCATTCTAAAGGATGCAAGAAGAAACTAAACAGATTCAAGGTAATCTGGAGAGTATTCAAAACCCATTTGCCACTTAAACTAGCATTTAAAAAAAAATTTTGACTAGATGTAGTATTTCTTAGACTGTTACAATTATTAGACGTTGACTGGTGTTCACAAACATATTCATTTTCTTTTAGCTGGTATTTCCCTGATATTTTCAACACTTCTGTATAATTATATGTTAGAAGGTACCTGTTTAAATTTTTAAAAAATGCCAAACAGAAAATGTCTTTTAACAAGAAAGCGAATTATTCATAATTATTGTGATTACTGATACAAAGTATTTGTCCACCATGCTCTTTATCTCCCCCATTTTTGCCTCCTACTAGATTGATCAAGTTTTCTTGATTCCTACCCCCTGCTCTCATCTCCCCACCACCAAAAACTGGTTTGGAAGTCAAATGTCTATTTTTACGTAGTTATGCTCAAAATTCTAACATGCACATGTGACTTAAGATCTAAAATTAATTAAAATTTCTATCTTCCTACTGAACAATTTGAGAACAAATGTACTATAACTTGGAACTCGCCTTTCTATTTTTAATGATAACAATAACATTTTAGTTACATTTAATTAAAGGTTTTAAAATCAATGCTTATTTAGATCTAAGAATGTTGACAAATGCTTCTGTTTACCCTTCATGCACTGCTCACATTATCTAATATTCTTTCAGTAGGAACCAAGAAGTGTCAATCTTTCATTTTACTTGTCAGATAGCTTTACTTTGCCTTCCCTCTTGAAAGATAATTTAGCTGAGTATAGAAATCTAGGTCGACAGGAATTCTCCCTTGCACAATGAAGATATGCTTCCATTATCTTCTGGCATTTATTACCAGTGGGAAGTCTATTATGCAATCTCTTTTTATCTCTGGCTTTGATTTGCTTGGGACTAGTTTACCTTTTCAATCTGAACACACTTGACTTTCTTCAATTCTGGGAACTTCTGTCATTATCCTTGGGATATACTGCCTCTTCTCCATAATCTTTATTCTCTTTGGAAATTCTACTGGAATTATGTTGAAATTTGCTAATGCATCCTCTTTCATTAAAAAATGATATCTTTCTGCAGTACATTCTGGGTACTTACATTTAACTTCTATTTGTCAATTCTCACTTCATTTATATCTGAATTTTAAGGTTACTGATTATACACAAATTCTTATTTTGCTTTTTGTAAAAATTTCAGTGCCTTGTATTTTTCCTCATGCTTCTATTCCTCTTTATCTTCGATCATTTTTAACTTTAAAGTTTGTTCTGTTATCTGTAGATTTTTCTATTATCAGTAGCACTTTTATTATCTATAGTTCTTAAGGAATTGATCTTCTATGAGGTGGTTCCTTCTTTCCAGTAGACTGTCATTTCTTTTCTCTCTTTTTTTACTCACCACTATACTAACAAAGAGGATTCTCATTTGTAATGTGAATCGCCTTGAATGAATGTTGATTTTTTCTGTATAGTCCTGTG
Source organism: Cynocephalus volans (assembly GCF_027409185.1). Taxonomy (NCBI): domain Eukaryota; kingdom Metazoa; phylum Chordata; class Mammalia; order Dermoptera; family Cynocephalidae; genus Cynocephalus; species Cynocephalus volans. Next base: position 57,757,726 of record NC_084468.1, read on the forward strand.
TGTTCTGGGTGTGAAAGTATCACCATTAATGAAGCTTAAATTAACATTTGCTTTAATCAGAGCTTTGTAGGTTTCAATGTTCCTAAATTTGTTATATGCATTTTTCTGCTTGAAATTTTTATTTTTTAAAATTTATTTTATTTCAATATTTGGTGGCTGGCCAGTACAGGGAATGAACCCTGGACCTTAGTGTGATCAGCACCGTGCTCTAACCAATTGAGCTAACCAGCTAGCCTGCTTGAAGTTTTTACATGACATAATTTTGGACCCCATACACCAGTACAGTCCATGCTCTGAGTCTAAATTTCTCATGAGTGACTTTCATTTTTAAGATTTTGGATAGATATTCAATATGAAGACATTTGTGAGTCACCAAGGCTTTCAGCTCAGGATTTAATTTCTGTCTTTGTTCCTGGAACCTGTGGACTTTTCTTTCCAACTTGGCTACATAGTAAACATTTCAAAAAAAAATTTACGCAGTAAGTCTATGTTTGCAGTAGGGTAGAGGTCCGTCCACATTAAATTCCTTTCTTTTGTTATCTGAAGTCAGCAGGTTTATTCACTACAGTTCTTTTCCTGATCTTTATATGCTGATACACATCATATATTTCCAAGGAGGTAAAGATATTCAGGTGATTCCCAAATTTAATGAAACCAAGAATTTTTTTTTAGGAATACCTTTTAAAACCACCAGTACTAATAGCGGTTTATGGAACACAATTTTGGAAATGCTGAGGAGAGTAATATAAATGTAAAATATCTGCCTGTAACTATGATAGTAATGAGTTACCCTTTTTATGTAGAACAATAAGCCAAGTTTAATAAACCATAAAATTTGAAGTATCATATAAATTTTAGTCATTTTTAACTAGTCATTCCATTAATCACCATGATAAATCTATGAAATCACTAATGGAAGCTAGTTTACATCTTAAAAGGCAAAATAGCACCAATAAAATATATTTTTATTTAAATATATGACATGGTCACATTCACAGGCTTAAGAATTTAAACTGTACACCAAAGTCTATCTCACTACTTTTGATATTCACCAATTGAAATTGTATCTGAGTACTCTGCAACTTTCTAATGTTAGCTTCTCTCATCTTAAAGGCTCATTTAACAATAGTAAATAGTATATAATGGAAATAACAACAATAATAATGTGTTTTATAGTTTGCAAAGCCCTTTCACATTTGCTCTTCACAATAACGTTATTAGGTAACACAGATTTCAGTGTCACAGTACTACAGAAAAAAAGTGAGAGGCAGAAAATTTAAAGCAATTTGCCACAAGGCCACCTATCTTTTGAAAAGTGGTCAGAGGAGAATCAGAATCTCCCAATTTCTAGTTTTATGCTCTAGCCTCAAAAATTGATATGCAGTCAAATACAATTCAAAAAAGGGCAACAACAGAAATATAAACTTTTAAGAATTTTTATCTTACCATTCCCTTCTCTTTGCTTGTGCCAACACCAAGTAAAGCAAAATTTTTTAACATTTCACAGCCTATGGCTCCACATCCTACCTATGGAGGAGAAAAATAATATATATCAGATTTTAAAAAACTAGAATGTCTACTTACTGAGGAGAAATTTCACCTTAATATTCTTCAAATGTTTATATTAAGTGAAACAAGTCAGGCACAGAAAGAGAAATACCACATGTTCTCACTTATTGGTGGGAGATAAAAATTAATATATAAATACACACACACACACACACACACACACACACACACACACACACACACACACACAAAAACGGGCTTGGGGGGGAAGAAGATATAACAACCACAATTACTTGGAGTTGATACAACAAGCAAACAGAGGGGACATTGGTGGTGGGGAGGCAGGGAGGGAGGAGGGAGGGATGTTTTGGTGATGGGCAACAATAATCAGCCACAATGTATATAGACAAAATAAAATTTAAAAAATAAATAAATAAATAAAAATATTCTTCAAATGCTGAGTTATAATAAATACACATTTTAAAAAATAACATAACCATCTGTGACTCATTTCACTTAAAAATATTTTGTATGTTTATTATGCAATTATAAGTGTCTCAATTAAAAAAAGTATAAACCAAATAAAGAAAAACATATTTACAATTCCTATAACAGAAGATATTTAAACATTCCAAATGAAAGACAAACAATGAGCTCATTTTTTAATGTATGACAGAAACAAACAGCACAAAAGACTAGTACAACATTTTAATTAGTACAACATTCCTTACTTTCATATATTTCTCAAAACTCAGTTGATGGACAGGACTATTCTAAGACTTCCCTATGATCGCTTTAAGTAAAACTGTTAAATAAAAACTTATAGTAGTAGATTCCATATGCACGTAAAAGTTCAGCAATAGCTGATTTTCAAAACAATATTTAAAAAATGATTACTAAAAAAACAGCAGTATTTTCAGGACTGATTATAATAAAAATAAAAAAACATATAAATGGCAGGAAAAGGAGTTTTATGTTATTATAGAAAACTTCCCTGCCAATGTTCTAAGACATTTAAGAAAGAATACATGCATATGAGGGTACTTCAAAAAGTTGATGGAAAGATTCATACTATCTTTCAATTCTATTTTTCCATGAACATTTTGAGGTATTGTCCTTCGCTTAGTGAGAAACAAAAAGTAAAAAAACTCCTATTTTTTAATATATTTCTAGAAAATCACTTAATGTTCAAAACTACCATTCTCATATTTTAATTTTAAAATGTATTAATTCTTTAGACCAAGGGCTGGCAAACTTTTTCTGCAGAGGGCCAGACAATAAATATTTTCAGCTTCATAGGTCATATGGTCTCTGTCACAACTACTCACTAAGACTCTATTCATTTAGACTCAAATTTGCTTTAATAAATTAACTCAATGATATACATTAGCAGTTTGAATGTACTTATTTTTTCCATCATTATTCATACTTACTAAGAAGATATTCAAATTTTGTAGCTTCTGACACAAAGTGTCTCCAATGCAGGCTCGTAAGGCATCATATCTATCTCCACTTAAGAAAGCAACACATACCAAGAGAACATAAGAGCATAAAAAACATTGTTAGAATTAGTTTAATTATCATTAACCAATTTAATGTTGCACAGTCATGTGTTGCTTAATAATATGTATACATTCTCAAGAAATGGGTCGTTAGGTAATTTCGTTGTTATGTGAACATCATAGAGTATACTTACACAAACCTAGATGGTACAGCCTACTATACACCTAGGCTATATGATATAGCTGTTGCTCCTAGGCTACAAACCTGTACAGCATGTTACTATACTGAATACCATAGGCAATTATAACACAATGGTAATATTTGTGTATGTAAACATAGAAAAGGTACAGTAAAAACAGTATAAAAGATAAAAAATGGTACACGTACAGAGGGTACTTACCATGAAGAGGACTTGAACGATTGGAAGTTGCTCTGGGTAAGTCAGTGCATGATTGGAGAGTGAATGTGAAGGCACATGACATTACTGTACACTACCATAGACTTTATAAACACTGCGCACTTAGATTACACTAAATTTATAAAAAGGTAAAGTAACTGCTACGATGTTATGGCTACGATGTCACCAGATGATTGGAATTTTTCAGCTCTATTATAATCTTATGGGACCACCACTGTATATGCAGTCTGTCTTTGACCAAAATGTACTCTCTAACAGTTTCCCTCAACCTATCAGCTGAACTATCTTACTTGAAAGAGAAAAGGTTCTATAAGAAATCGGTTTTTCCTTTTTCCAATTAACTTAATAATGTAAGTCCACATGACTTAAGTGGGGGTGACTTTATCTAGAAATGATTTTTTTCTAAGCCAGGCTTTTTAAGAAAAGTTCTTAGAGCAATCTATGAATGGGCTTTGGATTGTTAACCCACTTAAACTGAAGGCAGAATTTTGGGTTATGTGTATTTTAGGGAGACTGAATCTGTAAACTTGTATCAGATTCTCAGAGATTTATGACCCAAAGAGGTGAAGAATGACTGATATGATAATCACAGATAGCAATTTTTTCCATCTAACGTCATTATGGTAGTTTGAATGCTAACCATTCTCATGGTGTACAATTTAAAACATTATATACATATATTCATATTTATTAAGTGGTAAAGAGATGGCATAAGTAAGGAAACAACTGCAGATATAAATGAGTTAGGAGAAAAGACATCTAAAACAAATGCATGTTTAGACATAAACTCTTTTAATCTACTTGCCTCTTATAAACACACAACTAAGAAAAAAACCAGAAATTTCAGTATTACCGTGGGAGAAATTCTTCACATTCAGGTTTGTCTAGGAATTCCACAATATCTGCTGCTTCAAGATATAACTTAAAGTAAAAGATTAAAAACACAATATATTATATATATAAAACTTAAATTACTAGAAAAAGAAGTTCTTCTATATAATAATTATTATGGGAAAATGATAAAAAAATGCCAATTCAGAGTAATATATCAAAAAATACAATAACACTCCTATATTCTCTCATTAAAACAATGATAAACCTGAAGGATGTTAAAAAATAATATGATTCATGTCACTGAGCTACTCTATAGATGACATAGTCTGATCTTAAAAAAAAAAAAAGAAAAGGAAATATCTTCTCCAAATCTATTTTTCATAACTACATAAAAACTTTGGGGGCTGGCCAGGTAGCTCACTTGGTTAGAGCATGGTGCTAATAACACCAAGTTCAAGGGTTCAGATCCCTGTACTGGTTGGCTATAAACCCCCCTACCCCCAAAACTTTGGAAGCCCCATTCAATTTCAGCTACATTTGAATAAATAAGCTGATTACGTTTTGAGAAGAAAGTACCTAGTCTATATTTATTTTCCAGTTTGGATATATTATATGTCATCAATAAAGTAAGGGCTGGCTGGTTAGCTCAATGGGTTAGAGCATGGTGTTATAACACCAAGGTCAGGAGTTCAGATCCCCATACCAGCCAGCCACCAAAAAAATAAAACAACAAAAAAACTACATACACTATAGAGAAAATGATCTAGGAAGGCCCAATTTCAGCATTTAAAAAAATACCAAACAGAATTAGTTTAAGTTAAAGAAAAAAGAATGAGGCCTCATTCTCATTTTCATAAGTAACTTATGTGGCTAAATTTGAACATGACCACATGGTTATATATTTAATTATAACAACACAGAATTTATATTAATAACATAATTAATTTATATTTCCCATAATGCTAAGTTGTATGTAAACCAGACTTTTACTAATGTATTTGTTTTCTGCATTAAAATAAATAATTCAGCAGCAAAATAGCATTACATGGGTACTTTAAAATAAATATATAAAAACAAGAATGTTATATTGAAAATATTTAAAGTGTTTAAAAAAAAAAAGGGCCTGAAGAGTGTCCATTGATACCTTCTGCCAATCACTCTTTCTGGTAACAAAAATGAGGGGTTTTATTTCATCTTATGTTTTTACCTTATATAAGTTCTTAAACCTGTACCATACCCATGTTCTCCACCTTTATAAGTTTATACCTAGGAAGGAGACCTGAAGATTCAGGATGGCAAAAGATTCCATGGAACAAGTTCAAGAGTCCTGAGAACCCAAGAATGCTAAGCTAATAATATTGGAGAACAACTAACTACAAGGATAGAAAATTCATTTCCTTACTCTCACAACTGGGGAAATATGAATATGAGAACACTTCAAAAAGTTCGTGGTAATTGAATTAAAAGATATGAATTTTTCCAGGAACTTTTTGAAGGCCCCTTGTACATACAAGAAGGCAACTTTGGGTTATATACCATGAGCCCCAACATATAATCTTGCTAGTATCAATTACAGAATTAAGTTTTGGAGGCTTACTACTCACATCTCTTTCATGCATAAAAAGATATTTTAAGGTTGCTTTTCTAATACATTAATTAATACTACATTATGATACATAACACAAATTCATTTTATGAGTGAAGAATTCAACCTTAAATGTAAAGAAATGTTAAAATTCAGGACTAACCCACTGGCACAATGGAGAAAACTTTCCTGTCACAGCTTTCAATACTTCCTGGCTGGCAACACCTCCTACTGCTGCAGCAAGTGGGGGTAAAAAGCCTCGAGCAGTCCAAGAGAGCCAACGTACAATGTCAGCATTTACTTCAGGCTAAAACACAAGCCATAAAAGACAACAGCATCAACAGCATTCACACAATACACTTAAAATTTCAATGACTAAATGTGAGAATTATTAGAACTTAAGTTCTAAAAAAGCTACTCAACTTGCCTACTAAATTGCTTTCAAGTCCCAAATACTCCATAGCTTTTTAAGTCCCTATCTCACAACAAAAGAATCTTTTTGCATATTACTTTAAGCAGTATTTCCCTTCACAAGTACCTGCCCATTTTCTCTTTCTGACTCTACATTACCTTAGGGCATCATTTAGAATTAACTAGAATATCTACCATTTATAGTTTTTGTTAAAGAACAGTTCTGTGATGTCAGTCATATTTACAAACAACCAGAATTTTTAAAAAGTTTGTTAATAAAAACTATGGAAAAAAACTCGGTAAATAAAAAGTAAAATTGTGATGAAAAATCAGGCAATACATTGTTAAAGAGATAAAATTCTTAACTGTCATACTTAAAAACTGAACTTTTGTTTCTCAAAATAAAATTTATTAGTATTTTAATGAAAATATTGGAGAAATGGATTTTAGAGCTACTGTTTTTAGCACAATTTCTTATTTGTGACAAAGATCTTTTCATGAGCTGACTTCTCAATTCTTTCAATATCAGTAACCTTAAAGCTTCAAATGGGGAGGGGGTCAATTAATCTCCTGAACTAATATGTAAAATAACAGTTCTTGTGCATTTAGAAGATAGGAAAGGATTTTTATTACATTCTCAAAAATTTCTGTGATAAAAAATGGTTAATATCTACTCACTCTTCCACCCTTCAATTTCAATTTTCTGTATCTCATTATTTTAAACTACTTACCAGTCAACTCAGATGCACTATAATTTGATTCAAGTTGTACCATTTTTGAATGAAGAGATATTGTTGGTAGCAATAATATTTAAAACAATGATGAGAATAATAAGCAGTAGTTAATATGAATGAACATCCACAGCGCAAAGCTGCATATTGTCTTTACATAATCTTCAAAATAAATCTAGGAAATATAATTTCTATTATACAAGTGAGAAAACAAAAACTTTGAAAAATTATGCGATTTACTCAAGATTTTGTAGCTAGTTAAGTGGTGAAGCCAGGATCTGAACCCCCCAAAATCCAACTTCACTCTTATCATTAGGTTACACTATTGCCCAAGATTCTATTATTTTTTAGTAAACAAACAAATATCCAAATCTTGGGAATTTTTGGCTGTCCTAGGATAATGATAGCAGCCTAAATATAAATTTCCCCAAACAATCTCCAAAAAACATGTATAGCCACTGAGGAGAAATAAAACAGTGATAGAGTTTCAGCATTATTAGGAACGGAGAATATTATAAACTTCAAATTATTTGTAAGCAGAGAAACAGATACCTAACTCCAGCAGAGCTATCTCTGGACTTCACACTGCCACAGCTTGCACAGAGAGCAGTAATTATTAAGAGACCACAGTAAAGAGAGTGAAAGGCCTAATGGTGACAAAACACAGTCAAAAATCATCCTGAGGAAAAAAAAAAGTACCACACTAAGTGCAAAAAGTACTGAACACAGGTATGAAATCTGGCAGACCTTAGCACTGGCTGTAGCAAAAGAACTTCTCTGGAGAATAAATGTAAATAGAAAAGGGGAGACCTCTTTGATAGTAAAGGTTAAAGAGAGGGAAGTTAAGGATTTGGCAGAAATCAAAAAGATCAATAAGACACACCAACATCTCCCCACCAAAAAAGCGCCATTCATTAAAGAAACTCCTTTTCAGTACTCTGACAGAAGAGAGTGTTACAGAAGTAAGAATCTAAGAAGCACCCAAAACCCTTACACCCTGTCCAAAAAATAAGTAAAAAAAAATCAGTCTACCATGTAACAAGAAAACGGAAAATCAGAGTCCAAACATTTTAGCTACTGAAAATGCCTTTCCCCCAAACTAATCACAAGTTAGGAAATTTGATTGAGTGAATTATATTCTTAACAAACACTTGGAGATGTGGGGGAAAAAAACAACAGCAAACCTTGAATCAAAATTTAAAAATTTAAAAATTAAAAAAATTTAAAAATTAAAAACAGAAATGATCCACGTCCCCCCCACCCATCCCCTGAAAAGCGAAAAAAGTAAATAAAAGAAAATGTGTACCTACATATCAAAATGGGTTTACAGTGTTTAAACTATCAGACTTTACAGATGAAGACAAAATATACAGGGCCTCAAAGTAGTAAGACCAGATTACTTATAAGAGTAAGATAATTAGGCTGGCATCTTATTTCTCAATAGCAAAACACATGGCAAGATACCACAGAAGAAAGTAAGAGTTTAGAATTTTATATCCAGTCAAACTGGCTTTCTAGTATGAAGCGTTCAGAAAAAATTTAAAATATACAAAAACTCAGGGAATACCATAATTCTGAGCCCTTTCTGGGAAACATAATAGAGACTAAACCTGATTTCAATACATAATATAAAATCCTACAGTAATCAAGACAGGATAGATAGTACTAGCAAAAGGATAGAAACAATCAACATGAAGATAATATAGGGTGCAGAAATAGACCTACACATATTCGTTCAGTTGTTGACAAAGAGGCCAAGACATTACAATAAGGAAAGAATAGTCTTTTCAACAAATGGGCGAGAATTACCAGACATTCATATATAAAAAAATTAACCTTGATCTATACTTTGCATATATAAAAATGAACTCAAAAATCTACAAAACTATACACAAAATTAGTATATAGTCATGCACACTTGATCTGTATTTTGCACAGTATACAGAAATGAACTTACAAAACTACAAAATTATAAAACTTCCCAATGAAAACAAAGGAGAAAAAACAACAACAACAACAACAAAAAACTGGACTGGCTGGTTCGCTGAGTTGGTTACAGTGTGGTATTATAACACCAAGGTAGAGGGTTTGGATTCCCGCACCAGCCAGCCTCCCCCCAAGAAAAGAAAAAAAAAAAGAAAACACAGGAGAAGAGCTTTGTGACATAGGGTTAAAAAAAATTTCTTAGGAACAAACCATGAAAAGAAAAATTGATAAATTGAACTTAAGAGAATATTTGTAAAATCTATATCTGATAAAGGATTCATATCCAAAATATATAAAGAACTCTCTCAATAAATAAGAAAATAAAAAACCTACTTAAAAAACAGGCAAAGATTTGAAAAGACAATTTATCAAAGAAGATAGACGTAAAAAGATGCTCAAATTCATTAGTGAAATTTAAATTAAAACTACAAAGAGATATGATTACATAACATTAAAATGGTTAAAATCAAACAAATGGACAATACGAACTGCTGGAGAGATGCACAGCAACTGAAACTCCTACATTTCTGGTGGAAATGCAAAATGGTACAGCTACTTTGCAAAATAGTTTGGGCAGTTCCTTTTTTTTTTTTTTTTTTGGTCTTTTTCGTGACCGGCACTCAGCCAGTGAGTGCACCGGCCATTCCTATATAGGATCCGAACCCGCGGCTCACCGCGCTCCCAGCGCAGCACTCTCCCGAATGCGCCACGGGCTCGGCCCTTGGGCAGTTTCTTATAACATTAAACATATACCTATCATATGATTCTGTAATACATTTCTAGGTATCTACACAAGAGAAACGAAAATATATGTCTACATCAAAATCTATTGCAATATTTGTAGCAACTTTATGATTGCTCAAATTGGAAACAACCCATGTATGCCCATCAACTGGTGGAGGGACAAACTGTGATACATCTACACAGTGGAATACTACTCAGCAATGAAATGGAATGAACATGCAAAAAGGAGCGAATGTGCAAAAACATGGATAAAAACTCAAATTCATCATACTTAGTAAAAGAAGCCAGACTCAAAAGGCTTCATACCATATGATTCCATTTATATGACATTCTGGAAAAGGCAAAACTGTAGTGGCTAACTGGGTTTGGATGCAGGCTGGGGAGATAATTATAAGGGGGCAGAAGAGAACTTTTTGGCAGTATGAAAATGTTTTATATCTTGACTGTGGTGGTGGATACATGATTGTACACTTTAAATTCACTGTGTACAGAATTTTGTATAACTAACTGTACACTGAAAAGGGGTGAGATTTACTTTATATAAATTATCTCAATAAGCCTGATAAATCCCTAATCACATCCTTCAGTTTGATCACATACTTCAACAATCTATTTCTAGCTTTCATACATTTTTTTCTCTATCCACTGAATACTCAATAAAAGGTCTTTCATTTATGACTAGTGATTCATTGCTTTTAATACATTTATTTTTTGTTTTAATTATATGACGTGAAATGAAAGCTTCTTACCACTTATGTTAAGACTTTCATTCCTCCCTCATTTATATAAAATAAAAACAAAAACAATAAAATTTTCAAATAACTACACAAATACTGCTATGCTGACAGCTGCTAAAATGAAACTGTTGGCTGGCAGACATTGAAATCATAACATGAAAAAACAGTTATGTTCAAGTCCAAATCTGATACACAAAATGGAACTAAGAGATGTGAATTTATAATGCATAAAAGAGGTGATTTACAGGAAAGTTGATGACTTCTATAACGTGAGTTTAGTGAGTTAACAAATCAAGTTAATCAGAACAGAATGATAAAGAAAAATAATACTAATACTAATGATATAAAAGCAGCAGCAGCAAATAGTAATTAACATATATCACATAGTATTCTAAGTGCTTTATAAAATTAAATCATTTAATGTTCACGATAATCCTGTGAGGTAGGTTAACCCCATTTTATAGACTTATAAACTGAAGCAGAACAAAGTGAATAACTTGCCTAATGTCACAGAGTCAATAGTAGTAAAGCTGGGATTTGAAGGATAAGAGATTATTAATATTTAGAACAGTTATATGTTACAAACAAATCTTCTGATGGTCATAACTTTGAATATTCACCTTTTCTTCCAAGGTTTCACTTATAGATGTTGCTAGTTTCAACAGCTCTTCTGAATCTTGTTGGCATCTATGATTTTAAAAAAAAGCATGCAACTTCAATTCTGTCAACTGCCATAAACAGTAGATCATATTGAAAACTAAAATTTAAGAAATGTACAAAAGAATGTGGAATTTTGCCAACAGGTGGCACAAAGTGTTTCACTGACTTAAAGGTAACTAGCTTATAAATACAATACTTCAAAATCACGTTCACCTGAAGACAATGTATAAATAAGATTTAGCTTAAATATACAAGGCAAAAACCTTTTGCAACAGTACTCTGACTTAATCGGCTAGAAGGTAAAAAAAAATATATATATCATGGGTTAACAATTCAATAATTCTCAGAGTTTGCTCTGTTTGTTAAAAACTTGCAGCTTTTAAAGATTTCAAAACGGGAAAATTCACATTTAGTATTATTCCATTTTTGCAAACCCATCTTTTTACTCCTACCTGGAAAAAGACAAAGTCATGGTAAATGTTTATATAATTTGGTATATCTATTGGTATTGCAATTACAAGGGGCTTAGTTACTTAAAAACAAAACAAAACTATACTTTCTGAAATATTACTTCTATAAAAAAGAAAAATAGTTATTTTTAAACAAAAAACATTACCCAATATTTGGCTTGCGACTGCAGTTCTCCTGAAACTGGTCCAAGGCAAGCATAGCTGCGTGAATCTGTAAAGGTGCCTATTCAGAAGATTAAAAATTGGCCAACATTTACTGAGTCCTTAATATGTGCCGAGCACTGTGCTAAATGTTTTTAAAACATTATTTATCTTCACAATTAACATACTGGCTTAATACTATTTTTATCTCTAACAGATGAGAAACCTAAAGCTTAGAGACATTAAATAACTTTGGTGCCATAAAGCAATAGCTCCTAGTTTTAATTCCAGGTGGTATGACTAGTGTTTACTAGGCCATCCATGTGAAACTTAGAGTAACATAAATTCAACAACAGTAAAAAGACATTTGTACAAGATCACCTAATCCTTTTTCATTATTAACATTTACAAATTTTGAAACTGTTAATTCCTTCTTTATCACAAATAAATTTACTGCTACAGAAATACATCCAGTGATTTAAAAGAATAATATATGCTTAAGGATGTTTTTTGGGGGTAAGAAATAGGTATTATATAAAACTCCGTATGAGTCAAAAAATCTTTTAACATGATCATCTTTGTATAAGTTACTGAAATCGTCTTTTAACTATCAAAGATAACAAATCATTATAAAAGTAAAACTTTTTCCTGTTATTCTAACATTTTTTTCCACAATACAAATTCCTGTTTAAATCCTTGGGAGTCAACTTGAGATATGTCTGTGTAATCTTTGTTAAGAAAACCTAACAACAAGGTATATACAAGGTAACTCCATTTTAACTTTATACTCACTCACAATTCCCATGCCCCACCCTGCTGCCTCTCAAACCTGCAAAGTGTTTACTTACCTCAGGTTTGCTAAAATCCACAATAAGGTACTTTGGATGTTTTATCTGCCTCTCCAATGTTTCCTAATAGAAAAAAAAAAAAAAAAATCACTTCAGAGCAAGTGAGTGATTACTTGACAAAACATACTGTTATATATGTCACTGAACTTTTGAAAGCAATGAATCTCTCTCAAAGTTCTGAAATACATAAGATTGGGCTGCTATGGTTTAATTGAAAGATAAAATAGCTACCATTCTCCCTTATTACCATACTTACAAAAAATGTAAAAAGCAATAAAACAACCTGCTCCACATAGTAAATTTAGGAAAAATTAGAGAAAAGATCTGTATACTCAAAAAAAAATTTATTGTTTTAATCTAAAAGCTACCACATTTTTCTGATACCAGGTTATCAAGACTTGTAATAGATAATAAGACTTGAATAGATACTCATAGTTAAGATCTTCTGTGTGGAGCAAAGACCATAGAGGCAAAACAAACAAAAACCAGAAAAACAATAACCCCCAAACACTCATCCTATCTGAAATTATTTGAAGCATAAAGTATCCAATTAAAAAATTTAAAATTGGGGACAGGGCACAAGGAGGTATGCAGGGGCAGATCTGACTTGCTGTGTACTATTTTAATTTCTTGTTTTGTTCTAACTTTGGCTTGAACAAAATCTTATAGAGGACTATAGCTGTTAACAGCTCTGGAAAAAAACAGGCAATCAAGTTAAAACCTTGAGAACGTGCAAAAATTAAAAAACAAAAACAGAAATATTAAGACAGCTTATATTGAGAAGTGCCCTAAGGATTTAAGCAGCACGAGATTCCTTAGTTCCCTGACACAAGCAGTCTCTACATTCTCTTCATTAAGCTACTTATATTTTCCTTTCAATGCCAGGAGTCTATAGGAATTACTTGATATTTCCAACATACACACTTTTTTTTGAAATTTAAAAAACTAAATTAAAATTTAAAAACCTGTATTAACAAGTATGATAAAAAATATTCCTTTTATTTTTTTAAAAAATTAAACACTTGAATAATAAAGCAAAACAACCCTTGCTAAATCTTTTGAAAACATACTCATTTTCTCTCTTAGGAAACAGATTATAACATTAACTCTTTGATGATTCAGGAAGGTACAGTTCCTTTCGTATATACTCATATACCTCAATTACATGCATGTGGTATTCTAGCTATAGAAGATATTCTAACTATGATATTCCAGCTATACGATATTCCAGCTATACGTTTTTGTTGATATCAGTTTATTTCCTCAAACTGATTCCATTTTCCTAAAAGTGGGTGGAAATTAAGAAAACAATCTGTTTAGCCTTTAAATTAACTGTTTAGTTAACTAAGAATTTTATTAATTTTTGCTCTTCTGCCATCTTTTTCTGTAAAAATATATTTTTTAAACAGAAAAAAAATACTTACAAAGCAAAATGTTTTGGGAGTTTTAACTTGGACAGCTATGCCTCCATGTAAATATGGTTCCAGTTCTGTAGTATCACCAATGCTAAAAGAAAATGGTGATACCACTAGAAGAAAGAAGATAAGAAAACCATTACACAGTGATACAAATGTTTAAAAATGGAGACTTATTGTCATAAAGATCTAAATTCTCCTTAATTTATGAAATTAAAAAGATTCTCATCTGTTGTTTTTTTTTTAAATGGGAGGCAGTGGGAGTCTGGGGAGCCTAACAGAGTATTTTTTCCAATGTGTACTTCAGAACTTAAAAACAACCAAGAAAAGTTAGAGAGAAAAAAATGAGTAATGGAATTACTCATTTTTAGGTATTAAATATATTCTAAAGCCCCAATAATACATTGATACTAATCATATATCATGATAATTAATATAGTATAATACTGGCTCATGAATAGACAAATGGAATACATTAGGGAATTCAGAAATAGACACAAGTATACAAGGGACACAGTAAAGGTGGTGAGAAAAAGATAAGATTATTCAATAAATATTTTGGTAAAAAAAGCCATCTGGGAAAATATCTATTGCAAATGAATAAAAGTTTTAAATGTCAAAAAGATGCCAAAATATTTTGGATAAAAGCATGGGGAAAAAATTCCTTTAAAACCTTGGAGTGAGGAAGCCTTTTCTAAGTTAATACTCAAAATAAAAGTCATAAAAGACTGAAAATTTGATTATATAAAAATAAAAAAGAAATTTGCGTGATAAAAACCAATCGCAAGCAAATTCAAAAGATAAATGCCAAACTAGAAAAAATATTTCCAAGTCACATAAAAAAACTGGCAAATATGCCTGTATATTAAGAGTTCCACAGGGTGGTTAAGAAAATGATCAACAGCTCAACAGGAAAATGGCAAAGGGGAGATGATTCACATAAAGGACTTACTATATAATTAGTACTTATACACTAAGTAAACAGAAAAGTTCAGCAGAGTGAACACCAAACTTGGTTCATGTTATCTCTAGAGAGAAGAGGAAGTCTGAATAAAGACACATTTTTAACTCTACTTAAATATATATATGTGTGTATATATATAAACATGTATTATTTTAGCTATTTAACAATGTTTTTCACATAGAAAATTTCCTCAGAGCATTAAGTACTAATTAATAAAAGTTAAGGGGAAAAAAGCTTCATAAATAGCCACTCTATTTAAACTTACACCACAACATGACCCCAACCAAAGAATTTTCTGGTACAAAATGTAGATTTTCTTTAACTTTATTCCCTGACATCCGGTGGCTCCTCTTTATACAGGCTATCAAGATTCTGATCCATCACCACAATTCACTAGTGCATGAACCCCAAAATAAAAAATGATAATCCTAAATGATTAATCTAATCCATTTTCACAAAAACAGACACAAATTCTTTAATATTAATGATCTGAACATGTATTTACGATATTTACTTGTAGTTGGGGAACAAAATAAAATAGTTTTGTTACCAAAGATGCTTATATATGGATCCAGAGTTGTTAATCTATAAAGAGTTCATAAAAGGAACTGATTTTTCTCTCTCCTAAGGACATGTTTTGCAGTCATTAAAAAGAAAAAAGTAATTTCATTTATTAGCCCATACACTAATCACATAATTTTCAAATGCCCTAAAGATAAAACTGAGTCACTCTCCCCTGAACAGGTGTAAACAAGACATACAGCTGAGTTACAGGTTGTCTAGCACTGTCTTTAACTCTTTTAAGCATGGCTGGAGGAAAAACATAAACTATGCAGATTAATGCTGCTATAAATTCATTATCTCCAACTTCAAATTAGCCCTATATAATGCCTGATAATCCTTCCCTTTTTAAAAATGCCTACTCTCCTCAAACCTCTGGCCTTGGCACCTCTGTCCAGTAAAAAAAACACACTCCTTCAACTTCTTATCTGCAAACTTGCCTGCAGTCCCAGCCATTCATCCCTTTCATTTGAAGCCATCAAACAAGAACACACAAATGGTCCTCAAAAAGCTCATGGAAAGATTCATTTTTTCTTTTAATTGTTTATTTTCACGAATTTTTTGAAGTACCCTCATATATACTACCAACATTTAGCTATCTGAAAACTTCACTGCCACCTCACTCAACATGCCTAAACTGTGCTCATTATCTTCTCTCCAAAACCTACTCCCTTTCTTGCACTCCTTAAGTGAATAAGTTGTCTATGTAGGAAATGTTTGCTTACCTATAGGTAAGCAACATACATATTACAGTATGTAATAACAAAGTTTCCTCCTAAATGTCTTAAGACTCCTGCTATCTCAGTCCTCCCTGCCCACCCTGTCATATTACAAGTTCTGTAGTTCCTTGAGTTGTCCTTGCATCTGAGCCTTTTAAGGTTTGTCTCTGCACAGAACACTCTTTTTCAAGATCTTCCTAAGCCAATGCAACCTTCAGATTTCAATCAAGATACCCTGTCCTCACTGCAGCTGTCCCCAAACCGGGTAGGTTTCCTTGCTAAGTTTGGAGTTCCCAGAATATCATCACTGTTTAACATGTCCTCACTTGGATTGAATATTTTCGGGCCAAGAAATATATGATCATGTCTATCTAAGACGATATTGTGTTCCCAACACTGAGAATAGTGTCTGAACTTTATAGTGCTGAATAATGAACAAGTATAAATGACTTAATAAAATACATCAACTTACCAATTATTTGTTGTATAGATCCATTTAAGCCTGTCATTCCATTAATTTCTCGAAATGTTAGGAACTGTCCTGTCTCAAGTTTGTGCGGATGGTTTTCAAGACAAGTGACAATGCCAGGATTACCCTAAAAATAAGAGTAATCTACTAAAAAACAAGATCATGTATTCTTTTAATACAAATTTTAAACTCACACATCACATGACAATGACAATGTTATCATAAAATTCTCAAAACCAAAATTCCAACCCATTCTTCTCCTCCATTAGTAAAAGCAAGCCTTTAAAAAACAGTCACAAAATGGGCCGAGCCCGTGGCGCACTTGGTAGAGTGCTGCGCTGGCAGCGCGGCGACGCTCCCGCCGCGGGTTCGGATCCTATATAGGACTGACCAGTGTACTCACTGGCTGAGTGCCGGTCACGAAAAAACGACAAAAAAAAAAAAAAAAAAAAAAAACAGTCACAAAATAATGATCAATTTATTACTATTTTTTTTAAATGAATGTTGAAAATATACTTTCAACGTTTGGTGTGAGATGTTCAGAAATTCCACAGAGTTCAAATATTTCACAGATTCAAAGATTTGGGGGACTTATAAAAAACATTCTAAATTATCTGTTTTTTGTTGTTTTTTTTAAATTTTGGCAGCTGGCCAGTTTTCTTTTCTTTTTTAAAAGATGACTGGTAAGGGGATCTTAACCCTTGACTTGGTGTTGCCAGCACCGTGCTCTCCCAAGTGAGCTAACCAGTCATCCCTATATAGGGATCCAAACCCGTGGACTTGGTGTTATCAGCACCACACTCTCCCAAGTGAGCCACGGGCCAGCCCTGCAGCTGACCAGTTTGATTCTTGCTGACAAATCTATAAACTTGCCTGCAGTCACCACCATTCATCCCTTTTATCCAAGCCATCAAACAAGAACATACAAGGAGTCTTCAAAAAGTTCATGGAAAGATTCATATTATCTTTTATTTTTTTCGTGAACTTTTTGAAGTATCCTCGTGTATCCTACCAACACCTACCTATCTTGAATACTTAATTGCCACCCCACTCACCCTTAACCTTGGTGTTAACAGCAGCACACTCTAACCAAGTAAGCTATCCAGCCAGCTCTAATGTTTTAAAGTCATGTTAGAAAAAACTTTGTGAGCATAAAAGATAAAAGCCTCACTCTGAAGATCAAAAAAATATAAGGAAGGAGGATAGACATTTTATTTTATTTATTTATTTATATATATATTTTTAAAAGATGACCAGTAAGGGGATCTTAACCCTTGACTTGGTGTTGTCAGCACCACGCTCAGCCAGTGAGCGAACCGGCCATCCCTATATGGGATCCGAACCCGGGACCTTGGTGTTATCAGCACCGCACTCTCCCGAGTGAGCCACGGGCCGGCCCGGAGGATAGACATTTTAAAGACAGGAAATTGATAGTTTATACCTTGAGCAACACTTCAGAGTAAAGAATCAGCTCATTTCCTATACTATTCAATAAAAGAAAATACCAATACTATCTTTTAGTATAGTATAGATAGTTAAGAATCCATACCATATTTTGGAGCTTATTCAAACAGTGTATTATTCTCAGGGACAAACTAAAACCAACTGGAGAAAATAAAATGTTGACTAAGCATTAATATGCCTGAAAGAATAACTCAGGTAAAATAATAAACCAACTCTGTAAGCAAAAAGATACACAGACTAATTTTTCAATAAATTTTTCTTAAACAGGCACAAGAAAGACACCATTACACTGGCATTAAAAATAAAGCATAAAGACAAAAGCACAAATACTATTACAACAAGGTATATTATCATTCCCTTATATTTGGCTTCGTTTGGGCTTTTGTGTAAGTTGATTAGAAAGAGCATAAATAAAGTAATTACTTAGGCTAAAAAGAAAGTATTGAAAAGAAATCGTAATGATTTCTCCAGTTCTTTTAGGAAATAAAAAATTAAGCTTACATACCGAAAGAGTGTGATTAGAAGAGTGTGATATGAAGGTTAATTAATTCTTAAACTAAAAATAAAGTCTTAGAGACATATAACACATTAGAAAAGCTTTTGTCTAAAATAACTTAAGTGTGTCTCTTCTTGTAGTCAGTGTTAGGCCAGGTGACTTGTGACATACTTAGTGCATCCATGATCTGACACAGTAAACAGTTCAGTAAACAATGAATCACAACTTATGTCCCAAAGGAACATGACAGAACGATATTAAAATTAAAACTTATGACAAGAAAATATTGATCTATCAAGTATTAAATAACGATAGAAGTCCAGAATATTCTTAACAATTAATTAATATTCCAAAATCAAGTTAGTTTTAACATAATGCAATCAAGACATGAACTAAACATTCTCTCATTATCTTACAACACTGTAAAAAAAAAAAAGCATTGCATGTTATAATATTTTGCTAATACTATCTTTTTAGAAATAGCATTCACATCAACATTAAAATAAAATTTTTAAAAAGTTCATTAATATAATCATACTTGCGTTATGTTTGAAATGAAAATTTCTTTTGGTTCTTCTCCTGTTGTATCTGAAACTTCAAATTTATCACCAAAATCACAAAACAACCGTGACCAAATTCCATGTATATCTGCACTGATGAACTGTGAAATGGTAAAAGCAAGTTCAAGCTTGTTAATTTATATAAAGAAAAAAAAAAATACAAAACACAAAACAGCTCAACCATCTTAGGCCCTTTCATGATAAATACATTTAATAATTAAATATATCCTTTAGAACATAAAGTGAATTATGAATAGGATAAACTATCTACAGATTGTTTTAGGAATCAAAAATTTTGGTGTTTGGCAAACGAATACTAGTGAAACAAAATTAGAATATCAGTGTATTGTCACTATACATTCTATGGTTTTTAAATAAAAATTCTGTCCTCATAAAATTTAAGCACAATATATAAGAAACAGGTATCTTGGTTTAATGGTCTAGCAGTGAATTCTTATTTATTATTTTAGAAAAAAAGAATGGAGTGTCCATTCATCAAAAGCGGAAGAGTTAAGGGAAAATAAAACAGAGCTAAAAGCTGAGAACAGTCTATAAGAAAAGGGCTGAGGAACTGACAGTACAAATAATAGTCGTGAAAGGTAAAAATTATATTCTCAAGCACAATCATAAATACTTTATTAAAAGCAATTTTTTTGACACACGCATCATCTCCATTCCAAGAATATGTAAAGAAATGGTTTTTGTGCTTAAAGCTATTTTTAGAGCTACTGCTAATAAAAGAGAAATCCTTATTCTGTAATGCAGCTGATGCTGTACAAAATGGAATTTTTCTAACAAAAGTAAACTATATTGATATTTGGGTATAAGAACATCTCTCATTAAAATAATTTATAACCCCTATTTTATGAAGTAGTTAATAGCTAAGAGAACAATATTTCTCACCTGATCGTATTGCCTTTACAGATCAAAATGGGTACATGAACCAATTTTTTATGAAACATAAAACTGAGGAGAAATTTAGCTTTTCTTTTTTAATTTAAAAGTTGCAAACTCCAGGACAATTTATTTCTTTCCAAAACAATTCTGAAGTATACATATATGTATCAATTATATAAACAAAGATTTTAATTTATAACCTAGTGTAATTACTTTGTAGAACTTCTGTGCTCTGTTGTAAATTTACCATCTTATTTATCTGCTTAAATTCTAAACCATTGCACAATGCTCTAAAGATTGTAAATATGTTAAGTAAATACTATACTACAAAAATTTTTAGTATACCTATATCGCACAATATCATTTTGGCTAAGTGCCTACCTCAAAAGAACAAATAGCTTTTTCCTTTTTCCAAAGGAACAAATGACCCCCAAAACAAGAGTGGAGTTAGTAATTTGTATTCAATTACAGGGTAAGAATTGTGATTTTTCCCATCTAAACCTGTTCACAATGTCACCCCAATGCCTCTAATTATGCTGAACAAAAATCTAGAAGTAATTTTTGATAACTCTTTCCTTCACATGTTTTGATTACTTTTCCTTCACATCCATCCACCCATCCACAAGTTCTGTTAGCCTTTTTTACAAAAGATACCTCAAACTCAATGACTTCTCACTATTTCTGTTCCCACCTCTTTTGTCAAAGACACCAGCATCTCTTAGCTGGACTAGTGCAATAGATACAAACTGATCTAGCTGCCTCTACTCTACTAATCCCACAGTTCTCTTTCTTTTGGTTCTCTTTTCCCTTTATACTCTTAAAAACTGAGAACCCAAAGAGCTTTTACTTCTGTGAGTTACTCCTATTGATATATACTGTGTTAGAAATTAAAACTGAGAAAAATTTAAAACACAAGAATACACAAACACATATTCCATTAGCTATCAGAGCAATCACATCACCACAGATCATATAGATTCTGGAAAATTCCACTATGCTTCATAAGAGATAAGAGAATTAACATGAAAAAGGCAAATAATATGTCAGTAATACTATGAAAATAGTTTAACTATGTAGACCCCTTGAAAGGGTCTCAGGGACTCTCCATGTCCTTGACCACACTTTGAAAACTGCTACTAAATAGTCTACTCTCCCTATAGCAAGCCAGAGCGATTCTTTAAAAATATCAATCAGATCAAAATTCATAGGCTTAAAACTTAAATATCCTCACAGATCCCACAAGACACATCCTCTATCTACTTCTCCAAATCTAATCTTCTGGTATCTCTTACTCCTACTATCCTCTCCTCTTTATCTAAATCCATTTTGGTCCTACTTGTCTCTTGCTGTTCCTCAAACATACCAAGCTAATTTTTACACTTCCAGGTCTTTATACTTGCTGATCCCACTGCTTTGAATGCTCTTCCCCAGATCCTTACAAAACTGGTTCTTTCTCATTATTCATATGTTATCTCCTCAGAGAGGACTTCCCCAACCTCCTAATCTAAGAGAACTGCCACTGGCCCCACATCATGCAGACATTGTTCTCTATTCTTTACTCAGATTTTTTTCTTCATAGGACTTGAAACTATTTGAAAATACATCAAGTATTTATTTGCTTGTTTACTGTACATTTCTCTACCAGAAGGTAATTTTCATGAGTAAGAAAATTTGTCTGTCCTGTTCACTAATGCATTCCTAGTGACTAGAACTGTATCTGCTACATAGTAGATGTTCAATGAATTTTTTTTTTGGTGGCTGGCTCGTGAAGGGATCTGAACCTTTCACCTTGGTGTACTACACTATGCTCTAACCAACTGAGCAAACTGGCCAGCCCCTCAATGAATATTCATTAAATGAACCAATGTACATCTTGAAAACCACCATCATACCATATTTAAAGTTAGATGATGAATTCAATTTATCATCCTTTCCATTCCTAACCTACTACCTTCCTTACTTTTGGCACTTCATCTATAAAACAAATGTGGGTACTATTTTTAAAAACAGGAAATGAATACAATACCAAAATCAAAGAGAAAAATCTCACTGTGTTTGTCCTCATGTAAAAAGAGTTTCTTATATAACCCACTAAGAAGCTACAAATTCTAATAGCAAAAGTGTTCTTCCTTTGGTTAACTACATGGCATTATTAAACAATACTATTACCTTGATTGGAGGGCAATGAGAATGGCAAAAATCATTGATCATCTTCTGCAATGGAAGTTTCATCTCAGTCAATATTACACACTGTTAAGAATACAAGAAATTAAAGACTAGAAAATTCACAATTATTTTGGTAATATATAACAATCAGAAATCTGTCAGTTTGTATTGTTCTAAAGATACACTGTAATCCTTGTAAAAAATTACTGTCCTATTGTATTCCATTGGAAGGTTAATACCTTGAGAAGTACAGAATAGCAAAAGTAAAAATAACATATACAGGGCGAAACCTGCCCACATTAAATTCAATTAACATCATAGACTTCATAATTAAGAAGCAAACCTTAATCTCCTGTGTGGTATTTATGTACTCTAAATAGTTGGAGATTTGTTTTATCTGTTACTATCATGGAAATACTAACAATGCCACCAGAATATTATTTTCATGCTAGCTTAAAAGGGTGACAATTACATGTTTAAAAGATGCATTAGCTGGCTTAGTTTTCTTTTACTTCTGAGATTCAACAGATTCACAACATAATAAACTTCTGCTTTAATAAACCAGTTCTACTTGGTTCTTTATCACACTCACCAGGTCTTTTAAAAAAGTCTTATTTTTACATTGCATATTTAATCCCTTCTTTTATGATTCAGTCAGTTTGAACACCTATATTTTATAGTCTCTATCCAAAAATTCTATTCTCTGAAATTCTTGGAGGTTTTATTCTGGTTTGTTATTTCCATTGACTCTTGATTATGTTGAACTGCTTTTTCCTGTCTTGTTATTTTGAATTGTGAACTCAAAGGAACTTTATATACTGGAATACCCTTTGGCCTAGTTGAGGGTACATTCCTCTAGATTTGTTTAGTTTTGTTTATGAATGGCATTCTAGGGTATTAACATAAAAAGTAGTACTATTGTGGCAAGTTCTCAGCTTGGGAATTTCTAGACCACAAATGATTATAAAGTTGACCTCCAAATCTATGAGAGCAGGGCTATGGTTAAGAATTTCCAGAGAAGACCTTTATTTTTCATCCGAAACTCAAAAGAAAACAGACAAGCTTCTTATTCTGATGAGTAAAAATTGTTCTTGTCCACCCTTTCACTGAGGGTGTAGTTCTCTGATGTTGCAGCTTACGAAGAGGGGGGAAGTCTCAATTCAATTTTTCTATCTCATGTATTCCTAGGTCTGCATTTTCTGTTTCTGTGTGACCATTAATTTACAAGAAACTTGGTTACTGTGACAGGCATCCTGTGGTCCCTAGGAGTGACTACACACAATAGCTCACTGGTTTTCTTTTTGCTACCTGTTCATTTTTGGCCTGTGAGCACTACCCTTACATTAATTTGAGCTCAGGTTATCATTTAAAGGAAATCTGTTTAGCAATTTTAGGCGTTTTGTAGCAGGACAAATTTTAAGTTACCCAGTACAGAATGGGCACTGATTTTCAAATGTATAATAGCATAATTTGATCACACGAAAAACCGGTCAATCTAGTCACTTTTAGAATGTCAAAGTGCTGAGAATTTGTTGTAGTTACTTAAGAAATTGTCACCTATGGTAGATTAATTTATTGATCCGTGTATTTTACTCCCCTGTAATTATACTGTTTGCCCGTGGCTTTAGGAAGAGGAGTGTACTTTTCTGCTCCTTGACTTTGCCTTGAAAATGTGACTTGCTTTGGCCAATAGGACATTAATGGAAGTAACACAAACAGAGACTTGAAATGTGCTTGGGTGGTTAGACTTGCCCTTTTATCTTTCTTCTTCTATCTTTGTCTTTTATTGCCATGAGAACATGACCTGGGTGGCTTCCTCATCCCAGAAAAGAGACATGAAGCAAAACCCAGACTCCAGAGTTCAATCCAAGCTGAGTTTAGCCTAGAATAGCTGAACCCCACCTGATATCAGATACATGAGGAAGAAATAAATGCATGATGCTATAAACCACTTGAGTTTTGGGTAGGTTTTCATGCATAATACTGTGAAAATAGCCAACTGATATAATTGCTTTGTTGGTAGTTCTTAGGCCTCTTCCCTAAAATGAAGCATTTAAAAGGTATCATTCTAATAGAAGTCTTAACTTGAAATTTTTTGTTCTGTTCTTCAATGCACTAGGTTAAATTAGTTATATCATACTAATACTTAACAATTTACCTTGGAATCTGCCAATAACATTGAACATAAAAAGGAGTACTAACCTGGTATTCATCTAAGAAGGAGAGATCCGTGGATTCACTGAAAGGAACAGAAGATGATGCCACATGAACA
The DNA here is from genome assembly GCF_027409185.1 of Cynocephalus volans. Taxonomy (NCBI): domain Eukaryota; kingdom Metazoa; phylum Chordata; class Mammalia; order Dermoptera; family Cynocephalidae; genus Cynocephalus; species Cynocephalus volans. The sequence continues at coordinate 57,782,286 of NC_084468.1, forward strand.
TATGGATTTAGTTCAGCAATATGTTGAAGTACAGCTTCAGCCCTAAAAAAAACAAAATATTTTTACTATTCTTTTGTTCAATATACTCAGTCTCTTAAAGGTAGACACTTTAATGACATGAGCAACCCAACATGTTACAAAATTTCAATGGAAACTTAAAAAATTGTAGAAAGGAAACCAAAACTTATCTTTACAGATAACTATACCATCTTCAAATGTACTGTCATATTCCACAGTAAGCCACACAATCTCAAAGTGTACCCTTATAGTTCCAAGCTCTAAGCTCAAGTTTCTTAATAATTAGCAATACTAAAGACTTCCATTAATAATCTCAAAAAAATTCATTTCTAAGCAGCAGTGTTATTGTATCAAAAATTTGACAAACATAAATAAATAAGTCTATACCAATACTTTTTTTATCTATGGTGGTATGAATTTATGGTAATGAGTTACACAAATATGACTAAACCGGAATTCTGGACACAGAAAATATTCTAAGTAATTGAGAGAGTAAAAGAAAAAAAAATCACATTATAATACATCAAAATATCTTCACCTGTTTCTCTTATTAACAACATCATCTTCACAGAGAAAGAAGTTGGTTCCTAAATCCCATGCTTGACATTTTTCTGTATCATGAATTGTAAGCGCCTTTAAAAAAGAGAAAAGTATCTGATGAAGTCAAGAATATGACAAGGATGTTCATTATCTCTAACGCTATCTACATTGTACTGAACGTATTATATGTAATTAGACAACAAAAAGTAATTAAAGGCATAAGAATTGGAAAAAATATATAAAACTAGATCTATATGCAGATGATATTACTATTACATCTGGAAACCCCAATAAATTGATTGAAAAAAATTAGACAGTAGAATTTAAATTTATGAAAGTATCATGTTACAAAAATCAACATACAAAAATCTAGAAAATTCATATAAACAAACACTTCAAAATACCCCATGCTCCAAGTAAGAAAGGTAATTGACAAACTAAGAAAAAATATTTGTAACTTATAACACAGGCCGTAAATCTTATAGAAAAAGGACAAGATATATGAATAAGGAGTATACTGAGAAAGAAATGCCCTTGAAAATACATAAAGATGTTCAACCTTGATCAGGAGTGAAATATATTTTCTTTCTCATTAGACTGGCATAAATATCAAGTTTGACAACCTACTCTATTGGTGAGGTTGAGGTAAATGAGCCACTCTCATGGGAATGTGAAGTTGCTCAACCTCAATGGAAAGGAATTTGGCAATAAACAGCAAAAAGACAAACGAATTTAACCTTTGACACAGCAACCCCACTTTTAGGAATCGATCCCAAAGAGACATTTAGAAAAATACAAAAGCACATATGTATAAGGGTATTAAATATAGCCTTATTTTTAATAGCAAAAGACTGGAAACATTCAAAATGTCCACCAATGGGAAACTGGGTATATGAACCATCCATACAATGTATATCCATGCACTAGACAAAAAGAATAAAACATATATTTATCACTACGGAGTAATATCCAGGATATGCTGTTAAGCAATATAGTCATATAAAGCAAGGTGGAGTCATAAAAAGTAAGGCATTTTATTTGAGAAAGGGAGGAGGAGACAAATACATATACACATTATAAACAGATAAGCATGTATGTATGTATGCATTTGCTTATATTGAAAAACAAATGAAGAATAACTCAAATAAAAAAGGGGTGACTTAATAAGTGAAGGAGAACAGGGTAGAGAAACGCTGGACTTATCTGAAAATACTTTGCTTTCTAAATCTTGTTTTTTTGGTTTTTCTTGGTGGCTGGCTGGTACAGGCATCAAACCCTTGACTTTGGTGTCATGATACTATGCTCTAACCAATATAAATTTGACTTTGAATCATATAAATCTTATGTAACAGTAAGACTAAATAAAATGAATAAAGCAATATTTAAAAATCCAAATCAAAATAAATAAATGGACTAAACTATATATTGAATTTGTTGCATAACCACCCAGAGGAATTCTTTAAAGTGATTTTAAAAAGCAGTTAATTTATCTGCCAAATTCAGGTGGGACAAAAGAAAGATTAAAAAGAATCTTAAACTGTTTTCAATAGTACATTGCTATTAATAATATTGAAACTGGTATTCTGAAACTATGTCATACAGGTAAAATATAACAGAATAAAGCAAATAAGTAATTAGGTTAACGTCATTAAAAACCATGACCCTTACAGTAAGAGAAAAGAAATCCAAAAAGACTTTATAATCAGTGACAAAAACTACTGGGGTTGTGCTGAAAAGACTCAAAAACTTTAAGAGGGCCCAATAACCAAAGATGAAACAATTTGAGCATCAACAAAAATAACGACTATAATATATCAAAACACATCAAATGTGTTGAAATTCATGAGTTTATCATCACATATGTGCACACACACACACACAAGTTCACTGGTCACTGTTGGGGGATGATAGGAAACCAGTGATTTTGAAAACTGGTAAATAAAGGGTGAAAAACATCAAGTATTTACCCTGCCTTTTGTACACATACAATCTGTACTTTTGTCACTTTTGTGAAACCAATTAAGTGATGAACAGAAGATTTTCTTTCTAAAATATTATTCTAGCTAATAAATGAGGAAGGAACAATAGAATATCACTGCTGCCCCCAATCAAATAATAAATCAGGGCATGATTATTAACAGCTAGTGATCACAAAAAGAGGGACAACAGAATATCATTGCCTCCTGATTGATTCTCTGAATATAACTACTACCAATTAAAAGGAAATAGAGGGGTAGAGGTACATGTGACAAATGATTGGCTTCTTCGACAAATAAATTGCAAGGAAAAAAAAAAATCAGGGAATGGGAAACTATAGATTAAAAGAAACCAAGTTCAGTATATGGATTTTACTTGTATCCTGATTAGGACAAAACAAGCCTTAAATAAATTTCTTAAGACAACTGGCAAAATTTGAACTCTAACTAGATATTTGATGATTGTGGTAGGCAGGCTTTTAAGATGGCCCCAATGCTTCCCACTTAATTGGTATTCAGGCCTTTGTGCAGTCCCCACCCCTTGAGAGATTAGGTTATAAAAGACTATGATTTATCCTGTTAACACACTCACTCTCTCCTGTCTTCTTGCTTGCTTACTATGATGAAGCAAGCTGCCATACTGTGAACTGCTCTAAGGAGAGGGCCACATAACAAGGAACTGAGGGTGACTCTATGGTAAACAACCAGCAAGGACTTGAGGTCCTCAGTCCAACAACCCACAAAGAACTGAATCCTGCCAACAACAATGAGAGCAAGCTTGGGAAGCAGATCCTCCCCCTAACTTCAAAACGACTGTAAGCCCTACTAATACTCTGACTGCAGCCTTATGAGAGGACCCTCAAATAGGGAAATAGCCAAGTCATGCCTGAATCCTGACCTACAGAAACTGTGAGATAAAAATGTTGAAATGTTGTTGTTTAAGCTACTAAATTTTGGGGTAAATTGTTTTACAGCAATAGGTAACTAATACAATGAGTGACATTAAGAACTCATTAAATTTTTAGGTGTGAAAATGGTATTGTGGTATGTTTGCAATAGGTACCTTTATCTTTTAAAGATATATATGAAAATATTTAAGGATGACATAATACAATGTCTGAAATTTACATCAAAATAATTTGGCAGTTGGGGGCAGTGGGGAATGGGAAGAAGATATATAAAACAAATGTGTCCTTGAGCTGGTAACTGAAGCTGTGTGATGGGTACATGGGGTTTTGTTAAACTATTCTTTCTACTTTTGTATATTTCTGAAATTTCCATAAATTTTTATAAATTTTTTACAGAAAGGAAAATAGAACATTACAACAATTTTGTTTTTAAATAAAAAACAATAATTAACCCAAAGTATAAACAATATTACCACCACAAATGAGCAAAAAAAGAAAGTTCATAACAAACAATTTTTCTTATGAACGACATTTACTCACCTTAATTCCTGCAAGAACAAGATTCTTTGCTATAAAGAAAAAAGAAAAAGAAATAGCTTGATATTAGGAATGCATATTAGATACGTCCTCATGGAGCTTGGTCACATTGATGACTAGATAATTTTAACATTTTTACTACTGAAGAAATATAAGTTCCCTGTAAAAAAAAAAAAAAAAAAAAAAGCAAGAAAATATAGATTAACAAAAAGGAAAAATTAAAACTTGCATAATAACACCACTGAGATAATCACATTTTACAGTATTCTTCCAGACACATTTTTAAGAATATATGTATATGTGCTACCATAATGAATTAATTGATATAGAAAATGATAATAGCTATTAATGTCACAGACTGAGAAACAATGAAAGTCATCACTGCTTCCTTAAAGAAGAATATAATAGTAACGCAAAATAGTCTTGCCGAAATAATCAAAACTGAATCTGATCGAGGTTCTGGATCTAATTTTCTTTATAGGAAATACAATGAGAAGGAGTTACATTTTTAAAATTATCTTATGTTGCTCAAAATTGTCACATAAAATTATGAAAAATACTGCTTACCAATTTCCAAACCAAGACCACCCATACCACTTAAGAAAATATGGGACTTCGCCATCTTCTGCATTGCTGTGTCTCCAAGAACGTATCTCTGTCGACTATATGCAAAACACAATGGAAAACAATTATTTCATCAAAATTATATATCCCTTAAAGGTGTCTGCCTGGGAACTAGATCCTGCCCACAGACTTGTTTTGGATGATTTGCAGTTTAAAAATTTCTGAATCAATTGCCAAATACATGACATATTTTGAAAAATTAGGTGATCTGGCACCACGATCCACACTCCCTCAAAGCAACAGAAAGATGGAGTTGACTAGGAGTTGCCCTGTTTAGTCAGGGAGAATCATGCGCCCTACACTCGCCACAGTTCCATACGTTCCTGCTCCTCTCATTTATTACCTCAATGGCCACTATAGGCATTTGAGTCTGCGATCTCCACTTTAAAACTTCACTACAAACAGAACTTCTGAGGCAAAAAAAAAAAAAAAAAAAATATATATATATATATACGTTCTATTCTTAGAGATCAGATGGCTTAAAATTAAGCAGTTTTTGAACATTATTTTATTTTAATTAATTAATTATTTAATTTTTTAAAATTTTATTTTGTCGATATACATTGTGGCTGATTATTGCTCCCCATCACCAAAACCTCCCTCCCTTCTCCCTCCTCCCCTCCCCCCAAAAATGTCCTTTCTGTTTGCTTGTCGTATCAACTTCAAGTAATTGTGGTTGTCATATCTTCTTCCCCCCCCCCCCCCCCCCGGGTTCTGTGTGTCTGTGTGTGTGTGTGAATTTATATATTAATTTTTAGCTCCCACCAATAAGTGAGAACATGTGGTATTTCTCTTTCTGTGCCTGACTTGTTTCACTTAATATAATTCTCTTGAGGTCCATCCATGTTGTTGCAAATGGCAGTATTTCATTCGTTTTGATAGCTGAGTAGTATTCCATTGTGTAGATGTACCACATTTTCCGTATCCACTCATCTGATGATGGACATTTGGGCTGGTTCCAGCTCTTGGCTATTGTAAAGAGTGCTGCGATGAACACTGGGGAACAGGTATACCTTCGACTTGATGATTTCCATTCCTCTGGGTATATTCCCAACAGTGGGATAGCTGGGTCATATGGTAGATCTATCTGCAATTGTTTGAGGAACCTCCATACCATTTTCCATAGAGGCTGCACCATTTTGCAGTCCCACCAACAATGTATGAGAGTTCCTTTTTCTCCGCAGCCTCGCCAGCATTTATCGTTCATAGTCTTTTGGATTTTAGCCATCCTAACTGGGGTTAGATGGTATCTCAATGTGGTTTTGATTTGCATTTCCCGGATGCTGAGTGATGTTGAGCATTTTTTCATATGTCTGTTGGCCATTTGGATATCTTCCTTAGAGAAATGCCTACTTAGCTCTTTTGCCCATTTTTTAATTGGGTTGCTTGCTTTCTTCTTGTAAAGTTGTTTGAGTTCCTTATATATTCTGGATATTAATCCTTTGTCAGATGTATATTTTGCAAATATTTTCTCCCACTCTGTTGGTTGTCTTTTAACTCGGTTAATTGTTTCTTTTGCTGTGCAGAAGCTTTTTAGTTTGATATAATCCCATTTGTTTATTTTTCCTTTGGTTGCCCATGCTTTTGGGGTCGTATTCATGAAGTCTGTGCCCAGTCCTATTTCCTGAAGTGTTTCTCCTATGTTTTCTTTAAGAAGTTTTATTGTTTCAGGGTGTATATTTAAATCCTTAATCCATTTTGAGTTGATTTTAGTATACGGTGAGAGGTATGGATCTAGTTTCATTCTCCTGCATATGGATATCCAGTTGTCACAGCACCATTTGCTGAAGAGGCAGTCCCTTCCCCAGTGAATAGGCTTGGTGCCTTTGTCAAAGATCAGATGGCAGTAAGTGTGTGGGTTGATTTCTGGATTCTCTATTCTATTCCATTGGTCAGTGTGTCTGTTTTTATGCCAGTACCATACTGTTTTGGTTATTATAGCTTTGTAGTATAGCTTAAAGTCAGGTAGTGTTATGCCTCCAGCTTTATTTTTTTATTCCCAGCACTGCTTTGGCTATGCGTGGTCTTTTATTGTTCCATATAAATGACTGAATAGTTTTTTCCATTTCTGAGAAAAATGTCTTTGGAATTTTGATGGGGATTGCATTGAATTTGTATATCACTTTGGGTAGTATGGACATTTTCACTATGTTGATTCTTCCAATCCAAGAGCATGGGATATCTTTCCATCTTCTTGTATCATCTCTAATTTCTCTCAGCAGTGGTTTGTAGTTCTCATTATAGAGATTTTTCACCTCCTTGGTTAACTCAATTCCTAAGTATTTTATTTTTTTGGTGGCTATTGTAAATGGGTAGGCTTTCCGGATTTCTCGTTCTGCATGTTCACTATTGGAGAAAAGAAATGCTACTGATTTTTGTGTGTTGATTTTGTATCCTGCTACTGTGCTGAAATTATTTATCAATTCCAACAGTATTTTTGTAGAGGTTTTGGGCTGTTCGATATATAGGATCATGTCATCTGCAAACAAGGACAGTTTGACTTCATCTTTTCCAATCTGGATTCCTTTTATTTCCTTTTCTTCTCTGATTGCTCTGGCTAGGGCTTCCAACATTATGTTGAATAGGAGTGGTGAGAGTGTGCATCCTTGTCTAGTTCCTGTTCTTAAAGGAAAAGCTTTCAGCTTTTCCCCATTCAGGATGATATTGGCAGTGGGTTTGGCATATATGGCTTTAATTATGTTGAGATACTTTCCCTTTATACCTAACTTATAGAGGGTCTTTGTCAAGAATGAGTGCTGAACTTTATCAAATGCTTTTTCAGCATCTGTAGAGATGATCATATGGTCCTTGTGTTTGAGTTTATTAATATGGTGTATCACATTTATTGATTTGCATATGTTGAACCAACCTTGCATCCCTGGGATGAATCCCACTTGATCGTGATGAATAATTTTACGTATGTGTTGCTGTATTCTGCTTGCTAGTATTTTAGTGAGGATTTTTGCATCTATATTCATCAAGGATATCGGCCTGTAGTTTTCTTTTTTGGTTATATCTTTACCTGGTTTTGGTATCAGGATGATGTTTGCTTCATAGAATGAGTTTGGGAGATTTGCGTCCGTTTCAATCTTTTGGAATAGTTTGTAAAGAATCGGTGTCAATTCCTCTTTGAATGTTTGGTAAAATTCTGCTGTGAATCCATGTGGTCCTGGGCTTTTCTTTTTTGGGAGCCTTCTGATAACAGCTTCAATCTCCTTTATTGTTATTGGTCTGTTCAAATTTTCTACGTCTTCATGGTTCAGTTTTGGGAGCTTGTGTGTGTCCAGAAATTTATCCATTTCCTCCAGATTTTCAAATTTGTTGGCGTATAGTTGTTTATAGTAGTCTCGAATGATTCCTTGTATTTCAGATGAATCAGTTGTAATATCGCCTTTTTCATTTCTAATTTTTGTTATTTGAGTCTTCTCTCTTCTTTTTTTTGTTAGCCATGCTAATGGTTTGTCAATTTTATTTATCTTTTCAAAAAACCAACTTTTTGATTCGTTGATCTTTTGAATTGTTTTTTGGTTTTCAATTTCATTCAGTTCTGCTCTGATCTTAATGATTTCTTTCCGTCTGCTAACTTTAGGTTTGGATTGTTCTTGTTTTTCTAGTTCTTTAAGGTGAAGTGTTAGGTTGTTCACTTGCCATCTTTCCATTCTTCTGAAGTGAGCGTTTAGTGCAATAAATTTCCCCCTCAATACTGCTTTTGCAGTATCCCACAGGTTTTGGTATGATGTATCATTGTTTTCATTAGTTTCAATAAATTTTTTGATTTCCTGCTTGATTTCTTCTTGGACCCATATGTCATTAAGTAGAGTGCTGTTTAATTTCCATGTGTTTGTATAGTTTCCAGAGTTTCGTTTGTTATTAATTTCTAGTTTTAATCCATTTTGGTCTGAGAAGATACGTGGGATAATTCCAATTTTTTTGAATTTATTGAGACTTGCTTTGTGACCTAATATGTGATCTATCCTGGAGAATGATCCATGTGCTGATGAGAAGAATGAATATTCTTAGGTTGTTGGGTGGAATGTTCTGTAGATATCTGCCAATTCCAATTGGTCTAGAGTCTTGTTTATATCTTGTGTTTTTCTACTGATTCTTTGCCTAGATGATCTGTCTAATATTGACAGTGGGGTGTTCAGGTCCCCTGCTATTATGGTATTAGTGTCTATTTCCTTCTTTAGGTCTAATAGAGTTTGTTTTATAAATCTGGCTGCTCCAACATTGGGTGCATACATATTTATGATTGTTATGTCTTCTTGATGGGTCAGTCCTTTTATCATTAAGTAGTGTCCCTCATTGTCTCTTTTTATGGTTTTTAGTTTAAAGTCTATTTTGTCAGATATAAGCATAGCTACTCCAGCTCGTTTTTCTTTTCGGTTTGCATGGTAAATCTTTTTCCATCCTTTCACTCTTAGTCTGTGTGAATCTTTATGGGTGAGGTGGGTCTCTTGTAGGCAGCATATAGCTGGGTCCTCCTTTTTCATCCAGTCAGCCAGTCTGTGTCTTTTGATTGGGGAATTTAAGCCTTTTACATTAAGAGTTGTTATTGAAAGGTGTTGATTTATTCCTAGCATTTTATTGGTTGTTTGGTTGTCTTAGGTGTCTTTTGTTCCTTGCTTTCTGATTTACTGTTTGGTTTCTGTGTTTGTTGGTTCCTTAGGTTGTAGATAGTGTTTTTGTTTGCTTGTTTTCTCTTCATGAATGCCATTTTTATTATACTAGTGGGTATTGATTTTTCTTGGGTTTTTATGGCAGTGGTAGTTATTTTTCAGGAACCAAACCCAGTACTCCCTTGAGGATTTCTTGTAAGGGTGGTCGTGTGGTAGTGAACTCCCGCAGTTTTTGTTTGTCTGAGAAATATACTTTTGCCCCTCATTTCGGAAGGATAGCCTTGCAGGGTAGAGTATTCTTGGCTGGCAATCTTTGTCTTTTAGTATTTTGAAAATATCATCCCATTCCTTTCTAGCTTTTAGGGTTTGTGATGAAAAGTCTGATGTTAGCCTGATTGGGGCTCCTTTATAGGTGATTTGACGCTTCTCTCTTGCAGCTTTTAAGATTCTCTCTTTGTCTCTGAGTTTTGCCAATTTGACTATAACATGTCTTGGAGAAGGCCTTTTTGGGTTGAATACGTTTGGAGATCGTTGAGCTTCCTGGATCTGAAGATCTGTGATTTTTCCTATACCTGGGAAGTTTTCTGCCACTATTTTTTTGAATATGTTTTCAATGGAATCTCCATTTTCCTCCCCTTCTGGAATACCCATTACTCGGATATTTGAGTGCTTAAGTTTGTCTGATATCTCTCTCAGATTTTCTTCAATGTCCTTGATTCTTTTTTCTTTCCTTTTGTCTGCTTGTGTTATTTCAAACAGCCCATCTTCAAGTTCAGAGGTTCTCTCTTCAACTTCGACAAGCCTGCTGGTTAAACTCTCCGTTGTGTTTTTTATTTCGCTGAATAACTTCTTCAGTTCAGCAAGTTCTGCTACATTTTTTTTCAGGACATTGATTTCCTTGTACATTTCCTCTTTCAGATCCTGTATACTTTTCCTCATTTCATCATGATGTCTAGCTGTGTTTTCTTGTATCTCATTCAGTTTCCTTAGAATTATCACTCGAAATTCCTTGTCAGTCATTTCAAGGGCTTCTTGTTCTATAGGATCTAGAGTTTGAGATTTATTAACTTTTGGTGGTGTACTTTCTTGATTTTTTGTATTTCTGGTATCTTTTTTTTGATGTTTATTCATTGTGGCCGGGGGTTTCATAGTCCACCGGTTTGAGACTAATGACTAACTAGGATGTTGCTGTGGTTGCCAATTTCATATGGCTACCTCCGTGGCTGCTCAGTTGGCCTCTAGTGCCTTGTGTGTGTGGTTGCCTCGGGTCTTGGGCTTCTCCGGGGAGCCACCTTTCTGGTCAGCTTGGACTCTGCTGGGCTGGTGGATCACATACCACAGGGTGTGTGATCGCTGGTGAGCTTTCAATTCCTGTGCAGGAATTCTCCCTGTTCCTGTGCTCTGGCCCAGGCTGTTAGATCGTGCAGTGGCGACCCCACAGGGTGTGTGGTTTCTGTCAAGTCTCCGCCTCCCTGGCCGCACGTCTCCCCACTCTGTGAGCACTGTGCTGGGCTGGGGGCGTGTCTTCTGCAACCCTTGTCTATCAGCTGGGCCTTCAAGACCCTGTTCGGCACCGCCTCGCCCAGGAAGTCTACCAGGTTTCTGCTAGGCAAAGACGACTGGTCGCTCTGCGTGCCTTTGTAGCACTGTGTAGATCTTTCTCGGGACTTGTTCACCTTTGTATCCCCCCGGTATAAACCGAGTCTAGCACCCGCCTGCAGCCTGCTCTCCGGCAGGTTCAAGCAGACCTGGGAACTCTCCTACCACACTATTCCCAACCAGAAATTGGTTAGGCTTTTTTCCGAAATGGTGGCTGCAGAGATGGTATCTGCCTCCCAGTAACAGGAAGCTTACTGGGGGCCGGAGTCCAGGGTGTGTTGGAGTCACAGTCGGCCTGCCTGTACTTCCTTGCCCTCCCGACACTGGCCGGGGATGCCCACGCCACCAACCCGCCAGAGAACCACGGAGGGAGTGGGAGGGGAGGCCGGCCCGCAGGCTCCGGAAAGCCCCACGCCGGGCCCAGCAGGTGGGAAGGCTCAGTGACGGCCGAGCTGGGCGGAGCTGCTAGCACCTGGGAAAATGGAGGCAGCCCCAGGGCGGTGAGTGGCCTGGTGATGCAGGCGGGAGCCGGGTGGGCGTCAGCCCCCCAAACAGGGCTGGTCCAGGGGTCACTCACAGGGTTGTGCCAGGTCGGTCGCTCACTCTCTGCTTCTGGTTTGCCGCCTTCCCCGTTCTCGGCCGCTGCCGCCTCGGGCTGTTCAGTCGCGGCGCGGCTCGGGCGCTCCCAGGAATCTTCTTTAATGCCGGCCTGAAACCTCGAATCCTGAGTAGGGCAGCTGGCCGCCTTCAGCGTGGCCCCGGCCTCCGGGATCCTGTCTGCATCCACAGCAGCCCTGGCGCCGTGTTCCCTGTTTAGAGACTCGCTTTTGCAGCTAAGAAACAGTTCTTTTCCTGCTCCATACTTCAAAGCTGTTGCCTGTAAATGAGGCAGCCTCTCCTGCCGAGGGCAAAGTGGCGGTCACCCCCACGACCGGCCACCAGCAGCGGTCCTCCCTTAAGAGATGGCAAGAGGAAGGTCCACAAGTTTCCCGGCTGCCTGAGGCTTAGTGGCCGCCTTTTCCACCTCAGCTACTCCGCGCCAACCGCCGCAGCCACCGCCATCTTGAAAACCCTTGAACATTATTTTAAATGTGTAGGCTGGTAAAGTATATAAAGGACCTTGTTAAAATAAGGTTTGCATCCCAATAGCCACAAGGTAGTATCAGAATGGGAGTTTAAAAAAAATACACATTGGCAATTTTCAAAAGTCAGATATATTAGTAAAATCAATCGTAAGAGTTTGTCTGAAAGAACAGTAGGAAACCTGACGTTATTCTTGAAGATAATGCAAATTCCAATGAATTCTTATAAGAATCATTTGAAAATAAAATCAGTATAAATAACAAATAATTTCAGAATCCATCAGGTTGTATGTATTCGCTTTTGTAATTAAGACAGACACACACAAGTTTAATGTATGTCTGTTTAAAATATATACATTTGTTTAATTTCCACTATTTCAGCTTTTCATATTTAATATAAAAGCCAGAAAAAGGGGTTTCTTATCTAAAGATGAAACATTATAAATACAAGTTATCTTTATTTCCTTCCTTGTTCCCTACAAAATATAGCAAAATCCTGTACATTTAAAATAATACTCAAAAACTGCTTTTCTTTTTAAATCAGTACTCAAGTATTTTAGAAACTAAATATCCATCTACTCATCAAATATTTATTCAACATCAACTGTGGTATGTATGAAATAGTGCCTTACATAGTCTTACCCTTATTTGTGTATTCCTAAACAATATACTTAAGTTTTGCCTGTTTTTAAACTTTATATAAATGGAATCACTTTGAATGTCTATGTCCTGTTTCTTCTGAATAAAATTATATTTATGAGATTTATTCATACTGTTGCATGCAGCTAGTCATTAATTTTCATTTCTGTTACATTCTATTGCATTGAAACATTCTATTGCAATAATATACCATAATACAGCTATGCTGTAGTTTTAGAGGGTTACGAATAATGGGGCAATGAGTATTCTTAGAAATGTCTCCCAATGCACATGTGCAGTTGTTTCTCTAGTATATACTTAGGAGGGAAAATGCAGGGTTTAAAGAGTATGTACATCTTTAACTTTATCAGATAATGCCAAACTGTTTCCCAAAGTGAATGTATCAATTTACTCTCCTTCTGGCAGTGTACGAAAGTACCTGTAGTTTCACATCCTTGCTATGCAGGCCTGATCTTTAGAAGGGCCTGCTCACATGGCTACCACTCCGCTGGTGTCTGTGAATTCACATTCCTACACTGATAAGCCTACTCTTCTATTTCCTTTTTTCCAGGTACCTGAAATAAAAGCTTGTTAATTTTCAGATTTTCTTTTCTAAAATACTCATATAAAATGTTAACATTAAAAGCACCCCAAATTTTGATAACAGTACTTTATTGTTTTCCAATTTTAATTACGATTCTTTTTTGACTGATGTGTTAATTAAAAGTATACTTTTAAATTTCTAATTTTATGGGGAATGTTTTAGTTATCTTTCATGTTAGCTTCTAGCTTAAACACATTGTGAACATATATCACAATTTGATTTCACTCTTCAATATCTGAGAACTTCTTTGGTCAATTTTACAACAATTTTACAAACATTCCATGTGTTCCTAAAAAGAATGTGTACTCTACAGTTGTTAAAGATACAGTGTTCTTTATATGTGCATTAGGTTAATTTTAATAATCATGTTGATAAAATTTTCTATGTGTTCTGATTTTTTGTCTGCTTGTTGTCTAGGTTATTAAAAACATTTCAAAAATCTATTCTCCTTGGATCCCAGTACCTAAACAGTGCTTGGCATGTAATAACAACAGCTAATACTTACTGAGTTTTTATTATGTACCACATGTTTTTTAAAATGTTTATTTATATTTACTTATATTAACTTGTTTTCCCCTCACAAAAATTCTATGAGATAATTTCCATTATTATTCCCATTTTTATAGGTAGGAAAACTTAAGTACATAGAAATTAAGCAACTCATAAGTAGTGGAGGTAAGATTCAACCCAGGCAGTTTAGCTTAGCATACATACTCTTAACTACTATGTCAAGATACATGAAGATTAAGAAAGTCAAATCATTCCACAAGGTTTATAAGAGGGAAACAAAACCACAAAAACAGTCAGTTCCCTGACCCAACTCTTTCTTACTCTAATTCTCACTCCCCATGGACAGCCAATCTCAATTCTTTTAGTTATTTCTTATAATATTTACCCCTTTATTTCTAAATAACATGTTTATACTTTTATTTCTTTGACTTTTTTCAGTTTTATATATTACCTGTTAACTTCCTACTAAGAAAGACGAATGATCTTTCTGAACTACAAGTCTGGTCAAATCAATCGCTGGCCGGTTTGCTCACTGCTTTAACCAAGGTCAATGCTTTGGATCCCCTTACCAGCTAGTGGCCAAATAAATAAATACCCCAATGGTTTCCTATTTGCCTTATGATAAAGTCTAACCACCTTAATATTAGTCACAAGGCCATTCATACTGTAGTCTTTGCTTAGCTCACTAGTCCAATCTTTTGCCACTCCTCCATCAGTCTCCATGTGCTAGGTGTTACAAAAGGTTTTCAGTTCTCCAAGTGTGGTATATTCTCTGTAGCTGTTGGACCTTTGAAGTATACCCCTTCCCCAATATTCTATGCCTGAATAGCTCCTACTGGTCTTTTAGGTTTCAACTCATATAGTACTTTCCCTGATACAACGATCATAATATGTTGAACTTTTAAAAGGAGAGAACAAAACTGAGCTTACCAGAGGTAAAGATAGATAAAGAGCCACAAAAAATCATTACATTGTATAATGTTGAATATATTAACTATCCTGATTTGAGCATCATATATTGCACACAGGTACTGATATTCAACGCTGTACCCCCCGCTGATATGTAGTCAGTTATGTTTCAATAAAAAAATAAATATATTACATTCCCCATGATGCTTCCTTGATCCCCTTTATCCTTTCTCAAGGCAATATTGAACCATTTCTTATGTGCATCCATAGCACCCTATGATCACTCTATTATAACAGTTACAACAGTGTATTCTCACTATTTGTTTATTTTTCCTAGGCGATTATAGATTCCTTAAGGCAGGGCCATTGCCTTATGGACCACTGTATTTCCAGTGACTAAGAGGGCCCGGAACATCACAGACACACAAAAACCATTTGCTGACTTAACAAAAGGAATGAATTGGCACACAAGAACAAGAACAATATTTTTATGCTCTACTGAGTAGAGAACTTGAATTCTTTTTCTTATGTTCAAAATGTTTTTCATCTTGGTCTCATCCTTCTCATGAATTATTTTTAAGATTATTTAGGCAAGTAATGAATAACCATGATATAAATGACAAGAACATACAGTTAAAAGAATAAAACTAAAATATATGAACGAAGCTGCTGGGTTTGAATGTAACCCCCAGAGTTCATGTGTTGGAAACTTAATCCCCAATGCAACAGTTTTGGGAGCTGGGGCCTAATGGAAGGTGTTTAAATCACGAGGGCTCCATCTTCATGAATGGATTACTGCAGGAGTGGGTTTCTTATAAAAGCGAGTTCAGTTCCCTCTGGCCCTCTCTCACTCTTGCCTTCTTTTGCCCTCTTTCCTTCTGCCATGGGAAGATGCAGTAAGAAGGCTTTCACCAGATGTAGCCCCCTGATCTTGGACTTCTCGGCCTCCAAAACAGCCAAATACATTTCTGTTCATTACAAATTACCCAGTCTTAGGTATTCTGCTATAGCAGCACAAAACAAACTTAAGACACAAGGTTTTCCAAAGAATCATATAATCTCAGATTCTCAACAGTCACCTAAATTACCTACTTTTTTCAACGTTCAGCCACCGAAGGGGAATAGTACTAACTAGCCTACTTCGTGCCAGGCAATAAGTCAGGTACTTCGCAATTAAAAGCTATGAAGTTTCATACTGTTAGTAAGCAGAAGAGATGAAATCTAAAGAACTGAGAGTATAACTTCAAGTCCAGCATTGTTACATTATAGCTCACTCTATTAAGTGGGCACACCACATATTAGTGAATGCAGTGAGTAAAAAGAAATTGCCTAGGCTATTTACTCTACTTTTAGAGAGCCTACTAAAAATTTTCCCTTTCATGAGGGAACATATTCACCCACTAGTCCTAATTTACCTTCTTGGAGTCACAGAGAACTCACCTAATCCCTCTTTCATGTGACAGTCCTCCAAACATTTGAAGATTGTATTCAGGTTCCAGAGTCCTCTTTCTTTCTCTAGGCTAAAAATCTCTAGTTCTTTAACCAATTCCAAACATGACATAATCTTGAGTCCCCCTCAAAACTCGAATCACTTCCTTCTGAATGAACTTCATTTATCTTCATCATGCATGCATATATTTATTAAAATAACAGGCCGGCCCGTGGCTCACTCGGGAGAGTGTGGTGCTGATAACACCAAGGCCACAGGTTCGGATCCCATATAGGGATGGCCGGTTAGCTCACTGGCTGAGCGTGGTGCTGACAACACCAAGCCAAGAGTTGAGATCCCCTTACCGGTCATCTTTAAAAAAAAAAACAAAAAAACCCCTCAATTTCAAGCTAGGCACTGGTTTGGGGTTCACTGTGTGAACAACTTCATATGGGTACTATGATAGTTATAATAGCAACAACTTCATATGGGTATTATGAGAATTATACATTAAGTATGATAAAATATATAAAGTACTTAGCAGAATGCCTGTGACATGCTACTAGGAGAGACAGATGATCAAATGATTCTATATTATTAAGTACCACACAGAAGTACTGCAATACAGAATACAGAAAATGTGATTATCTTTATCAGTAGAGGGAATGGAATTGAGATTCATCCAAGTTGAATTCTGAAGAATTAACATGAGTTCAAAGATTAATGAAGAAAGGAAAAGCATTCTAGGCTTCTAGGCCAGGGAAAAGAAAGGCATGAAAAACAACAGCTTATAAGAGATACATAATATATTCATAAGACTTCTACTTCTAGCCACAGGGAACAGATTTATTCTCCTCCTTAAACAACTGAAAACTGGACAAAAGAAACAACATATTTCAGACACTGGACAACAGGCAACTCAGGAAAATAATCCCCGACAGAAGAAAAACAAATGAGCTGAGCCTTATGATTTTTAGCTACTGTCTTTTCAGGCTGCAGTGCAGGGAGGGGAAGACAAATAGAACCTGGTAGCCTCCCTGAATTGAAAAGACAGAACTGTAAATTGAAGGAGGCTAGAATTTGAAAGAAGAGTATCGGAGAGCAAAAGATGCACAGAGAGATCATCAGAGATCTGCAGAGGGTTCTTCTTGGGTCTTCAGCTTAGTACAGATCAGCTATGAAGTACAACTGAGTATCTATGAAGAAACAACCTGAAGCTGAGGAAAGAACCACCTGAAAAAGACAGGTAGAACAGTCACTGTTGTTTAAATAGGGCTGGAAATAGTCTATGTTCCTTTCCTGCCAAGCAGAAGACCTCATAATACAAAGGGCACTGGATAAAATATTCAGAAGTGTGTTAACATCCATCATGGGGAAAAATAAACCCTAAACTTAAGTATCCTCTGATCCTGCCTAACAAAGCTTTTTCAAAAGTGAGCCTTGAAAGAATCAAACTGTTTCCAAGTAACTTAATTGTGTCCCTGAACAAAGCTGGAGAATATTTAAAGAAATCCAAAATTATCCAGCTCCCAAAAAGGTAAAATCCACAATGTCTGGCATACATTAAAAGTTATCAGGCATACAAAAAAAGCAGGAAAACACAATCATAATGAATAGAAAAATAAATCAACAGATATATACTCAGAAATGACACAGATTATAGAACCAGAAGATGAAGACATTAAAACAATTATAAATATTATCTATATGCTCAAGAAACTAGAGGAAAGCATGAGCAGCAAAACTTCTAGAGATGAAAACCACAAAATCCAAGATGAAAAATACAGTGGATGGAATTAATAATAGATGTAACAGTACAGAAGAGAACTTAAAGGTATAGGAATAGAAACTTTCCAAAATGAAACACAGATGAAAAATAGAATAGAAAAACTAAACACAGCATAAGTGAGCTACGGGACAACTTCACTTAGCCTAATATATGTGAAATTGGAGTCCCTGAAAGAGACTGGGGGGCATGGGGTCTGGGAGGATGGAGAGAGGCAAAACAAACAAACAAACAAAAAAAACAACAAAAAACAAAAAACATGTGAAGAACTAATGGCCAAACTCTTTCTGCAAATATTATAAACCCAAAAGACCACAATGTGAGCAAACCCTAAACCAAGAAATATAAAGAAACTATACCAATGCACATCATAAAACCAAGGATGAAGAGAAAATATTAAAAGTAACTAGAGAAAATAGATCATATGATGAACAGAGGAAAGAAGGACATCAGCTGACTTTTTACCCAGGAAACAGTACAAACTATAAGACAGTGACGCAATACTTTTAAAGTACTGAAAGTAAAAACTGGCAACCTAAAATTCTATATGTATCAAAAATACTTTCAAAAAAGAAGGTAAAACAAAGACTTCTTCAGACATATAAAAGTTAAAAGAATTGATTACTGGCAGACATTCAATATAAGAAATGTTAAAGGAAGTCCTTTAGGCAGAAGGATAATGATACTAGATGGAAATCTGAAATTACATAAAAAAATGGAGACTATCAGAAATGATAAATATATGGAGAAATACAAAGACTTTTTTCTTATCTTAAAAATCTCTTTTAAAGATAACTGACTACTTAAACTAGTAGTAATGATAAGCTATGAGTTTATAACATATGTAGAAGTAAAATGTAAGACAACAATAACTCAAATCCTGGGATAGGATAAATAGAAGAATACTGTTGTAAAGGTCTTATACCATAAAGGAAATGAAATAATATTACTTAAGCATAAACTGTGATAAGTTAAAGATATATGTTATTAACCATAAAGTGATCACTACAAAAAGGCAAAAGAAAGAAGTATAGAAATATGCCCACAAAAAAGATAAAATAGAATAAAAAAAATGTTCAATTAAAGAAAAAGAAGTGAAAAAACAGTAACAAGGAGCAGATAAGGCAAAACAGAAAACAAATGGCAAAATGGCAACGTTTTACATTAAATGTAAATAGTGTACATGTTACAGTTAAAAGTCAGAGATAATCAGATTGAACAAAAAGAAAAGCCCAACCATATGCTATCTAAAAGAAACCTAATTTAAATACACAAATAGCTAAAAAGTAAAAGGGTTATGAAAGATATACCATGTTAACAATAACCAAGAGAAAGCTGGAATGGCTATATTAATATCAGACAAATAGATTTAAGAGCAAAGAAAATTATCTGGATAAAGAGGGTCATTTAATAATGATAAAAAGACCAATACATCAAGAGGGAAAACAATTCTACATGTTTATGCACTAATTCAGAGCTTCAAACTACATGAAGCAGAAATATTTAACACTTTATTATAAAATAGACTTTGTGTTGGATGATTTTGCCCAACTGTAGGCTGAGTGTTCTAAGCACATTTAAGGTAGGCTAGGCCAAGCTATGGTGTTCAGTAGGTTAGGTGTATTAAGTGCATTTTTGACTTACAAAACTTTCAACTTATCAGGATGTAATACCACTGTAAGTTGAGGAGTGTCTAGGAAGAAAAATTTTTTAAAGCACTGACCTTACGTATCTCAACATATAAGATGCCAGAAAGTTATACTTTAATTTTTAGGTAAAAATGAATTTATGTAACTGGTCTGTTAAAAAGATACTCATTTGCTCGCCTGAATTAGAGAAAAGAGATATTTTTCTGTTTTCCTATCCTTCTAGCTGTCTGAATTTTCTAGCTATAAAAAGATGTAGCAGTCCCATGGCAGAATCCAAGCAGTAACGAATGTTGTACCCTGCCCTGATACTGATTTTTGCCTCAGGGTGAAATGTATAAATACCACCTTAGTATCAATATCTCCTATTGTTAATACCGTAAGCACCTTTTCTAGACTTTTCTGTCACATCCTTTGATTTTTATAGTTCTGATTCCTGCCTAGCCACTGAACTGCCAACTACCTGGGCAGTGTGCCTAGTTCTGGGTTCTAGATCATGAGTCAATTTGAACCCACTGTCTTGTCTACTCATTCAGTAATCATTTAATAATAATCTTCTAAGACTAAGACACTGTCCCATGGTCCTTGACTTTGAGAAGTTCATAGTCTGAGAAAGATGACATACATGTAAAGAAGTACTACATGATAATGTGATATGTTCCTTAATAGCAACAGGAATAAGGTGCTTTAGGGCTAAGAAGAATTAGAAGAAACTTGGAGTAGACATGAGTCTTACAGGATAATTAGAATATGCTTCTGAGGCACAAAAGGACACTCTAGGAAAGGACAACTGAGGTGTAGAAGTATAAACCTCAATTACCTTTTTTACTTTTGTTTGGTAAGAAAGTAGTCTAGTATGGCCAGTGTATTAAGAGGAAATGGTAAGTTGGGGCCTTCAATAAATGATGCTGGGAAAACTGGATTTCTACATGCAAAAAAATGAAATTGGACCCTTACACTGTACACAATAAGCAACTCAAAATGGATCAAGGACTTAAATGTAAGATCTGAAACTATAAAACTCCTAGAAGAAAACACAGGGGAAAAGCTTCATAACATTGGTGCTGGTTAGGATTTCCTTGATATGACACCAAAAGCACAGGCAACACAAGCAAAAAATTGACAAGTGAGACTATATCAATCTAAAAAGCTTCAGTGGGGCGGGCCGGCCTGTGGCTCACTTGGGAGAGTGTGGTGCTGATAACACCAAGGCCACAGGCTCGGATCCCTATATAGGGATGGCTGGTTAGCTCACTTGGGAGAGCATGGTGCTGACAACACCAAGTCAGGAGTTAAGATCCCCTTACCAGTCATCTTTGGAAAAAATAAAATAAATAAATAAATAGCTTCTGTGCAGTAAAGGAATCAGAGTGAAAAAGCAACCTACAGAATGGGAGAAAGTATTTGTAAACCACATATGTGACAAAGGGTATTAATCCCTTATCCAAAGGAATGGCTGCAATTCAAATAGCAACTCTTCCCGACCCTCCCCACAAACTAACTTTATTTAAAAAAAGGGCAAAGGGCTTGAATAGATGTTTCTCCAAAGACATACAGATGGCCAACGGGTATATGAAAAGGTACTCAAAATCACTAATTATCAGGGAAATGCAAATCAAAATCTTAATGAGATCACTCCATACCTGCATAGATGGCCATTATTAAAAAAACCCAACAAAACCTAAGTGTTGGCAAGGATGTGGAGAAACTGGAACCCTAGTGCACTGCTGGTGGGAAACGTAAAATGGTGCAGCCACTATGGAAAACAATATGGAGGGTCTTTAAAAAATTAAAAAGAGAATTATTATATAATCCAGCAATTCTATTTCTGGTATTTATCCAAAAGAACTGGAAACAGAATCATGAAGAAATATTCGAACTCCTATATTCACTGTAGCATTATTCACAATTGCCAAGAGGTGGAAACAATGTAAATGCCCATCAATGAATGAATAAAGAAAATGTGGGAAATATACACAATGGAATATTATTCAATATTAATAAAAAGAAGGAAATCCTATCATATAGTACAACATGGATAAACCTAGAGTACATTATGCTAAGTAAAATATGTCAATCACAGAAGACACATATCGCAATATTCCACTTGTATGAGGTATCTAAAGTGTCAAACTCATAGAAAGATTGTGTATACAATTAACAATACTGTACACTTAGAAATCTGTTAATAGGGTAGAGTTCATATTATGTATTTTTGTTACAATAATTTTTAAAAAGTTAAGTTGGGACCATGTTCTAAATGAATCTATAAGACACAGCATTTGGACTTGCAATACGAGACAAAATGGTCAGAACCGTAGCTGTGTAAAAGAGAATGGTGAGAAAAGAGAACTTCTGGGATCTATCTTTAACTTACTCTACCCTCATCCAGCTTGCTCCTGAATCTGTCTCCCTGAGCTAGGAAGAGGTTAAGAATCATTACTTCATGCCTTGACCCTAAGATAAATCACTGTCCAAAGTCCTGAATCCAATATTAGTCCATGCAAAGCAGCAGATATATATTTAAAATTAACCCCCCCCCCCAAAAAAAACCTCCTGAATCTTCAGGTTTAGTCACTATAATAATAAAAAAAAACTCCAGAAAAGTCACTAAAAATAAATATATAATTTTTAAAATCTAAGAGACTAAAAGCTGCTTTTTGTGTGAAAATGTCACATTTTGGCCTCTGTAATATACATATTTCTTTGCATTTCCTGTAAGAAAAC
Organism: Cynocephalus volans; assembly: GCF_027409185.1. Taxonomy (NCBI): domain Eukaryota; kingdom Metazoa; phylum Chordata; class Mammalia; order Dermoptera; family Cynocephalidae; genus Cynocephalus; species Cynocephalus volans. Next base: position 57,804,439 of record NC_084468.1, read on the forward strand.
TTATAAATAGTAACTGTTTCAACTATTTCATTCACTACAGTACCCACACAAATTCCTGGCTTCATTGTTTATGATTTTTATTGACTCCCATACTATGACAAATTCTTAAGAATGATATTGAAATTCAAATAAGCACATTGGTAACAACCAGAAGATGTTTGCAATGAGTCAAGCACCCAAAGTGCAAACAACCACACCAAAAGAGATTGTCTGTTGGGTTACCAAGAGACAACGTCTTACCTCTAATAATAACAGCTGAACTGCCATATTCTATAACTTTCAGTCAAGCAAACTGCAGCTTACTAATAGCACTGTCAATGGAAAATGTAGTGACTGGTCTACTGAAATTAGATTAATCAGCATTACAGTGTTGGAGAAACAAAAAATAGTTTCACGAGGAGTATAACTTATAATGAACAAAATTAACCAATACTATCTCAAGAAGTTGCCATTTGTTATTCCAAAAAGAATATGGCCAAAAGGACATTAATGATATAATTACTGATTAAGAGTCCAAACTTAAGTTGACTTCTGAAGTATATTTTATAATCAGGAGACCATCTGTAAAATAAGTTTCACATAAATAAGATTAAGTGTTAGTCTTCTATCTCCTTTTCCAAGTGTATAGCATAAACTAAGATTTGGAATCAACACACCAGGTGGTATATATATGCTCCTAATAAGGTGCTCATACCTGACTCTGCATCCCACACACAAAAAAATATAAAGAGGAATTCAAAATACATAATGAGCCTATCTTTCTAAATTCTACCTATATAAAATGTATTTTTCATGATTTTATAGAGGAAATCTAATAACGTTTAAACCGAGACTATGCTATCTTCCATACACACAACTCCAACTATTAAAAAAAAAAATTATTAAAAGTGAGAACGACATATGTGCTTAAAAATTTTTTTAAAATTATTTTTAAAAAAATTTGGTTTCATAAAAAAGTATGGTAAAAAAGTTCCATGGAGGGGCGGCCCGTGGCTCACTCGGGAGAGTGCGGTGCTGATGGCACCAAGGCCACGGGTTCAGATCCTGTATAGGGATGGCCGGTTTGCTCACTGGCTGAGCGTGGTGCTGACAACACCAAGCCAAGGGTTGAGATCCCCTTACCGGTCATCTTTTTAAAAAAAAAAAAAAAAAAGTTCCATGGAATTCTTTTTAAATCACAACTCTTCAACCACACACTTCTTCACTGTCTATAAATTACAAATATGCAGTGTTTTAATGAGATTATCCTGAAGTAATCATATTCGCTAGATGCTATTGTATATCTGAATAAAGTGAAACGGATTGTTTTTCATGAGACTCTTATACTATCAAGAACATAAATGTGTACTCTTGTCCAAAAACAAGAGGTATATTTTGTAGTGGACAGCAAAATCTTTCTCAGTCTTATCACCTAAACCTAAAGCAACTGAGATTTAAATATTATTAAAGCTTTCAGACTGTAGTAAACAAACAAACAACCCCCCCCCAAACAAGCAGAAGCCCTACTTTTAACTTGAAAGGACCTCTTAGGATATATATGCAAAATTCTGCATAGGCTTAATAGTATCTTCATATATTCTATTCCAATACTTGGGATAATGAAGGAGGAAAATAAATTCCAGTTTCCATGAGATTCTTACCTGTATAATGCATCATCAATCTCCACAGACTCTGTTGACATGATGGACAAATTTTTATTTGTACTAGGGAAAAAACAAAAACTTATATGAGGAAGTATGGTTATCAGATATTCACATTCTATAATGTAATATTTGACTATACATGAGATCAAATTAATGAGTTACTACACGTTTTTACAAACCAAATACATATTTTACTATCTACCAATTTAGTTAGATTTCAAAAATGTGTTGAAATTAAATTCACGGATTGCTTGCTCTGTCCTGTGTGTTTTGTAAGATTATAGAGCCCATGAGGTTTTTTTTTTTCTTTGTGTCTGGCCAGTATAGGGATCTGAATCCTTGACCTTGGTGTTATCAACACTGTGCTCTAACCAACTAAGCTTAATAAGCTCCGATGGTTGTTTTATTCTCAGGTGTTGTTTTATCATTGCTACATATATTCTGATGGATCTCTAATTTTACCAATTTTGTCCCATAAACCTTCTCTGTATATACACTCTCCCAACATAAACTCATTCAGACCCGTGGAGTTTATCACCATTTACTCAGTTGGGCCTGAAATCTAGGAATCTTCTTGCTTATATCATTTTCTCCATCTATGAGACCTGTTAGCTCTACCTTCAAAAGAGACTGCACACCTGATTACTTTTCATTATTTCAATCAGTACAATCACAAGCCAAACCACTATCATATTTCACCTGAACTTCTTCAAAGACCTAATCAGTCTATCTACTTTCACTATTGCCTTTCCCTGTTAATTTATTCTCTATATAACAGCCTAAATATTTTAAAACGTAGTCAGACACTATTCCCCGACTTAGAACTACCATTCAGTGGATTTCTTTTACTGTTAAAACAAAATTCAAATACCTTATCATGCTTAAAAGGGCATATATGTTCTGTCTCCCCATTACCTCTCCAATTTCACTTCCCACCACTCTCCCTCTTGCTTACTATCTTCAAGCCACACTGGCCAGCTTGCTGTTCCTCAAGAAGCCAAGCCTGTTCTCACTTCAGAGTATTCACACTATTCCTTCTACTTGGAATGTTCTCTATTCAGATCTCAGAATAGTTGACTTCTTATCATTTAAGCCTCTACTAAAATACTGCATCACAAATACTAACAGATTGGGCCGGCCTGTGGCTCACTTGGGAAGAGTATGGTGCTGATAACACCAAGGCCACGGGTTCGGATCCTATGCAGGGATGGCCTCACTGGCTGAGCGTGGTGCTGACAACACCAAGCCAAGGGTTGAGATCCCCTTACCAGTCATCTTTTAAAAACAACAAAACAAAAAAACAAAAAACCCCCCAATACTAACAGATCATTCTTGATCACTCCATTGATAAAATGGCTTCCCTTATCTTTAGATTACTGCTTAACTCATTTACCTGTTATATTTTCTTCAAATCAATTATCATTAACTGTTTATTGTCTGCCCCACCTCCCTTCAGTAATATGCACAGTCCATTAAAGACTTAGTACTATATTCCAAATATCTAAAACCATACTTGGCATTTAATAATAGCTAGACCTGTGCCACACACTGTTTTAAGTGCTTTAGATGTACCGAGTTAACTCACACAACAACCTTATAGGACAGGCACTATCGCCATTCCCAGTAAAGAGGGAAAAAACTGAGGCTGTCACAAGTTAACTTAAATAACTTGCCCAAGGTCACAGAATAAGTAAATGGCACAGCCTGGATCTGAACCACTATACTGCCTACTACCTCTCATAGTAGGCGTAAAGGAAGCACTAAAAGAATCTGTTAAGTGAATGAATTTTAGAAATTAAAAAAAAAAAAAATCTAAGCTAGACATACTAAGGCGACAAGACACAGTTATTACAGTAATCTATTATTTATAGCACTGTATACCAATTTTTTCACAGCATGGCATACAAATAATTTTTAAAAAAAGGTATTTGTAGGACACAGTGAGAAGCAGAGATGGTTCCTTCAGTCTGAGGTATTTGGGCCTGAGCAACTGTGACAGCCAAGATAATAATCATATTGGCAAAAGTGCAACCCATTCTAGTTTCTGGGAGGTTCTCATTGTCTATTACAAGATTCTAAAAACAAAGTGATAGCACGGAATTTATGTTTGAAATCAAATTTTCTAGGCCTGGAATTGATAAATTAAGCCAAAGGATTTGAAAACACTGATTGGTATCATCAAATGATAACATCTTCTTGCTAATTAAATGGATAACTTCTACAAAAACTCTTGATTAGCAATTACGAAGTCAAACTAGAAGATAGCTGAATTCTTAGAGATCTATTTAATAAAAACAGACATACACAATATAACCTGTTTTGGCACTGTAACAAAATATAAAAACAAATGAAATCTCTCATTATACAGTTTCCTATTGTCTTATCTCTAGCACACTTTGACTTGATGTCTTCCTTATACCACAGGCTATAATATAGTCTGGTGTGAAAAGCTCTTGAGTAAAAAATGAAATTCTAACCAGCTCTGCCACTTAATGGTACGACTGGCACTTACTTTTCTGAAAGTTCTACCTCACTGTAATGTTTCAAGAATATTTCGAAAAATAATAAGATCTATAAGACAATCAAAAATGCCTCAAATAAGGGGGACAGGTTGTCTGTACTACTAATATCTTCCAAGTAAATGTGTGGCAGTGTGGGCAAAGGGATACAATATTATCTCTTCAGTCTCAAACTGGCAAAAATGCTACAGGTTGATGTACAATCTCACACAGCTGAAAATAATACATCCATCACTTCTATCTTTGGCATATTGTATGCTGATAGTGGGCAGGATACAACTACCTGCTCTATTAATTTTGAGATGACTGAAAGAAGTACTACTACTAACCAAAAAATTCGTAAGGGCCTAGCATGAACGTTTTCCCCCTAATTATGCAGGGGCAAGAAAGACGTCAAGGAGAACCTTAACAGTAACTGGGGAATAAGTATTTTTTTTTCCCAGCTACTTTTTAATCGTTTTAAAAACTGTAGTCAACAGAGGCCTCAGGGTATACAGACTGCCATTGATTCATCCTTACCAAGTTCCCTGTGGTAATAGTTTTCTAAGGAGGAGCATGCAGTGGCTCTCGTAGCTTTGATTTTACGGAAAGGAGCCTCCCAGGTCTGCTGACCCGGAGGAAGGAGGATGCCGGACCCCAACCGGAATTGAGAAAGCCCTGAAAGGGGCGGGAAGTGGACTTTCTCCTCAGAAAAGCCGGGAGCCTCTGAGGCCCGAGCCCACGCCGCCACACCCACCCCGCACGCTCCCCTCGCCTCCCAGGGCCGGCTCTGCTCGGCCCCGCGGCCTCGCGCGCGCTCCCTGGGCGACGGAGGGGGAGAAGCAGAAAGCCGGAGCCCGGGCCCTGCCAGCCACCCTTCGCATTGTTCTCTCACCCGCCGGTCCCCCAAGAGGAGCAGGACGCTTCTTCCCCCTGAGGAGTAGCCACCGGTCCCAACCCCTCCATCGTCGCCTGAGACGCCGCCGCCGGCTACAAGGAGGCAGGGAAGGGGGCGGGACGGCGGGGGTCAAGGGGCGGGCGGTGGCGTCAGCAGAGAGGGCGGGCCTAGAGAAGGGCGGAGTTGGGCAGCGCCTTCCCGTCAACCCCAGGGGCGTCCTGGTTTCCGGTTTGGGTGGGGCCGCAGGGAGGGCTTTGTTGCAGGTGGCTGAAGTGGGCGGTGCTCTGGAGACTGCTACCGGATAGACGTAAATAGAACCAGAGCATGGAAGCTACTCATCCACTCTGGCTCCACAGCCAAGCATACAGGCCTCTAGTGACCCGCGAAATGACGGGATCGCGTTGGAAATCCTACTTAAGAGTCTCAAAGCAAGAAAAGGAAACACTTATTTTAAATAAAAAACTGAAGGCTGGTGTAGTAGATTGAATGTCTCCCTCCAAACTCATTGAAGCTTGAATTGTGTCCCCCAAGTTTTAGGTATAAGAAACTTAGCCCCTCCTGTGACTGTTAAGAGGGTGGGAACTCCTATTATGGTTGTTGATTGAAAGGTGGAGTCTTGAAGAGGTGATTGGATTGTAGGACCTTGGAGTGGTGAATGGATTAATAATGGTGGTCAGGGCCGTGGTTCTGAGGGCTTTAAAAAGGGAGCGAATGAGGAGGTTACTCTCCGCTTCGCCATTTTACACTGTGATACCTTGTGTCACTGAAGTCACCTTCAAGACCCTCACCAGATGTGTTAACTGGACTTTGGACGTCCCAGCCTCAGAAACTAAGCAATAAATTTCATTTTCTTATAAATCACCCAGTTCCCTTGTTTTGTTAGAGGCAATAGAAATGGTCTAATACAGAAAATTGGACCAGAGAAATGGGGTGTTGCTTATAACAAATATTTGAAAATGTGGAAGTAGCTTTGGAACTGGATGTTGAGAAGGGAGGAATTTGGAGGAACAGCCTGGAAAAAGCCTAGAAGCTGGTGAAAATTTAGAAGATAAGAAAACCAGGGAGAGTTTGGAATGTTTTAGAGATTGGTTAAATGATGGTTATGAGAATGTTTATGGAAATACAGACTATAAAGACTAATCTAGGGAGGTCTCAGATGTAAATGAGAAGGGACTTATTGGAATCTGGGGCAAAGATCACCTTTGCTATGAACTGGCAAGGAACTTGGCTGCATTGTGTCCATAGCCTAGGACTTTGTGGAAGTTGGGACTTAAGAGTTATGAACCAGATTATTTGACAGAAGAAATTTCTAAACAGCAAAGCATTCAGGAAGCTGTATGGCTACTTGTAACAGCTGAGTTATGGTGGCAAAGGCATGACGTAAAGCCGGAATTTAAAAGGGAAGCTAGGTGTAAAGATTTGGAAAATTTGCAGCCTGGCCATGTGGTAGAGAAACAGAGCATTTTCATGAGAAAAATTCAATGGCGCTGAGAAGATTAGTACAAAAGAAAGGGATTATCAAGAGAAGGGGAAAAGGCCCAGAAGGCATTGCAGAATCCTCTGGGGTCAACTCTTCCATTTCAGGCCCAGAGGCCTGGGCAGACAGAATGGTCTTGGGGAACAGGCCTGAGGCACCCTCCACCAGCTTGCTGCCCAGGGCCACCTTGGGAAGCTGCTTCCAGCACCAGCACCCCAACTGCTTTGGCTGCTCCAGCTGTGGCTAAATTGGTCCCAGGTGTGGCTGGACCCACAGCTTTGGAAAATGTAAGCTGGAAGCCTTGGCGGTGTCCATGTGGTGTTAAGTTTGCAGGCTCACAGAATGCCAGAGCTACGGAGGCTCGGGAGCCTCCACACTGATTTTTTTTTTTTTTTTTAAGAAAAGATGACCAGTAAGGGGATCTTAACCCTTGACTTGGTGTTGTCAGCACCATGCTCAGCCAGCGAACTGGCCATCCCTATATAGGATCCGAACCCGCAGCTTTGGTGTCATCAGCACCACACTCTCCCGAGTGAGCCACGGGCTGGCCCCTCCACACTGATTTTGAAGGATGTGTGGAAAAGCCGGGTGTCCCAGGAAGAGATCTGTTGCAGGGTCAGAGTTACTGTGTAACTCTTCCCTAGAGCCAAGTGGAAATGTGGGGTCAGAGTTGCAGCAGCAAAACCCCATTAGCATCATATCTAATGGAGCCATGAGAGTGGGACCTACTTGGAGATACCAGACATGTGGAGCTACCAGAGTGGAATGCCAGCCTGGGAGAGCTGAAGTGTGGCCTGTGACCAGGAAAGCCCACAGGAGCAGAGCTGCCCAAGGACTTGGACTTTGAACATAGAGTCAAGGTACATGATTCGCCAGCTTTGAGATTTAATGCCTGCCCTGCTGGGTTTTGAACTTGTTTGGGACCTGTTATCCTTTCTTTTGGCCTATTTCTTCCTTTTTGAATGAGAATACGTACTCTTTTTGTCCTACCATTGTATCTCGGAAGTACATAACTTATTTTGATTTCACAGATGGGTCTTTGAACTTTGGACTTTTGAGTTGAAACAAGTTAAGACTTTGAGGATGAAATGAATGTATTTGCATGTGAAAAGGACATGAGTTTGGGGGGGCCAGGATGAGAATGTAGTAGATTGAATGTCCACCCAAACTCATTGAAGCTTGAATTGCATCCCCCAAGATTTATGTATTAGAAACTTAGCCCCTACTGAGACTGTTAAGAGGGTGGGAAATCCTATTATGGTAATTGAAAGGTGGAGCCTTGAAAAGGTGATTGGATTGTAGGACCTTGCAGTAGTGAATGGATTAATAATGGTGGTCAGGGCTGTGGTTCTGAGGGCTTTAAAAAGGGAGTGAATGAGGAGGTTACTCTCTGCTTTGCCCTTTCACAATGTGATATCCTGTGTCACTGAAGTCATCTCCAAGCCCTCACCAGATGTGTTCCCTGGACTTTGGTCATACCAGCCTCAGAAACTGTAAGCAGTAAGTTTCGTTTTTTTATAAATCTCCCAGTTCTCTGTGTTTTGTTACAAGCCACAGAAGCCGATTAATACAGCTGGTAACAGCTCCAGATTTCCAGTCTGGGATTCCATTTAAAGATGTTATACATTTAACAAATAATCTGGGGCATTTACTACATGTGAAGCACTGTCATGGATTTAATAGAATCATGTGATTTTTAGAGCTATAGAGGGTGTTAGGTTAACCAGTTTGCTCCCTTCATTTTATGAGTAAGAGAAAGGAGCTTCCAGTCACCGTAAGTAATTTGGTTGAGGTCATAGAGCTAATCACTGTCAGATTACCAGAACACATGTTTAATCTCATCTAATTATCTTTCCATTGACTCCTTTGTCACCCTTCTTAGAAAAACAAAAATTAGTTGGACACTATAACATTAGAATTTTTCTTTCATTCTAAATATGAGTGTATATTTGAAGAAACATCAGCAGGATTTTAAAAATTAGCATATACTTTGAATTTGGGCATTATATAATTTTCTGTAATGTATGATATTTTTAGTTAATTAGGATTGCTTCCTCTCATGTAGAGATGAGAGTTCAGGCAAAACTACATTATTCTTTGTGCCCCTTTGTACAGTTTCAAAATTGTACACCTTCAAACACCTGGAAGCTTCATGTCGCTCACCTATGGCATCATCTAAGTTTCCCAATCCTGTTGTGGACCTTTTCTGTGTGACCATTAAAATGAACCTGGTCTACATCCTATTCTTTCGAGGTTCTGCTCTACCACTAAGTTTATCCCATGTCTTTTCTCTTTATTTTAAAGTTAATAAATATAAATATCTTTGGATAGCCCACCCCTCAGATACTGTCAATTTCTCTGTTTCTCTCCCTTTAATTTCTGTTCCCCATTTCTTTACTTCTTAAATATTTGTTGAATGCCTATTAAATATTAGGACCTAATGACTAGACAATGATCAAGCAATACAGATACAATATAATTCCTGATTTTTGTCAATTTCATAATGGGAAGCCAAAACTAGAAAGTAAATGAAAAAATAATTTCAGAAAGTGGTAAGTATGATGAAAATAAGAGGATAAGAAGATAGGAAGAGACTTGGGGAGGAAAGGAGAGAGACAATTTTAGATAGAGTAGGTATATTAGTCCGTTTCTGTTGCTTATAACAAAATACCTGGAATTGGGTATAAAGAAAACAAGATTTATTTGCTTACAGTTTCAGAGGCTAGGAAATCCAAAGTCCAGGAAACACATCTGGTGAGGGTCTTAGTGGTGGCAACAGTGACCCAGGAGCCTCATATTGCAAGATGGTGGAAGCAGAGAGAGAACAGAGAGAGAGCGAACTGGGAGAGAGAGAATGGGGATGGAGGGAGGCAGGGAGAGTGGGGGAGGGAGAGAGAGAGAGACTCTTCTTTTAAAACCCTCAGAACCATGCCTGTGACAACCATTTTTAATTCATTCACTATGGCATGGTCCTACAATCTCATCACCTTTTTAAAGCTCCACCTTTTAATTACCGTAATAGGATTTCCCACCCTCTACAGTTACAGTGGGGATTAAGTTTTGGGGGACATTCAACACAAGGCAGTAGGCAAGGATGCTTCTTTGATGAAGTAACATATGAACTAAAACCTAGATGATGAGAATTATGTGAAGATCTAACATAGAGGGTTCTAGACAGAGAAACAAGTGTAACCTTCTTTTATTTTCTTTTTAGCATTTATCACCTCTTAGTACATATATGTTTATTTGTGTATTGCTTTTTTCCATTTAAAAGAGGCTGGGCTTTTTCCGGAGAAAGAAATTCAAAGTGTAAGGGGGATTCTCCCTTGCTGGCTTTGAAAATGTGAGAGAGGGGCCGGCCGGTGGCTCACTCGGGAGAGTGCAGTGCTGATAACACCAAGGCCACGGGTTCGGATCCCATATGGGGATGGCCAGTTGGCTCACTGGCTGAGTGTGGTGCTGACAACACCAAGCCAAGGGCTGAGATCCCCTTACCAGTCATCTTTAAAAAAAAAAAAGAAAGAAAATGTGAGAGAGATTCTCCCTTGCTGGCTTTGAAAAGGGTAAGGGGGCCATGTAGCAAGGAACAGTAAAGGCCTCTAGGAGCCAAGAGTGGCATCCAGCAAACAGCCAGCAAGGGAAAGGGGACCTTGGCATACAGCTATGGGGAACTAAATTTGTCAGTAACCTGCATGAGCTTGGAAGAAGACTTCAAAGCTACAGATCAGAACACAGCTGATACCATGACTTCAGCCTTGTGAGACCCTGGGCAGAGAACTCAGCTATGCTGTGCCTCAAATTCTCTCTTTTTTTTTTTGAAAGATGACCAGTAAGGGGATCTCAACCCTTGGCTTGGTGTTGTCAGCACCACACTCAGCCAGTGAGCAAACCGGCCATCCCTGTATAGGATCCGAACCCGTGGCCTTGGTGTTATCAGCACCACACTCTACCGAGTGAGCCACGGGCCGGCCTGTGCCTCAAATTCTGACTTGCAGAACTGTGAGCTAATAATTTGTGTTGTTTTAAGCCACTAGGTTTATAGCAATGTGTTATGCAGCAATAGAAAACGAATACACTGTATTTTATCTAAGACTCATGTCAAAAGATAAAATTACGACAAATTTAGTTTAAAGATCTAGTTACCTTTTATTTGTGATTCTAGAATCAGGCAGCACCTCATTCTATAAAAAGGAATGAGTATTCTGATGACCTGAGAAGAGGAGCTTGACTTAATAGGCAGAAAAGTGGTGAAGAAAGCAGAACCTGAACAAAATTTCAAAGTTACTTTAGTCGTTACAAAGATACTTTCCTTGTAAAGGTTAAAGTAGAGGGGACTTCCTTATTATGCTGACTCAGGTTGACTGGAATCTCTTGTTTTTTAGGAAAACTGGTCCACTTTTAGGATTACATGACACTTAGCACAAGTGACTCCATTCTGGTTTGGTCTGGTCTGCTGAGGTCTAGTGCAGGAGGCTAGTCCCAAACAATAGCCTCCCATAAACTTCAACACCCACGTTTTTTCACACTTTAACATACCTGAAAATGAAATGATTTTTTTTTCTTTTTTTTCAATATGGAAAATAATGGTGCATCTTAAAATTGAGAGCATCTTAGATTTGATGAAAAATGGTATGAATTATTTCAGACATTCAATATGACAGGAACCCAGATTAAACAGATTTTAATGTTTTGTCACATTTGCATAATGAGAAAGAAAATTAGATTATCACAACTTTTTGACAGTGAAGGTTTATGCCGTAAGAAAGTGGGATAATGTATTTAGAATACTCAAGGGAAAAAAGTTTAGGTCAAGGATTTTTTATCCAGCAAACCAATTCTCATGTACAAAGGATATAAACTGTTATCAGCACTTGATATGATATCGACATTTGATAAAGCTATTGCTCTCATAAGTCCCTCCTGAATAATTATTAGAGAATGAGTGTCTACAACCAAAATGACTAGAGAAACATCAACCCGAGGATTGGCTCAAGTTTTCCACAGCATCACAATCTGTTGTGTCTATTAGCTTTTGTGTTTCTTCTCATTTTTTCTTCATATCTAATTCTTCTGAGTTCTGACACCCAATTTCTGAATTTTTCTCATTTTGAATTATGTTGTTCTTTCATATCTTGTATTGTTTTCTTAATGTCATTTAGCTAGTTTTAAAATAGTAACTTACAGTTGTGATTATTTTGATCATATCTTCCAGGCATCCTTTCATTGTCTGTGATGATGATGTTATGCTCTTTATTCTGTTTTCTCTCATAATAACTTTGTATGAGATTTGAAATGGATTTTCTTTGTTCCTCATTTTTATGTCAAATTAGAGTTCCTTAACTTCTAGTATGAGGCAGGCTTCTTAACTCAATAATCCAAAATCCATCAGAAACAAAACTGTATTCCAAGAAAGTCAGGTTTACTGGCTCATTGCAAGGAGGGAGTCCACATTCCTGAGGAAACATGGGATGCCTCACCAAACAAAAATTAGATTTATTGTAGGAATTTGGGGAAGTGTGGTGCTTAGGAGAAATGAAAATGAAGCAGCCTTTTGACAGTCTCAAAAGAAAGTCTATACGTGAAGAGGTCTACATTAGGTCTGAATTGCAACATGGACCCAGGGTACTGTTGTCTTGGAAACTATAAAGTTTTTCACCTCGGTTGGAAGTAGAGGTTGTTTCTCTGTGTTAACGTGACTTAGATCTTCTAGCCAAAGGAGAGATATTTCAGTTTTAACGACAGGATTTCAAACAGCAAAGTTTTTTGATGATCTATTATTATAGAAAAGAGTTCTCTGTGAATAAAAAATCAGTTGTTACTCTAAATGTGTGTGTGTACATGGTTTATAATACTTTTACAGCATCTTCCTGATAGAAATATTGTTTTCTGTTAACTTTACAGCTGGCTTTATCTGTGTCTGTTTATGGTGAAGCAGATGTTTACTTTCTTAGTCCAAGCTCATTTTTACTTTCTCAGGAGTTTTAGGAAAATGTTTCTAACTTCAGAAAACTCCCTTTTCTGGCACTTTTGTGTGGTGTTCAAAAATATAGTAGCTTGATTTTTTGTGATTTTCTTGCCCTCTTCCCTTTCCCACTTTGGTCTGGACCGTCTCTTTCCTTTATTTCTGTTGTCCCTGTGCTGTATGTATGTGTATGTGTATATGTACAAGGGTGCTTTGAAAGTTCATGAAAAGATTTGTATTATCTTTTAATTCTGTTTTTCCCCAAACTTTTTGAAGTACCCTCACACATATATATGAATGCATAGTTACACTCTAAAGGCATAGCACGATAATTTTATTTTAAAACATTGGAATAATTTTAGATTTACAGAAAATTTTCAAAGATAGTACAGAGAATTTCTGTATGCCCTTCACCCAGCTTCCCCTAATATCTTATATAACCATGATACAATTATCAAAACTAAGAAATTAACATTGGTACAAAACTATTAACTAACTATGCACTTTACTCAGATATCACCAGTTTTTCCACTAATGTGCTTCTTTCCTGTTGCAGGATCCCATCCAGGATACCAAAGTGCATTTAGAATTGTCCTGTATTGATTATTATGCAGGCGTTTGTTGTAATGTATATTTTCCTGAATACTTATTTGCAAATTGGTTTTCTGTAAATCAAATGATTTATATCATAAATTATAAAGATAACCAACATCTTTATTGTTTTTATAATTATAAAGCATTTAAATGTATATGTTCACTTTGTACTCCTAAATTATTGAGTATTAGCACAGAAAGGATGCTTAACAGTCATCTAAATATACAACCCTTTTGTTTAACAGAGAATAACCCAAGGAGATTAAATGGCTTGAATAAATTTCTGTCACTGTAGGTGCAAAGCCAGGACTAAAACCCAGTTTTCTTCCTAGTCTAGTGTTTTTCTAGTATATTATACCTAGATTCCAACAATTAGAATACCTGTTTCATGACTATCAACAAGAACAGGAAATACTGAGTCCTAAGGTTAGGCCTCCATGAACACAGTTGGAAAGCAGAAGACCTCTTGAGTTTTGAAGCTGGCTTCTTTGCCCAAAGGTGTTGCAGTAACATTTGAACTTGTTGGAAGTTAATTATTTGGAAAAACCCAGAGGGAATTTCTTTGTAAAGGAAATAGTCCTATTAAAAATGTCAATAATTATCCACTTAAATAGTCTATGAATTTGAATATGTGTGCCATAGACAATGTTTATATAACCCCAACTTTATATGTTGGAACCTAATTCCCAATGTGATGGTATTTGGAGGTGGTGTCTTTGGGAGGTGTGAGCTCAGAGAGCTCCTGTCTTATGGGCCACATGAGGACACAAAGAGAAGACAGCTCTATAGGAACCAGGAAGTGAGCCCTCACTAGACCCCAAATCTGCTGGCTCCTTGATCTTGGACTTTGCAGCCTTCAGAACTGTGAGAAATAAATTTTTGTTGTTCACAAGCCACCCAATTTATGGTGGTTTGTTTCAGCAGTCCAAATGAACTAAGACAATGTACATATCACATTTTCTTAAAGTATTTTTGAAAAATTGCCTACAGAACAATAAAAAGATAAATCATCATAGACTAACAATTGAAATAGAATTTTTCCAAGGCACTATATTGTTTGATTTAACTCCTTAAGCAACAGTGTCTGGAGGCAAAAGGCAATTAAAGTAAATTATGCTCATAAGTTTAACCTTCTGCAAATATGGATAGAAAACAGATGAAAAACCTGAAAATCCTTGAGTGGGACTTCAAGTCCTTGTGGCTTTCTAGGCAATATGCGGTAAATGCATCAGGATCTGCCCTAATTGGGGAGAAGAGGCACCTCAGCCCCTTTATGAGAGAATATTCAGAGTCCTGTTCCAGAGAACCAAATTCCAAACACAGTGACTGTGCATCATTAGACTCACTTGTCTTCTAAACTCATGCTAGCTCATTTTACATCTTTTTTCTTTACTGAAACAATGTTCGGATTATCTCCCTTCTCATTGTTGGATTGCCTTCTCATTATGGTTTGGTTTTGCAGCCGATCTCTTGCCCAGTAGACATCAAACTTCAGTAGGCATCAGAATCACCTGGCCGGCTTGTTAAAGCACAATTTGCTGGGCCCCACACTAGCATTTTGGCTTCAGTATGCCTGGGTGAGGGCTGAGAATCCGCACGTCTAGCAAGTTTCTCTGGTGATGTGTGTACTACTCAACGTAGAACCATAATTTGCACTGCTCTAACCTGCTTCCTCTAACTCACACTATACTACCTGTAACCTTTTCAGTAGGGCTTTTTTTATTGAATTCTGGGCTTCGCTGATCTTTGGAGTGGTCTTTGGTTTCTGCTGTTTGGTATATTTGCTGTCCTGTTACTCCTAACTCTGATCTATGATTTTATACTCTGGATCCTTCCTTAAGACATGCCTGAATAGTGGCACCTGAGACCCCTCTTTACATCTATTTTTTCTCTTGACAAACTTCCATTTTTGCTTGCACTGGTCTAATATATCTGTTGTAACTTAGGTAGGACTCGGCATCAAAAATGTGCAAAAAACAGAGTGCTTGTGTGTTCAAGGGAGGGAGTAATTAGTATTGACCAAGAGGAGGGAAAGCTACATAGAAGGGGTAAGATTTTTGCCTCCGTAGGAGTTCTACACTTACTGCTCTCATGTTAGGATGCTTGTCTACCATACCTGTGTATACTCCTTCACAGCATGGGAACTGCTGCTCAAATATCATCTCTCTAGAAAGTCTTTCTCTACCCACCCCTCACCATATTCACTCCCTGGCTTCTTGCTTTATTTTTTAAATCATGTGCAACTAATTCAAAGTGTATAATTTTAACATTTGTATATCTATTTTTTATTTGAACTCCTCTAGGCTAATGTAGCTAGACTGTAGTCAGTAAGTGGAAGAGTGTTCAGGACAAAGCTAGAGAGGAGGCATGAGCCAGGTTACTCAGTAATGTGTAAATACAACACATATTTTAGGCTTAAGATCAGGGATGACTTCCTTTCCTTCTGAAGCCTGTTCTGTCTGTGTCTCCCTCTCTCTCTCTCTCTACACACATACACACACACACATTTCATTCTATGTATCATTATCTTTGTTAAAGCCTTTACTTTCATGGATAAAAATAAGAAAAATTTTGTAGGTACAAATGAGTTATTTAGGAATGATCACATTTGAGAATAAAGACAAACTATTCAGCTACTAGTGATTTAAGTTGAAGACAAGTTGATGTGACAAGCTGGTGGGAACATACAACTGACATTTCTCTCCTTCCTTGCCCCATCCTCTTGAATCCACATTGACGTCTTCATAATCTTTCTCTAAAGCATCCATGCTTCAGAAAACTCCCCATCCTTCACCGGCTCACCTGTATACACAGTGAACAAAGGCACTTTTGGCATTATAAACTTGTGGTCTAGGCAAGCCCAGGCCTCAGCCATGACTGCAGTATTGCTCAAAAAGTACACAACTGCCTTTACTTTGGCAGTCTCTACTGGAACTGCAGTGGGAAGCTGGTAATTGATGCCAACCTCGAAGTCAAAGGGACACTAATCTATAAACTGGTCTTGACGGTGGCAGTGCCTTCATATTTGTGGAAACTGTATTACCATGATAAAATAGGCAGTGAGCTATACATTTATTACTGCAAGGGTCACATCTCATCATCTGGTTGGTTAGCTCAGAGCAAGCATTAGTAATCTCTGCTCCAGAAAATGTTTGTGGTATGTTTTTCAAGCAGAGACAACTGGGGTATACTTATATATGGACAGAGGGAGGTAAATATGAAGATAGAGAACAAGTTTGTGTGAAATTCTGACAAATTAACATTTAAGGCACCATAAAATCTGAGAGAAGCAGTGATGGAAGATACAATCCGGATGATAATGTGGTTAAGGTTTTAAGGTTATTGTATATTGGGGATTCAATAGAAAGATTTTTATACGCATATTAAAGATAGCCCCATTATCTAACATAAATACAAAATCAGAGTGACCTAGGATAAATGGAGTTGAAGACCTTGGCTACTGCTAAAGAAAGCTAAGAAAATGGGTGAATGTAGAACTCTGTTCCTATAAACAACAGATAGAGATTCTATCAGCAGGAAGACAAAGTAAAAACTGGTTTTACCACCAACCAGCAGAAATTCAAGAAAGCCTGAAGACCTGTACTTAAGTCAGCTGGCTTCTGAATCCTGTCCAATGCTAGGTCAATGATTTCTTTTTCAGTGGAGTAGTGCTTAGAGGCATTGCTATTTGCAGCAACTTCTTTGCCAGTAACAGCATCCTAGGGCAAAATTCATCACTGACTGTTGATTCCAGGTCTATAAACATTCCTGTGCAGCCATGCTTGACCATACTGGTCTCATTGAAGAAAGTGTTTAAAGATTCATCGTCTCTCAGAATGCTCTTATCACTTGGCTTTGGATTTGAGCCTGGATTTTATATTGTAGGCAGTAGAGCCCCAGCAGGTATTTCCAATCTGGGCAATAGCCTCACCAATGTGGTTACGGATGCTTTAATGTACAGTGGCAGGGATAGGAAACAAAGATGTGGGAGGTTATCATCTCCACCAGGCTAGGAATCAAGCTATCTATTTTTATTAAACAGTGAAATGATAGTTTTAGTATGCCAAGAGGTAAACACTACTCGAAAGAGTTTTCCAACACATTCTTTATTATTAACAAAAGATTATATTAAGTAATAATAGTCACAACAATAATAATAAGATTACCTGCATGAATTGTTAGCCTTCTGCTGGTAAGATTCCGTCTTTATTTCCAAGTTATGGGCAAATTCAAGATAGGTACAAAATAGATTTTCACAAGTTTTGTTGCTGATCTGGTGATTTCTTCAAAGGGGGAAATTCACCTATCACTTTTATTACTTGCACTGGACGGAAATGGTGGACAGTAATGAAATCTAATCACAACTTCTCTTTAGTCATTCAAATTGCTGAAAGGCTGTTTGACAGACATCATACCCCTTCTTTCTTGTTAAGAGATATCCCTTATTTCTTGCTAAAATAACCCCAATTTTGTTCAGGGATAGGGCTGCCATGAGCTTCATGAGAGGCTAGGTTTTACCCTAACTCTCAGTACTGAGTTATAACAGTTCTAAAATAATAGTGATCCCATTGTCCTTGCAGTAGGTTGTTGTCAACATTGGCATGTGAAGCAATTCAGAATAATAAGTGAGGGATAGTTGCTATGGTTTAAATATTTGTCCCCTCCAAAACTCATGTTGAAACAATCTCCAGAGCAACAGTATTAAGAGGTGGGGCCTTTAAGAGGTGATTGAGTCATGAGGGCTCTGCCCTCATGGATGGATTAATGAATTAATGGGTTAATAGATTAATGTACTATCACCAGAGTGAGTTAGTTATTGCAAGAGTGGATCTATTATAAAATCCAATTTTGCTCTCAGACAGCCCTTCTAGCCCTGTGATGCCTTCCACCATGTTATGATACAGCATGAGGCCCTCACCAGATGCTGACCAGATGTGGCTGCTTGATCCTGGATTTCCCATCCTCCATAACTGTAAGAAATAAGCCTCTTTTCTTTTTAAATTACCCAGTCTTAAATGTTCAGTTATAGCAACAGAAAGTAAACTAAGACAGTAGACTTATGGATGGGTTACTAAAGAAGAGTCTCCCTACTGATAAGAACAGAAACTCAAGGAAATATCCTCTCTTGTGTCTTTGGAATTGTTCTGTGAGGAGGTGACATTTGCAGCTGTTAAAGTTTTCTCCCAACCATAGTGGAGAAGCCTGATATAAAAAACTGATATAGTGAATATGCCAGAGTTCTAAATTCATTGGAGTTCTGAATCAACTAACCTCTGGATTGGTGGTTAATAAACCACCAATAGTAAAGGTAATAGTAAAAGTCTGTTTAAGACATTTTTAGTTGTGTTTTCCACTACTTTTAACTGATAAAGGTAATATGTCCCCTCATTATCTTATAGAAACATTGGGATAGCAAACTTGTATCATTTCTGTATATAGAGATCACAATGAATTTTGCAGAGCTTTACATATTACATTTTTCTTAGCATGTATATATATAAAAATATTTATAAAGTTATGAATATATATTAAATATATATAACACAGACATATTTCCTTGGACTATAGAGTAGGTTTTGCTGTGTCATTCTTTAGGAACAATGATGACATTATATTAACTTCACCTTTTCCCAGGAGAAGGAAAAATGTTACATTGGTAAAATCCCAAAGACTTTCAGCCTGAAGCCAGGATCAATTGTTCAAAGTTCCCTTGAACAACAAGGAAGAAAATTCAGATTTTATTTTAAGTGCAATATAGAGTCATTAAGGACTTTAAGCAGGGGAGTGACATTTTGATTATATTTTAAAGAGAGCATTCTGGCTGCCTTGTGGAGAATGGATTATAGGAGAACAAGAGAAAATCAGTAAGAAACTGTAGCTCTAATCTGGTTGAAAGAGGTGATGATAGATTGGACAAGGTAAGTGACAATGGAGATAGAAGTGACAGATTTTGAAAATATTTTTCAGATTGAATCAACTGGACTTGTTGATGGACTGGATATAACATACCAAGGAAAGATAAATAAAGGATAAATCCCAGGTTTTGACTTGCACAAACTAGGCAGATATTGGTACCTTCACTGAGATGGGAAGAATAGGTGAGGAAGTGATTTAGGGGAGAAATTATTTATTATAACATTATAAAGACGTACTGAGTTTAAGATACCTAATGAATATGCATATCAAGAAATCAAGCAGGAATTTGGATCTATGAATCCTTAGCACGTGAGAGACATCTGAGCTAAATATATAAATTTAACTATACATATGCATATGTGTGTGTACACACACATACACACACACACACACACACACACACACACACAAGTAAGCCAAGAATCCCTAAATCTGAGCCCATATCAATGTTAGGTAGAAGAGGAGGAACAAAAAATGAGACTGAGAAAGAACTGCTAATGAGGTAGGAGGAAAATCATAAGTGAATGATTTCACAGAGCTAAGAAGAGTGTCTCAAGTAGGAAGTACATTGGTGTAGAATTTCATTGCTGTCCAATTCTACTCAAGTATTGATGCTTTCTCTTCTATACCACCACTATGCCTCAGGGTGTTAAGAATTACCCCCCTCTCCTCCTTTTCAGGGAAATTAAAAATGTACTAGACTGATGAAAACGGGAATTTCCACACAGGGTTTTCATTTGTATGGAGGCTAACACTGTTTTAACACATGACCATTTCTGTGATGTTAATTGATGATGTGCATATATCTGAAAATGGAATGTTATCTCTTGACAGTGATAAGAAAAACAGCAATGGAGCTTCTCAGTGATGGCAATGTGATTTATTCACTTGGAGGAGGAAGGATGACCTTCAGACATCATTATGGACTAAATGTTTGTGTCCTCCCCGAATTCATATGAGGAAGCCCTAAACCCCAATGTGATGGTATAAAGAGGTGGAGCCTTTGGGAGGTAATTAGGTTTAGGTGAGGTCATGAGTATGGGGTCTTCACAATGGGATTAGTGTCCTTATAAAGAGAGAACAGACACCTTCCTCTCTCTACCATGTGAAGTTACAGAAAGAAGGAAGCCATCTGCAAGTCAGGAAGGGGGCCATCATCAGAACCCAGCCACACTGGGACCCTAATCTGAGACATCCCAGCCCCAGTTTCAGGAGAACTGTGATAGGGGCTGACCCCATGGCGCACTTGGGAGAATGCGGCGCTGGGAGCGCAGCAGCGCTCCCACCGCGGGTTCGGATCCTATACAGGGATGGCCGGTGCACTCACTGGCTGAGCGCGGTGCGGCCGGTCTCAAAAAAGACAAAAAAAAAAAAAAAAAAAAAAAAAAGGAGAACTGTGATAAATAAATGTCTTTTAAGCCACCATCTAAAGTATTTTGGTATAGTACCCTGAGCTGACTAAGACAGACATCACTTTAGCTTCCATGTAGTTCCCTGGTGCTTGGTAATCTCCTGACCCATCTCCTTGTCATGTGATCTCTCCCAAGGCAGTCCCTCCCCTCTTCTCAATTCCCCCCATTCCAGTATTCACCCAGATATGTCCCAGTCCTCCTCTAGCTAAGCTCCTTACAGAGAGAATGGACAGTCACTTGAATATTAACAAGTATTGCAGTAAGTCAAGAACAGAGAAATCTCCATTAGTTTTGATAGTAGGGTGATCTTTGGTGACCTTGGTGAGAGTTTCAGTTGAGTAATAAAGGCAGGGTACAAGCTGACAGGTGTTGAGGATTAAAAGGGAAGTAAAGAAGAGGAGTTATTAAGTGTGAACAACTCTTGTGAAGTTTTCTGCAAAGAGGAGTAGAAAAGTGGATGGTGGGAGGTGAAGCTGAAATTGAGTATGTGATTGCAGAGGATTTTTTAAAGAATTGAGAAAATGAAGTATTTTTATATGCCAGTGGGAATGATTTAGTAGATAGAAGGAGATAGATGGTGTAGTAGAGAGAAGGGATATCTGAAGAAATTTTGTCCTTAAAAAGTGAGAGGGGATGGTTGCCAGAGCATATGTAGGGGGATTCACCTTTAAGAGGAGTAGGAACAAATCTTTCATTGTAAGATGAAAATACAGAGAAAAGGATGTAGTTTAGGACAGTTTAAGATTTAGTAGTGGGAAGTTGGGAGAGCTTTCCTCCCATGGATCTTTTGTCAGTTTCTCCATTTTTATTTCTTTGGCCTCTATTTTCCATTGAATTTGAGAGTGCTCTTCTGATGATGGTTGTATTTGGTCAAATATCTGGTCACGAAATTGTTATCTGCAGTGGACTGGAAAGGCTTTGAGGAATTGGTTCCAGGAAATACATCTATAGGGGCAAGCAGCTGTTGTAGAGGAACTAGCTATTAGTAAAGGTAGGAAGTGCACCCTAGAAAGCAGAACACATCCAGCATGTTTAGTGATAGATAATGGGAAGTTCAGGAGAGCAACTAGTAATAGTAGAAGAGATGTATCAGAGTACGGCAAGATATATCCTATCAGGTGGATGGAGTATAGTAATTAGAAATCTATAAAAGCCGGCAGCATTAAAGATTTGGGTACATCGGCATATGATCTGCAGCAAGAATGCCTGCCATCACTTAGCCTGTTCTCCCCAGTTAAACTTGGTATAAGAGCAGGCTTCAGCCCCAGGGGTGATCGGGAGAAGGCATTAGAATGGCAAGAGTAAAATGGGACCCATTCTAGTAAGTCTAGCTTTCTGGAGAGATGATTGAGATAGTAAATTTGGTACAGAAAGTAAGATGTGAATCGTTTTATCAGGACTGATATATTAACTTGGGAAGTGGTCTTAGAAATAATGCAGGGATTTAGCTCCTGTCAGAGGGATCCATGTTTTCTGGGACCTGAAGTTTTTACAATTTGGGGACCTCTCTACAATTGGGTATAAAAAATATTTTGTTACAATAAGAAAAGAAATCACAATAAATTACAAAAACAAAAATACTACAAACGCCATAAAATCCACAAAAATAATGTAATAATTTTTATTATTAACTGCTTGACATACCTCTAAAGTCCTTTTTTCCCCTAAGTTATTTTGGCTACATACTACTTGATTATATTTTAGTATAACAATGTTTCATAATATCATTTTTATATATATTGATAGCTTTAAAAGGTTTCTTTCAGTTTCACAATTGTTTATTAGTAATGACATCCTAACATGTAATCTGATACATTGGCATGCATAAAATAGATGTAGTTGCTGTTTCATACTGCTATAGTTTTGTTCCCTATAAGACAGGAATTCTGATAAATTGGATGTTGTACCTTTCCAATCAAAAACAAAAAAAAAATGTAGAGGAGTTTATAGTTGTATATGCTGCATTGTTGAGTATATATCTGAAAGGAGAGAACTTCCATTTTGACTAAGATTTGAGGAGGACCAACTCTTTTTCTTACAATTTTACATGCGAAGTGTATTAGTTTTCTATTAATGGGTAACAAATTACCGCACACTTAGTGACTTAAAACAGCACACATTTCTTATCTCACAGCTTCTGTTGGTAAGGAATCTGGGCACAGAACTGGGTCCTCTGCTCAGGGTCTTACCAGGCAGTAATCAAGGTTCTGGCCAGACTGCAGTTATCCGGAGGCTTGACTAAGGAAGAATCCACTTCCAGGCTTATTCAAGCTTTTGGCAGATTTCATTTCCTTGCACATGTGTGACTGTGGGCTCTAGCATCTTACTGGCTGTCCACTGGAGGCTACCCTCAGGTCCTAGAGACTGCCCACAATTCCCTGCCACATAGCTCTCTGCAAAGGCAGTTCACAACATAGCTGTTTGCTTCTTCCAGGGCAGCAGAATTTCTCACTCCAGTTTGATCAGCTGAAGTCTTTTATAATGTAACATAATCAAAGGACTGACATTCTATCACCTTTGCTTTGTAAGGTAACCTAATCAAAGGGATGACATCTCATTAACTTTGCCACAGGTAAGGCATGTTTGGAAGCAAGTCACAGGCTCCAGTCATGCTCAGAGAAAGGGGGTTATACAAGAATGTGACTTATTGGGTTTCACCTTCAGATGTACATGCTAAGGACTGGAAGAATTTTCCATAGACATTTTATAGCTTGTTTCCCCCTCACTATCATATAGTTCTGGTGCCATATGTCTAGACACATTCATATCATGATATGACCTCTGGCCCTACACTTTCCTGTCACTATGCCAGGTAAGTAAGTACAGTGGGTATTTTATCTAGTACTATGCCTAGAAGCTTACTGAAATGGTTAACAATTTTTAAACTATACATAAAAGGGACCAAGTACCACATAACATCCCTCTAGACTCAATCTAAAAATATCCCTTATTTAACTTCCCAAGGATATCCATCCAAGGCCATTCCAACACCACCTTATCTGAAAAAAGATTAAAAAGAAAAGAGTGGAAAGAGATAGTCTTA
This sequence comes from Cynocephalus volans, assembly GCF_027409185.1. Lineage (NCBI taxonomy): Eukaryota > Metazoa > Chordata > Mammalia > Dermoptera > Cynocephalidae > Cynocephalus > Cynocephalus volans. The sequence continues at coordinate 57,827,882 of NC_084468.1, forward strand.
ATCAATTGCAATTAAAATATATTATTTTTGCAAATTTAAAAAAATGTGATCATGTGAAAACATTTTTTCCATGGCCTCAATAATGGACTGAATAAGTGAGGAGCTTTGAAGTTAAGTTTCATTAGCTTTACAGGAAATTCACTTCAAGTTGCCATTTATTTATTGTCTTATTTGACAATTATTCTCAAATCTGAAGTGATGGCCAGAATTTTAAAAACTCATGAAAATTTCTTACCCAATGGACTAATTATAAAAACAGACAAATAGACTAATGAAGAAAAAGCAGGAACTAATAGTTCCCCCAAAAGTCAATAATTAGGTAGAATCCGTCTTCTGTATATATGAGGATGAAGATTCCAACCACAAGAGTTTAAAATGCTTGGATTTAGATTGTGAAAAACAATGGAAATCTGTTCTTTTCCTTTAGGGCTACATTTACTGTGCAATTACTATGTTCCAAGAACTGCATTTAATCTTTATGCTTTGTATTTAAATTGTGTACTAATTAAATTTGTGGTACATATGGTCTCAGTTTTGCTTTGAGAAGTTAATTGGTGATTGTGGCAGGTACTGCTGTATTCTGGAACAAAAGACATTATTACCCTTTTACACTCCCCCCCTCCCACACACACACAAAGAAAAAAGACCTACATTTTTTTTCAGTTATCAGATCACTAAGTGTTAAGGGAAATTGAGCCCTGTCCCACAAAATGAATCATGCTCTTAAAGTGTCTGGGATAAGCCTCTTCTTCTTTGGTAATGATTGGTTTAGGGATGGTCATTTGTCCCAGTTCTGGCCTATTTATTATTGGTGGCTGGCCAGTACAGGAATCAAGCCCTGGACCCTAGTGTTATCAGCACCACACTCTAACTGAGCTAACCAGCCAGCCCCATTCCACCCTTCCTCCTCCCCCGACCGAGGCCAATTTAAGAGGAAGTGCTGAGGGATCTGGGAAAGAGAGATCCACGAGAAGACACCCTGTCTTTCTGCATTTTAGACTTAGAATGGTGACAAACAACCTCTAATTATGAAAGAGAAGCCTGGTGGAAGCAGAGAAACTGACTCAAAGCTCTGAGTTAACCAATTCTGCATACCTATCTCTGGACATCCTGTAACGTGAGATGGAAAAATGTTACTTCTACTTTGACCTTTCTATTCCTTATAGCAGAAAACATTCTAGCAAAACAGTGATGCATAAAATAAAGTCATACAAACACACACACACACATAACATTTATTGTGTTTTTTTCTTATTACAAAAGCAATATATGTTCATTTTGGGAATTTGGAATTACGGGAATTCACAAGGAAGAACATTTTTAAAATTACTCAGAAATAACTATATTAACATCTTTTGCATGTTTATCTGTTGCTCCTATGCATGCATTTTATGTTATATATAACTTTTAAAGTCAGACCAATTGTTTTAACCTTGATTTTTAAACTTAATAATCATAAAATAATAAGCAAAATTAAATCAAACCATATTCTTTTATTTCTTTTCTTATTTTATTCATATGGACACAATTTATAGTAATTAGGAAAGTCCAAGGCATTTACTCGACATTTGAAAACAGGTCACAGGTAAAATAGATGAAATTCTAAACATATTAAAACTGCTTAAAAATATTATCTCTTTATGACTACTACATAAGTTCTGAAACAAGGTCACTCTAAGGAAATTCCTAATTCATTTATGCTGATTTATGCTCTCTGAAGATAATGTTTAGGGTATTCCTCTCCCCCGAGTATTTTTTTAGCTACTATATCTCTGTTTAATAGGCTGAAATTGAATTAATGTAATCTTCATTCAATTTATTGTCATTAGTTTATGTCACTTTCTTACTAAACTGAATTGCTAAAGCAAATCCAATTTAAAACTATGTAGTTTTATAGGCTAAATAAAGGAGAAGATAACCGAGACAGAATTTTAATTATCTGATACACTGGATTCATTCTGCTGAACATTTCCTTTTTTACAAGAAATCTTCATCTTTTATTATAGAATAATAAAAAATGGAAATAGAATAAATGACTTAATATCAAATATGAAACATGCTCTGTTGAATGGTGTATTTTTAATTTAAAAGCCACATTTACCTTATGGGCTATGAGTTTAGCTTAAATCCATATCCATATTTTAATTTATGGACCACAATATTCATATAGAATACTTATGTCTGTGAAGTTTTTTTATTACAGATTGAACCTTAAAAGAGTTTTTCAGTTTGAAAAGAATGATTAAGCATATGGAAGCAATCCAATTTCAATATTAACATTATTATGCATGTATATAAATAAATGAATACATTCTGATACATTTTTATTGTAATAAACTTCCTTATAAATATAAGAATCAATCAGGGATTCTTAACCTTTTTTGTGCCATGGGCTGCTTTGGCAGCCTGGTGTGGGCTATTAACCTCCTCCCAGAATAATGTTTTTAATTGCATAAAATAATACAAATAGGACTAAAACAAAAACAATTACAGTGAAATATAGTTTTGTGCGGGAACTATAGGTTAAGGACTCCTGCATGCAGATTTTGAATAGCCCTTTAGTTAATGTATCAAAAAATGCCTGAGGAAATACCTAAATAGAAGTTTTTGAACACATAAGAACCAAGTTGAGATATGTTCATTAAACACATATGTAATGAAGCCCTTAGATTGTACCTTGTACATGTGTGTTCTTTGTGCCCTTAAATCCAGAAGTAAGAATTATTATCAGTTTAGGAACACATATATGATAAAAAGACTTGGAGTAGATTGATTTTGTGGCAACTTATCTATACCCCTGTGTCATTTAGCAGACCTATAAAATCTTGGAATATGTATACATGTCAACTTTGAGCATTTTAGCACATTAAAAATTTTGAGCCTTCCCAATTCAACTGTAGAGTTGGGCCATGGATTTGTTAACCAAAGGTATAAATTTAGTCTAAAATAAGATATGAAACAAAGAGCAGAAGAAAGGAGCTCTATGGAGACAGAATTGGTGAAGACGGTAGGATGTGAAAAAAACCCCCCACAACAACACTACGAAACTGAAAGTTTGAGGAGAGAAAGATAAGGAAAGGAAGGACTTACTATACTTTCCACATTTCCACATGCCCCAGAATATTTGGAAATTACATTTCATCTTTTGTGTGGCACCACATAGCTTGCATAGTGGCATCTTACCTATTTAAAAAATATTAAATTATGGTTGAATTTTTTTTAAGTCCTTTATCATGTTTTTTTTGTTAAATGGATATTATATTCTCATTATTTTCATCCTCTTTTAATTTTTCATAAAGGAGGTACACACATGCCTGAATGAAATAAAAGAAGTGTTGTGCAGACGTATTTTGAAAATCATACCATTTAATGTGAATGTCAGTATGTGTTAGTTTCACATTTACAGAATTTTTCTTTTCTTCTCTCCCCCAATATTCTCCACTGTCTTCTTTGATCTATATAGATTGAAACTATACAGTTTTTTCTCCAGAGTTCCTTTTATGTATCAAATGCCTTTTTGCTAGTGCATTTGCTTGGTTTTGGGTTGATTTTTCTCAGTGATTTATCGATCATGGATTTAGTAAGATCAGGAGATAGACAAAAAATCCCTTATATTATTAAAACAGAGGGTATACTATGCATAAAACATAACAGTATAGGTCTTTTCTTAATATTTAAACGCTGTTATTATTATGGCAGTTAATTACCACATATTCAATAGACTGTACATCCTAGAAGAACATTCTAACCCCCTGTTGAAATCCTAACCCTTTCCCAACCCCCTTCATATGGAGACACTTAACAGCCTGTACCATGTAAATGAGATGAAGGACAACTACTCAGTCTTGTCAGGTTGGTAGAGTGGATGGTGGGGTTGGTTGCTGAGTAGTCCTAATGTCAGAATGCTTTTGAAGCCAAAGAAAAAATTAGAACCTGTTTTTTTTTTTTTTTTTAACCACACTAGGGAAAATTGATCTGTGGGCAGGGAGCATACTGTTTGTGTGCTCCACATATAGCATAAGACTGTAATTGTAGCAAAGCCCCTTTTGTAGAAAAAAACGTCCAAAGTATGCTGAAGTTAGGACTATGTAGTGGTTTCTCAGCCTTTTTGGCACTTTTTACCTTAGGCTGTGGCTATTTAAAAATATTTCTACATTATTACACAAGGAGAAAGTGATAAGAAACTCAGATAATGTATTATAGGAGGTTAGAAAGAGTAGACATTAATTCAGAAGCTTATGACTGAGAGAAAATATTTCAGTATTCCCTTGTAATTGAGGCTTTGACAATGTGGTTTCTAAAAGAATAAAGATGATAATGTAAGATTAAATTCTGCTTTGTTTGTATGCAAATATGCTGCAACCTTTGTGTTTATCATCCCCAAATGGAGAAATTCATTCCCTTGCTCTTCTTTACATGATTTCCCGTGTAGACTATCAATTACAGAGAAAAATATCCATATATAAGTGGATCAAAGCATGGGTTTAAAAAAGCAAAGAGAAAGAAGAAGTGATTTACTGGGTCTGACACCCTGTTTAACATTTGAGGATCAAACCAATACCAAATTCCTAGGACATAGTAGGGAGTCCAGCAGACAGTAAATGAAGTGGCAAATGCAACCGTCATCTTTAGGGTTCTCAGCCGTGCTTTCGGTATGTTGTTCTTGGATTGATTCAGTTGTAGTTCTGTTAGATAGAGAAAACAGCAGGCATTTAAAAACCAGGTTTCTCACAAAATCAAAAAGAACAAAAAGGAGGAGATAATCACTAATTCAATGTAATGAATATAATGGGAGACAATTTCCAATATTTTTAATAATAATAATTTGTTTGAAAAGCATTTTTTTAATACCAGGTTTTTCACTATGTCACATGGTGAATAGGAGAGGTTGAAGATGATAGTGGTCTTAAAATTAAGATTCTACCAAATGAATCTGGATTTGAAATATGGGGTACTCAAACTGTTAAGATATAAATTTAAGAGAGTAGACTAAAGTTGAGCTGAGGTGAATTCTGACTTGAACATGGAATTAGACTCACTGGGTATCTCTGCCACTAAGGACAGTGAGAGTCCTGTATGGATGAGAGTATGTTGCCCCAAACTGTCCACCTCAACTGTATGCTTCTTTCTATGATATCTGAAAGTTCACAGGTTACTCCTCTTATGAAGAAATTTATTGGAAATTAATGGAATTGCTGAATTTAACAGTCAGACTGCCTACCTGAAGTTTAGGGCTTAGTTCTTAAAGCAGTCCTTCTCCCCACCCCCCAGAGGAAAAGAGTTATGTTTTTACAAAAATGGAGCTATAGAATGTAAAACACCATAAAATTTCATAGAGCTGCATTAGGCATTTTTGCTTCTTTTTCTGAGGAGAAAGGAGTTATATGGAAACTTTTCTCAGCACCCCCACCTCCCCAGCTCCTCTATGTCCAAGCTGAAGGCAGGTCATACTGTTGAGTCCATCACATCCTCTGAAATGAAAAACTGCTTATGACACTTTTCTTCCAAGCCTTTGCAACATGGAAAACAAAGTTTCGAGTACTATATCAGACTCCACAAAAAAGTATGAAGTAATGTATAGTAGCTTCCTATCCTAGGGAGGTGAATAAGGTTCCATCACTGAAATCAACCATTTTGTTTTCTTTTACCATCCTTTCAGTAGACCCAAGCATGCATTCATAGGGTTAGCTGTTGTATAATCTGGTCTTTCCCTAGAAGAATGAGAAAACATTTAAAAATGTTAAATGTCCAAAGACTTCTGAGATAGAAGTCAAAAACAGCTTCCTTCTCTAGGAGAAAAATTCTTTTTCTCATCCAAAAATGAGTATTTGTACAGAGACTGTGGTGGCTTATTTGCATATGAATTTAACCTTTTGATACCTTGTTATAATGCCGCTTTATCACATCAAAGATTTAATTGCAAAATTGAATCTTTGTATCTTATCCTGTAAATCTATGTCACAAGATGAGCCAGGATTTAGCTATATACATATATGTAACTTTTTAACATCTCTTTCATTTCAAATTAGAACACATATTTGGAATTTACTGCTGCAATCTCAACTGTGCTTATCATAATAGTGGCTGAAATTGGAAGACATTTAAAAAAACCCTGAAGTCATCTATACTTGCTATTTATTGAGGCTTCTTGTTTGTAACAAAAGGTAAAGAATTCAAAAATACCACCACTTAAGCACCTGTTTCAAATGAAAAATCAGCCTTCAGCTTGCAAAATAATTTCTTTGTCATTAAGCAAACAGCAGCAGAAGACACATGTCAGTTCCTTCTTTCTTCCTGGAGAGGTTGGCAGGATAACTGCACCCTAGGGGCTTCTCTGTGTGAAATCTGAGAGGTGGAAACTAAAAGAAAAGTGGCCTTTTCCATTCCATATTATGGAGGTAATGTGTAGAGAACAGATATATCCAATTTCAAGAATAGGGAAAGTGGCTAGATAAAAAAGTGGGACTACCTGCTCTAGGTGACAACTGAGAGATTTTTGTCAAGTCCTGAGTTCAGAATCTTGTTTTCAAGAAGTTCAGAGTTCCTAAAGATCAAGGCTCTTCCTGTGATATCTTCCTGTGATGAGGACCCTCACACAGTAGAACAGGTGCACCCAGCCTCTGACTTGGCCTCTGGGGCCAGTTGGCCACAGCACAACTCACCCCACCACCTCCACTCCTTCAGAAGCAGTTCTGAAGTGCTCACTATCTGTTCTTCTATTTCATAATCCAGAATTGATATTTTAAAATAACAAAGAGTCTTCATATACTATATTTTTATTTTTTTGAGGGAAACAGATAATGCTATTCAGAAATAATTGTTTTGCAACTTTTTACTAATTGGTCACCAAAGAGTGGAAATATGGAGGAAAACATTTACATGCATGATGTTTTAATTATAAAATTAATTTTTGACTAGAAATTTTTAAATAAGTGATTTATTGAATACAGACTGGTTATGGATACTCAGACAAAACTAATTATCATTTACTGTGTGCCTGCTATGGGCTTTGCTCTTTTCACACACTATTTCATTTAATTAATCCTCAATATCTGTAGACTTTAGTGACATACTGGTACAAATAATAAAGCAGTCAATAGACGTGATCACGTTAAGAAAAAAGTATCTTGGCTTAGCACAGTGGCTGATTATAAAAAAATATAGAGATACCCACAATGTGCTGTGCTTCTGCCTCTGAAAATGTCATCACACTTGATTATTAGTTTACTGTTTACTCTCTGACTTTTCTGCTAGACTGTAGACGAGGTGGATCTTATTCATCTAGCACAGTTTGCAGCAATATTGAGTGGTCAGTACATATTAGTTGAATAAATACAATATTAAGTGAATAAATGTGTTAGTAATATTTGACTATAGCTCTCTGCCTCTACTTTATTTGCTTTTCTGCTTCTGCACTGCTCATATTTCTTCAGATTAATCCTTATTTGGTATTCATCTTCTTAGTCACCTTTCTTAGATATCCCTTATAGAACTGAATCTCTCTGGGGTAAGATTTTGAAGGCAAATTGTTTTTGTCAGGTACTGTTTTCAAAATATCAAATACCATTTTATGCTGGCAGGTGGAAACTGCTGAAGAACCCATTATAGAGCATCACCATCATAATTTCCTTTTCAAAATATCTATGAAGAGTTATCACACCATAATAATTAAGATGATTTCCCGATTAAGTTGTACCAGATATAATGTATGCACTATGTCATTGATAAATGTCTTTTGTGTGTCATGCTAACATAACCTTGCTTACTTCATAAATTCATAAATATTAGTTTTTGGGAATGCACCTGATTATTGAAGCAAAAGAGGTACAACCACATCCACGAAGTTTTGGATGAAATAATTAGTTACATTTTCAACAATATTTCACATGCCAACACACACACATATATATACATCGCCTCAACTTTAACAAGTCTATTGGCTAACATTTAACAGGTTGTTTTTCACTGTATTCCAGATATTAGGTGTTTGGTATATTGTTGTTATGGCCCAGCAGGAACAATTTCTCAACACTTATCCTGGGTTTTAATGGAGTAATTGTCCTTCTTTAATTTCATGGTGTAAATTTAGAACATCAGGAGATATTAAATACCTCCTCTGCAAATTGGGGATGATAAAAGTATAATAAAAGTGTTACCTCATGGGGTGATTGTAAATATTAAGTGAGCTAATAGATGTAAACTACTTAGAACAGTATCTGGCACATAGTGTTACTTTGCTTTGAGTATTGTTTAAAAACTGTTTGCCCACAATTAACACTAAATCTAAGGAATACATACTGTGGGGATCCTGATGAAGAACGCGTGTCAGGGTGAAGATGATTTTTGTGTTACAGATCAGCATTATGAGGAGAGGGACGATGAAGAGGCAGCTGAAGGTGAAAAAATTGTAAAAGGCTTGATGCCACCATTGTGGAAAACTGCAGTGTGTTACACATTGAGAGAAAACTTCTGTCCGTCCAGAGCCATCTGCTAGATGGATCATCCTGAAGAGGTATAACTGTATGAAAAAATAAAAAAACAAAAAAGTTATGTTCCTTTTTTCCAAACAGTATTCAAAAAATTTCTCTCCTGTATTCTGCTAGCCTTCTAACATGTTGTTGCCTAATGCAGCTTTTAAGCTCTTTGGTATTATCCTTTTGGCATTTCTATGAAAAGTTATAAGTGGATGTTTACTTAAAATATGTTTGGGTAAGTGTGAATGGATTTATAGGACTTTTGGATTTTTTGAAAATTGTTTCAACCTTGTAGAGCAATCATCACCCAAGGATTTAAACCTTGTTTGTATTTTCAATTTCAGAGACAATTATGCTGAGTAAACTCTTTACAAGTGATTTTGTTCATAGTTACAACTGCAGTACCTAACACTGTGTCTGAAACTTTGAATGTGTCCTAATAATACACACTTAAGTTTTATTTTAGAGACCCCATTAAATTAAATTTTATTTTAGAAACCCCTATTTAAATGACATTCTTTAGAAAAGGTCAAAACAATGAGCAGACAGTTCACAAAAAATTATAAAAGTGGCCTTTAAACATATGAAAAGATAGCTACATTGCTTGTGATAAGAGAAATGGCAATTGAAGCTACACTGAAATGCCACTTTTCACTATCAAGATTAGCAAAAATTAAAAAGTATAGCAACACACTCTTGGCAAGGCTGTGGGGGAACAAGCACTCTCATACATTGCTAGTGGGAATACAAATTAGTACAATCACCATGGAGGGGAATTTGGCAATAACTAGCATAAATGCACGTGTATTTACCTTTGACCCAGTAATCCCATGTCTAGAAATTTACCCTTGAAGATACACCCATACCCCCATTATATAAAAATACACATGCATAGAACTATTCATTGATGCATCATTTGTGATTAAAAACATTGAAAATAATCTAAATACCAATTTATAGAACAGTAGCTGAATAAACTTTGGTTGACTGCACGATGGAGTGCTATACAGCTATAAAAAAGAGTAAAGAAAATATTTATATATATGTATGCAGCTATATATTTGTGTGTGTTTGTGTGTACATATATTTATTTTCCAGCTCTATCTGTGGAGAGAGCCTAGAAGCAATGGCATCTTATAAGCAATGAGCACATCTAGCACTCTAGTGCTCAGATCTTGGTTTCTACATACCATTCTCCCCTTAAAGGAACCCAAACTCATTGGAGAAGTGGGTGATCCAAAGGCAGATAGAGGCGAAGTACAACATGGCTTGGAACAGCTTGTTGTGCCAAGAAGTCAGAAAGTGCTCAAAGAATTATGAAGCATGTCAAAAGAATCCAGGAATTAGCTGACAAGAGCTCCCACTGGCTACATCTGAGACAGTTTAAGCATCAAAATACAAAAAAAGAAACTAATTAAAAAGAATAATAAACTGTTGAATAAAAAAATCCATGAGTCCATGCTGATATAAATTACAAAATAATAACAAATAAATGAGAAAAAAAAAAAGCTCTTCTTTACTGTAGAATGCCAACTAATAAATGTAAAAGGAATAATGAAATTAGTGACTAACATTTGGTAATCACTATAATAATAAGTCATTCAGGCAAGAATCATCAATGAATGGTAAAAACAGTGGGTGAAAATTTGAGGAGATATTCAAAAAATCTCAAAGTGTCTACTTGCAAGATACTTATTACAGAGAGTAAAATAATAGTTTTTATAGTAAAAAAAGTCCAAATAATTGAGTTAACATTGCCAACAATAAGACCAATTGACAGTGTCTGCCTCCTTATATAATGTATTGAGAAGAACTCAGCATCACATCTTTGGTATGTCTGCTTGAAGTGTATGACCTTAATCTAACCAAGAATAAACATCAGACAAATCCAGATTGAGGGACATTCTACAAAATAACTGGCCTGTACTCTTAAAAAAATATCAATGTCATGAAGTATAAAGAAAGATTGAGAAATGGTTCCAGCTAAAAGAAGACTACAGAGACATGCAACTGAATTCATCACATAATCAAAAACATCTTAAAAGAGCAAAAATTAAACTGGGACAACTGGTGAGCTCTGAATAGGATACACAGATTAAATAACAGTGTTGAATCAATGCTAATTTCCTGATTTTGATACTCAGACTGTGGCTATGTGTGAGAAGTCTTAAACACTTTTTGAAGTATTGAGGAATAAGAGACATCAGGTCTGCAACTTACTTCTAAACAATTAAAAAATGTGTGTAAGAGAATAAAACAAATCAGCAAATGCAGTAAAATTTTAATATTTGGAAAAATCTGGGTGAAAGGTATCCAAGAAATCCTTGTATGATACTTGCAATCTTTTTCTGAGTATGAAATTATGTAAAAAAAAAAAACAAAAGTCTTATGTACTCTAGGACTTTTTAAAAATATATTTTTATTTATTTATTCATTTTTTATTTATCATTACACAATGTAATTGATTTTCATGGCCGTACCCCCTCCCCCCTTTTAAGTCCCCGGCAACCTCAGAGAACCTTCTGTTCTCTACTCTTAAAAGGTTCAATGAATTGTTGTGATTGTTGTATCCTTTTTTGTTGTTTGTTTGTTTGTTTATTTTATTAGCTCCCTCATACATGTAAGAACATGCAGTATTTCTCTTTCTGTGCCCAACTTATTTTACTTAACATAATTTTCTCTAAGCTCATCCATGTTGCTGCAAATGGCAGTATTTCATTCTTTTTTTATAAGAGTAGTATTCTTTTCTGTAGATATACTATATTTTCCTTATCCACTTGTCTGATGATGGGCATTTTGGCTGGTTCCGACTCTTGGCTATTGTAAATAGAGCTGCAATAAACATGGGAGTACAGGTCTCCCTTCGACATGATGATTTCCATTCCTCAGGGTTATACACCCAGCAGCGGGATAGCTGGCTCATATGGCAGTTCTACCTGTAGTTGTTTGAGGAATCTTCATACTATTTTCCATAATGGCTGCACCATTTTACAGTCCCACCAGCAGTGTATAAGAGTTCCCCTTTCTCTGCATCCTTGCCAGCATTTGCTTTTTTTGATAATAGCCAGTCTAACTGGAGTGAGATGATATCTCAGTGTGGTTTTGATTTGCATTTCCCAGATGCTGAGTGATGTTGAGCAATTTTTCATGTCTCTTTTGGGCCATTCTTATGAGAAATACCTATTCAGCTCCCTTGCCCATTTTTCAATTAGGTTACTTGTTTTCTTACTGTTAAGTTGTTTGAGTTTCCTGTATATTCTGGATATTAATCCTTCCTTGGATGCATATTTTGCAAATATTTTCTCCCACTCTGTTGGTTGTCTTTTTGCTCTGCTAATTGTGTCTTTTGCTATGCAGAAGCTTTCTAGTTTGATATAATCCCATTTGTTTATTTTTCTTCTTGTGCCTGTGCTTTTGGGGTTAGAATAAAGTCAATGCCCAGTCCTACTTCCTGAAGTGTTTCCCCTATGTTTTCTTTTAGGAGTTTTATACTTTCAGGACATATATTTAATTCTTTAAACCATTTTGAGTTGATTTTGGTATATGGCAAGAGGTACTGGTCTAGTTTCTTTCTTCTATGTATGGATGTCCAATTTTCCCAGCACCATTTATCAAAGCGGCAGTCTTTTTCTCAATGTATGTTCTTGGTGCCTTTGATAAAGATCAGATAGCTGTAAGTATATGAGCTTATATCTAGGTTCTCTATTCTGTTCCATTGGTCCATGTGTCTGTTTTCATGCCAGTACCATGCTTTTTTGGTTACAATAGCTTTGTGGTATAGTTTGAAGTCAGGTAGTGTTATGCCGCTGACATTTTTTTTTTTTCCTCAGAATTGCTTTGGCTATTTAGGGTCTTTTGTTGTTCCATATGAATGTTATGATTGTTTTTTCCATTTCTGTGAGGAATGTCATTGATGGGGATTGTACTGAATCTATAGATCACTTTGGCTAGAATGGACATTTTCACAATGTTAATTCTTCCAATCCATGAACATGGAATATCTTTCCACTTTCCTGTGTTCTCTTTAATTTCTCTACAGTGATTTGTAGTTCTCATCATAGAGATCTTCCACATCCTTGGTTAAATTGATTCCTATGTATTTTATTTTTTTGTTGACTTTTGTAAATGGGCTAGCTTTCTTGATTTCTTATTCTGCTAGCTCATTGTTGGAGTATAAAAATGCTACTGATTTTTGAGTGTTGATTTTTATCCTGCAACATTACTGAAGTTGTTCATCAGCTCTAAATTTTTTTTGTGGAGACTTGAGGCATCTCCATATATAGGATCATGTCATCTGCAAACAGGAACAATTTGACTTCATTTTTTCTAATCTGGATGGCTTTTATTTCTTTCTCTTCCCTGATTGCTCTGGCTACTACTTCCAATACAGGTTGAATAGGAATGACAAGAGTGGACAACTTGTATTGTTCCTGTTCTTAAGGGAAAAGCTTTCAACTTTTCCCCATTCATGATAATATTGGCAGTGGGTTTCTCATATATATGGCTTTAATTGTATTGAGACACCTTCCTTCTCTACCTGGTTTGTTGAAAGTCTTTATCAGGAAGGGATGCTGAATTTTTTATTTTTTTTTTAAAAGATGACCGGTAAGGGGATCTTAACCCTTGACTTGGTGTTGTGAGCACCACGCTCAGCCAGTGAGCGAACTGGCCATCCGTATATGGGATCCGAACCCGGGGCCTTGGTGTTATCAGCACCGTACTCTCCCGAGTGAGCCACGGGCCGGCCCGGGATGCTGAATTTTGTTGAATGCTTTTTCAGCATCTGTTGAGATAATCATATGTTTTCTGTCCTTGATTTTGTTGATGTGGTGTATCACATTTATTGATTTGCATATATTGAACCATCCCTGCATCCTTGGGATGAATCTCACTTGATTGTGGTGTATAATTTTTTGGATGTGTTGCTATATTCTATTTGCTAATAATTTATTGAGGATTTTTGCATCTATATTAATCAAAGACATTGGCTTGTAGTTTTCTTTTTTTTTTTTTGTCATGTCTTTGGTTTTGATAACATGATGTTTGCCTCATAGAATGAGTTTAGTAGAATGGCCTCTGTTTCAATTTTTTGGAATAGTTTGAAGAGAATTGGTATGAATTTCTCTTTAAATGTCTGGTGGAATTCAGTAATAAAGCCATTCAGTCCTGGGATTATCTTGTTGGGAGACTGCTGATTATAGCTTCAATTTCTTTGATTGTTATTGGTCTGTCCAGGTTTTCTATGTCATCTTGGTTCTTTCTTGGTAGTTTTCATGTTTCCAGAAATTTGTCCATTTCCTCCAGATTTCAAATTTGTTGGCATATAGTTGTTTGTAATAGTCTTTAGTGATTCTTTGTATTTCAGTGGTATTGGTTGTAATGTCTCCTTTTTCATTTCTAATTTTGGTATTTGTGTCTTCTCTCTTCTATTTTTAGTTAGCCTAGCTAATAGCTTGTCTATTTTGTTAATCTTCTTGAAAAACTGACTGATCTTTTGTAGTATTTTTTGGGTTTCTAGTTTTTTTAGTTCTGCTCTGATCTTAATTATTTCTTTCCATATACTGATGTTGGGGTTGGATTGTTTTTGTTTTTCTAGTTCTTTGAGATAAGGCATTAAGTTGTTTATTACAATCTTTCTGTTCTTCTGATATAGGTGTTTATTATGATATATTTCACTCTTAGTACTGCTTTTGCAGTATCCCACAGGTTTGGGTATTATGTATCATTATTTCCATTAGTGTCAATACATTTTTTGATTTACTGTTTAATTTCTTCTTGGACCCATATGTCATTCAGTAGGATGTTGATTAATTTCCATTTATTTGTATAGTTTCCATAATTTTGTTTGTTATTGATTTCTAGTTTTAATCCATTGTGGTCTAAAAAAAATACATGAAGTAATTCCAATTTTTAAAATTTGTTCAGATTTGATTCATGACCTAATATCTGGTCTATCCTGGAGAATGTTCATTGTGCTGATGAGAAGAATGTATATTCTGCAGTTGTTGGAGGAAATGTTCTGTAGATGTCTGCCAAATCCAACTGGTCTAAAATGTTGTTTAGATCTTGTGTTTCTCTGTTGATTTTTTGCCTATATGATCTGTCAAATGTTGAGAGATGGGTGTTCAGTTCCCCTACTATTATGGTATTTGGGTCTATCTCTTTCTTTAGGTCTAATAGTGTTTGTTTTATATATCTCGCTGCTCCAATGTTGGGCGTGTATATATTTATAATTGTAACGTCTTCTTGCTGGATAGATCCCTTTATCATTATAAAGTGGCCTTCTTTGTCTCTTTTTATGGTTTTTGGTTTAAAGTCTATTTTATCTAATATAAGAATAGCTACTTCTGCTTGTTTTGAGTTTCTTTTTGCATGGTATACCATTTTCCATCCTTTCACTCTTAGTATGTGTGTGTCTTTAGAGTTGAAGTGAGTCTCTTGAAGACAGCATATTGTTGGGTCTATCTTTTTAATCTGATCAGTCAATCTGTGTCTTTTGAGTGGAGAATTTAATCCTTTTACACTGTTATTATTGAGATGTGTTGATTTACTCTGGCCATTTTATTGATTTTTAATTGGATGTTTTAAATATCTTCAGTTTCCTTCTGTTTTACTTTTTCTCTTCTGTATTTGTTGGTGTCTTGAAGTGTTTAGATAAAGTCCATTTGTCTTTATCATTTGCATTTTTGTTTTACTGTTGGATTTTGTTCTTTCTTGTGTATTCATGGTCATGATGGTTGGTTTTTAGGTATTAGGTGCAGTATTCCCTCGAGGATTTTTTATAGGGCTGGTTGTGTGGTGGTGAACTGCCTCAGTTGTTGTTTGTCTGGGAAATATGCTATTTGTCTCCCATTTCTGAAGGATAGCCTTGCTGGGTATAGTATTCTTGGCTAGCAATTTTTATCTTATAGTATTTTGACTATTATCATCCCATTCTTTTCTGGCCTTTAGGGTTTCTGATGAAAACTCTGTTGCTAGTTGGATAGAGGCTCCCTTATAGGTGACTTGATGCTTTTCTCTTGCTTATTTTAGGGTTCTTTGTCTTTGAACTTTGCCAATTTGACATAGCATGTCTTGCAGATGACCTTTCTGGTTTGAATCTGTTTAGGGATTTTTGATCCTCCTGGATATGAAGGTCCATATCTCTCCCTACAGTGGAAGTTTTCTGCTATCATTTTGCCAAATATGTTTTCGATGCCTTTTCTTTTTTCTTCCTTTCTGGAACACCCTTGATTCAGATATTTGTTCACTTAAAGTTGTCTGCTATCTCTCTAAGCTTTTCTTTTTTAAAATTCTTTTTGCTTTTTTTTTTTTTTTGTCTCCCTGGGTTATTTCAAAAAGGCCATCTTCAAGATCAGAACTTCTCTCTTTTGCTTGTTCTAGCCTGCTGTTTAAGGTCCTCATGTTTTTTATTTTGTTGAATGAATCCATCAGCTCCACAAAGTCTGCTACATTCTTTTTAGGGCATTAATTTCTTTGTACATTTCCTCTTTCTGGTCCTGGATATTTTTTCTCATTTTGTTGTGTTATCTACCTGAGTCTTCTTGTGTCTCATTGAGTTTCCTTAGGGTCATTGCTGAAAATTCCTTTTCAGTCATTTCAAGGACTTCCTGTTCTATAGGATCTGTTATTTGAGAATTATTGTATACCTTTGATCATGTCATATTTTCTTATTTTTTTATTTTTTATTTTTTTTGTCTTTTTCGTGATGGGCACTCAGCCAGTGAGCGCACCGGCCATTCCTATATAGGATTCGAACCCGCGGCGGGAGCATCGCTGCGCTCCCAGCGCCACACTCGCCCAAGTGCGCCACGGGCTCGGCCCATATTTTCTTATTTTTTCATATTCCTAGTATCTCTATGTTAGTGTTTAGTCATCTGGTAGAGCAGTTGCTTTTTCTAGTACTCTGGAGTGGGGTTTGTGGAGAGAGAGTTCCTCTTGTAGATGTGTTTTATGATGATAGTTGAATGGGGTGTTTTAGGATTGGTTCCAGATAAATGCAGTAGTGTAGTCTTTGTGTGGGTGCTTTGGCCAAATTCAGTGTTGGAGTTGCATGAGAGTGCCTCTGTGACCTAGTGCCCGGGGCACTTAGTATTTTCTTGCTGAGTTTTGTGACGCTATGTTGGTTCATCAGGATGTGGGCAGCTCTGATTTGGGGGGGTAGTGCCTTGGAGCCTTGTCACTCTTAGGTTATGGTGGGTGTTCTTGGGTAGGACTGTTGGCACTCAGCTAACTCTCCCTGACTCTGATGGTACACTGGGGTATACTAGCACTCCTTGATTTGAATGGGTGACTATCGGTGGGTTTTCTCTTCTTTTCTTTCCTCTTTCCCTGGGCTCTGCTGGTGATACTCCTTCTGTCTATGCCAATGAATAGTTAGCAGTTCACCTATGAGGTGGCAGTAGCTGCTGGTGAGGCAGCAAGCTGCCCTGTTGCTGCAGTTGCTGTGGTGGTGGCTGTCATGGCCCACTCATTTCATACTGATGTTTGCAGCAGTGGCAGGGAGTGTTGCTGACAGGGCGGCTGCCTGTTGCTCCAGCGGGCCTTGGCAGCAAGGGTTGGGCTCTCAGAGGTGGGGCCCACTTACTGGGGTGTTCTGCAGCTGCCTGTTACTCCAGTGGAGCCTAGGGGCCAGTTTATTCTTATTTTAAAAAACTCGGACTTGTTTATTATTTGGCCCACAACAGCGTACGCACCATGATAGCAGGGAGTCTGTCTCCTGTTCACTGCTATATCCTAAGTATCTAAAATTGTACCTGTTATGTGCATAGCATTTGATAATTGGTAAGCCTATGAGTGAATGAATCCTTAACACATGAAGAACTTACCAAGCAGACACAGGCCCCAATTCCTCACCCCAGTGCTGCCCAAGTGGTACAGCAAGTGCAGGCTTTGATAGGGGAGCCACTCTATTCTAGGACTTTTAAAAGCACAAACTGAATAAACTATTATGGAAATGTTGTAAGTAGCTTTCAAAAATAAATTCTAGTGGATATTTATTCATTCTTTCCACTCATCAAGAACCTTTCTTATGTAGTCATTCCAAGCTTTTCCACTGAGAAACTTCATTTTACTGTGAAGCGTTATTAAAATGAAAAGATGAGAGCTCAAGCATTTTAAAGGAAATAGTGAGTAAATTCAAACAAAAGTTACAGAATTTCTTTTATTTTAAGCAAATGAGAGATAGCATTTATGCTATTTTTGTTTTTGATTGAATTAAAAGTTTTAAATTTAATTTATTTAACACGGCCACAGTTTCTTTCCTTTTTGGGGTGATGGGAGTAAGAGTGAAATAGCACCTTTTTTTAAAAAAATAAAGAATACTGTAAAATATTTATTTTCTTTGTTTGTAGAGTAGGAAAAATAATCCTGTTTCTTATATTTGTAAGTAAAAAAGTTGATTTTCATTTTAGATCTTTTATCTTCTTCAAGGGGAGAAAGAAACTTTAATCCACTAGAGGGCGTCTAATGATCATATTATCAATCTTAATGTCAAGAAACCCAAACAAGTGCATTCAGCTAATTTTATCTTATGATCCAGACCAACTTTTTTCCACATTACAAAGTAAGGCTTTCACTTTTTCATACTTCTCTGTAATCTGACTTTATTTAAAGTTCAGTTTTGAAATAGACCCAACAGATGTTGGTAGTTGAAGTCTTTGGAAGGGTTACCTAACATAGAACCTGAGAATCTTATATTTCTTTAAAGCTTTAACTACTTCCCTTCCCACCTTCCCAATTGGACTTGGAACCAGATGATCTGAGCTTGACTTTCTACACTGCACCGGTACACATTTTCACCTTATTATTTCATGTTTTTAAGCCTTAACGATGAAACTTTCAATAGTAGTGACTTTGAAACATAGTTATTATGATTTAAATTAATTATCATCATCTTTATTTATTTAACAAATGCTTATATTTTTAAGCAACTCCTTGGCAAAAATAACTAAACCAGGTTTTTTCTGTCATAAAAGATGAAAGAAGGGCCGAGCCCGTGGCGCACTCGGGAGAGTGCGGCACTGGGAGTGCAGCGACGCTCCCGCCGCGGGTTCGGATCCTATATAGGACTGGCCGGTGCACTCACTGGCTGAGTGCCGGTCATGAAAAAGACAAAAAAAAAAAAAAAAAAAAAAAAAAAAGATGAATGAGGTATATTCTTCTATCAGGGAATTTAATATTTGGTAGTGGAGATATAGAATGTATTTGATACCTGTAATACAAAACAGACTAAATTTTAAATTAAATTAAATTTGTTTTAGTCTTCATTCAGTTTATTTTGTGTTCCAAGGCCATGTTCATTTAAATAGCTAATACAGGGATTCACTTTACTTTCAGTGAGTGGTTCCATCTCCACTTATTAGACAGTAATCTTGGGCAGGTTATATAATATTCATAGGCTTAGTTTCTTCCTGTGTAAAATAAAGATAATAATTGTACAGAATTTACAGGGTTATTGGAAGCATTACATAAAATGTTGCATATAAAAGCATTTAGCACAATTCCTGGCAGATATTTGTGTCCTCAACTGTTATTTATCATCATCATCATCATTATTGTTGTTATTTCTGCTATTAGCATGCTACTATTATGTTCTGGCACAATGCTTGGCATATTGTACATGTGTGATAAGTATTTATTGAATTTAAACTGCTTGCCAAGTTTAGAAGTACATTACACACCAGTAAATTCCCTATGTGCAAGCCTCCACACATCTTCAGACCACATCTCTACAACAAAGACTAAGGAGTGGCTCATATTTCTTTCCTGCAGGCTTGGGTTAACTATAAAATTTAAAAGCTGTCAGTATGTAATGTCCCATAAAACACAGATAAGCTAGTGATATGAAGGCTTTCTGCAAATAATATACTACTCTGGAATTCTTGTGGTCTTTGATGAGTCTCATTAGAAATCATGTGATTTTTAATTAGCTACAGACACACCAATTTAGGAAATGGTTTCTCTTCAATTTATAGTTACTAGCCTAACCACAGATGGTCTTAAATCAGAGCTACTCCCGGGGTGTGTTTGTTTCATCTCTTCCTCCCTCTCTGCCTTCTTCCCTCCTTTCTTTTTCTTTTCTCCTTCCTTCCTTCTTCCTCTTTCTTCCTTCCCCTTTCCCTTTTCCTACCTTTAGAAATGATATGCTCAAGACTTGAATTATTAAAGCTATACATGAAAGGCACGTATAGCTTTCAGAATAAGTAAGATAGTTTGTGACTAGGTTAGTAATTTGGCCAAATTTATTGACCAATCAGAATGCATACTATAATTTTGAGAAAATTGAAATAATTCACCTATATATAAGCAATTTTTTGCTATTTTTTGAAGAACCAACCACTTTCATACTATTTCATACCTTTTCTTTCCTGACTTCAATTACCCTATTATGAAGGAAACAAGAAAGGGAAGAAGAAAGAAGGAGAAGGAAATGAACATTAATTGTCGAAAATTAAAGCATAGAGTCTTGTACTAGACACTTTATATATTGTATGCTTTATTCTTTATAATCACCCTTTTAAACTTAAATAATTTGCTCAGAGTCAGATAGCTGATAAGAGACAGTACTGAGATTTGAGTCCAAGTCTGTTTAAATCTAGTACTCTTGCTACTTCTACTATCCTGTTGGCTTTCAAACTTTGTTGTAGGGAGATGTGAGCTTTAAGGGACTGTGATTGGAGGCTAGTGAATAGCTGAGTGAAGGACAAGTCCTCTCTTATCCCTGTTTTAACTAAAGCAGATCTACTTACATGTGTTTCATTTATTGGGGCTTCACATAGGAATTTTTAAAAAAATTCTGTTACTAGCAAAAAGTTTGAAAGTTTCTGTGCTACACTATGCTGAAACTTCTGAAACATATGCTAAAACCATCATAGAACTTAGCTTCTAAGGTTAATAATAAGGAAGGTAGAAAGCCAAGGTGGCCGACTTGAAATTTGTTTTTTCTGAGCTCTAGCAAAATGTCATAAAGTCCCAGATTTACAGGCCTGAGTTGTGACAACTAGTTTGTTAAGTTTTTTTCTTTTGTGTTGTTTTCTTTTTAATGAGGTATGATTTACTCCAGTAATAGAACATGAACATATGCACCAAAGGATGAAAATTAAAGTTGCCCTTTTAAAGTTAATTAGCTATGACAGGATGTGCCTTTGTCAATGGGCTTGTCCATAGAGCTGGCGAAGCATGAGACACATTCATCATGTGTCACAGTCTAGAAATAAAAAGCCCTCTTTATCTCTTGTCTTCCTCATCAAATATAGGTAACATTAGTCATAAGATTGAAACCTCTTTTATTCAGAGAGATAGTAGAGAGCTATAATGAAAGAAAAACTGGACCTAATAAAAAGACATGAGTCCAACAGGCCGAGTGAGATTGGGAATCCCAATGAATCTTTTTAAATCAGTGTATTTCATATCATTGGATGTACTCATCAGTGAGCTGTCAACATTAAAAATGAAATGGGAGAAATGGCCTCTATTTCAATTTCTTGGAATAGTGTGAAAAGGATTCACGTTAATGTCTGGTAGAATTCAATAGTGAAGTCATCTGGTCCTGGACTTTTTTTTTGGGTGACGGCTGATTAACTGCTTCAATATCATTGCTTGTTATTGGTCTGTTCAGGTTTTCTCTTTCTTCTTGGTTCAGTCTTGGTAGTTTGCATGTGTCTAGAAACTTATCCATCTACTCCAGGTTTTCAAATTTGTTTGTGTATATTTGTTTATAATAGTCTCGAACAATTCTTTGTATTTCTGTGGTATTGGTTGTAATGTCTCCTTTTTCATTTCTGATTTTTGTGATTTGGGTCTTCTCTCTTCTTTTTTTAGCTAGTCTGGCCAATGGCTTGTCTATTTTGTTTATCTAAGGCCAGCATCATCCTGATACCAAAATCAGGCAAAGCCACAACAAAAAAAGAAAGCTACAGGCCAATATCCTTGATGAACATAGACGCAAAAATCCCCAACAAGATATTAGCAAACAAAATACAATAGCACATCAAAAAGATTACACATCATGATCAAGTGGGATTCATCCCAGGGATACAAGGATGGTTCAACATATGCAAATCAATAAATGTGATATATCACATCAACAAAAGCAAGGACAAAACCCATATGATTATCTCAATAGATGCAGAAAAAGTATTTGACAAAATTCAGCATCATGATAAAGACCTTCAACAAATTACGTATAGAAGGAAAGTATCTTAACACTATAAAAGCCATATATGACAAACCCATTGCCAGTATCATCCTGAATAGGGAATAGTTGAAACATAGTATTGGAAGTATTAGCCAGAGCAATCAGGCAAGAGAAAGAAATAAAGGGCATCCAAATTGGAAAAGATGAAGTCAAATTGTCACTGTTTGCAGATGACAAGATCCTATGTATAAAAAAACCCATAACCTCTACCAAAAAACCCCTAGAGCTCATAAACAAATTCAATAAAGTTGCAGGATAGCAAATCAATACACGAAAATCAGTAGCATTCTTATACACCAACAATGAACAAGCAGAAAAAGAAATCAAGAAAGAAAGCCCATTTACAATAGCTACCAAAAGAATAAGATACCCAGGAATAAATTTAACCAAAGAGGTGAAAGATCTCTACCATGAGAATTACAAAATACTGCTGACAAAAGTTAAAGAGGACATCAAAAGATAAAAAAAAATTCCATGTTCATGAATTGGAAGAATTAACATTGTGAAAATGTTGATACTACCCAAAGTGATGTACAGATTCAATGCAATCCCCATTCAAATACCAATGACATTCTTCACAGAAATGGGGAAAAAAAATCATAAAGTTCATGTGGAACAACAGAGGACCCTGGATAGCCAAAGCAATCCTGAGGAAAAAGAAAAAATAAAACCAGAGGCATTACACTACTTGACTTCGAAGTATAGTACAAAGCTATAGTAACCAAACCACTGGCAAAAAACAGTCCCATGGACTAATGGAACACAATAGAGAACCCAGAAATTAATCCATGTACTTACAGCCAACTGATTTTTGACAGGCCACCAAGAACATACATTGGGGAAAAGATAGCCTCTTCAGTATATGGTGCTGGGAAAACTGGATATCCGTATGGAAGAATGAAACTAGACCCATACATCTTGCCATGTATTCAAATCAACTTAAAATGGATTGGGACTTAAGTATAAGACCTGAAACTATGAAACTCCTAAAAGAAAACATAGGGGGAAGCACTTCAGGATGTAGGATGGGGCAAAGACTTTATGAATAAGACCCCCAAAGCACAAATAACAAAGGAAAAAATAAACAAATGGGATTTTATCAAACTAAAAAGCTTCTGCAAAGCAAAGGAAATAGTTAACAGTGAAAAGACAGCTTAGAAAATGGGAGAAACTAGTTGCAAACAATACATCTGACAAGGGATTAATATCCAGAATATACCAGAAACTCAAACAACAGTAAAAAACCAAATACTTCAATTAAAAAATAGGCAAAGGAGCTGAATAGACATTTCTCAAAGAAAGACATGCAAATGGCCAGCAGGTACATGAAAAAATGCTCAACATCACTGATCATCAGGAAAATGTAAATCAAAACCACATTGAGATATCCTCTCACCCCAGTTAGATTGGCTATAATAAAATAGACAGAGACTAACAAATGCTGTCAAGGATGAGGAGAAAAGGGAACTCTTCTACACTGTTGGTGGGACTGCAAATTAGCACAGCCATTATGGAAAACATTACAGAGGATTCTCAAACAATTAGTAGAACTTTCATATGATCCAGCAATCCCATTTCTAGATATATACCCAAATGAGTGGAAATCATCATGTTGAAGAGATATTTGCACTCATGTTCTTTGCAGCTCTATTTACAATAGTCAAGATAAGGAACCAACCTAAATGTCCATCGATGGATGACTGGATAAGGAAAATGTGGTATATATACACAATGGAATACTACTTAGCTATAAAAAAAGAATGAAATTCTGCCATTTGCAGCAACATGGATGAACATGGAGAAAATTATGTTAAATAAGCCAGGCACAGAAAGAAAAATATTGTATGTCCTCACTCATAAGTGGGAGGAAAGAAAGAAAGAAAGAAAGGGGGTTCGGGGGGGAGAGAGAGAGGGAGAGAGAGAGAGAGAGAGGGAGAGAGAGAGAGAGTGGGAGATAGAGAGAGAGAGAAACCACAATAATATGTTGAATTTTCAGAGGGAGACAGTAGATCTATGGTCACTAAAGGTGGGAAAGGAAGAGTGGAATGAGGGTTAGGGAGAAATTGGGTAACGGACACAGAATAGTTACAAATTGTAATGATGAATGTGCTAATAATACAAATTTGCTCATCACATATTGTATATAAATACTGATAGTCGACTCTATACCCCATAAATATGTATAATCAATTATGATCCAAGTTTAAAATTTAAAAAAAATAGAAAAAAAATGAAATGAAACAGAATAGAATTTATTTCATGAAAACCTTTTCTCAGTTGTATGTGTGTGTGAGAGACAGAGAGACAGAGTAGATCTCATTGATGTAGTAAGTATTTCTAACTTTGGGTTATCACCAGAAAGGTTTAAATACCATTGCTTTAACCAGTTTATACTTCAGTTCCCTTATACGTGAAATGGGGATAATAACAAGGCTCTTATTTATCTCATAGAGTTAATGTACATATCAAATAAGATTACTTATGTGAGATTTTTCAGTGAACTTCAGCAAAGTGCTTTATATGTAAATTTAAAGTGTTGTTGAAAGTAAGGATGAGTCGTTTGTTTTACAAAATAAAATTGTACCATCATTTTCTGTGGCTTATAGTCACATAAATCTCTCTGGAAGAGTAATGTGTGAGGTCAGACTACTACATGAAATTCCTAAACAATTCAAAGTTAATTTCATATGTTCTTTTTTGCTACATCAAAATAGATAAGTATTTGGCATTATCTTTCTATTATCACCATGACATACTTAGATGAAAATAATTGAATTAATAAATCAATATTTTATTTAAAGTTTCTGGGGGAGTTCTTTCCAGGAGAATGAAATTGAGTGTTTGCCATTCAGTTATTATCACAAATCAGTGTTTGGACTTTCATCTACACTGGTATTGCAAATTACCAGGTAATTTCCAGGTAGCTGTACTTATGCAAAGATATTACTGCCAGCAGTGATGTCCTAAAGCAAATGATTTTACCTCTACTCATAGCCTGCTTTTCCCTTCCCTTCAAACAGACAAACAGACAGGCAGAGAAATGAACAAATACTCGTCTTCTCAACCTACCTATTTTGATGGTTATACTATTCAAACTTTTTGTCTAAAAAAATTGGAGCTTTATTTTCCTCTGTTCTATTAACTCCCTTAATCCAATTTGTTGCCAAGTTTTATTTATTGTTTGAAATGTCTCTCTTACTATCAATTTTCTCTGATACCACTCTAGCCCCAAACTTAATCACCTCGTTGCCACATGATTTGAAAATATTCTGTCTCATTCTACTCTATTTGGGCCTGTTAAATTTTCTTAAAATATTTTTGTTAGAAGAAACATTTTACTCCTTGCACAGGACTCATAAAGGTTATAAGACCCCCACATTAATTTCAGAATTTTTCATGGCTACCAATGTCTTTTATGATATAAATCTATTATACACTTTATTCATTCATTCATGCACTCATTCATTTATCTAAATATTTTTAATTTCTATTTTTGCTAGGTATCTTTTTTTCTAAAAAATTTATTTTTGATTAAATATATTTATGGGGTACAGAGTTGATTATCAGTATTTGTGTACAGTATGTGATGATCAGATCAATATTATTAGCATGTTCATCACTACAAATCGTAATTATTCTTGTGTCCCTTACTCGTTTACTCCCTAACCCTCCGCCCCCTTCCCCTTTCTCACCTCTAGTAACTATAGGTCTGTTATTAGGTACTGTGAATATTAGTTAAGTTGAATACAACAGAGTCTCCAGCATTTAGACACACATACCTTAATGGTAGAGACAGACAAACAAACATAATCACAATGTTTTATGACAAATAAATAGTATGCTACGAAGTCAGAGGAAAGAGTCCAACCACCAAATCTAATTTCTTGCTATTCCCATCTCTTAATCTTTTACTTCAGCCAAATAAGTTTCCTTTGGAAATTAATCACTCTTTTTAAACTTTATTGACAAATATACGTGATGCTTGATTTATTTTTCAACCCGAATACCATTCAGCCTAAAGACTTAGCTTATTATTCTACCTTTATTCTAAAACCTTCCTTTACCTTTTCAATCCAAACTCATATCTTCATCTTCTTATACTTATAATAAGTTTAAATGTTTTTAGTATCTAGTTGTGTTAGTTTTATATAAGTTTTGTCTCCACAACTGAATTACATTTTTTTTTTTTTTGAGGGCTGTTTCTTTGTTTCATTAGTACCAGGCTCAGTATTAGGAATCTAATTTGTGTTTATGTTCTCTAAGAAAACCAACCAATAGGAGCACTCATACTTTAAAGAAACAAAATGGAAAATTTCAAGAGCATAAGCCTTAGCTAAATAATCTCATTTCAAGTGATATATTTGCTAAACCTACTCTTGTATATTCAGTCACTGTGTGAGTTATAGTATACTTTTCTCCAAGGAAATAAAAGCATCTTAGTTTTCCCCATTTCTCCTGCCATAAAACATGAAGTAATTAAATGTATCTATTATCTAAAAAAATATTAGTTAAGTGAGGAATTCGTGAGAAAATTTAGTTGCCTAGATTTCTAGTGTCTTGCACTATGAGGGTACTTCAAAAAGTTCATGGAAAGATTCATATTGTCATTCAGTTCTATTTTTCCATGAGCTTTTTGAAGTAGCTTCATGTTTAGTGAGTTCTGCATGGCAGCTTTTTTGTTTTTTGTTTTAAACCATGTGTCCAGTTTAGAATGTCTAGATAAATGTCCACTTGTAGAGGCAAGTTTTTGGACAATTCTAGCTAACTCTGACTTTACTTCTTAACACGTCTTTGTACCCTGGGTTGACCATACAATACATTTACAAGCATAAAGACAACTTGCTACATGTCAGTTATAAAAAGATCTTTGTTATTTGTAAGAATTTGTCCTTTTCTTCAGAGATCTGTCTGTTGTAAAGGCAGATTCTGCAAGTCAATTAGCAAGGTTGTCTGTAATGAAGGCAATCTGGAGAGATGTCTGAATTCTTTAAGAGAGGGCCTGTGACCCTTTGTAACCAACAGTCACAAAGCTTTGCCAACAACCTAACTCCAGCAAAACTCAAGCTAATCTGAGGAAAATATTTAAATTTCTAAAAGTCCAAGATTTCTCAGTTTTCCTTTTTATCCAGTCCCACCCAGTTGCATACTGTAGAACAACATACTAATCAAGAATAATTTTTCCTAAGCTGAAGTAATGAAATTCTTAAAGTCTCCACTCAAGAAATCCCAAATAAGAAAAGTTATATTTTGTACATATGCAAATTTCATAGTTCCTAAAAATTCTCTCAATTAACCATTCAGTGCATGTCAACCAAAGCAAAAGGAAAAATAGATGGAAGAATAGGATGGAGATGAGGTTAATTTTAAGATCAGCTACCTTTTAGGGGGAACACTTACTATGTTAGACACTTTAATACATTATTCATTTAATTACAAAATTGCAGGAAGTAGGCATTACCCCTGTTTTATAAATGAAGGAACTGAAATCCAGAGAGGTTAAGAAATTTGCCCAAGGTAGCAGAGTAGTCAGGTTAGACTCTCTCACTTCCAGAGTCCAGGCTTGTAAAGGTAATACAATACTGCCTTTGATAAAAGATCTTTGCTCAAGCATAGATAGGAAATCTGTGATCACCATATCCTAACAAGTTCATGAATAATGGTTTACCTGTGGTCCAGCAAAGATGCTACTAAGGATCCAGGCCAGGCAAATCATGGACTGTCCAAGTTTGCTGTTCCTTTTCATGTCTAGGGGCCTCGTAATGGCCAGGGAGCGGTCTAGGCTGATCACCACCATCATGAAGGCTGGGGCGTACATGGAAAAAAGCTTCAGATAGCTGAGAAATTTGCAGAGGAACTCTCCAGCATACCATTGTACTGTAATGTTCCACATTCCATCTAGTGGCATGACAATCAGCGTCTCCAACAGGTTGGCTAAAGTAAGATGTTTTAAAAGCAACTTCATTCTTGAGAGCTTTTTCCCTTTCTCTTTCTTCTGGGTCCACTTCTGAAGTTTCAACAAGAAAGAAGCATTAAAGGTTGTGGACAGTAGAAAAAGGAAGAACGTTACCGTCACTCGAATCTTTCCAGATAAGGTCAGGGTGGGGAGGTTGCCCTGCATCAGGGGCATACTGTTGTTGACTGATGAACAATGATTTTGATTCTGTTCAAGAGAGGCACTGTTTGCCATATTTCCCCAATGTTAGAGCGTAGGGACTTGTGTTTCTGGTACTTCTGATGATTTATTGTGATCAAACCCAAAGTCCCGTTTTATTTCTACCTTCTTTAGACGGGAACATCATAGATTTAGATTTATGTCAAATTTTGTCCCTGAGGTACCTTTGACAATATGAAAGATCAAGGTGAACTTGTTTGGAGGGTTTGTAATCCAACAGAGTGCTAAAACAGAGCATGCCGGCTACATTCTGAGGGCCAAATGTAACTGTACCACCTCAGCAGATGGCCTGGCTTTCACAACATTTTTCCTAGGTGAAGGACACTTGAAGCCTAAAATTGAATTTAGAAGTCACTCGTGATATTATTCAAATAATTATAATGCAGAGATTTTCTAAAAACTATAAGTGTAGTGTTCTGTCTAATAGACAGACACAAAATGAAAATGAAGAAAACTACTAAAAAAAACCCCAAACCTTGATCCAATTAAAATCTGTTTTCTTAAGAAATCAACACATTTCTCAAAAGCATTTTTTTCTTTTTCAAACAGAGTGTTGAGCATTCAAACACTAGACAAATATGTTAATTTAAAGCTATCTTACACAAAACATCAATTAATACCTAAACCATTAATCATTAATGCCTAAACAATTAGAATCATTAATACCTAAACACTTTAGGTAATCATTAATACCTAAACAATTAGAATAATTTAATCTAATACAAATTGGGTTGCATTCAGATTTATTAACCAATCTAATGGATTATTCATGCTTAAATTAGAGTAAAAATAGGCATTTATGATTATTGCTTTGATTTTATGATTGTCTAAATATTGTATTTACTATTATTGCACACTATTGGGTAAGGGAAATAGATATTGGAGAGAATATTGTATAAATGCTATAGTTGTATTTATATATGTTTATATATAATATCATATGAATATTTATGTTCCTCTATATGTTATCCCATCACTTCACATTGGGACCACTTGGAAACTTTCTCTGTGTTGTTGCTTTAATTTTCATGGTGAGAGCTTTATGATGTTATTTACCAACATGGTAATATAGAAACCAATTTAACAAAGGAGGTGAAAGATCTCTACAATGAGAAAAACCACTACTAAAAGAAATTAAAGAAGACACAAAAAGATGGAAGGAAATTCCATGCTCTTTGATTGGAAGAATTGACATTGTGAAAATGTCCACACTACCCAAAGCTATCTACAGATTCAATGCAATCCCCACCAAAATACTATGACATTCTTCACAGAAATGCAAAAAACAATCCTAACATTCATATGAAAAAAGAAAAGACCCCAAATAGCCAAAGCAATCCTGAGAAAAAAAAAATAAAGTTGGAGGCATAACACTACCTGACTTCAAATTATGCTACAAAGCTATAGTAACCAAAACAGAATGTTGCTAGCATAAAAATAGACACTCAGACCAGTGGAATAGAATAGAGTACTCAGAAATCAATTCACAGACTTCCAGCCAATTGATATTTGACAAAGGCAACAAAAACATACATTGAGGAAAAGACTGCCTCATCAATAAGTGGTGCTGGGAAAATTGGATATCCATATGCAGAAGAATGGAACTAGACCTGAACCTCTTATCATACACCAAAATCAAAATGGATTAAAGACTTAAGTATAACACCTGAAACTGTAAAACTACTAAGGGAAAATATAGGAGAAACACTTCAGGAACTAGATTGGACACAGACTTTATGAATAAGTGTCAAAAAGCACAAGCAACAAAAGAAAAAAAATAAACAAATGGGATATCAAACTAAAAAGTTTCTGCACAGCAAAGGAAACAATCAACAGAATGAAATGACAACCTACAGAGTGGAAGAAAATATTTGCAAACTATACATCCAACAAGGTATTAATATCCAGAACATACAAGGAACTCAAGCAATTACACAGTAAAAAAACAATTAACTCAATTAAAAAATGTGCAAAGAGCTGAATAGACATTTTTATAAGGAAGATATACAAATGGCCAACAGGCACTTAAAAAAGTGTTCAACATCACTAGTCATAAGGGAAATGCAAATTAAAACCACATTGAGATATCACCTCACCCCAGTTAGACTGGCTATTATCAAAAAGGTGGAGAATAATAAATGCTGGTGAGGGTGTGGAGAGAAGGGAATACTCCTATAGTGTTGGTGGGACTGTAAATTAGTACAAGCACTATGGAAAACAGTATGGAGATTTCTCAAACAACTACAGATCTACCATATGATCCAGCAATCCCATTTCTAGGTATATACCCAAAGGAATGGAAATCTTCATGTTGAAGGAATACCTGCACTCCCATGTTCATCACAGCTCTATTTACAACAGCCAAGATATGGAACCAACCTAAATGTCCATCAATAGACAACTGGATAGGGAAAATGTGATATATATACACCATGTAATACTACTCTGCCATAAAAAAGAATGAAATTCTGCCATTTGCAGGGACATAGATGAGCTTGGAGAAAAATATGTTGAGTGAAATAAGCCAGGCACAGAGGGAAAAATACTGCATGTCCTCACTCATAGTGGTAGCTGAGAGAGAGAGAAGGAAGGAAAGAAAGACCACAGTGGTGTGTTGGACTTGCAGAGGGAGAGAGCTTATCTAGGGTTGGGGAGTCAGGTGGGGGAGGGGGCAGGAGGCTGGGGATTAATTGGGTGGGGGACATGGGGAATAATCACAATTTGTGGTAATGGGCATGCTAATAGTATTGATCTGGCCATCACATCTTGGGCACAGGTGGTGATGGTCAGCTTTGTACCCCATGAATATGCATAACCAATAAAATTTTAAAAAAGTATTTACCATACTTACATTGGAATTTATTAAATCACCAGCTTGATTTGCCTTAGGTCAACTAGTTTGCTTCTGTGGTAGCCAAGGCAGGAATAATGTTGAGGATAAAGGTGGCTCTTTTGACTTAGATGGTCTGTTCTTGTTGGCTCACTTATTTGTTTATTCTGTTGAATAAGTGTTCATTTATTTAACAATAGTTACTAAATATCTACTATATATACTCTCTTTGCCTTTGCTGGTGATAAAAAGTGAACACAACTTTATCCAGCACCTTATGGAGGTTATTTGGTACAAAAGAAGTTTAGATAGTGTACTAGACATATCTTACGTGCCTCCCCATCTTCCTTCGAACTGGCTGTCTCCTGGATCTTGAGCAGCTTAGAATAGTTGCTTACCTGGGCTGCCTCTTGCCTGTAACTATATGCCCAGAATTACTGGCTTCTCTCACTATTTCTGGATTTGGATGAACTATTCTACTGCAGAGCATGGAATTTGGCTTCCTGAGTGCCTTTCAGAAAGGTCTGGAAATATTTTCTACAGATTATTTTGATTCTGAAATTTACTGTCTTGTAATAATTAGTGAGAGGAATAAAAGAGTAAAAAATTGTGAGAAGTATGCCTTTTAGAAAAAGTAACACATCTATTTTACCTATTTTTAAGTGCAAATACAGCATAAACATGCAGTGGACTCTATTTGTCATAGTTATGTTCTATCAAGTTGCCATGAATACTGAACCACTGTCTTTGGGAAAATAGAGTTAGGCTCCTGCAAGCCAAAACATATGCATTACATATGTTCATTTGCCAATGTCCTTTTAAAACAAGCCAGTCTCATCAGCATTGAAAACCTGCTTTTCTACATTACTCTTTCCTGTATAAAACTTAGCAAGCATTTAAGAAATTCTTTCACAGCTTCTTGATCTGCTGAACCTGCCTTGCTTTAAAAAAATTACTTTAAAAAATTTTTGATTGACACATAATAAATGTACATATTTATGGGATACAGTATGATGTTTAAATACATGTATATAATATATAAATTCAAATTAGGGTAATTGGCATATCCATCATCTCAGACATTTATCATTTCTTTGTGGTAAGGACATTCAAAATCCTCTTTTTGCTATTTTGAAATATACACTATTGTTAACTAATTACCCTACTGTGCAGTGGAACACTAGAACTTATTCCTCCTAATTGTATTTTTGTACCCATTAGCCAACCTCTCCCTCTTCCCCCCTCCTCCTACCCTTCCCAGCCTCTGGGAACCTTCATACTGTTTTTCATAGCAGCTGTGCTAATTTACATTCCCACCAACAGCATATGAGTTCCCCTTTCTTCACATCCTAAGTTGAACATTTTCCACACCATATCATAGCCTTTGGAAATGTGCAAGCCAGCTATCATCAATTTCTTTGTCTTTCAGCTTCACAATAATGCTGCCCACTACATTAAAAAAAAATTAGTCTTCATTTCATGAATCCATAAATTTAGTCACTGTTTTATCTTTTCCACAGCTTTATCAAGCACTATAGATTCCACTTTAGCATTTTGTGGAGCAACTTCATGTATAGGTGGGCAAATTTCCTCCTCCTTTTTTGGGATGTACTTTTTCCAATAAGGCACACCCAGCTTTATTGCCCTTAGGAACATTCAATACCACTTCGGCACTACGCTTAGGGACCATTGTAAACAGTGAAATCACCAACAAAGAGTACAAAAATGTGAAAAGCATCACACTAAATAGACCATGAAAAGGACACTGTTTATAGTCTGAGAGCTGAAACTAGAAGGCAGAGCATCGCCTTGTTGCACCTCAGCTGAGAAATTGCACATGGGGCAGCTCAAATCTTTCCCACTCTGTGCTTGCACATGACCGTGAATGATCATGAAAGCTCCATGAATATTGATTTTGGGGTTATAAATAAGTTTTAGTAATTAGACAAATTTGCAAATACAGTCATTCCCCCCTTATCCGCAGGGGATACATTCAAAGAGCCCCAGTGTATGCCTGAAACTGTGGGGAGTACCATACCTTACAGATAATATGCATGAATTTCTTTTCCCTTCTTCACAATTTCCAAAATTGTAGATTTGTTTTTACCACAGATCTTAGCAACCTCAGCATGTGATTATTTTTTCTTTCCTAAGCTGAGAACTTTCACCTTTTCACTTAGAGGAAGCACTTTTCAACTTTTCTTTAGCATATCTGAATTGCCAGCATCACTGTTCTTTGAAGCCATTATGAAGTAAACTAATGGTTCCTCAAACACAAGCATTACGGTGCCTCTACAGTAGATCTGATACCCGCATTGGCTACTAAGTGACTAACGGGAGTCTACAGATTGAAGACGTTGGACAAAGGGATGATTTGTGTCTGAGGTGAGATGGGGAAGGATGGCATGAAATTTTTATTATGCTACTCAGAAGGGCACACGGTTTCAAACTTATGAATTGTTTATTTAGAAATTTTCACTTAATATTTTTAGACCACAGTTGACTGTGGATAACTGAAGCTGTGGAAAGTGAGACTGTGGATAAGCAGTGACCACGGTATAAAATTTGCAGTAATGAGAATCAACTATAAATAAGAATCAGTAGGTAAAATCAGATAAATGAAAGAAAAATTAAAATTCCCACTAGAACTTCCAAATTAAGTTAAACTTTATTACAAACATAAACTGTTCATAACATTAAAAAAATAGTGTTTTAGCCCGTGGTTCACAATAGATTGGAAAAAATACTACCTATTCAACCTTCAGTTATTGAGATTTTAGGGGAGAGTAAAATTATTTTTATATAGAGTAAGAAAGAAAGACATTTTTTTCTCACTTGAGATTTGTGACCATAAAATTTGTACCTCCTACATTAGCTCGAATAGATTTTTTTTAATAACTCAATGGTCCTGACTACAATAGTTTATTTTTCTGAAGAACTCACAAGGCTTTGCATATACATCACATCAGTTAATCTGATCAGGGCCATATGCTTGAAACAAAACAAGATAACCACAGGATAGATTTACAAACCTGAAACGCTATCATAAATGAGCCAGCAACCGAAAGAACGAAGGAAAAAACATTCATGGTAAAATCTGAGTGCACTGAACTATATTTTGCCCTTTGTCTTCTATACTTAGGGGGGGAAAACCTGGAGCACAAATGCTTCGTTATTTCTTTTCCTTTCCTTTCCATCTCCCCTTTCTCCGTTCCTTTCCCTGTCTTTGTTCTTTCTTCCCTCTCTCCCTCCTTCTTCATTCCTTCCTTCCTTTCTTTGTTAATGGTGGGCTAATTTATTTTGGAAGAAATTGCAACCAAGCTGAATCTTAAAGGGAATGTAGAAAATAGGCCAAAAAGTGATTGGGGTATGGGGTAGGTGGACAGGTAGGGCATTCTCAGTAGCTGGAGCAGCATGCTCAAATACAAGAACAATGTTAGAAGATTCAATGTGGCTAGAAAAGGGTATGTAAGAGCATGCTGGCAAATAATGAGGCAGCCTTCAGATCTGGAGAAACTATATTCCATGTTAAGGAGTTTGGGCTTCACGTATAAACAGGGCCTTGAAGAACGAAGCAATGTGAAGTAGATATGGCCAGATTTCTGCTTTAGAAAGATCACTGTTTAACACACAGAGAAGGCATTAAAGGGATTTGCGGAATAGTGGGTAATCAAAATTCAAGACAGTTAATCTGTTTAGAAAACCCTTGCTATCAATCAGGTCTAAAGTATAGGGTGTGGCCATGAAAGTGAATAGCTGAAGTGGAGGGTGAATGAAGTTTGATGCATTTGAGGAGCTTGAAGAAACTTGAATCTAAGTTATTGGATGGGTCAGCCACATAGATTTTGCAGGTGCTCATTGATTCTGTCAATAATGATACTGCTAATAATATTTAACATTTAATGGGTACTTTCTATGTGTTAGGTACTTTTCTAAGCATGTTATATATATTAAGACATTTAATTCTTACAACAACTCTAGAGGTCAATACTATTGTTATCTTCATTTTATGGTTAAGAAAAGTGAAGCACAGAGAGCAGTATACAACCTGATCCATATTAGAATTAGGATAACATCCCAGGCAGTTTGCCTCCAGAGCTCCTGCCCTTAACTACTATGCTATACTATCTTTCTGGTGGGAGTTGGGGTGGAAAGTCTAAGAGCCAGGTGCCAAAATTCATGGTGAATGAAGGGCCATTTTAATTCAGCTCTTTTTGTTGCAAGAAAGGGAGACTCTCTTAGATAATGGAGGTCTCCTTCATGATACACAAGGCCTGGAAAACTAAAAGAAACTCAGGCAGCTCTAGAGATGAGCAACTCTCACTCATTGGTGACCTGAGTTGGTTCTCAATTATAATATCTTTGTTTCTCTTTGTGTTAACTTCTCTGTCATCTTCTTGAACCTAACTGACCAGATTTTTCTGAATTGGAAGCCCAACTTTTAAAGGAAGAGAGTGATGATGGTTTGGAAGTGACCCAGGGGAGCAAGGAATAGATTTTCACATCTCTTTACTAGTAAGAATAAAAGAGAAGAAGGCAGGTCTTCCAAAGGAGAAATATGTGGATGAAAATGTATTTGGGAAAGAATATTGTTTCCAGAAAGGAGAGAAGATAGAATCAGCACAGTAGTAGAGAAAAGAAATATATATATTTTTTGTTTTTGAAAACATGACCTTATTTAACCAAAACTGGTAGTGTCTATGACAACTGTGAAGCGAATAAAAGGGGAGCATTCTTACTTAATTTTAAATGGAAGAAATTGATAAAGAAATGTAGACTATTAGTTATGAGGAAGTGTTTACACAAAGGAAGCAAAGAACGAATTCTAAAAGCCACACACATTTTTCTAAGCCATGTTAAATTATGTACACCATTAAAAATGTGTATTCAGGGCCAGCCCATGGCTCATGGCTCTTGGGAGAGTGTGGTGCTTATAACACCAAGGCCAAGGGTTCGGATTCCTATACAGGGATGGCCGGTTAGCTCACTTGGGAGAGCGTGGTGCTGACACAACCAAGTCAAGGGTTAAGATCTCCTTACTGGTTATATTTAAAAAAAAATAAAAAAGTGCATATTCACTTTCATTTTCTGAGTGTATCTTATTCAGAGAATCATGCCATAAGACGTTGTTATGATTCTTTTGTTTAGTAATTTGTTTTTTATTTCTTATTTTATTATTATTAATTTTTATTGAACCATAATTAATTATACACATTTTTGGGATTCAATGTTGATATATATTGATCAAATCAATATTACTAGTATGTATATTGTTACAAATTGTACATATTCTTTATGCCCCTTGTCCAATCTCTCCCTATCCTCTTCTCCCTCCCCACTCCCACCACTCATTACCCTAGATTTCTTGCTACAATTCTTATTTCTGTATAGATGTGTCAGAAACAAATAATAGAAAATCATGGTTGAAAATTTATGTAAGATTTTGGAGATCAGATTAAGGAAAAACATAAATCATTAATATATGAAATGAACAAAAAAGTCAAGCATAATGATCAAGATTATTTGTCAAAATTGATATATTCACTGAATGCTGAAAGTTTTCAATTATAATATAACTTTTGTTTTAACTATAATTAAGAATATATAAATTTAGACCAATAATACGAGAATTATCATATCTATTTCAATAACTCAATTAATCAGACATTTATTGACCATTATGTACTAGCACTCTACTAGGTGCTGGTATTAAAATAGACTTCAATTATTTACAAAAAAACAAAAACAAAAAAGCCTTCTACTTCTGCTTATTTCTCTAGTCTACAGTGCAGATATCACATGTGAAAGGCATTTGTTATAAAGCGCAATTTCATAGTTATGGGTCTGTATCTGTGTTATAGTATTATTTGTTGTATAGAATTTTTCCTTGTAGATCATGAAAGCATCCATAGAGACAAAGAAAAATCTTTTGAAGCAAAAGTCTTTAAATAGTAAAATTTGATTAACTGGAATTTTACTAACGAGGGTTATGGTTAGTTACCTGGAAACGTTTTTGCATTGCACTCCCATGAGAAAGAGACAAAGAAAAAAGAAAAAAAAATGATAATGGGGGTTTTATTAAACACGAGAATATGCCCTAAAATCAGTATAGTTACATTTAAATGCCTAAACCACTTGCACTTAATTTTGCAGTATAATAAAAGGAAACTCCATGTTTGGAATGATGAACTTTAGGCAAATGTAAAGCTAGGGCTAGGGCTCACAGACCCCTCGAGCCCGTTGAACAGACTGGGTCACAAACCCTCCACACGCAGGTCTATGAGCTAGGTAATAGGACAAGGTCCTGGGAGACGTGGGTGAAGAATTAATAGGCTTTATTCAGAGCTAGGAGCAGCCGCCCTAGTGGCTTCCTGGAGCATCCTGAGAAGCACCATGTATCAGAGCTGTTAGTCCTTTATTCTTAAGTCTATAACCCAAAAAACCTAGGTGCACATGTGTACTTACATTAAACAGTAAACAAGGAACACTTGGGCACACACAAATATTTACATTAGATGTTTGGTAAGATTCTGAACATCTGAGGGGCCCTGACCATTTTTCTGTATTTTCCTAACAGTGAGATATTCTGAAACAATAAAGATCCAATTGAGTTTACTGTACTGGATTTATTGAATTGGAAAAATACATTCATGTATTTTAGAAAAAGTACAAGAAAACTGTTTCACTTAACATTTCAATAAATCTGAAAACTAAATCAACTAGAGTTCACTAGAATCAGAGCTGGAGATGGGGATCCTTGTGTAAGGACTTAAAGTGCTTTAAGGTGAAACTTCTAAGAGAGTGAGGAAAGCAAGATAGGGCAGAAGAAGAATCCAGGCAAGTGTGGGTTCAGCTGAAGTCTAGCCTTAGCCTGACTCCACATGGAGCACTGGAGTATAAATGGAAACACAAAGTTGCCCCATGGTTAGGAAAGGAGGCTGCGCTTCTGTACTCTTGTATTATTTACCCATTGGCTGAGGCCCACCTGTTAGGTGGGGAGAGGTATAAATCCCCGGATATGTCTGTGTGATGGCTCCTGTAAACTGATGGCATTTCTCAGAAGAGAGCTGTGAGCAGCCAACACAATAGCCAATGGAGGAGATTTCATGTCTGATAAAGGGGCCTGCATGGAACACCAGCAATTTGCATTGCAACCAGTGCAATGTATTTAAAGAATATTCTAGGAAATCAATGTTTGAGGGCAACAACATCCCTGTAATAGAATTTAAACTACATTTTCATAATGAATTTAGTATAGAAGAAAGTGCACTATATTGGTAATCAGGAGATCCCACTTCTGTGTTGTGACCATGTAAAGCTACACGACTACACCAGGGGTAGGCAAATCATAACTAAAGCCAAAATATTTTGTTACTTTAGTTATACTAAGTTTACTCAGTTTCCATTCGTATTGTCAGGGCTGGGGCTCAGACCCTTCAAACCCATTGTATAGACTGGGTCACCAGACCCCCTCATATGCCAGGCTGGGTCACCAAAACCCTCACACGCAGGTCCACAAGCTCTATGTAATTGGGAAAGGTCCCAGGAGCCATTGACAGATGACACGAGCTTAGTCCTCAGCAGCAGCAGCTTACAGGTGGCAGCCTCACGGAGGGTCCTGGGGGCCCTGGCAACAACAGCTTGCAGCAACAGCTTCCAGCAGCAGTATTGGCCTCCCTATGACCCCCCGGGGGGGCATCCCGGGGGGGGGGGGGGGGGGGGTAGGGTGGGAGGTGCCTGTGGATCAAAGCCACTCATCCTTTGTACTTAAGTCCATAACCCAGGACACCTGGGTGCACATGTGCAATTACATTAGACAATGACCAAAGAACACCTGGGTGCACGTGCATATTTACATCAAATGCTCTGCAAGATTCTGAACATCTGAGGGGCCCTGACCATTTTCCTATATTTTCTCAGCAGACCATCAAGCTATTATAGCTATTATGGGTCTTATAGCTATTTTCCGTAAAATTCATGACATGATTTTTAAATTCTCTTTCAGCTTCAAAGTCATTTTCTATTATTCTCTTTTATTATGCACAGTTTCCCACTCATTAAAATGACCTACTTTGACTTGTTGGACATGTCTTATTTAATATAGTCATAAGAGCTATAATTCCCAAACTTTTTTCATTAATTCTTTCATTCACTTATTTAACAAATATTTATTATGTGCTAGACAGAGTTTTAGGTATGGGATCATGGAATAAGGAAGCTTGTGAGCTCATGGAATTTACTGTTTTTAATAAGCAAATTTAAAGAAATGATATTTGAAATACATAGCAAGGTAAGAAGTTTTCCTCTTGGAAAATAATGTGAATTTACATTAAAACCCACAAACAGTGAAGAGTTAAAAGGGAACGAGATAAAGCTACCCTTTTTTTCTGGCATTTGAAAATGTATGTAGCATGTCTCTTTCTTTAGCAAGAGGATTCTTGAAAACAAAGAATAAACTCTCTAAAAAAGTTTTTGTTTTTGTCTTATATTGTTTAGTTGGTGAAAAGTCTTCTTGGTGAAAATCATCGAGGAAGCCAGTATTTTCCACTTCAACTATGAGAACTTCTGAGATGAAGTAAACAAATTATGTCAAAAAAAGATTCTGAACAATCCTAAATGTATTTTCCAGTGGCATAAACAAAGGCAGCATGCTCAGCAAAGAGCTCCGAAAAGCAGCAAAAGCAGCAGAGTAAAAATGAGAGCAATCAGAGATCAAAGTGAAAATGTTGTAAGGGTAGCAAATTGTAAGAAAACTGGTCTTAGTAGGTATTGAATTACTTGATGAGGGAGTCTATAAGCCACAGCTGAGTACAAACAATCATAGAGACTGAAAGAGATGCCAGATTATTCAGCTGGTAGCAGTCACAAAGACATGAGGTTTTAAAAGGTGAAACCAGAAACCAACTGAGAAGTGAACCTTAAAATTTTACTAGCTTACTAGTAAGGACGGATTGATAAGACAAAGTGTTCTTCAACATGCAGAACTTGCAGTGATATCTGTATAATATTTAACTCACTATTTACTAAACTTGGTAATAATTTATATTCATATATATTTATATATATTTGCATTAAGTTTTCACTTGTTCTTTTTATTTTAAAATATTTAATTGACAAATAAATATTGTACATATTTAAGGTATAATGTTGGGAAAATATAGAAGATGATCAGGGCCCCTCAGCTGTTCAGAATCTTGCCGGGCATCTGATGTAAATATGCACGTGCGCACAGGTGTTGCTTGTTATTGTCTAATGTGATTGCACATGCGCAGTTCCACCCAGCCTGCCATCTTCTGTATGGAAATTCCAATGCTGCTCCTCACATCCTGGGGTTGGAGTCTGCGTCCCTGAAGGTGTTTTTGAGCATGGACTTGAGTATAAAGGACAAATGGCTCTGATATGTGAAGCGTCTTGGGAGGCTCCGGGAAGCCACTAGGGTGGCTGCTCCTAATTCTGAATAAAGCCTATTATTTCTTCACCCACGGCTCCCAGGACCTTTTCCTATTACCTAACTCGTAGACCTGCTTGTGGAGGGTTTGTGACCCAGTCTGGACAATGAGCTCGAGGAGTCTGTGAGCCCTAGCCCTAGTTTTACATATACAATGTGATGATTTGATATATGTATACATTGTATAATGATTATTACAGTCAAATTAATTAACATATCAGTTATTTCCCTTGTTGTACATTTGATCTCCAGAACTTGTTCATCTTATAATTGAAAGTTTGTACCCTTTAACATCTCCCCATTTACCCCAATCCCTAACCCTTGGCAACCACTGTAGTAGTCTGTTTCTGTGAGTCTCATTCTTTTAGAGTCTCCATGTAAGTGAGATCATGCAGTATGTCTTTCTGTGTGTGACTTATTTCACTTAGCATAATGTCCTCCAGGTTAATCCATGTTGTTACAAATGGCAGAATTTCCTTCTTATTTATGGTTGAATAGTATTTCATTGTATATATATATATGCAGCACATTTTCTTTATCCATTTATCTGTAGATGGACACTT
Source organism: Cynocephalus volans (assembly GCF_027409185.1). Classification (NCBI taxonomy): domain Eukaryota; kingdom Metazoa; phylum Chordata; class Mammalia; order Dermoptera; family Cynocephalidae; genus Cynocephalus; species Cynocephalus volans. Next base: position 57,868,567 of record NC_084468.1, read on the forward strand.
AGGTTGATTCTATATCTTGGCCATTGTAAATAATGATGCAATGAACATGAGGGTGCAGATATCTCTTTGAGGTACTGATTTTATTTCCTTGGATATATATCCAGTGGTAGGATTGTTAGATCATTTTAGTTTTTTGAGAAACCTCTGTTTTCCTTAATGGCTGTACCAATTTACATTCCCATCAACAGTGTGCAAGGGTTCCCCTTTCTCTAGACCCTTACCAACACTTGTTATCTCTTGTCTTTCTAATAATAGCCATCCCAACAGGTGTGAGGTGATACTTTACTGTGGTTTTAGTCTGTATTTGCCTCATGGTTAGTAATCCCTGAGAATTAGAGCATCTTTTCCTATACCTATTGGCCATTTGTATGTCTTCTTTGGAAAAATGTCTATTCAGGTAATTTGTCCATGTTAAACCAGGTTATTGGTGTTTTTTGGTATTGAGTTGTATGAGTCCCTTATGTAAGGGTACTTCAAAAAGCTCATGGAAAGATTTCTATTATCTCTTAATTCTATTTTTCCACAAATTTTTTCACATACCCTTGTATATTTTGCATATATAGTTATCATACCCTTATCAGATATATGGTTTACAAATATTTTCTCCCATTCCTTAGGTTGCCTTTTCATTTCGTTGATTGTTTACTGTGCAGAAGCTTTTTAGTTTGATGTAATCCCACTTGTTTATTTTTGCTTTTCCTGCCTGTGCTTTTGGTGTCATATTAAAAAAATCATTGCCAAGGCCAACGTCAGGAAACTTTCCCCATATGCTTTCTTTTAGTCCCTTTCGAGCTTAAGTTAGTTTTTGTGTATGGTGTAAGATATGGGTCCAATTACATTCTTTTGCATGTGTTCTCATCATGAACGCCTGCCAGATACCATTTGTAATAGAAATGTCCAAATGTGAAGAGAATCAGAGTTATGACACTGATGCCCAGGTGGGGACACACCATTATTACCATTACCACTTACTGTTTTAACTTGTAGAGAGGAAAAGAGAATCTGTTATTACACAGTATGTCATCATGCAGGTCAGGTCACTTAAACTTGCATTACGTGGAGGCACCTTCTTAAAATGTGCTAACTTAACAAACCTGTTGTCATGTTAAATTATTTTCTAAATTAAGAATAAGGTATTTTGTACTTTTTTTCCCCATAGGAACTTTATATTCTTTGCATACACATAGAAATTAGGTAAAGAGGAATACTGGAGGCTTAAATCACTAGTCCATATTGTTTTTTCCCAAGATAACCGAATATGTATTTGAGACTTATGACTTAATAAACACATGAGAATACAGAATCTGTTTATTGTGAGGTTGTATGATTTTGAATAACATTGTATTGATTCAGAAAGTAGCATATTTTGTACCGGGTAATATATATATATATGTTTTTATCTATCTAGCATTCCCCCCCCTCCCCGGAAATGCCCCTCCCTGACCTGAGGGGCTGTCAATCAAGGGCACCACCTTCTTCATCATAGGAGTGGTATGCCGATCCAAGCTGGTTCAGTCAGAAGCATCCTCAGGACTTTGTTTACTGGAGCCAATGGGTGGGAGGGCTCTATTTTTGTCTAGGACTTGTTAGCGTAGCATTAAGGACAATCTAAGCCTAGAACCAGTGAACATTACTTTACCACCTTAGGGGGAAGTGTCTGTCTATGAATGAAGACTGAGGAGAGTTAAGATATGACTAGAGATAGAGACACTGAGCTCTTTGATTCAGTCTCAGCTATGCTAAATGATCTAAATCTCTAGATTTTTTAGTTAGATAAGCCAATAAATTCCTTCTTTTTACTTAAGCTAGTGTTAATTGAGTTTCTGTCACTTGCAACCAAAGAATCCTGACCAATATGCATACAGTTTTACTTTGTTTATGCTTCATTTCTAAAACATCAAACAGTAGAAACACAAGATATGTCCAAACATTTTAAAGGCAATTAAATAATAAAGCTACCATATTAATTTATCCATAAAGTTTATGACACATATTACATTTTAGAATAGTATATGCTAGGTAAAGAATTAGTTATAACCATACCACATAACATAGCAGAGTTGTTAAAAGTGTGACTCCTGGCATCCAATTGTCTGATTTTGAATCCCAGTTCAGTCAATTTTAAACTCTCTGATTTTCGGTGAGTTACTTGATTTCTCTGTACCTCAGTTTGCTTATCTTTAAAATTTAGATAACAAGGGGATCATCCTCACAGGGTATTAGGAGGGTTCGATGTAATAATGCATGTAAAGTGTGCCTGGCATATAGTAAGGACTTAATAAATGTTAGCTCATTAATGCAAGTTTTGGGGGTTTTATTTAAAAAAACTTATAATGAAGGCTATTAGTGGTAGCTGTGGGATTGTCAGTGATGAAAAAGAGAAGGGTGAACCCCTATAGAGACACTGGTGGACAACTTCCTGGGAAAGCACCGGATGAGATAATATTTTAGGTAAGTGCCAACTGACCTGCTGATTGGCATGATAGTGTATTCATGGACATCTGTGCCCTCAGCTAGGATGTTTCTGTATGGGAAAAGGGAGAATGAAGTGAAAGCAAATTTCCATATTATTTATTCTGGTTTGTAATTTATATTATTGAGGAATTTTATTTGGAGATATAGCCCATGTGTCTGAGGAGAATTTTACAATTAAGTGTGTGTATATGTGAGAACCATCTTCTGGCCTCACTTTCACACTTGAAAGAGAATGGGGATAAGTCAACAAGCATCTTGATCTATTCAATGCACCCCATGGGACTATCATGTTTTTTTGTGTCCCTCAAAGTGTGAAAACCATAAGTAGAGAAGGGATTAGCATTGGCACGAGGATAGATGGAAACAGGTAGGTAGATTTTGCTGGGAAATTTTTATATGCAGTATTGCTGAAACTCACTAGACTACAATCTACCAATATGTTGATCCTGTGGAATACATGTACTTCCTAGTGGGTGATTATTTATACATTCAGAAGGGAGTTTAATCCATGATTTCCCAAGTATCTGGATGTGCTAATAGGCAGAGAATAATTCCTTAATAAACTGTAATCCATATTTACTCGTATAATTACCTTTAATCTGGAAAGGGATAAAAGAGAAAACTGTATGTCCTGGTCCATTAGTCTCACTAAACCCTTGTCAAAGTCTAAAACACAAAAAGTTTTTATAGTTCTAAAATTGCATATATTTAAATTTGCCACATTAAATGTGCATAAGAAGAGATAATATCTAAGTTAAATATGGGTTGGGAACTACACGTATATTCAATGAGCATACAACCTTTGAGCTTTAATCTACAGAGGACTTCTGCACTAGAGACCGGTTTTGGACATGATCCAGTCTCGATAGTATGTCACTCGAGTGTAGACACCAGGCTTGTTTGGAAGAGCACATTCATCTCCCCAGCTTACAATACCAGCAAGAAACCAGATGCCATTAGAATCTGCACTAACCAGTGGTCCACCAGAGTCACCCTAAAGAGAAAAAGGATACATACAATTATTGTAATTTAAAGGTGAATACTGCATATTTTTCTCTTTTGTAGTAAAGACAGGGAAGGACAAAAGAAGGAAAAAAAACCTAGATATTTTAACACTAAAGTGATTCTAGTCTATAATTTTTTTTTGTTCTATGATCATTTGTTAAATGAAAGATATCAGTATATGTCTGTGGATTTAACAATGCAATAATGGATAACATGTATGAAAAACTTTAACTCAATTATTACTCAAAGGAGCTACTGAAGGTACTAATGCTTATGCAGTCATTGGTATGCTGAGAAACTCTCTGATGATCTCCCAAACTCCCGTATTTCCAGGCAGATTTTGGGAAAAAAGAAAGGTTTATATTTACCCACCACCAACACTGAACTATATTGTTCTTCCATTTTGTGTAAACATTGCTCTAATTTCCTGAATTGTGTAATTTGTCTATACCTCCTTTACACTTCACATAGTTTTCATCTACTGATGTTTAGACCATTTTCCCAGAACGATGGAACACCTTGGCATCTGGATTTGCTTTGCTCTAATCCTTCCCATTATCCTAGATAATTTCAACAACCATGTGATGATACATCTAACACCCTAGCCTACAATCTCTTGGCTTCCTTGACTCTCATCATCACATTTTTATTCAACCTTTTCATGTCACTCTGTCATCACCTGGAACTGTTCCACCTCTGAAACATAATTATTCAGCATTATGAGTGCATGTACCTATCTCACAAGTGTTTTTCTTCCACTTGTTCCACTTTTCACTCTGTATCTGCTCTTTAACCTCACTAAGAATGCTGATTCTTTGGCTCCTTTCTTCTCTATTAGTTATTAGCTCATTTCCTCCTTCCTATCTCTCTTTATGCAGGCTATATTCCATAATTCACCCATCCCACTACTCTCACAACAGCATCCTCAGCTCTTTACCTTCCTACCCACCGTAGCTGGGCCAGACCATCCATTGTTACATATTTACATCCTCAAACCAATACTGCTTGGTAATATTCATGTGTCTCTAGCAGCTTGCTTTCTCATTTTTTCAGGGCAGCCATTCCAAACTTTCATCATTTCACAATTTAAAAAAATCCAGTTCCCTCACTCTGAACCTAGTGTATTACCTTCAAGACACTGATTTTATTTCCTTTGGATATAAATAGAAGTGGGATTGCTGGATCATATGGTAGTTCTATTTTGAATTTTTTGAGGAACTTCCATACTGTTTTCCATAATGGCTGTATCAATTTTCATTCCCAACAACAGTGTACAAAGATTCTCTTTTCTCCGCACCCTTGTCAATGCTTATCTTTTGTCTTTTTGATAATAGCCATCCTAACAGGTGTGAGGTGATAGCTCATTGTGGTTTTAATTTGCACTGCTCTGTTCATTAGTGGTGTTGAGTACTTTTTCTTATACCTGTTGGCCATTTGCATGTCTTCTTCAGAAAAATGTTTATTCGGATTATTTGCCCATTTTTAAATCAGTTACTGGCTTTTAAAAAAGTTGGTATTAAGTTGTGTGAGTTCCTAACAGTGGGCTTAAAGGGAGAGATTTGATAATGTTTACAGAATGTGCAGAAGGGTCCAATACAGGGGGACAGTTTGGAAAATACAGAAGAAATCTCACATTAATGGAACATTCAAATACTTGCATAGATTGAAGGAGGTTGGGTGATGAACACAGGCAAGAGATTAACTTTGAATAGTAGAAGAAACTTGTTTATCCTGAGACTAGAGGGTGAGGAGGAGTGCAAATATAAATTTGGAGAAAGGAGATTAAAGGAGTTCTCATATGATTTCTTTCATCTTTTATAGTTAGTTGTAGGAGTCATATCCTAAAAAAGATAAGGGCACAGAGGGATAGGTAGGTATAGAATATAATGAAGGTTTGACATAGCTCTATAGAAGATTCCTTAAAGAACTGTGCAGTGTGGTAAGGACCCATCTGTGATTATATGACTTTATAAGAAAGCAAGATTTCCTCTAGCTGTGTTCAGTAGCTCACATATAAGAGCAAATAAAACTGATAGATTGCTGCTGGTTGAAGATTATTAGGATGGGTAATGGACTTTGGATGTACTGTCCTCCCAGAACTCATGGAAATCTGATCTCCAGTGTGACAGTCTGAGTCACAGGGGCGGATCCCTCATGAATTGATTACTGCTCTCCCTAGGTGGGGGTAGTAATGAGTGAGTTCTTGCTCTTAGTTCCTGCAAGAGCTGGTTGTTTAAAAGGCCCTGGCACCTCCTCTCTCTCTTGCTTCCTCCCACCATGTGATCTGCTTGTATCCTCCTCTGGCTGCCGCTTTTGGCCATGAGTAGAAGCAGCCTGATGCCCACACCAGATGCAGCTGTTCCAGAATCGTGAACCAAATAAACCTCTGTTCTTTATAAATTACCCAGTCCCAGATATTCTGTTATAGCAACACAAAAACAGACTAATACAATGGGTATGGGCGAAGGAGAAGATGAAGTCATTGAGGTTGCCATCAATAGAGTGTTTGAAATAATAAAATGTGGGTCCTAGCCTGCATAAGGTTAGGAGAGAGTCATAAGGCTGGAGATGGTGGACTGAAAGAAAATGAAGAGAAATAGGTATTTAAGTTCTTCATGACATTGATGAATAGATTAAGTGGGACAGTTAAAAAGACAGAAATCTACAATTAAAGATGATAATTATATATTGCAAATATTTGTTTGCATGTCTTCTAGCTCCTAGAACGCAGAAATAAGCTCTATTCATTTTAACTTCCCTGCATCTAGTATGGGGTCTGAACATAGTTAGAAGTCAATAAATAATTATATTTAAAAAAAATGAATAAAATAAGGGTCTTCCTGGACTTATCACCAATTCTGCTTGCCTAGGTAACCACAGTAGTACTTTTATTATCTCTAAGACTATTGCTTATAAACAGCAACAGGGGCATTAGAAGCACATTAATCATTGGGAAAGGCAGCCTAGTATAAAGTTCAGAATGTAGGCACCAGAGCCCAATTTCCTGCATTTAAATCTCAGTTTTCCCACTTAATAGTCATGTGAGTTTAGACAAGCTACTCGATCTCTTTGTTTCAGTCTCCTCATCTGAGAAATAGGGTTTACCATAGTACAAACATGCTGCAGAGAATTGTCATGGCTAGAATAAATTAATGTTTGTAAAGAGCTTAAAACTGCCTGGCATGAAGGATGCTGTATAAAGGTTGTTATACAAATGAAATATTTAGGATGTTGAAGCCAGGTTATAAAAGCTTCATGTTCATTAGATTTGGTATTAGACCCAGCTGAGTGTTTCTACGTGAAAGGCAAATCAAACTAAAGGCACTAATAATCCATTTCATCTCTTCACTGCTTATTCTAAATCAATTCTTTTCCCCACTCCCACTCACAGCATCTGAAAACAGTAAGGGTGATTTAGCACTTTAGTACTTTAATGAAACCTATTAGATATCAATATAATTTTAAAATTATAATTAAATATAAGTATTTAATTACATACTTTGGCTATAAAACATGCTTAAGCGTTTAAAAATAGTTAATCCCTTGAGAACATTGAACTGGTTAAGTGGGAATTTAAAACTACAAGAAAAAAATCTTGAACACGAAATAGGCATATTTACCTGGCAGGCATCCACACGTCCCTCTAGGAACCCGGCACACAGCATTCCAGGTGTGATGACTCCGCCGTATACATCTCCACTGTTACAGGTCTTATCATCTATAATCTTCACTGACCCCTTTTGGAGTATATTAGGACTTTTTCCTAAAGGAAGAAATTTATATAATTATTGCTAAAGCCAATATTAATCTCTCTGGCTTGAATTATTAGTTTCTAACTTTGATACTATGTATAATTTCCAAATAAGTGTAACACATATGTTTTAATTAAGCGTTTGTCTCCTTTCTTGGTAACAAAGAAGCAAGTAATGTTTATGAACACACCAAGCTCTTGCTAAAAGTGTTCACCCTTGGAAATACTTAGTGTCTCCATATCTGGTGGGATTTTTTCCTTTTGAATTGTTTTGGAATTTTATATTTATTACATATTTGCCTTAGAAAGCAATATAAAAACTCATATTCCAGAAACATGTATTTAATGATCATTTTTAGATTTTCAGCTAAGCTTGTTACTGTAATTCTGAATCTTGAAATTAAGTTGAGGTTATTTTTCTGCTTTTGAAATACATTTATGAACATAAATAGCCACTAAATCTTTACATTTTTAGGGTCATGGGGATGCATATATTTAAATGGTCTTTGCTCAAGTATCTTGTCACTGAGGGCTACTCATCTCACCTCATCAAAAATGCTTAGTCCCCTTTAGTCCCTATTTTTTCCTATGGTACTTATCTGCATAAAACATACTATATAATTTACTTATTCTTGTATTTTGTGATTATTGTGTATTTTCCTTTGCTAAGAATGAGAGATTTTTTTCCCTAAGAATATAGGCAGGAATATTTGCCTACTTGATTCATTAATGTATCTAAACCACCTAGAATAGTACCTGGAACAAAGGTGGTAATCAAAATTCATGTTTATTGAATGAATTAATGAATAAAATGGAGGAAAATAATTATTCAAATAGTACATTTCTTTAAAAATGGCATTTTAAGGGGAATTCTGGTAAACATCTCTATGAAACTAATCTCTGTATGAATGTTGTTGAGGGTAATTTTTAATCCATTGCACATTATCCTTTTTAATGGTCCAGAGAAAATATTTCTCCGGTTTAGTTGTAATGCTGAGTATTTTTCTTTTTAACTCCTAAAACTCAATCCATGTAATGGAGGGAAGTTAGGAACTCACCATTAGACTTTAATGTTCCCCATCCAGTGACCACCACTTCTGAATTAGGTGGGAATGTATAAGTAGCTTCTGGAAGACACGCTCTTCGGATGTTGCCTGTGTATAATACTGGTGATGACAGATGCACAACAGCAATGTCATTATCATGTGCAGGGTAATGGTATTTTTCGTGAATTATAATATCCTTGATACTTCGCTGTGACTGTGGATCACTTAAAAGAAGCCCAAAACTAACATTCCATTCTTTGGGATCAGTGGCCCTAAAGAAAATAGATTTATTTATTAAAAGTTTTGTATATTGGAGTTATAGAAATTAATCTCTTACACTTCTTTAAACAATTAGGTATGTTTAAAGATCCCATAGTATTTATAGGCATACAAAAATAAAGCTGTATGTAAGAGTAAAAATAATGACAACACGAACAGGTTTTAAATAATTCAATAAACTGGGTTTTAAAAGATAATCCATGAAAACTACATTTTCTTTCTTATTTTGCATAGAAAAGACTCAGGAGATTTAGAAAAATAAATATGACAACATAAGATAATAAGATTAAATAAAAAATTGGCAAGGATATGATATGGGACAGAGTAAACTTATGGTAATTAAGAAAATAGTCTAAATCCTTGTTTTTGACCATTAAAAACTGTAAGGAGATATTTCTGACTTTTATTCTTTGTTAATCATGAATTTGTACCTTAATTACTGGAAATTGTGCTACGGGAACATTTTCAAACTCTTACCAAATCAACATAATGAGCAAGCATGATTTTGAAAAGAGCCAATCAAGGAGAAATTTTTGTTTAAAAAAACACCGATAGGTGCTACATAAAACTAATGGAAGTTAATAAAAGGAACCATTAAACAAAAGCATAAAAGTTTTTAAGGTAAAAATAGGCAGACTTTTGGTGCAGTAATATATTATTTAAAGAAATCATTATTTCTTTATAAAATCTTTATTGAATCTTTAAAGATTTATAGTTTCTTTATAAAACTGAAGGAAATAACTCTAGCTCAGTGGTTGTCACATTTGGCAATGTCTAGAGACACTTTGGTTATCAATACTGAGGGATGCTAATGGTGAGTAGAGGCCAGGGACGCTGCTGAATATCCTACAATGCACAGGATAGTTTTCCATAACAAAGAATTAATTATCGCCAAAACGTTATCTGTGCCACTCTCGACACACCCTTCTCTAGCCTGACTATATCTGTTATTTTCTGACAATTCATTGAGGAATTCTGAGGCTACGCCTCACAATATTAGACAGTTGGAGGCATAGTTGTACAGCCATATTGTTGAAAGATATTATCAGACTTTTGTTTTCGAGGCCATCATGTGGTCCAGAGCTTACATTGTGAAACAGTGAGCAGCAGTGACAAGCCAGCTGTTACTAATCAGAGTGGCTCCACATCGGTGGACACTGTTTTGTTGAAGGCTAGCTTGCCAGGGCCATTCCCCTTCCTCGGCATTCAGGCCCCCAGCTACTTTGTTGCCAGAGGGAGTTACTGTGCGACGTCCACAACCTGCTCAAAATAAAGTTTGTTAGCATTGATATTGCTTGTGCATGTGCATTGCTATAGCAAACAAACTCCCTGTAATACATGTCCCTATTAACTGTTAACTGAGGAAAAACTCATGGTCTGGAAGAAGTTAGGATGGATTTGCTGACATGAGATATCCCGATAATTCATTCAAAATAGATTGACATCTTTCTCCTCTATCTCTCACATACACTCTATGTGTCTGTATGGCTTTACTATGACCTAATATAAATGACAGGTGGAATTAAATGTTTGAATTTAGAAGACAATAATAGTATAAGTTACCAACTTGCAGAGAGGAATATGTGCTTTTTAATTTTAACTAGCAGTTTTAGAGAGATGAGTGCTATAAAAACATTGATAAGACAGTGTAAATGGACATGAACGTGAATGAGATATAAATGAGTCAGAGTAGAAAGAAATGTGTTCCCATTCAAGTCACAATACAAATTATCTGGATAAAAGGAATAACCCATGAAAACAGCCAACTGGATTCCAAAGTTACATGCTTCTCTGAATCAGAACTGTGTTTTAGTTTCTATTTAGACCCAGAGAAACTGCTAGATTCTTTAATCTTTAAAGCAAATCTGCAGTAATAGTACAACTTCACTATTATTCTCTCTGTCTGTCTGATTCTCCTTCTTTTTTGATTTCCTTGGCCATCTTAACTTCACTCCAACTAAAGGACTAAGCTTGTTCCTTAACAGTTTATAGTATCTTTCACTAGAGATTGTCATTTCATTAGTAAGTATTTCTAGAGGACAGGAACCATGACATTTAAAAAAAAAAATGTATCTCCAGAGCCTATCACAGAGAACTTATCACATAAAAGGAGCTCCATAAATGTTTGTGGAAATGAAGTCTATGTAGTATAATTCATAAGACATCTTGAAATAAAAAATAATACCTGATTGCAAAGCCCCTTTCTGTAAAGGCCATGTTCCAAAGCATTTGGAGAGTGGAAAAACTTTCCATAATCAATGCAGGAGGCATAGATTAGAGCAATGGGGGGATTAGATTAGAGCCAGGGATACTGCTACATATCCTGAAATACACAGGACAGCCCCTGAAACAAAGAATTATCTGGCCCCAAATGTCAATAGTATTAAGGTTGAGAAACCATGGATTAGAGAAAGGTACTTGTCCCAAGAATGAGAATATTTTAGTGTTGGAAAGTTTAAATGGTCAATAGCTTCAGAGAAATGATAAGTATATGTGACTAGATGTACTTTGAGATACTCTTCCCTGAAGGTGAAAAGGCATTACAAGCACAGGGGAGAGTCATGTAGACAATTTTAAAGGTCTGCACTCGTCCTCTAAGTTCTTACGTTTGTATATTGCTTCTAATTCTAGGTTATTTCCTTATTGCAATGCAAACCTCAGGTTGTTAAGGCATCCTCTTTATTAAAGTCACTTTGCTGAACTAGAGTCTTTTGTGGTTGCTATTTCTGAATGAGAGAGCTCCCAGACTGATTCATTAACTGTAACTACCTTTTCTTTTCTTCTTTCTTTCTACTCCCTATTGTGGATACTGTGGAGGATAAAATAAATAACACAAAATCCAGAGGTATAATGGTTCCTCCCTATCCTCCCTTCTGTTTGGACAACTCCTAAAGGAAGTTGGCTTTTACTCAAATTCCTTCGGAGAAATATAAAAACAAAGATGCTTCTCTGTGGCCTAGGAGATTCTCCTTTAGGCGACTCTACTTCCCTGTTTCTGCTCTTACTCAGAATTCTAACCTAATTTATATCATACACCAACTTCCATTCTAAACTCTCGTTTACTCATGATCACTGTGCTTGTTGAGCTTTTGGCCTCCACCTCAGCAGTATTACCCTGTATTAACTCTGCTGAAATCTTACATGGCACCTTGTAGCTTTGCTATGTCAGAAGAGATCATGTGATAAATTTCAAAGATTTAAGGATTATAATGAAGATTGCTGGCTTGTGCTTTCAGAAGCATCAGCAAAGCTACTGAGCTCTTCTTTCCTCCCTACACTTTAAACTTCTACTCCATCAACTACTATTGCATTTTTATACACATTATGTCACATACCAAAGCTCTATTTTTTCCTCTAACCCCGTTTGATTCTTTTTGTCTACCACTCCCATTTTTTAATTTAAAGCATGATCAAAATCCTGGATTGGCCAAGTCAAATTCTGAATGCTGATATGGATTGTTGTTTAGTGTCCCAGCTTAGGGGTAGGAAAATTGGCTGATCTCTTTCTCACCACTGCTTTTACTTCTGTCTTGACTATCTCTGTTCTACAAACCTGACAAATTCTCCATTGTGGATTTTGATCATATCGTTACTAAAGTTTTTCATTGGAATAATTGACTTTAAAATTTCATATTAAGTTGCTTGAGGATTGTTCAGTCAAAATCTATGAGAAAGAAAAATAACCTAATACAGGTTTGTCCAGGTTTCTCAGAAATAACTATGTTGTGACTGAAGGATAGTAAGAGCAGTCAGGGTCAGTGTCACCTGGCTCTGGAGGGTGATTCTTCTAATCCAGCTGTCCCAGTCAGTTTTAGTTGCCAAAAACAAACAAACAAAAAAAACCAGTGCTTCTCCTGACAGACTGTTCCAGTTCTAGCAATGCTGGGGATATTTCCCAGGGCTGGTAGTAGGAGAATGGAAGCAGAATGCCTTGACTAGCAAGGAAGAAGCTGCTCACGTGCAAGCCAACTTACTTCTCTGCACACTAAAGTTGGCTTCTAGGATCAGAATTCCACAGTGAGTTCCTAGGTCAGGAATGCTCAAAGGCAAAATAGAAAAACACAAATAGCTGACATTTACTGAATGCTTATTATGGGCTGTATACTCTTGTAAGTACCTTTCTTGTGCTACCTTATTTTATCTTCACAACAATTTGGAATGGAGAGGTTGAGAAGTTAAAGAATCTGTGTAAATTCATCCAGTTAGTAAGTGGTAGATATGGGACTCAAAACTCATGTGTAGCTAATTATAGATTCTCAGATCTTAATTATCACTGCTTGTTTTTAGATCCCCTCTGCCATATGGCATGTGTTAATATGTTCCTTATTTTAAATCCATTATATCAGTCAATTTAAGGCCAACTACAGTGATCATCTTACATGTTTCTAAAAGCAGGTTTCCTGTTACACCTTTATGGATATGACATTGACTCTCAAGTGGAGGTCTTTTTTGAAATCCAAGGAATTAATTTTCACAAGAAATTAACTCTTGTTGAACTTACAGGTATTGAGAAGATTTTCTGCAGTCGGCATTTCAATATCTGAAAGTCAAGAGAAAAGAAAATGGAAATATTTACATTTATGAGCACATTTTATTTTAATATTAGTATTAATTGTTTTCTTTTGGGGAACACATTATTCTGTTTGGCATAATCATCTTATTCAATCTAGACTATATAATTTCTGCATTCATAAATGAACATAGTAATAAAATGCTTGTATTAATTCTTCTGTTTATAAAAAGACTCTCAAGCTCCTCATTATAAATTATCTGAAAAAGAGGTCTGGGTCCTGAAAAGTACTAAAAGATATGAAAAATCATGGCCCTTCACCGTATCGTGAATCCAGATTACCAGAAAATGGAATGCATTTGACACCTTTTATGTACCACTTTAAACCTTCTTGACTCACCTCTTATTCCAGCCACAGCTGTGGTGACCACGTAGATTTGGATCAGTTTTGCTCAGGGGTAACTTTACAGGTACAGTGGTAGAGCCACTGACTGATGTTAGATGGAAGCTGATGGACAAAACTTACCCTTTAGTCGTAGGTGAATACAGTTCTGAAATACAATTCATTAGTTCCCATGGGATGGAGTCAGAGTTGCCCCTAGTGATGGCCAACTCACTCTTTCTCTAATCAGCTATGGCCTGCAAGCCTTTGTCTCAGGCTCTGCTTTTTGGGGAGCCAGGCTAAGCACTCAAATAATTATACACCTTAATAAATAATGCTAATAACTAGGGAGAGAGTATATACATTGTTATTTTAGAGTATTTTTGTGTGTGTTGAGTGTATTTTACTATATTTGAATTCTTTTAAAATTAGTATTCTTTGCATGTTAAATTTTAATCATTTGGAATATTATATCCAGTTAAGTATGCAATCCCTTTTTCCATTTATTTTGGGTCAAAAGCAATTTAATTCATTAGTGAGGCAGAATTTAACATTGTCTACTCATTCATGGATAGAAAAATCACTTCTGGGAATATTAATGAGTAAAATTCTTTACTCCAGATAATTTTGTTGTGGACCCTGTATCGCTACAGAATTGCAAACCTGTTCAATTCATGTGGGGAATGTATGAGGAGAGGGTGAATAAATGAGTTAAGTTCCAAATTTCAGATGCAGAGAACAGTAAATTCACCAACCATTTCTACTTAAAGAGTAGAAGTTCAAAAAGGAATCACTAGCTGCTGTATGAATTAAATACTATAAATGTCAGTGTAGGTTCATTTTTATTATGCTCTTAGATTTCTAATAAATCCCGGAAGGAGTATCCAGTTCTACCTGCCAATTACAGCTACAAACTCTTACATTAGGTTGCACAACAGATCAAGGAGACAAAAGAATCCTTTACCAGAAAATCAACCTGTCTGAACAAAAAGGTAAGAGCAATTCAGTAGTCAGATGGACTATGAGTTGATATGAACCACACCTACTTAAACAGAAAGCTGGCATATTCTCATCTAATTCTTCACAGCTGCCTTCCAGAGTTGAGTTGTGAGTTTTGTGTGCTTGGTAAAATATATCAGATCATCTTAAGATATTTGGGAATAATTAAACTTTTACCTGAACTGGAAAAATATTAATTACTATTGCTTAAGAACTAATTATTGAGGAACTCTATTATGTTCTTTCTTTGAGGTTTTCCTTATTGATGTACAACATGCTAAAGGAAGAAATGTTTTTGACTTGTAATTTACTTTTAATAGTTGTATTATACCAGAGCTTAATAGAATAACTATCACTTGAGTAGGTGAAAAACTGGATACGATGAATGGGGAAGTGACTTAAGCCATCCCCATTTGGACTGAATCACTGCTGTGGCTGTTTGTGTTTCCTTCTTTTTAAGTCCCTTGGCTTACACTCAAAGGCTGGAACTCCTGTAGATTTACCTCTGAATCAAGGAGTCAACAGTGTAACCTAAGAGACTTTGTTTACAGAGTACCCTATAAAGGAAGTGACAAAAAACAATGGCACTATCCCTGCCAAGGAGGAG
This sequence comes from Cynocephalus volans, assembly GCF_027409185.1. Taxonomy (NCBI): domain Eukaryota; kingdom Metazoa; phylum Chordata; class Mammalia; order Dermoptera; family Cynocephalidae; genus Cynocephalus; species Cynocephalus volans. The sequence goes on from NC_084468.1 coordinate 57,883,621, forward strand.
ATTGCATCAAAGAAGAATAAGACAAAGCAGTTTTAAAAAACAGCTCATCGAGTGTGCATTGGCCTTCTCCTGTGGGCCAGGAATCAAAGAATAGACATTGGGCCCTGCCCTCAATGAACTTGGAGTCTGGTGGAAGAGATGGACAATTAAGTAGATCATTTAAAATCAATGTGATAAGTGCTATGACAGAAGTATGCATAGAAAATTGGATGTATGAAGAAAAGAAACTCAGTGTAAGTGGATGACAAGAGGAACTGGAACAGCTGATGACAAATATTCTTTTGGAAGAGAGTCAAGAAATTTATTTCACTGGGGGGAAATAGGCAAAATTCACTGATTGTTGAACACTAGATTAGAAAAAATGCTTAGATGCTCACTAAAAGGGCTTTTTGAATCAGGAATGCAGCAGGTCCACAAGCATTGTTCATATTTGCCAGCATTAGGAGGTAAGAAATTTAACTGTGGATGCACTGGTAAGAAGGAGGAGGACTCAAAAGTCCTATTTCCAGTGAATATTTTTTCCTTAAAAGAAGAAATATGAAACAGATAATGACAATGAAAACTAAACTGTATGATACTAAAGTATAAGAAAACTTGGCAGCAGTTGTAGATTCATTTATAATGTACATTTTACATAGACCACGGGCTTTAACTCTACTTAGGTCAATGTATTACTTGAGTCCAAATACTATATTAGCTGATTAATCCTGCTTTTTAGATAGTTTCCCTATGGTTTTAACATTAGCAATATAGAGGAACTCAGCTGCATTCTCTTATGGAATGTGCTTTACGGGATATTTGAAAATGTTCATGTGGTAGATTTCTGAGAACTCTAAAACCACAAATGTACATAGATTTATTGAGCAAGCTAACTACTATAAATTTTTTTTTGGCACAGAAATCATCATCCTCCACCATGGAAGTTCATTTATAATACTTTCACCAAAAAAAAAAAAAAAAAAAAAAAAAGCCACTCTGGAGCTTTAATATCTGCATTAAAAAGCAAGGGAACAGAACCATAGACCTGATTGCAGTTGAACAAAATTTGAATTCTTTACTCAGTGCAGGTTTTGATTAGTCACTTGGCTGTGTATTCAGCCTCAACAAATGCTTTTCTTTATGATCCTAATTAGACTAAAAATTATCTCTCAAATTACATATTGTCATCCCCCAGAGTTATGTATATAAGTTTTTCACAGTATGTACCTTCAATGTTTACCATTTTGACTCTGAAGATATACTGTTTAAGATTGTATTAAATATAGTTAATTAAATCTTTACACATGAATTACATTAAATTAATAACGAGTTGTATACACAGGTGGGAGTTTCTATTTTTATTTTTGGCGATAGGTGGTAGCTTTTAAAGGAGATGTTTTTAACCTTTATGCAGATGTTAAGAAATGTGGAAGATCAGGAATATCTATTTTTATTTAGATATTATATATGCTTCTCCTTTGACTCAGACCACTGTTGATTTTAAGCCTTGGAAGCAGTACAAAAGCTTATTGTAATGAAGAGAGGACAAGAAAGGAACTGAGAAGTATGTTTAGAAGTAGTTTATGTACATTATGTACTGAATAATGTACATAATAACATATATCTTATGCTTTTGATATGCCATCCCTGTATTTCTACGGGGCACTTTTAAGGACACACATTGAACAGGAAGTTAATATTTAGGACTAGTACTTCAGTTTGGAAAGTTTCGAGCTTGGTTCTCCCAGGTGCCTAGACACCTTGTGAAGGTCTGCCCATTGTTGGAACAGTTCTGGTGTCTCATCCAGCAGAGAACACTGTGCGGATTCATTTCAGTTCACGCCCAATGCTTTCTTTAGAACCATCTTAAGAGGAAGCTTCTCCAAGAAGCTTTTCCTCTTATTTTCCTCTTCTTACATAATTCTTTAACTTTATATTCCCTTGCCAATTTGCTCATAGTAGTTTCTGATGTAAAATCACCACTACCTGGTAATATTCACTTGTTTATTCTGAGTGAATTTAACTTTTTCCATGGAATTTACTTTAAGTTCCTTGTTTTTACACTAAACAAATGTATCTTTACTACAGTTAAAAAGAAATTTAATTCTGGGAACTATATGTTTGGAAAAATATAGAATAATTAAAATATTCAGGTAGTGGTTAATATATCCAATTACAACCATAACAGAATTTATAGACTTATATTCTGCAATACTTATAAATAAATCTGTGACAATTACATGGTTTTTGAAGTTGCACAATTAAGCTGTCCTTAAACACAAACTATAACTATTCTTTTCTTATTCAGACCATGTAGAAATAGTCTGAGTTTCTTCAGAAATTCTACATGAAGGCATGTAGAGGTATAAAGAATGAAAAACTGGTTTGGAAAAAATTTCTGAAATTTTTGACTTTAAATTTCAACCTGGACTGAAACTGACACACTTCGTAAATATATTTATCTTTAAAAAGGAGCTATTCATATTTTGAATGCTTTTTTCTGTCCCTTATTGGTTTTTTGTTGGTTTTTTTTTTTTTTTTGGCCACTTTATAAGATTTAATAAAAGCTCACAGACACATAGCTTATCAGAAACAGAAATCACTTTGAGAGTAAAAAATGTTAAAATTGGCATTTGGTATTATGATACTTTCAGCTTCTTACTGTGTATTGCCTCAAGAGAAGCAGGAAAGAAATAGTCATATGTAATTCATCAGTAATATAGAAGAAGAATCAAAGTGATTTTGCCTGATAGTGGTTTTGCCTTGTTAGTATCTTTATAATCTTATATAAAGTTTTTAAGAATGTCAAAGGATTGCAGGTTGCTGGAATGGAAGATAAAATATTATATTTTTGTAGAGTAACTCTATATTGCTAATTTTTTGGAGTCTTAAAAACATTTCCAAACTTCCCAAAGACATTTTTAAAAACTCACACTATTTGCAAACTATTCACCCAACAAGGGATTAATATCCAGAATATACAAAAAACTCAAACTATACAGTAAAAAACCAAATAATCCAATTAAAAAATGGACAAAGGAGATGAATAGATATTTTTCAAAGGAAGACATATAAAGGGCCAACAGGTAGATGAAAAAATGCTCAGTATCACTAGTCATTAGAGACATGAAAATCAAAACCACATTGAGATATCGTCTCACCCCAGTTAGACTGGCATTATTAAAAAGACCAAGAATATCAAATGCAGGCAAGGATGCAGGGAAAGGGGAACTCTTCTAACTGTTGGTGGAACTGTAAATTAGTACAGCTGTTATAGAAAACAGTATGGAGGTTTCTCAAACAACTATAGATAGAGCTACCGTACGATCCAGCAATCCCACTACTGGGTATATTTCCAAAGGAAAGGAAATCATCACATCAGAGGGATACCTGAACTCCCATGTTCATTGCAACTCTATTTACAATAGCCAAAATATGGAACCAAACTAAGTGTCCATCAGGTGATGACTGGATACAGAAAATGTGGTATATATACACAATGGAATACTACTCAACCATAAAAAAGAATGAAATTCTGCCATTTGTAACAACATGGATGAGTCTGGAGAAAATTATGTTAAGTGAAATTAGCCAGACAAAGAAATAGAAATACCACATGTTCTCACTCATAACTGGCTGCTAGGAAGGAAGGGAGGGGAGTGGGAGGGGGATGGGAAGGAGGGAGGAAGGAAGGAATAAAGGAAAGAAGGAAAGAAAAGATCCCAACAATGTGTTGAACTTTCAGAAGGAGAGAACAAACCTAAGAATGCTAGAGATGGAGGGAGGGAGGGAGTTTGGGAAGTGATAGGTCAGGTAAAGGGCATAAAGAAACATCACAATTTGTAAGAATGAACATGCTAATAATAAAGAAAATAATTTAATTAAAAAAACCCCTAAAACCAAAAAAAAAACCTCTCACACTATGACTCATTTTTGTATTTGAAAGAATAACTTTAGACCACAGTTAACAACAGTTTTGTGTATTTTTGAATATCTAGTCAAGATGATGTTGAATGTTCCTAACACAAAGAACTGACCAATGTTTGAGGTGACAGATATACTAAGCACCCTGCTATAATCATTGCACACAGTATGAATGTCCAAATATCATATTGTACTCCAAAATATGTACAATTATCATGGGTCAATTAATAAAAATAAATTTAAAAGAGAGGAAAAAAGAAGAGAAATAGAGAAAAGAATAGTGGTTACCAGAGGCAGGGAATGGGACGGGGGAGACAGGGTTGGGGAAAGGTTGGTAGACTAGTACAAAGTTACAGAGTCACGGTTAGATAGGAAGAATAAGTTCTGGTGCCCTAGGGTGAAAATAGCTAATAATATTATATTGTGTATTTCATGATAGCCAGAGAAAAAGAGGACCTTAAATGTTATAAATGTTATAACCACAAAGAAATGATAAGTGTTTAGGTGATAGATATACTAACTATTCTGATTAGATCATTACACAATATATGCATGTATTGAAACAACAAACTATACCCCATAAACATGTAAAATGAGAAAACGATTTTTTAAAAAAATAAAAGAATAACTTTAAATAATATGCTATGGTAGTAACTCAGAGATCTAGGAACATGAGAGATAAGGAGCAAAACACATCATGACTTTTAAGATCTCATCTCAGGAAATGTGTGTATGTATATATTTTTATAATGTAATTAAAAAAATTCAACATTTTATTATGAGATAATTGTAGATTTACATGCAGTTGTAATAAGTAACATTTATGTAGTCTTTACCTAATTTCCCCCAAAAGGACTGTCTTGCAAAGGTGTTGTAAAGGTAACAGCTTCAAAACTACACTACAATATCATAAACAGGATATTGACATTGATACAGTCAAAATACAGAATATTTCCATCACCACAAGGACCCATCCTGCTGCCCTTTTGTAGCCACGCCTGTTTACTCCCATCCCTACCCCTCTTTAATCCCTGGCAACCACTAATCTGTTCTCCCTTTCTATAATTTTGTCATTTACAGAGTGTCATATATTCATATAAGTGGAATCATACAGTACGTAACTTTTTGAATTGGCTTCTTTCAGTCAGCATAATTCTCTGGAGATTCACTGAAGTTGTTACATGTATCGATAATTTATTTCTTTTTATTGCTGAGTAGTATTCCATGGTATGATATACCAGAGTTTGTTTAAGCATATACCTGTTGAAGGACATCTGTCTTGTTTTCAGTTCTTGGCTAGTAGGTACAATGCTACAATAAACATTAGTGTATAAGTTTTTGTGTGAAACAAGTCTTTATTTCTCTGGGATGATGCCCAGGAATGCGATTGCTGAGTTGTATGGTACTTGTATGTTTAGTGTTTTAAGAAGCTGCCAAACTTCTCCAGAGTGACTGTACCATTTTACATTCGCACAAACATTACATAAATGGTTCTATTTCTTCACATCCTTCCCAGCATTTGACGTAGTCATTATTTTTTATTTTAGTCATTTGAAAAAGTGTGTAGCAATATCTCATTGTAGTTAAACTTAAGTTGCATTTCTCTAATTGCTAATGCTATTTAACATCTGTTCACATACTTGTTTGCCATCTGTAGATCCTCTTATTGAAGCACCTTCATGTGTACAATGAGGAATTGGCTCATGGGATTATGGAGGCTAGCTGGAGACCCAGGAAAGGCAGTGGTGTAGTTCCAGTTTGAGTCCAAAGACCTGAGAATCGTAGTACTGATGGTGTTAGTCCCAGTTCAGGGGCAGGAGAAGACCAATATCCTAGCGCAAACAATCAGGCAGACAGAGAATTCAACCTTCTTTTGTCTTTTTGTTCTATTCAGGCCCTCAGTGGATTGGATAATGCCTATCTACATTGGGGAGGACAACTGGGACCCCAGCCAAAAGGACCAGTTTCTGCAAAGAACTCCAGTTTTAGAAGAGGATAGAATGCAAAACTACAAATTAACTAAAATGGAAGTAGTTGTACAAAACTGTCTAAAATGGAGAAGAATATTGGAAATTCATTTGAGGAGGTTAAAGAAAGAATGTGATGCAGAGAGCACATGTCCAAAGTTCAGGACTCATCCCAGGTATATTGAATATAAATTGGCAAGATGAATTTAGAATTCCACTAAATAAAGTCTGTTGGAGTCTTCTATGCTAATAACTTGTGTACTTTGGAGTCTCAGAGAACTTCTCTGTCTAGAACTGAGTCACTCCCGTTGGACTTACCAAGTAGTTCAGGCAATTAGCTGAATCGGCCTACTAGATGGAGTGTTTTATTATTAATCATTTAAAATTAGTGCCTGACTATCAAAAATAATTATTACAAAATTATAATGAAAATAAAAATAAAAATAAAAATATTTTCCTCTGACAGATTAGAAAATAAGAATAATTAGTTTGGTAGGCCATTTTTAGTTCATGGATATTTTTGTGGAAGTGTATCTCATGTGCCCTATCAGTAGTGGCCTCCTTTAATGTAGTATCTTATTAGTATTTAAACTTTCTTAAAATATCTGGGCAGTGTCTAACAGATGGTTGTATGATTTAATAATAAATATTTTAAACTCTAAGCTCAAGGCTAAATTTGAAAAATACTTAAATATCGTTTTAAGTAAATTTCTGGCTTTATTGAAAGACATTTTGAAATACCAACAGGTACAGTGCTCCACATCAGGAAACAAGAGTGACTGAGAAGTCAAAAGATAAAGTAAAAAGAATCAATGCACTAAAGCTTATACAATTAAATGCAAAGGCAAAACAAACTCTCATTTAAAGGCTATTTGCTTTTCTACTTTTATATATAAACTCCTGCAAAATATTTAAAAGGAATTGGAAGAAAGCAGAAGAAAGACCATAGGAACAAAGAGAAAATAGAAGTGACAGCAAGAACTCTGGTTGACACTGAGGGATGAAAAGGAAATAAAATAAATCAAACAAACGTGAGAGCTCAAAAAGCCAAATATTGGGGCCATTTGGTAAAGGCACCAATAACCCTACATTTCTCAAAATGCCTGGAGAGCACAATATCCACTGTATATTAATGGATGTGCATCGTGATGTTGGTAGTAAGTTTGGGCAATACTTTTGTAAAAACATAGTTTTAAGAAGGACTTTTATGCTTTATTAAAAAGATAAAATATAAACTATTCAGAAAATTTGCCTATTTAGAAAGACTTATTTCCAGGGAATTGTGAATAGTCAAGATCATACTACTCAGAATATTTTTAAAAACACTTTGCTGATAAAATAAGTTTATAGAGCTGAAGACTTATTCTTCGATAAGAAAGCACACTCTGGGAAAAAATATATACTTAAAAAAAATGTCCTCTAGGATTTATCAAAAAATGATTGGTTAGTTCAGTTGTTTAAAGCCTGATACAAATGAAGCCATGCGTTGTTTCAGGATCAAGCCTTATGAAATAGATGAATTCTATTAATGTAATCCACACCTTAGCATTGGCCAGCTACTTACAAACAAGTGCTAGGCCAAGCTTCATTCTTCTTGTAAAACTCTTGATGGTTGGTCAGGACCATCATCCTTGTGTATGAAGATCTTTGTTATTATTCTTTCTATTACTTCTATGTAATTTGAAGTTTTACTTTAACCAATTATGATTTAGGGCAAGTATTTAAAATAAAAATTTTTATACCTATGCAATTCATTAGGTTGAGTGTACCATTATATACAAGACATTTTTGTGTGGGAAATGATCATTATTTTTTAAAACTAGACAGTCATAGCCTTAAATATGCCTATTAAAGTTATAACCATTCAACTTCATAAGGTGTTTAAAACCCTCACTTTAGCGTATAGGGCATTTCTTTGCCTTTACAAGGACTGATTTAGATTTTTCATTCTAGATCTTCTGGGAGAGATCCAACATGTTGTCGTTTTTGCAGATTTGTAGTTGGTGCATCTAGTCTAGTGTTATATTCCCTTCTCAGCTGTTGGTTTGATAGTTTATGGCAATGATCGCCAAGTGCATAATGGTGTGAGTTCAACCTGTTTGATAAGTGAGATATCACTCACATTGCTTTACCTATTCTTTTCTTTCCCTTCTTTTCTTCATTAAAGTTTGAATTATATGAACATTAGATATAATATGTATGTTCTGTTTTGATTGTAAAGCTATAAAATAGCTTAATGAGATCATATAAACAGTCATAAAATAGTTAATAAAACATTTTGTTACTAATTTAACTATTTATGTAATCATCTCTTTTTTAATGAAATATGATATTGTTTAAGCATAGATGAATATAAATTTGGGGGTTTAGAAAGGCATAAAACATTTCCCATTGTGATATGTTTATTAGCTTTATTGTGGTAATCATTTCACAATGTATACATATATCAGAACATCACATTGTACAAAGTAAAAATACACAATTTTATTTGCCAATTATACCTCAATAAATCTGGAAAAAATCCTATTCCCATTGAAATCAATGTAATTAGGTTAAGGAATTTGCCTTATGAGAGATTTTTCAGCAAAGAATTCTTTCATGGGCAGTAGAAAACTATGTGATCGATGGTTTTTCTAGGTTTTATGCTAACTAGTCCATTAAAAAGTCTTCTGGTCCAGTGAGTTTAGAATTGATAGAGAAAGCATTGGTCTCTCCCTGAAGACTACTCTCTAGAAATATTAATTTTGTTAGTTCCTTGGAAGGTAGTGACATTATCATTTTTCATGGGATTGAGGAGTGAGTGGAAGATAAATTTAAGTATTATATTCATAGATCTTAATAATTGAAGCACTCTTTACATCCTAAAACTGGAGGTAGCAATGTCTACTAGTAGCACACATGTGCCACACTTGCTATCACCCCTACTAAGTTGAGGTTCTGTAAGAGAATTAAGCTTTAAAGCCATAGGGCAACCATTTTATGAAGTGAATGTACATCTATGCATTCTGGAATGGTCCTAACTATATATCATCTTTGGAATAACTGAAAACACAGGCACTCATACCATTTTCTTTAGGGCCTAATTCTCTTGTGGAACCTAAGCTAAGAAAGGTTATAAATATTTTCTCTTTCCACTCATGTTGTCAGTTGCAGCTTTGGTATTATGAAATTTATTAATTCATCCAACAACTATTAACTGCTATATGCCAGGCCCCCTGCTAGACTCTGAAAATAAATGGTGAGCAAAAATGGACATGGTCCCTGCTCTCATGGAGATTAAGTTCTGATGAAAGAAATAGTCAGTAAATGCATAATTAAAACTGAAATTTACACCTTATAAAAAAATAACTCAAAATTGATTAAAGACTTAAATGTAAGACCTGAAACTGTAAAACTATTACAAGTAAACATAGGGGAAAAGCTCCATGATATTGCTCTGGGCAAGGATTTTTGGAATATGACCCCAAAAGCATGGGCAACAAAAATGAAAATAGACAAGATTACATCAAGCTAAAAAGCTTCTGCATAGTACAGGAAATAATCAACAGAGTGAAGAGACAACCTAAAGAATGGGAGAAAATATTTGTAAACCATAAACCTGATGAAAAGTAAATGTCCAAAGTATGTAAGGAACTGAAACAACCTAATAGTAAGAAAAGAAATAATCCAATTAAAAAATGAACAAAGGATCTGAATAGACATTTCTCAAAAGAAGACATACAAATGGCCAACAGTTATATGAAAAGATGCTCAACATCATGAATCATCAGAGGAATACAAATTAAAAACCTCAATGAGGTATCACATCATACCTGTTAGAATGGCTTTTGTCAAAAAGTTGAAAGAAATTGGTGTTGGAGAAGATGTGGAGAAAAGAAAATTCTTGGACACTGTTGGTGGGAATGCAAATTAGAACAGCTATTTTGGAAAACAGTATGGAGGTTCTTTAAAAAATTGGAAATAGATCTACAATATAATCCAGTAATCTTACTGCTGGGTATATATACAGGGGAAATGAAATCAGTATGTCAAAAAGATATATGCACTCCCATGTTCATTGCAACATTATTTACAGTAGCCAAGATATGGAGGCACCTAAATGTTCATCAGCGAATGAATGGATAAGGAAAAATGGTATATACACACAATGGAATACTACTCAGCCTTAAAAAAAAAAAAAATGGAAATCCTGTCATTTGCAATGATGTTGATGAACCTGGAGGACATTATGTTAAGTGAAATAAGCCAGGCACAGAGAGACAAATACTGCATGATCTCATGTATATGTGCAATCTAAAAATGTTGACTCAAAGAAGTAGAGAGTAGAGTGGTGGTTACTGGGTGCTGGGGATAGGATTGGGAGGATGTTTGTCAAACTATACAAAATTTCAGTTAGATGGGAGGAATAAGTCCAAGAGATCTATTATGCAACAAGGTGACTATAGTTAATAACAATGTATTGTATTCTTGAAAACTGCTAAAAGAGTAGATTTTAAATGTTTTCACCACAAAAAATGATGAGTATCTGAGGTAATGCATGTGTTATTAGCTCAATTTAGCCATTCCACATAATGTATATATTTCAAAACATCATGTTGTACATGATCAATATACACAATTTTGCATTTCCTGGATGCTGAGTGATGTTGAGCATTTTTCCATATGTCTGTTGGCCATTTGTATATCTTCCTTAGAGAAATGCCTACTTAGCACTCTTTACAATAGCCAAGAGCTGGAACCAGCCCAAATGTCCATCATCAGATGAGTGGATACAGAAAATGTGGTACATCTACACAATGGAATACTACTCAGCTATAAAAACGAATGAAATACTGCCATTTGCATCAACATGGATGGACCTTGAGAGAATTATATTAAGTGAAACAAGTCAGGCACAGAAAGAGAAATACCACATGTTCTCACTTATTGGTGGGAGCTAAAAATTAATATATAAATTCACACACACACACACACACACACACACACACACACACAAAAAAGACGGGGGGGAAGAAGATATAACAACCACAATTACTTGAAGTTGATACGACAAGCAAACAGGGGGGACATTGGTGGGGGGGAGGGGGGGAGGGAGGAGGGAGGAAGGTTTTGGTGAGGGCCAACAATAATCAGCCACAATGTATATCGACAAAATAAAATAAAATAAAATAAAATAAAAAGCACTGCAGACATTGAAAAAAAAGATATACAAAATTTTTATCTGTTAACTAAAATAAATAAATGAATAGGAACAGAAAACCCCTAAGAAAAGTGGTGAGAAGGAAAAAATTGGGCTTCTATTAGAACTGTGTCAAAGGAACTTTACCTTGACTGTGATTGTTGGCCAAAAGTCATGACAAAAATGTTCTCATTTAGCAACTTTCAGTCACTGTTTCATTTTACCAACTAATGATGGCAATCCACATTACACAGTTTATACTGGAAAGCTTAAAATACATTTACCAAATAATGATAGTAATTGTGCCTCTCATTCCATATTCACTAACTCTCAGTGTAAACATAAGTGCAAGTAAACTTTTTGAGGAGGGAAAATATTCTCTTTCTCTTTGAATTACCCATAGTGCCTAGCAAGGCCATTGTATAAGTAGTTCATAATTGTTCATTAAATTTATTTAATTTTATTCCATTTCAGCAATTCTTTATGTCAAATATGGCTTTACATCCTTTCTTCACTAATAGTAAAATTGGGGACAGGATTTAAAAGATTTAAATTTGGAATGACCGAATACAGGTTTGGAAAAAGAAGACAAATCTTTTTTTTTCAAAATAAATTTTAAATTGGCAGCTTAAACAGATTTTTAGTGCAGCCATCAGTTCTAAACTGATTCATAAACATAGTGTAGAAAATGCACAACACACTTAGAATCAAAACACATGGTTCCAGTCTTGGTCTGACCATTATTTATTTGTTTTATTACTTAGGATGAATCATTTTACTTCATTAAATCTTGATGTTCTTTATCTGTAAATAAGGCAACGACACTCGAGATCTCAAAGGTATTTTCCACCTTTGAAGTCTTTTAAATGTCCACAGTGCAATGACTAATGAATTTTCATTTCATTTGCTCTGGTCCAGAAATTGTCAACCCATTTTCACTATTCCTGGTTTTGCTACTGATCTGGAATAAATTATTTAGCAATGCATGGCAGTTATAGAGAATATAAATGCTAAATGGAAATTCTGAGAAATTTTGATTTTTACTCTTAATCATCCATGGCAAATTTTTTAAAAATCATAAAACAAAACTCTTTTTATATACTAATTCCAGTATCACTTGTTACATGCATAGGAAAAGAAAAGAATAAACAAAAAATAATTAATACAGTAGAATTTTATCCCAATTTCCTGGGCCATAGTTAGTGTTCATTCAGTATTTATTCAATAAACGGATAAGCAAATTAAGTCCTGGTTTGGTTTAGCATTATAACCAAGAATTATATAAAACCCTTTTCCTGGGGTAGTTATAATTATTAAATGCTAAAATGTTAATGGATACTTAACTTGATTAACTGTTTTTATTTCTACAAGAGCAATAATTTTTATTCTTGATTTTCTTCATCCCTGAGGCTTGAAAAGTCTTTTTAAATGGGCTTATTGCCCTATTTTCAATTCTTGTATAACAGGCACACAGGTATATTCCATAAGATTCAGTTGGCTGTGCAGTGAATATCTACATATACAGTTATTAGAAGAATAACTGCTATGGCTGGGAAAATAGTCCTCTGTAAAAGTGTACATATATATAGATGAAGATCTTGATTAGTATTTATTGCGTACTTGTGCTATGCTAGGCACTGTGCTAAGTGCTTTAGATGCACATGTTCAATTATTCTCAGAAAAAAAAATACTGTGAAGTATATGATACCATAATCTTCTTTCTAAAGATGAAGAAACTAAGACTGAGATACAGTGATTTGTTTTTGGTGGGAGCTTAGGAATGGAGAGGCAGAGTTGTCCTTGTGCTAGTGCTTTGGGAGGTCACTCTCGCTTAGGAATGTCTCTACTTCCTTCCCTTTCACCCATAGGGAAGCCTGAGTTGGGGTGGGGGTAGGAGCGGGACTATTGATAAAAGTAATAGTCTATCTTCTCTTTATCTACCTATCTTATCTTATCTTTATCTGTCTATCTATCTATCTATCTATCTATCTATCTATCTATCTATCTATCTATCTATCTATCTATCTATCTATCTATCTATCTATCTGCAGGTTGACTTGCAAATCCACAATCCATAGGACATACATTTTGAGTGCTTTTTCTTCTCCTGATAAAAACCCAACAATTAATGATACTTATTCTGTAGCAATACTGTTTATTTAAGTGCTTTTTGTATGTATCATGTATATTTATATGTATTAGGTCTTTGAAATGCTCATAAAAACCATATGAATTATTATTATAACCATTCCCATGATGATATTATTAGACTAAGTCAAAGAAATGTTAAGTAATTTTTCCAAAGTCACACAGCTAATATGTAGAGGACCTGGGATTCAAATCTCAGGCCACCTCATAGCAGAACCCATGACCTTAACCTCTATGTTATATCATCTCTTTCTGTGCATAATAATATAGGACACTAGTGCTGTATTAGCTTATTCACTGTAGCTAACAGCACTGGCCAGTGATATGTAAGCCGCAGCTGTAGGAAGTGGTGACTTTTTCCTCTGTGTTAAGCAGCTTGTATGAAAATGAAACCAACAACCTTGACATATTTAGATGTAGTTTCTAAGCAACTGAACTAACCAGACAGCATAAGAAGGTCAGGCTATTCAATAAGTTGTTGTGACAGCGACTTTGACTGCCTAAATAAACTTTTCACAGATCCCTCAGGTACAGACACATTTATGTGGCAACCAAGGAAGATTCACAATTCATCTCAGTGAGAGCTGTCTTGAATGTGAGCCTTGCATCAACTTGATTCAAGGTGGTTTTGGAGGACTGGCCCTGTTGGCTGCTGGGATTGACCCTGCACACATGAGTCCCAGCCAGTTTTATGAGGCATCTAGTTTCTGATGCAGAATGAAGAGCTCCGGAGGGATAGGAATTTTCTAAATGACAGGAGGAGGTTAAGACAATACCAAAGCGCCATCCATACTTAAGGTGCTACACTTAACAGTCACTGCTCTTCATAAAATTGTAGTAATAAATAAAATTACTGAGAAAAATTATAAATTAGGAGAAGGCCCCTGAAGGTCTGTTTTCTTGGGATATTACATAATGTTCTTAAAGTTTGGAAGAATACTGATATTCCTCCAAATACCATAAAAGAAACATAACAATGCTGTTTCTTTACATATACCATAAAGAAACATAATAAGTACCATAAAGAAACATAATAATGCTATGTTTCTCTACATTTGAGTTCATGTTTTTAGCATATAAGTCTCTAAAAATATATCTTTGAAGGAAAATTCTCTGCAAATTGGACAGCTGCTTGTT